>NW_023425529.1:35010844-35694177 GCF_014108245.1 Pipistrellus kuhlii | reverse complement strand
ATTTAAACAAATAATAGAGTTCTACAAATCCTAAAAAGGGAAGAAATCGCCAGCTCAAATATGCATTTTGAATTTACTAGTGCTGTGAGAAAAATATTTTTTTTTCATAGAAAGAATAGATAAGCAGACAGGGAGATGATAAAGGAATAATATTTACTGTCTTTTTACTTTACTATTATACTATATTAATATGGGTATGACAAGAAAAAGGAGGTTAGAAGAATATTAACAATTGTCCAGTGAATTTCCTTTTAATATAAGAGAAGTTTGGACATTCTTAGCGATGCGCTAATACTATGTCTTATTTTCATACATCATAGTATTTTAGTTATGCTTTGACACCCGGATAATAATCAACAAGTATGTAGTATGTTGCACATTTATTTTTGTGACTCAGAAGGAAAGAAATGTCAAGCTTCAGGGCATCCTTGACATTTCAAATCACTCATATTGGTGTAAATATCAGTCCTACCTTTACTCTTGGGAATCCATGTAGCCTAGAAACTTACAAGTACCCAACTGAAATGGGTCTTACACGACTGGCTTACCTGAAATTTTGACTTGAGACACCACTCCATCTCCTCCATCACTGTGTGCTCGCACTTCCACAACATACTCTCCATCCCTGGGGATTGGAACTTCTATGAACTGCTTATGCGTTGAATACAGTTTGCCATCATGCTGGCCATCAGGTCTATAGAGTACCTTAAAAAGTCCCCAAATAAGTAAAATTAATAAAGTGGTAGCAATGAGTGAATGTCCTAACCAGAATATTCTTACACTTTTATTAATTAAATTAGTCCTGAGGTAGCTATTTGTGATAATTTCTGGGAAATTAATGTTATTTTGCACTGACATAAATCAATTTAACCTATATTTTAGGGTTATCCAAGAGAATGTGATTTTTTTTTAGATAACCTAAAATAAAGACAGTGAAGAATGTATTTTTTAAAAATAGGGCTCTTTCAGTATATTGAAGTACTCTAAAGATTTGCTTTACAATTTAAAATGTTTTTCACATAATTTCTAACATTGAGTGTACAATGAAAAATGTGATAGGGTGTGATATAGAGAATATATAGAAATAATATTTTTCTCTTTTTGTTCATTTTTAGATGGCAACTCAATGCATCAAAGAGTTCGCTGTGTGCTGAAGCTCTATCTTAGTCATTGTCAAACGAAAGTGGATTCTTTCTGTCTCTGTTCTTCAGACATGATTATTCTAACAACTCTGTACTCTAACGCAGTTATTTTATCTTGCTCACTTGATGCATCATTTTCTTAGACTGCACTGGGGACCTTTTCTCATTTCAAAATTTATCATAGCACCGTGCCACCTGGTTCTGTTACACAGCTAGAATGAGAAAACTGAAGGGGTTTTCTAGAAGCAGCAAAAAGCCCAAACACCAGTCCTCTTTGTAAGAATGAAGCTTGTGTGAGGGAATACTCCAATAATCTTTTATCTACCTTATATCCTGTCACTGTAGATTCATTTGATAGTGCGACCACTTGATCCCAGGTGATTATGTAGCGGGAACCAGACCTTATGGAACTGATGATCCTTGGCGGCTGGCTTGGAGCTGTGAAAAGTAATAATATGCAATTGACCCTCACTATTTCCAGCTTCAGTTCTACAGGCTGTATGGTGTCAGGAATTATAACTTTGATGCTAATAATGTGACAATAGCAACAGGTAATTTTGATGATTGCTTCCTATATGCCAGGCACTATGCTAAGTACTTTATAACCCTTGGTCCTGTGAGGTAGATAATATAACTTTTGTCATCCTCTCATCATCCTTCACTTGAGTTTCTTTTTGAACCAATCTTATGAAACTGCTGCTCTCAAAGTCATCAATTATAACCACTGAGCCACTTTAAATGGCAGCTTTTTAATTCTTTATTTAACATTTTTTAAGCATTTTACAGAATTGACCTTCTGATTCTGTCTTGAATCTAATTTTTTTTTCTTAAATTCATGACCCTTTCATGTCTATTTCTGCCTCCTGCCTCTCTTTCTCATCACCATGTTTGCTGCGTCCTTATTCTCTGCTCAATTTTTACACATTGGAATGACGTAGGACCTGATCATTAGCACCCTTCTCTCTTCTCTGCATCTTCCCTAAATCTTACATCTGGACCATAGCTCTATGTACTTACAATGCTATCTCTAATCTCTAATTGCCATAAGCTCTAAACAATATGTGCAACTGCAGATCTCTACTTTAATGTTTCAAAGTCTTTTCAAGTGTAATAAAATCAAGATGGGATATCTGGACTGTACCCCCAGATGTGCCTCTCTAGAAGTCTTTCACCATCAAACCCCCAGTTTTTCAAACAAAAATCTAGTTATTCAGTTTTTCATTTCATTCATTGTCAACATCCAAACAAGCAGCAAGTTGTCAATGCTGCCTGCAGAAAGTGTTCTATTTCTCTCTGCTATTACTTAGTTCTGTCCACCACCATTTCTTTCCTCGACTAATTAACCTCCTGATTGGCTGTTCTGCTTGCATTCTTATCCATCACTACCCACTGTCTATCTAGAATACAGAATGATTTCTTCCAGAAAATGTTAATTAGGTATTACTCTCAGCTTTAAACTCTTCCAATAGCTTTTTATACTTACGAATTACAAACTCCTTCTCCTTACTACAAGGCCATTCATATCTTGATGCCAACGTACTTCCCCTTCTCACCTCAGAACTTACATCCTGGCCCCACTGGCCTTTCTAGACTTAAAACATATCAAACTCTTTCTGCCGAAAGGCTTTGCTCTCATTATTTCTTCTGCCTGAAACTATCTCTCACCTCCCGCAGCCCCAGTACTCACATAGTGGGTCCCTATTATTACTCATATCCAAGCACCAATGACATCTCTCAAAGAGGCCACTCCTGACTGCCCAATTGGAATTTGGTTCTTGCCCAAATCAGTTTCAGTTTTATCACCTGTTTATCACTTTATTATCCTATCATCTGATATTATCATGTTTATTTGCCACAGATTTAGTTTTATTTTTGTTTTGTTTTTCTCTCTCCTTCCAATAGGTGGTAATCCCATGAGAAAAGACTATAAGACTAGTTTGATGTCTTCTGTATACTCAACACCTAGAACAGGCCACTTAGCATACTTTTGATGAATAAATAGATAGAAAAAAAAGAACAAAGAAGTAAATGTTCCTTTCACAAATTTTAAAATTGAGGTTTAAAGATGTGAAGTAATTTGTTTTATCATTACACATTTCTTTGAGTGGCAGAAACAGATCCAAACCCATGTGTGATACCAAAGACTGGCTCTTACCACCATGTTCTTTTAGAAGTTTCTTTTTTTTTTCCAATTAAACTATAAGTTTTTAAAACTATAATGCTAATCACATCTTCAATTAACTGCAAAACTCCCTGAATATAAATTCTCCTATTTGATATATTCAACTTGGTTTAAGAAAGAGATATCAAGATAAAGCAAGAGAGATGAGAATGACCAGATCATCTGAATAGGGTTTGCAATCTTGTTGTATGAGCAACGAGAGCATGTGGTGATAAGGGAGTAAATGCAGAAAGTTGTAAGTCAATGAAAAGAAGAAAAAAAGCAGAATTTGATTTGTTTCATGCTGTCGATGTATTTTTATGAAGTTTAAAATAATAACAGAACGAATAAAAATTAATTATCTAATGGTGGGAAATTTTGAGGGGAGTCATTTCAAAGGGAGGTTCTGTAATTTTTTTCTAAAATGGAACATGAATGTATAAAGGCATTCCCCATATTTTTTCATCATTGACATTAACTGTCAAGTTCCTTTAAAGTTTTTGTGTGATTTTAATGGGGGGAAAAAAAGAAAGAAAAATCAAATGTGCAAAGACTGCTAGGTAATAAATTTCACTGAAACGTACCTTCATGGTGACTGAACCGATTGCTATTTTTTGACAAGGCTAAAATGCAAATGTTCAAACTCACGTGCTTTCTTGGTAAAAGTCTCAATCATCTCGCTGGGAGGGCCACACCCGGCACTGTTGCACGCCCTGACGTCCACAGAGTACTGGGTGTCCGGCAGAAGGTTCTCCAGCCTGGCTGAGTACTCTTGGCTGTTGACTTGAACTCGGTGTGCAGCTGCCTCTTTGTCGTGAGCTGCCCAGTACCGAATCTGCAAGCATTCAAGTTGAGTAACTGTTTGTCATGTAGACACTTAAATTGTGACAAGTTCTTTTCAGTTGACACTGTTGCTATTGATTATTATATTCTCAAATATTTCTGAGTGCTATTTACATTTCTATCGGTCTTAGACCATAGCAAGGCTTACAATGCAGATGATTAAAGTTGTCAAAGAAAAAGCAAAGGCTCCGTGATTGTTTTAAATAGTCCTACAATGACAAAAACAAAATAAAAATATCTGCAGAAGATTTACCTTCAAAAGGAAAAACCTTCCTGTGGAGGTATTTGCCACAATAATTTTTATCATCTATTTCGTGCTTTATTTCTGTTCACATGACTTCAACTTTGTTATGAGCCATTGATAAAGCAGTTTGTCAGTAACACAACCTTTTTTGACAAAAAATAATCATTATGTGGCCTAGAACACACCAGTGAAATAACTTCCTGCTATCTCATTTCAGTAGCATGAGTATATATTATTTATTTTGAACCTACATTGATGCCAGATATGAAAGAAATATTACACTTAACTACTTGAATAGATATAGAGGTTATTTACATTTAAAATAATTTTTTTAAAATTCTATCCTTGGTGGGATTAGAAATGATTATTTTTACAAACCAAAGTATCAATGACAACCTTCTTTTCCTCTTAAAGTTTAAGTAAAAGCTATAAATTACAATTTTCATTCTTTAAATAAGATGTTTCCTTGGTCAGAAATCTATAATTATATCTAAGCTATAAGTAAAAGGAAAAATTATTTATAAGTGTACTAGTATTTGACAAATTTTAAATGTCCTGTCTACAAAACAATGGCATTTTAATTTCAAAATTAACCAGTGACTTACAAATAATATCTAACATTTATATAATCCTGAACTTTTCATTTACCTAAAAACATTATAAAATGGAACTAGATGGCTTAAATTCAACTGGTAACAAAGTGAGATTTATGTGTAGAATGAACACTTCAGAACAAAAGCTTGCTACTAATTGCTTATTGGTTTCCTTTGGAGTCTTTTTACTTTGGAGTCTTTTTATTTTGTTTACAATAGTATTTTCTGATCACAGTATTTTGATAGAATCTCTTTGGCATTTATGTTATCTGACCAAGAGGATGGCCCAGGCCAAGGACTGGAATTGCACCAAGTGGCTCCAGAGGCAGAACTTGGTTGGCAGATTAAAGGCTTCCTAGTCTTAACTGGTTTGGCTCAGAGGGTAGATCGTCAGCCTGTGGACTCAAGGGTCTCAGGTTCAATTTTGGTCAAGGGCATGTATCTTGATTGAGGGTACACCCAGTAGGGGGTGTGCAGGAGGCAGCTGATTGATGTTTCTCTCTCATCGATGTTTCTAACTCTTTATCCCTCTCTCTTCCTCTCTGTTAAAAAAAAAAAAAAAAAAAAAAATATATATATATATATATATATATATATATATATATATATATATATTAAAGACTTTCTAAGGATGGCACCCTCCTGGGAAAGGCATGCATTTCTTGGGGCTGGAAGTACTCAGGCAGTGACTACACTCTGAGAAGGAGGACGACGGCCTACATCTAGTGGATATTTTAACTAGGTGATACATAGGCTTCTTCCATTGCTTGACAAATAAATAAAATGAACATTTACATTTCTAATACAATGGCAGGCACTGCATAGGATCATCCACATATATCCTTTTCTCAACAAACCTAGGATGGCAGTCGCTCTGTTTTACAGCAAACAAAACTGTAATCCCTGGTGCACGTCCATTTTTGCATGCATACTTGTTGAATGAATGTGTACCACAGTTTGAAGTCAACATTCCATGATAACATTTTATTCTATCCAGTTTGAAAGGAGAAGTTGTTAAACGAGGTTACTATACCAAAAACCATTTCTAAAGAATAGCATGCACTAAAATGAGTGATAAAATATTTCTGCTATCATATCCAAAATTCCATGGGGAATTTTGGCAATGCAAAAGGAAAGAACACTAATTGATGTTTATTTCCCAATTAAAAAGTTTATATTCTGATTAAATTTATAAAACAGTCAATATACAATTCTTCAGCAAAGACAACATATAATCATCTGATATGTTTTTAACAAAGTAAAATATACATTTAGCACTTTGACTAAATGAGTGGGTTATATATTAAATAATATATTCTTTATTCTTTTTATTACTTAGGAAGGAATCCTATCTGATAAAGAGGAAGTATGCAAATTGACCATCACTTCACCACAAAGATGGCAGTGCCCATAGCCACAGACGGCAGTGCCCAGTCCTCTCAGCCTTGCTGGAGTCCCCTAGTCCTGGGGGGCAGATGCTGAGAGCAGGCAGCATGAGCAGCCTGGCAGAATGATTATTTCGTTGCTTGGACAATGAGGCAAGCATTCCACTCTGGCCACAGCGTGCCTCTAGGTAGTGGGCACAAAGTGGAGGTGGGGGTTGAGGGAGGGAGAAACGCTTGCATCTTCGCCCTTGCAACAAGGCAAGCATTCTGCACCCAGCATGGAGGGAGGGGCCTCTGGTGAGGCTGTGCACAGAATGTTTGCATCATTGCCCCAGTGATAAGGAGAGCATTCTACTCTTGGCTGTGGAGGGCTTCTCGCCAGGGAAGGCAGTTGGGGGCCATGAGGCCACAGGGGAAGGCCTTTTGGGTCATGAGGCCAATAGGGAAAGGCATTTGGAGCCAATCAGGCCAATGAGAGTACAATTGGGGGCAAGCAGGCTGGCAGGGGAGGGCTGTTGGGGGCCATGAGGCCAGCAGGAGAGGGCATTTGGGGGCAATCAGGCCAGTGGGAGGGCAGTTGGGGGCGAGCAGCCCTGCAGGCAGAGTAGTTTGAGGCAATTGGGCAGGCAGGCAGGTGAGCGGTTAAGAGCCAGAAGTTCCGGATTATGAAAGGGATATCTGACTGCCGTTTTATGCCTGAATCCCACAGGGACATTCCTAGGCAATCAGACATCCCCTGAGGGGTCCCAGATTGAAGAGGGTGCAGACCAGGCTGAGGGACACCCCTTTCCTCATGCACAAATTTTACGCACCAGACCACTAGTATACTAATATAAATAAATAAATAAAATCCTATGGTCCAAAATAGCATTCAAACTCCAAATACTGATGTCTTCTCTTAAGATACCTTGAACTTGTTTGTTACAAGGGCTTATAACATCTGGTGAATTTTTCTCCTCTATTTCTTTTCTAATAGCTGTAAATCTAGTTGTCAGCTTAATAAGTTATGAATACTGGGTCTTCTCAGTCCACACCTATTATTCTACTCTCTAAACTTCATCTGAACTCTTTCGAAGATTAACTAAAGACACGTTGAGATTGACTCAAATCATAACCTACAGTACCAAAAAAGAAAAAAACCTTCCTGTCAGTTTGTGAGTTTATAGCTAAAAATGTGCGTGCATTCTGTGGTTACTTTCAGAATCATGGCTTTGAGAAAGCCAGGTTATAACACTTTATTTGATCATACTTCAGTGTTTCTGTTAGCACCTGGAGAATATTTATTTAGTGCCTACGATGTGCCCAGCACTGTCTTGCACTGAGAACAAAATAGACAAAAGCCTGCCCTCATGAAACAAATACTCCATGAACGGATGAAGACGGGGAGAACAAGAACTGAGAGGACAAGTTGTCTGGAGGTGGGGGTGGGGAGGGCAGCTTATTGGCTGCAGCTCCAGAGGGGCCCTAGCTGAGTACAACATAAAAAAGTCTGTGGTTTGGCATAAAGCCTTGAACTTTGAATCAGATAATCTGAGTTTAGACACTGCTCTAAGGCTTTTCCTTAGTGCTAACTGAGGCACGTCATTGAATTTCTTTAGCACTCATTTGCTCATTTGCAAAGGTAAGATGATGCCAATTTTTTCTTACTTTTCACTGCGCTGAAAAATATGAGATGACTTCACTTTCCTTACACAATCAAGTCTAATTTTTAGCTCTGTATCAAAAATCCCAAATATGGTTGTAGCTTCAAAATTTTTTTAGGTTTTACTCCCTTTGAATAAAACAAGTTTCCTTTCTATCTGGCTAATAAGTATTGATTCTTCAAGATCAGCTCAAGGAAAGTTTTCTTTAGGACATTTTGCGTGTTACCAATTATCTGTTTTCATAGGTAACATATGAGACACATAGTGGGTATTTTATATTTCTTTCCTTTGGAAATAGAACTACTGAGCCAAATAGGATGAAGAATTTAAGAATGCTTTTATAAATTACCAAAATGCCTTTTCAAAATACTTAAAAAATTCACCTTTATGAGTATGTTTATCTTAATCATGGGTGCTATTATCTTAGATTTTATTTTGGCCAATTGTTTGTCAACATGTAGGACCCCAAATCTCTCCTAGATAGGAATCTCTGCTTTACTCTTAGCAATTAGCTTATAAATGCCCAACATATTAAACACAAAAAGTATAGGGTAATGGCCATGTACATCAATGGGACACAAAACATTGAAAGATGAAATGTCGACATATTTATTTAGCTTGATAAAAATTGAACTCACCTGATAGCTTTCCACTATTTTCTCTACAACGTGCTCCCAATGAACAGATATCTCAGAAGATGACAGGACTTTTACGCCTACTCCTGTTGGGGCTTCACTGGGAGCTGAAATTTGATGAAAACATTATATTCATATATAAGATGTCTCTAATATAAAGTTCATATAGCTCCATAGGAATTTTAATATTTTAAATAGGTATAGTTTTTCCAAAATAAAATAATTCCAATAATTTTATTACCTCTTTCTCTATTTTTTAAGTTTATTTTATGGTCATCAGTGACACATGCACACAGATATTCATATATACAAATGTGAATGTAAGACATACATGTACACATACATATATACATGCACAGACACTTTTACAAAATATGAAAAGCTTCATGGGTTTCTCTGATATCTGTGAGCAAGAACAACACTACTTTTTTAATTTCTTCAAAGTAACCTGCTTAAGAAAGCCTGTGGATGTAAATTAAATTCATTATATTTATCTTATTAACTCTACATGATCCAAAACAGGAAATTTGGTGTTCATTCGAATTAATTTTCAAGTTTCTCATACTTTCTATTTATATGAGCTAAAGACACACAGCAATACTGCCCTCTTTCTCTTTTATGTTTCAGCTAAGACTTTTCATTTTATTTTTAAGATCCTTTCAACAAGTTGTGACATCCACTGCTTCATGGGCTAAGGGAAACTTTTATAAGCCTAATCTTTTATCTGGGCATCCAGTCAAATATGTATCAAATCAGCCTCTGTTCAGTAAAAAAGAAAAAAGTAATTGACATCCCTTATGAAATCTACACAAAGAAACTAAGGAAAACTTTAAGCAGCAGTGATCAATTTTTGTTGCCTTTTATTAACAAAACATAATCCTCTTTTATGTTAAAAATGTCCTGCATAAGAAGACTAACTTTCCAAACCAAGATAAATATGTAGTACTGTGATTAATTTCTTAGTAGTAAAAAACAGTAAAAACGGTGAACACATACAAGTTTCGGCACATGCAGGTTTTATGAGACTCATGAAACATTTAGGAGAGAAATTTATTTTATACAAATAGCCATGACTAAAGAGATGACAAGATTGTTTTTGCCCGATTACTTTAATATCAAATAAAGCAATAAAACATTGATGTTGGGTGGGAACATAACTTGTAAAAATGCTTTCTACTTTTATTTCCTCTGTGAGGTGTACTCATGCTGTTTAGATTATTAACATGTGCCATTATATTTCTGCTGAATCAGAACAAGCATAGAGAATGTCTTACTCAGGACTAAAAAGTCCTGAATTGGTTATAAACTTAAATAATTTCTGTTTTTTGTTATTTCTATGTGTTTAGTTAACTAACTTAAAGAAGTATATGTGTTTATACAGACACACATACATATATGATTTCTTTACATGTTTGTATTGGAAGAAAAAATCATGAGATGATTTCAATACGTACATATTAATTAGAGCCAGTACTGTATTTGTATTTTTATCCCTAAATAGACTACTAAATTTTTATCTTTTCAAGAAAAGAAAAAAAACTTCATGTGGCTTTCTGACTCCTTTAGCATAGAATTATGCATAGTAGATTCCCTTTAATAAAATTCTAGCACTCTATTTTAATAACAAAATATTATATAAGTGCTGAAATTACACAAATTTATTTAAAAGAGGGTAAATTTTACAAAAAAAAAGTTAAAGAATTTCTAAATAGGAAATCTCATGAATGCATAGACATACTAAATTTCTAATTAAGTATGGAGAATTTCTGATGGTAAAATTATAAACAGAAGGCCAGGAACAGGGGGTCTAAGCCAGCTATTTTCATAGCGATATCCTAACTACTATAAATATGATTTTTTTAAAAATGAAGAAGAAAAAGTTTTTGCAACGTTCTTGCCATTGGTGTGGAGAAATTAACATTTTAATTTGGCTTAAAATAATACTCATGTACTACATGTATAGTGTCACAAAATATATCCTAATAAGTAAAGTTCAAAAGACAGCAAATGAAATGCCTACCAGAGAACTAGGTTCTATGATACCCCTTGTGGTGTTAGTAAGGTCTTGTTTTTACCTACCGTCTTGAGCCGAATTAATGACTGCTATGAGGCTGTATGGTCCGTCTCCTTTGTTGTTGAAGGCCTTGACTTTGACTTGAAACGCAGTGAAAGGCCGCATGGTCTCATCTTTATGGACATACCGTCCAATATCTGGATTTGTCACGGTAACTTTTTTCCATTCATCCCCATCAAATGGCTTAAATGCTACTATATAACCGAAATTGTTGCCATAGTGGTATTCTCTTGACAAAGGCTAAATAGATATTGAAAAATAGGTGTAAGCAATACATTTCACAAAAGGAACAATCCTATACCAATAATAATTAATAATAATAATAATACTACACATGGAAGCATGTTTTTTGTAAAAAACATATACTTAGTTTGTAAGTTAGGGCTGTCGGAAAATTCTAGGGTAAAAAATGTGATGACTTCACTTTCCAAGACTGCTATTCTTGGAACATTCCTTGGGGTGTGGGGGGGTGTCCCACTTTGGGCCTTTGTGCTTTTAGTTCCTTCTACTTGGTACCTCGGATACTCTTGCTTATGTTTGAAGATCTCCTCCCTCACTTTCTTGAGGTAAAAGTCACTTACTTGTTTTCACTGGCCAGAGGACTGGCCATTCCCACACTCTTTCTATAATACTCCATTATCTCACTTCTCTGCTTTATTTTTTTCTCTCTTTAACTCTATCATAATATACTCCATGTATTTTACTTATTATCTGCTTTAAAGAGGGCAAAGCTTTTATCAGTTTTATTACCTCTCTGCCCATTGTGCTAGAACTAAACCTCAAGTAGTATTTATTCAATGAATGAATAAATTAATTTTAGGGTTGAAAGACAGTAATGAAACTGGAATATCTGTCTTGTAACCAAACAATAGAAACTGGCGAGAGGAAAAACAGATAGAAGGCAAAAGGAGGAAGGGCTAACACTGCGCTCATCGGTCGGAGACTGGCTTTGGGACGTTCTGACTCCAGTGCTGAAGTAAATGTTTAGTTTTGCATTATTCTCTCAGAATTTCTTCAATTGCCCAATAAAGAAGTCTGTGTTAACCTGCCAGTTCATTATTTGTAAACACTGGCTTATTGCTAATTCTAGAGAATACTAACGATTTAGTCATCTTTAGCTAATAAGGGAAATGTGCAAATTGCATATTTACAATTTTTTTTTCACCAGAAAATCCAACTTAAAATGTCTCAAGGAAAACTCTTAAATTAAATATAACAAAGCAACTTGAATATACCTATATTTAACATGAATACATAAAAATGAATAAAGTTCAAAGACTAGAAGAAGTGGAACATGGTTGTATGGTGTACAGTTGAACTGCTTTGGGGGTCAGAGATGCTGACCAGCTGATTCAGTAAAATATATGCATGTAACTTTTGACTCCCTAAAAACTTAACTACGAATAGTAACTGTTGACTGGAAATCTTACCAATAACAAACTACTGATTCATACATATTTTGAATTATGTATTCATACATATAAAGAATACAATTATATTGTATTTTAAAAAAAGTGAGTTAGAGAAAAGAAATGTTAAGAAAATCATAAGGAAGAAAAAATACATTCACTGTATTTATTGAAAAACTGTGCATAGTAGTGGACTTGGGCAGTTCAAAGCCATGTTGCACAGGAGTTTACTAGAGACATCCTGAAACATGACCCCAAGAATATACAAAATGTGATTTTAGATTTTTAGAGTATCTCAGGTGTAGCCTAACATTACCATAATAGTTTAAAGTGTTTTTTATTGCTAGTTCTCTACTTAGTTAATGTAATAAAAATATAGCAGATCGCCTATAGAGCTTTCAAAAATTCCATCCGGTGTGGTTCAGTGGTTGAGCGTTGACCCATGAATCAAGAGGTCACTAGCTAGATCCTCTGTCAGGGCACATGCTCGGATTTCAGGCTCAGTCCTCAGTAGGGGGTTGTAGGAGACAGCCGATGGATACTTCTCTCTCATTGATGTTCCTATCTCTGTGTCCCTCTTTGTTCCTCTCTAAAATCATTAAAAACATATTTAAAAAATTAATAATTCTCAGGCCTTATTCCCAGAAACTTGATTTCAACTTTTTGAATCAGATTTCTAATGCTGAATTATTATTATTTTTTTTTTACAAACTCCCCAATGTATCCCAAAGCAGATATCCAAGAACATCAAGCCTTATAAAAAAAAAAAAAAAGTAACAGGTTCTCATTTTTTTTTATTTTCTTCAATTTTATATGTTACATGGACAATAAAGTTTACATGAAATAATTTGATATATGGACAAGCGAAATACATATTTTTTTCTAAATCTTACTAAAAAATGTAATTTAAGTGCCAAGTATAAAATGTGACTACATAGCAAAGAGTAAAGTCAATTTTTGCTAAATATCTACTTTTATATAAACCAATTTGATTGATGAAAAGAATAATACCTGATATTTTTCATGTAGATTTTGAAATCATACAGAGCCTAGGTTATATTATTTTACTATCTGCAGTGATTAAATACTGAAAGTTTAAATGAACACTTGGAGCTGGATAAAATATGGTAGGTACACATATGTCAGATGTCCATGTCAGACAAGATGATGTTTCTCCACCCCAGCATCTCTCTCACTTCAAAATTCCAGCCACGATGCATTGTTTTTCAGACATTACAATCTCTGATGTGGAGCTTCCCTTTGGGTTTTAAAAACTCAATACAACATTTTCGATACCTCAATAAAACACACTTGGGAGACTTTTGGGACTGACCTGTCATGATTGATTGCACTTAGTGATCGAAGTATGTCTCAAGTGAGAAACAAACTCCAATTAAAAATTAGATACTGATATAAAAAATTTTTAAACCAAATCTTTGGAGTTTTGAATGTCCAGGGAAAAAATTTACAGTTGTGTTACCAGGTCACAATGAGTTAAAAAAAGAAAAAAGTCTGGAATCAGATAGTTGAAAGTCGGTTTAATCTTTTGGCTGACAGTTCCCTCAGCATAAAGAATCTATTTCTGCACACTAATCCTTAGTAAGCCAGGAAAAACCTGACATATATTTTAAAAAAAGATAGTTTAGTAATTTATTTTATCTGTGGTTTGGGCATTGTCTTTTATTTCAATTTATTTTAGGAAAGAAAATTGATTTGAGACTAAGTCCAGGTAAAGCAGCCTGTGATAAGTACAACTTGTGGAGACTCACCGCCCATGTGATGGTCAGCTCTCTGTTGCTTCCTCCTCCACCTCCTACATCTGAAGGAGCCACATTAGGTGCTGAAACAAACAAGCAAACTAAGTAGCAAACCACAAAGTGTATAGGCTACAGAATGATTTTCTGATGTTAGAGTTCTTATTCAGTACATAAACTGTACATTTTTTCTTTCGCTGGGAAAGACAAACTACACATGAGATCCCCTCAATGATAATAACAACTAGAGGCCCAGTTAATGGATTTGTGCACTGTTAGGACCCCTCAGCCTGGCCTGTGCCCTCTTGAAATCTGGGACCCCGTGGGAGATGTCAGACTGCCAGTTTTGGCCCGGTCCCTGCAGATCCACGCCAAGTGGCAGGTGGCTGGGGAAGAACCCGAGCCCGGGCTGGGCACTGTGCTGCTCCCTCTCATCCTGGTTAGATGCTCATGCCTCCACAACTACACTCTCCAGCCCTGAGCCCAGTGACTGGCGCCCATTGGTGAGCTGAGCAATGCTCCCGCTGTGGGGGCGCACTGACCATTAGGGGGCAGCTCCTGCATTGAGTGTATTTCCCCTGGTGGTCAGTGCACATCATAGCAACCAGTAGACAGGTCATAATAGTTAGTTAGGCTTTTATATATATAGATGCCTCACTGTAGCTGTAATAACCTATTTTACTGCCCTGATAACAACTGATTCAATGCCATACAAATGTGCCAGCTTTCTGTAGCAATGGATAGCAATGTAAATTTGCCTCCCCCATCTTCATTTAAAAAATGTTTTCTATATCCTTTCATTTAATATGATTTTGAAAGATTAATTGTACTTTGTTGGAAAATATTTCAGAGCTCTTGGACTATCTAATGACTAACTGATGTGTTAGTTTTATACTTCAATCTACAAATAATTTAAGAAATGGTGCATATGCATTAACATAGGATAATCTTCCTCCAAGATATCTGGAAATATTAGAAATATAATATTGTTTCTTGTGCTCCCACTTCTAATTCCTAAAACTCTTCTGGAACATTACCCCATCAATGACCCCCAACCCTCCCCAATCCCATCTTTTTCTATCAAAACTTCAGTTTTCAGTCTCCCTACTTGACTCTTTGTAATCTCTTCATCCTTAAAGTCATCTTGTAATAAATACTGTTTTCTCCTTAGTCTCCAAGCCATCACACCCTTTCCTGCTAACAAACAGCAAATAAGAATGAATAGGTTATTATTATTTTTTTACTCCATAATCACGTTTTAACAACCTATAACTGTTTTCCATGTCATATTTCTGAAATCACTCTCCCCCAAAGTCACAAAATTGCTTATAACTGCCAAGTTCAATGGCCTCTTCTTTATTTTTTTCTCCAATGACTTACTCCTTAAAAGTCCTTCAGGTTAGGTGCTGTATTTTACTGGGTTTGGATAGTGCATTTTACTGTAAGCTGTATTTCATTGGATTTGCATCTAATTGGAATTGCACAGACATTAAGCATAGTTGTCCCTGAACTTGAGGTACTTGGAGACCAGCTACCCAGTTACATCAAAGCAAGTTGTTCATTTATCAAATTTCAAACCCTAACAAATAATTGTGATTCAAAGATGGATACTTCAAAAGTCCTCCTAATATTAGCCACATAAATTCCCTGGTGAATTATATACATTATTTGTTCATAAACAAAATGCATGTTTTTCTTTAGACTTGTAAAACTATATCATGATTTCTTTTTCTGATGGAGAAATTTATCTGAAGTTGGAGAGATTTTAATACTCAACTGTCACCATATGAGTGATAGAAATGAAATAAAATTCACAGATGTTAAAAGATAATCTCCTTGTAGCACTTTAGATAAAACTCAGATTGAAGGCTGGGATATTAAATAACTTCTGGAAATGCTTTGAACCCCATAACTCATATTCTGAAGTTAAAGCTCTCCATGCTATAAACAAAGAACATGCTGTGTTGTATTTAATGAATAAATCAAATTTTGTGTTTAACTATACATACAAGTATGGTGGCTAGAGGCAAATACTCTCAGAAATAACCATCACAAGCACCCGATTGTAATGCAATTTATTTAATTAAACATTGCCTTCACCAAGACAAGTATTATTTTTCAAATCATTTAATTGCACTGCTTTCTAGTATAACTAATATTAACCTTTTTATTTAGAACAGACCTAAATAATGGAGTATATTTACATTATATTGAATATTTCTTTTTTCATTTTAAAATGTTTACCTTACGCTCTTTTTAACAGCCTTCGAATAACTAACTCAAGATTGATTTTTCTTTTCAAAACTTACCCATTGAACTCAGAATGCTTAAGTAGTAAGACAAGCAAAAGCACAAAAATAAAAAGAACTTTAAGTCTTAATAGAGTGTTTTTATATTTTCTTGGATAAAATATTAACAGTGTCCTCCATTTAGCTTTGGATGTGCAGTTGGTGTCTTAGCTGCTAAGGAACAGTGCTCCACAGGTGGAAGTGACACAGCCTACACATCTGACATGAATCTGAGAAGAGAGCAGCTCAGTGCTCCCCATTAGCTTCCGGCCCTGCAGGACCAGGAGGTCTTGGCCAAATAGAGATTCCTTTCAGAGAAGTAAATCACCAGAAGCACAAAGAAGCTTATTTAACTTTGGGCTCTAGGGCATTTAGCAGTGAACAAACTAGACATTTTCTTAACAATAAATCATTTTTAAAAAGGATTTAAACAAATATTTAAGAAAAATACAGAATTACTGAATTAATCAGGAATAAACAATATTTATAATTTTACTATTAAAGGTTAAAAATAGTGGTTTTTTTTAACTTGTCCTTTTGCCATGATTTCAGTCTAACAGGGATCCCCTAATGCTGTTTATAAGAGTGCTTCTATATTTCTAAATATATCCTAAAAGAAATAGATCTAAAATATATCTTAAAAGAAGACCAAGCCATTGCCCTGGCTGGTTTTCTCCCACCCAACCCACCTACCCCCATGGAAAGAAACTAATGTTGCCAATTTTACTGTTAGATTTGAATGCTTAAATAATTTGAAAATAAGTACAATAGTCCCCCATTATCTATTCACTTTCCTCAGTTTCAGTTGCCAATGGGCATTTGCAGTGTGAAAATATTACATGGGAAATTCCAGAAATAAACAATTTATAAGTTTTTTGTTTTGTTGTTTTACAATTTGTAAGTTTGAAATTTTGCTCTGTTTAAAACTCTTGTTTCATGTGCATAGTGTGTGTTGAGATAAAACCTCTTGTCCTGCTAGGACATTAATCCTCCCTTTGTCCAGCCTAAACACACTGTATATACCACCACCCTCCCATTAGCCACTTAGTAGCCTTCTTGGTTACCAGATTGTAGTGGTATGGTAGTGTTGAGTTTAACCCTTATTTTTTTTAAAGAGACTCAAAACTATCAGCTAAATAATGCTCTAGAGCCTAGAAAACTAAGGGGATGAAAGTCTTACATCTGCTTTTTTCTGTCTTTAAATACATATTCTTTTTGAAGAGGTATTAATAAAGTCAAGTGAACTATATAATATTTGTATATTTAAATGAGAATAACTCTTTAAAAAAATTATATTTTATTGATTTTTTACAAAGAGGAAGGAAGAGAAATAGAGAGTAAGAAACATCAATAAGAGATAAACATCAATCAGTTGCCTCCTACACACCTACTGGGGATGTGCCCGTAACCAACGTACATGCCCTTGACCGGAATCGAACCTGGGACCTGTCAGTCTGCAAGCCGATGCCCTATCCACTGAGCCAAACTGGTTTCAGTGAGAACAACTCTTTTTAGTTCTTATGATCTCTTGATCTGATGGTGGAACACACTGTTAACACACCAAATGTGTCCACCCTGCTAAAATCAGTTCTTTTCCATAGTAGGTAAAAAAATATACTGGCCAAGACAGTTCACAATAATATGAGTGTCTTAGGAACTTAACAGTCTGAAATTTTAAGTTTGTTTGTTTATCTAGTCTTCATTCTCAAACAAAATTTTTAAAAATTTCTTTCACATCTCTTTTTTACAACATATTATTTATTTATTTAAATTATAGTTTACATTCCCTTTTTTCTTCTACACATAATGTTGAGCATCAGTTATGAACCCTGTGCTGTGTTAAGCACAAAGGATAATAATATGAATAAAATCTGATTACAGTCCTGAAGAAGCTCTCTTTTAGTATAAATGAAATAAGTATAACTAATTTAAATTCAATCTTAAAAAATCCCTAATTCATATAAGTTTTCTCAATGAATAAAGCCCAGTTTAATAAAAGACTGGTTTAGACCTTGGAAATGGTTTTTGCACACCACACCTAATGTTGATACTTAGATCAACACTTTGGAATAAGTATAGTTGACTCTTGGACAACATGGGTTTGAAGTGCTTCTTTTTTAATATTTATTTTTATTTATTTCAAGGAGGATTGGAGAGAGAGAGAGAGAGATAAAAACAAAAGTGATGAGAAAGAATCATTGATTGGCTGCCTCCTGCACACCCCCTACTGGGGATCGAGCCCACAACCTGGGCATGTGCACTGATGGGGAATCAAACGGTGACCTCCTGATTCATAGGTCAACACTCAACCACTGAGCCATGCTGGCTGGACTGAATTGCTTCTTTTAACATATTTTACTACTAAGGACAGTAACTAATGCTAACATATACCTTTCTAACTAAAAAATATATTCTCATCACCAGTCCTCTCCTTTATCAAACATATCTTTTTTAAAAATATATCTTTATCGATTTCAGAGAGGGAGAGGGAAAGAGAGATAGAAACATCAATGATGAGAGAAAACCATTGATTGGCTGCCTCCTGCATAACCCCCACTGGGGATCGAGCCTGCAACCTGGGCATGTGCCCTTGACCAGAATGGAACCCGGGACCCCTCAGTCCACAGGATGATGCTCTATCCACTGAGCCAAACCAGCTAGAGCAAAGCATATTTTTAAAAAGTTTTTTTAAAAAAATAATTAAATAACATAATAGCTTCATTAAATGTGAAAATAAAGCTCTGTATATAGTATGAAAGTGTTGATTCTGATATTAGGGTTTTTACTTTTTTCTTTCTGGGGTTGATCAGGTAAATAAATGCCAAAGCTGTCAACCTCACCTAAATGCACTGTTTTAGGATATCAACTCACCAACCGCACCAGCAGATCGATTAGCTATGAGGACACGTCTTGGGATGACACATTACTTTGAAGGGAGCTTTTGTTATATCTTTCATACAGTCAAAAACAAATGGGTTATAAGGAATTACAAACACATCTTCTTATTCTTCATTTGGGAGCCATCCATTTTATAATGCACTTATCTGAATCCAAAGAATATACCCAACTGTGCACTGTGATCTGAACATTAAGTAATTGGACAGATAAGGGCATGTGCTGCACTAGATAATGCCACGTCTTTCAATCAGCATAATGAGGGAGCCAGGCTTTATTCCACATAACATCTGCTGGCATCTACTGGAGGGTTGCCATAATGGGACATGACAAGACAAACATCCCTCTGTTTTAGAAAGTATTTTTGTTTTCTTGCAAGGATGATGCATATAAGGGTTCAATTATATGCATATTCAATCTTTTGAAAGCAGGTTGAAAGTAAAATAAGTATAGAGAAAGTTGGTTAAATGGTATTATATTAAATATACAAAATGATTCCCGTAAGGTGATTAGACATTAGATGAAATTAGATGATCCTCTGTGATGCTTATAAAAATGGAAATATATTGCACAATAAGGTGATCAATTACAGAGTAAATAATATTTTTATAAGCATATAAAAGTTTAGAAGCAGCACTAACAGCATAATAAATTTTATTAAGTAAATATTATGTACTAGATAGTATTAACTGTTTTTATTACATGCCTTTATTTTTTATTTTTTATTAAATTTATTGGGGTGACATTGGTTAATAGAATCATATTGGTTTTAGGTGTACATTTCTATGGATATATATGATCTGTATATTGCATGTGTGCCCACCACCCAAAGGCAAATCTTCTTTTATCACCATATATTAGAAGCCCATTGCACAAAGTTCATGCATGGTGGTGGTTTCCCTCCGCCCAGCCTACATCCTCTTGCAATCTGGGATCGATGGCTCTTAACTGCTCACCTGCCTGCCTTCCTGCCTACCTATCTGCCTGATTGCCCCTAACCACTAGCCTGCCTGCCTCATTGCCTCTAACCACTCTACCTGCCTGATTACCCCTAACCACTTGCCTGTCTGCCTGATCACCCCTAACCACTCACTTGCCTTCCTGATCATCCCCAGTGCTCGCTTGCCTGCCTGGGTGCCCCTGACCACTCTACCTGCCTGCCTGATCACCCCTAACTGCTCACCTGCCTGCCTGATCACCCCTAACCTTCACTGCCTTAGCCCCTGCTACCCCACAGCTTTGTCTGGAAGGTCATTCTGCCTTCTGGTCTAATTAGCATATTATGATTTTAATATTATCGATTATTATAGATTATTCTTCCCCTCTGGAAACCACTATACTATTGTCTGTGTATGAGTTTTTATTTTTTTTCTTGTTTGTTTATTTGTTGCTTTCAGTTTTATATTCCACATATGAGTGAAATCATATGGTTATTAACTTTTTCTGTCTCATTTATTTCACTCAGCATGATATACTCAAGATTTATCCATGTTGTCACAAATGACAGTATTTCATCCTTTCCATGGACAGTTTTGTACTTCAGAAATGTGTTCAGATAACATGTAGTTTATATTATATTAGTAAAGACAAGGGGGGAAATCAAGCTCAATGAGATTTTTAAAATGTGTGTATTTGAAGCAAATATGTTATAATTTTTAAATGAAACAAGTTTATTTAGACCAACTTAATTACTTGATTATTTTTCTGTTTCATTTTGAAATGAATACTTGTTAAATCAAATTAAGTGCATTATCTCTTGACATGAAATTATATGGTTAAAACCTCAAGTCAGATCATGTCTCAGTTTCTTTTCTTTTCTTTTCTTTTTTTCAGAAAGAGCAGCTGTGTTCAGTCCATCACAACAGAAGCCTCTATTACAAGCATAGGAAGCTCTAGTGAATATAAGTAAAAACCAAATACAAGGATCCTGGCTACGAGATATCTGTGATCTATCAGACT
Source organism: Pipistrellus kuhlii (assembly GCF_014108245.1). Taxonomy (NCBI): domain Eukaryota; kingdom Metazoa; phylum Chordata; class Mammalia; order Chiroptera; family Vespertilionidae; genus Pipistrellus; species Pipistrellus kuhlii. Next base: position 35,673,152 of record NW_023425529.1, on the reverse strand, counting down.
TCAACTTATATTACCTCTATAGCCTAAAGAGATTTCTGTGAGGCAGAGAAAAGGGAACAACCTTATCTATTTTAAAACAGCAAAATGTAATATTTAAGTTATATTTAGTTTCATAGTTAAGGATTAAATCTAAGCTTCTGCTAGAAGTCTAATAACATCTCGTATAAATGGCTGCATTTTTAAGTGTGAAAATAGTGCATATGCTAGTGTTTTCTTCCTTTATTACAGCATCATCATTTTTAATCTGGTAAATTACATGAAACGTTAAGAGATCAATGGAAATCTTGTGACTGATTTGGTTTTAAAAACTACAGACTAATACTATTTAGAAGTTAGGTCACGGAATGAGGTAGCCAGAAATGTGTATAAGTGATATTAAGATAATAAAGAAGAAATCTAATGATAATCTGTCATCCATTTAAAATCTCCTAAATAAAACACTGAAAATAAAATTTTGGCAAGGCATAGTAAAAATAAGCAAACTCAGAGAGCATAAAAATATTTTCTTTTTCAGATAGGGAATAATAGAAAAAAAAGCTTTTATTAGAATAAGAACAATATTTTTGCCTTGTAATGCAGGGGAAAAGAAAATAGAGTAGAATCCTTCCTGTACTGAACGCTACTTAAATGCAGTTGGTATTTAGCATAAAAAATATGAACCGCCGAAACCGGTTTGGCTCAGTGGATAGAGCATGGGCCTGCAGACTGAAAGGTCCCGGGTTTGATTCCAGTCAAGGGCATGTATCTTGGTGGCGGCACATCCCCAGTAGGGGGTGTGCAGGAGGCAGCCAATCGATGTTTCTCTCTCATCGATGTTTCTAACTCTCTATCCCTCTCCCATCCTCTCTGTAAAAATCAATAAAAAATATTTTTTTAAAAAAATGTAAACCTACATTGAAAGAACAGCCAAGGTTGAGCAGTGGTGAAATAGCATAGTGAGAGTGACTCCTAATATTAAAAAAACAAACAACACATTATAGCTATTTCTCAGAGATGCTAAGACTCTCCAAGCGGTATAGATCTGAGAGGTCCTCATCACATCCTCTCCTCCTCACTCCCCCTATCCTCACTGTCCACACCATCCATCCAACTATAAATGTGTTTGAGACACACACAAAACTGTGAACTTTCTAAATCATATTCCATCAATAGTCTGCCTGGTTAATACTCACAATTTATATTAATGTTTATATTCTAAATACCAATTTCACTTTAGTGGTCTCCAGTGGCATATGTAGTAGTTTCAATTTACCTCTTCCCCTATGTTAATTATGTAAAAACATTCTTCAATTTCATATATTTTTTTAGGGTCTTGATATAAATTGCACACACTTGTGTCGAATACATATACACACAGAGTTTGGATGAACCACTTACCTCAGAGCATGATTTCTTTCCAAATACATTCAACTACATATTAAAGTGGCATTGTATATAGAAGTCTTCTAAACTTTAAAAAAGCTTCTCTTACATACCAGCACCATCAGTTCTAATTTTGATTGACGGTATACTGGGCTCTCCTATACCCAATGTGTTGGTTGCTACTACACGAAACTCATATTCCATCCATGGGATTAAATCAACTGCTTTTGCCGCTTCCATATTTCCTTCAATAATTGGGGGATCTAAATAAAATAAACATTAAATAGAGAATATTATTTGAAGAACATCATCTTTATATTATAATATCCCATTTTTATTTTACTATTTTAAAAAAATCTTTATTGTTGAAAGTATTATTGATACATTTGTTCTCCTTTTCCCCCCATGAACCCCTTCTAGCCTGCCCTTGACCCCCCATCCCCACCCCAGGCCTTCACCACCCTATTGTCTGTGTCCATGGGATGGATGGATATATATGTATATGTCAGTTCTTTGGTTGATTTCTTCCCAATCACCAACCCCTGCAATCCCTCTGAGATTCCATAGCCCGTTTTATTATTTTGAGAAAATGTCACATGTTTCGTTGGGTTGACTTGAAAATAAAAACAAGGAATGACAAACTGTTAAATTCAAGGGAATAAGAGGAAAGGTCATAAATAAATAATAAACTACAAAGAGTAATATGCATATGAATCATATATTTACCAAGTCTAGGGTAGGAGGTTTGAGTACCTCCCAGGTCATGGTAGTGCTGGTAGTCCACAAGCTATACTTTGAATAGCAAAGAGTTGTATTATCAAGTAGAATTTAGAAAGGTTTCTGAGGCAAGGGTACAATTGAGGCAGTGAAAAATTTAATGCACTGCCTCTAATGTAGAGTATAGGTAGTGAATTATTTATTATTAGGGCACCTATATGTTGATTAGTTGGTTTTTTAGATTTATACCCAAGTTATTTGGGGCAGAGATAATAAATCTATATTATAAAAGGCCAGCTGCCGTAATGCCATAATGCTGGAACAACTAAACAACCGGTCATCAGGAGGTACATGGAGCACCTCTTGGTCCCTTCCCCCGGGGCCTGGAAGCCACTCGTGGTGGTGATGGTGTGGGGGGAGGGGAGCTTACGCTGCATGGAGAGGCTCACAGGTCATACAGAGCAGTGGCTTGTGGCAGCGAGCTACTTGCACACTGCAGGTCTGGGGTCCTGCTGCTATGGTGGGTCTGGGTCTCACATGATTTTGTGCACTGGGCCTCTATTGTTATAATAATTCATCAAGATTTATCAAGTCTTTTTTCTAATTCATGCTTCTAGTTGCCAGATACTAAAGGGAAGATTATAAATAATGGGTTAGATATGTTCTAAGATTGCTTGAGATATGATAAACCATGCAACCTGGGCAGAATTATACATTATTTTAAACTCTCTTAAAATATTTCCATATGTATTTTTAGTAATTTGCCTACTCATACATATGCATGTAAATACCTGTACAACACTTATGTGGGGATTTTGTTTCTTTAGCCTTGTCTATGACTCATTATCTTATTAGTTAGGGATTTTTTATCTCCAATGCAGACCATGAATACATACATCTTTAAAATAATGTATCATCTCCACAATAAGTGCAAAGCATTCCAGTGTACAGTCTATACTTTTGGACAAATTTTTGTATGAGTCAGACTATCCCATGACTCATCTTGCCATAGTTTTAAGCCTCTTGGACATTAATTTTTGCCATCAATTCTCTTCTTGTTAGGAACTTATTCTATATATTTAACACATATTTTTGACTTTCTGATTTTTCTGATTAAAAGTTTGGCTTTGCCTTCCCCTCTGTTTTGATCCTGCTTCTTTATCTCCTCTACCTTCCTTCATACAAATCAAAATTTGTTTGTCTTAGTTTATATACATAAGGGATTTTTTTAGGTAATTGGAAGAAGGAAGGTGATGTTTTGGTTTGCAAAAGCCTCTTAATGGAGAAAAAGGAAAAATAAAGATAGTTGCTAAGACACTGGGTAGGGTGGCCTCTCTTCCACCTCAGATACCCTTTGAGCTTCCAGTAAAAGGAGGGTCTCTAGTGAGTTGATGGTAGCCACCAAAAAGACATGTCTATGTTCAAGTAATCAGAACCCATAAATGTGACCATATTGAAAAAAGAGTCTTTGTGGAGCCTTTTAATACTAGAATAAAGTTAAGGACCTTAGGATAAGATCATCCTGGATTATTTAGATGGGCTTTAAACCTTGCCTTATAAGAGAAACAAAGAGGAGGGAAATATATAGAAGAGCAGGATACAATGCGAAGTGGCCACAAGGCAAGGAACATTTGGAGCCACTGGTAGCTGGAAAAGACAAGGAATGTATTGTTTCCTAGGGCTCTTGGGAAGGGTGTAGCACTGCATACACTTTGAATTTGGACTTCTGATTCCCAAAAATGTGAGAGAGTAATTTCTGTTGTCTTAAGCCACCAAGTTTGTGGTTATTTGTTATTGCAGCCACAGGAAACTAATGCAGAAGTTTAAAGGCAGAAGTTGGTGGAACTCTTTGAGATTTTATAATTTTATGAGATTGGGGAATCCAAGTGTAATCGTGGTAGATGTCTGAAGGAGGCAATCTGACCCTCCCTTGATTTCTACGTTGCAAAACCTCAGCACCATTTATATGCCTGGAGAGTGGAAATGTTGGTACTATTCCAAAGGGTTCTCTTGGCAAGGGCATGGTATTCTCATTGTGAGAGTTGCAATGGGACTTTTCCAAGCAACTGGCCAATCAACAGGTATAGGCAGGTGTAGGCTGGGTCAGAACAGGAAGAACCAGATGGATGTGCAGTGGAGACTGCAGCTGATAGACTGATTTGAGAATTTGTGAGAATCCAACATGAAAATACCCCCTCAAAAATGGAAGTTCAGGAATATGTTCAAGGAGTAGGAAGTCATACTTAACCACAGAAAATATTTGGAGAAATGGTGATAAGGTAGTAAAAGTCAACTGGGTTCATTTTGTGGTAGCCTTTGTATTCCAAGTGAGAAGTAAGGCCAGTGACTTTACTAGGAATGACTACAACGAAGAAAGGAAGAATAAGCAAAAGGCCTTGGAGTTACTAGCATAAGATGATACACCTCAGTGGGAAACCTTTGGCCCATTGATACAAATAATACTTCCAAGAGAGGAAACAGGAATGGATGTTAGGAAAAATGTATCCTCTGAATTATTAGGAAATAATTTGATATCTATAAGTTAAGATTAATATTCTCAACCAGGATTTCTAAAGGTGTGAATACTGCCCTTTTTAGAACAAAACCAATTACAATAATTATTTAATATATACATATATAAATATATATAATTTTATTTCAGTGAGGAAGAGAGAGGAAGAAAGAAGGAACATCAATGATAAGAGAGAATCATTGATTGGCTGCTTCTTGCATACCTACTCTAGGGATCAAGCCACCAACCTGGGAATCAGACTGAGACCTCTTGATTCATAGGTCGATGCTCAACCACTGAGCCATAATGGCAGGGCCAGTAATTCTTATTGATATGCATTAACATCAGTACTTATGGGAATATAAATATCTCAAACAAACATATTCTTAGTATTCTATATAATAAAAGCCTAATATGTTAAGTGCCAGTCATCCATGCAACCAAAGTATAATATGCCAATGATATGCTAAGGCTGCTCAACCACTTGCTATGATGTGCAATGACTGTCAGGGGGAAGGTGCTCAACGCGGAAGCTGCTTGTGGTGGTCAGTGCACTCCCACAGAGGAAGAGCCATTCAGCCAGATGCCAGGCTTATGCCTGGCGAGTGCAGCAGTGGTGGCGGGACCCTCTCCTGCCTCCACATCAGCTCTAAGGATGTCCGACTGCCAGCTTAGGCCCGCTGCTCGTGGGCTCCTGAACTGGGAGAGAGTGCAGACTGGGCTGAACCCTCCCCCCCGAGTGTACAAATTCCACACACCATGCCTCTAGCATGTTCATAATATTCACCCAATAAAACTACATGTATATAAGAAGTCAGGATAAGAGCAAAAACATGACTAACATATATCAATTAAATAATGTGTCTGGAATTTAAAGTGGGTCTTCTATCTGGCTTGCTTTTTTTAAACCAGATTGTAACAGGAGTTTTGATCCACACCACATCAAGATAATAGGATTTAAATCTTGTGTTCTCTCTAACTTATTCTCAACTCTAATCTTGAGGTAGGTAGCCCATATAATTATTACAGATGGAAAATCAAGACTGGTGGTATCCATAAAAGCCCCACAGACAAAATATTTCTTTTGCTTCATCCTCATTCGTTCATTTGTAGCTATCATTTGAGTACATATACATGTTTTACCTCTAACACTCTTTTTTGTTTTGTTTTGTTTTCTTCTGAGCCCTAATATCCCTATAAATGGATGTTTACCTCATACACTCTTCTCTGACCCCTTCAGCCTTAGGAGTACCAGTTGGATACATTTTCTTTTCCTAGCACCACCCCACAGAATGGCTGGGAAGGGAGTTAGGTTTACTTTGGAAGCAGATTCATGCCTCAAGCCAAATACAAGAGCAAAACAGTCAGGAGCAGAGAGACTTCATGTCCCTTCCCTTCAGCCAAATTCCTCACAACCTGATTGCTATTCCTAGAGTCAGAAAGAGCGGAGAGTACTTTGTACAATAAAGGAAAGTACTATGAATCAGGAATGGGGACTCAAGGTCCAGATTTGTTACTAGTCAGTTCTGAGTGAGGCCAATTTTTATAGAAAATCTCAATTAAAAAAATCAGAACACACTTCAGATCTTAATAGAAACACAAACATATGCATACAAACATATATACACACAGTGTCCACAATCTGTGGAACACATAAAAAGTATAACACAGATGTCAATAGAGATGATGGAGAGAGAGAGAGAGAATATCTAAGGAGAAAATGACTGAAAATTTCCAAAGTTGAAGGAAGACATCAACTCAAAGATCCAAGATTCAAATAAAAATCATCGGGGTAAGTATGTTCCCATACAGCTTAAAAGCAACTTTAAAGAAATATTGAAAGTAGCTAAAGTAAACAGACAAACTAAATGAAGGAATATAAGCTTAAGAACAATAGTTACTTTCTCATTAGAAACAATGCAGGCAAAAAGACAAAAGCACAATATTTTTAAAGTGCTTTCAATAAAAAGCAATTTTGAGTTTATATCCAAATAATATCACTTAAAGATAAAACCAAAGACACAACTTTCAGTAAATAAAATAAAAACTGAGTATAAAAGAGAACTTCCTCAACCTGATAAAGAATATCTAAGATGACATATTTAAAGTATTAAAAGAAAAAAATACTGTCAACCAAGGCTGTTATATCTAGTAAAACTGTCCTAAAAGATAAGGTCAAATAAAGACATATCCAGATAAGCAAAAACTGGAAGAATTGTTTGCTAGTAGATCTACCTTAGAAAAAAATAGTAAAGTAAATTATTGAGGTTGAAATTTGACCCCAGAGAGTAAATTGTAAAAACAAAAACAAAAAACCCTATGCATAAGGAACACTGGTAAAGGTATTATATAATTATAAGATAGTATAAATACATATTTCTTCTTTTGTCTTCTCTTATCTGACTTTAAAGCAGTATAGAAAACCATATTTACATATTTATCTATGTATACATTTATTTAACCATATGCACATATGGGTAAATATATACATATATACTTAATATGATTGTGTATATAAACATACATGCATATTATGTTAAATTAAATTGTGTAAAATAAATAAATTTGTGTTGTTGGGGCTATAGCATTTAGAAATATAAAATATTTGACAATAACTTAAAGGGGCAGGTAAAAACAAAGTTATATTAGAATAAGAAAATAAACTCAAATTTATAGGAAACACTGAGAAGTACTAGAAATAGTAAATAAAAAGGTTAACATAACAAACTAAAAATATCTGCTTGCTTTTATTTATTTTCTTTAACTGCTTTGAAATTAAAATATACATTAAAATTATAGAATGTGAAGATTTTAGCAGATTATCAAGTTTGTAATATATATGTATATGCAATATGTTTAACAATAAAGCATGGAAGGGGTAAAATAGAATAGAGCTATCTAGTATTAACATTTCAATGTCTCACTGAATGTAAGTTAATTAAAATATGAAGTCTATTCTAATAAATTTAGTTGTACCTGGTAAGCCCTAGGATATCATTAAGGATATCCATATTTATACTAGAGGCCTAGTGCACAGATTTGTGCACTGGTAGGGTAACTATACTAATATAAGAATAATCCTATTTAAAATGCTTCTTCTGTCTACATTGTATATGAGGTCTGTCATTGAACAAAATGTCATTATGCAGCAAATTACTATATATTTATATATAGTACTATGCTCACAAGCATATTGAAATAAAATATTTTCATCCCTTTCAAATTCATTTGAACTTCCTATGTATATATCGAGGATCATTTAATACTAAAATATACCATAAACCCTTGTAACAGATTATAAGTTTATATTTGGTTCATCTCTCATGATAGGAAGAAATTATCAAAGGAAAGTACATCTAAATTAAAGTTTCTCAATGAGTGATACAAATAAGTTCCATTATGTTAAGGAAAGCAAAAATAAGAACAGGCTTAGAATATATTGGGGTTTATTCTTTTCTCAATTTTTAAAAGAGAGAAACATTTAATTCAACATTTTGTCATTTTTTCCTCCCATGGGTGAAACTGAGCCCATATTTCTATGTATCTTCCTCATATACCTAAAAGAATTTCTGACAACCACAAGTTTGTTTTAAAAGAGTATCAAAACTGACAAACATACTTTATCGAAAGGGTGCTCTAACTTCATTGATGCTACAGGAGAAAATAAACTATGATATTGTAATCTAGTCATGAGAAATGGCAATGGTAATAGTTAGAGACAATGGAAGATACCCATCTATATATTTTTTCCTGATCAACTTTTAGAAACTCTTAATATAAGAAAATAAAACAGTTGAGACCCAAAACTTCTTGAAAATAATTTTTGAGAAAAGTCAACCCAAGGAAGATCATTCCCAGAATGGAAAGGGTTATAATAAGATTTGGATGATTAAATTAATATTTATGATCAATGTGGCTTTTTTATAATGCAGAACTTGAGTACCTACATAATTGAAAAATGGGTCATAAATAATAAGCTATAAATCCCTTTTGAGAGAAAGAAAGAGGATGGGTGAAGGGAGAGAAAAAGAGAGAAAAAGAGAAAGAGGGAGGGAGAGAGAGAGAGAGAGAGAGAGAGAGAGAGAGAGAGAGAGAGAAAGAGAGAGAGAGAGAGAGAGAGAGAAAGAGAGAGAGAGAGAGAGAGAGAGAGAGAGAGAGAGAGAGAGAGAGAGAGAGAGAGAGAAGGGGAGTGAAGGGGAGAGAGAAGGGGAGAGAGACTTCTCAATGAAAAGAAAAACAGGAAGCCTCTCTTGGCTTTCCTGTTACAGATTTAGACATTCAGCTTTTCCTCCAATAACTAAAATATTCAAGTTTCTTGTATTGTTGCTTTTCTCTATCAAAGCACTGGAATTTTTTTTAAAGCTAACAATAAAAAGGCATTTCTGGGAAGATAATAAAATTCTTAAAAATATCCAGGATTTTGCTTTTTATAAAAGTATTCATTTAAAAACATGTACAGAAGAATTGGACAAATAAAACTCACCAGTCTTTGCATCTTTCCAGTCATCGGAAAGAATAGTCTTGGTCTGGATGGTATATTTAGAAATAGGACTATGATTGTCTGAACCACGGCTCCAAGTGAGTGCCACCGAAGTGGCTCTGATGTCTTCTATCCGCAGACCGCCTGGGGGGCCTGGAGGGCCTGGAATGAAAAGTTGGGTGATGGATCAATGGACCCCAAAGAGTGAACTAAGCACACATTCGAATACAGACATGTCTTCGTTGCAATTAATCTAAAGAAATAACCAGTGTTGCCACATTGCTTTTAAATATAAAGTATCAGAAGTGATGATGGTATTTATGGTTTTCACTAAATGATTTCATTTGTTTCTTTTTGATAAATGCTGTCACTGTAAAATATCATTATTACTCAGGATCCATACGCTATTGTTTGAAACATAAAACACAATTTGCATCAATGGGACTTAATACAGACTGTAGCATGATGGGAATGAATGAACATTTGCTCCATGCATGAATCACAGATAGTACAGTTCAGTCCAAACATGAGAACAGTCAAATATGTCATTCTGCTTCCCCAAAATGGAACAAATACTTTTTTATAACCCTAAATATTATAGGTAGTTTATTTTCCTTTGAGTAGAAATTTCTGGGAATAATGTTATGCATTATTTTGGGTACTACATTTATACTGGTTTTGTAATAGGAATATAAATATTTCTATTTTTATAAAATGTAGAAAAGAATTGTTCTGAAAACACCAAATCATATAATGTAGCATCTTTGGAAAGAAGAATTATCACTAAAATAGATTTCTATAGATGATTCATAACTCAGTACAAATATTATTCATTTATCCTTTAAACTGTGGGAACTATGCTCGGTGGTAGAAATGAAAAGATAAATGAGACGTAGCTTTGGGGTTTCAAGTTCTCTTTGTCTTGAAAGGGATGAAATGAACCAGCGAACAAATAGCTATAATAGAAAGTAGAAAATGCGATAACAATGGTATACAATGTCCTTATTCTTGTCTTAGTTTTTTTTTTTTTTAAATGGCTTGGGCATTGTGGCTCAATGGTTGAGTGTCCACCTATGAACCAGCTCACCTTTCAATCTGATTCAATTCCCTTTCAAGGCACATGCCTGGGCTGCAGTCTTGATCCCTGGTGTGGGGTGTGCAGGAGGTAGCCTACAAATGATTCTCTCTCATCACTGATGTTTCTATCTCTCTCTCCCTCCCTTTCTCTCTGAAGTAAATAAAAAATATTTTTTTTAAAATGAGAAACATGTCTTTTAAGTGGTGCAACGCTTAAGATGCCAAAGAAGTCTCCCAGTTATCAAAGAGCTCCTCTCCTTGATTAGACATTTCAGAAAGTGGCATCACTTAGTTTCTTTGCACCAGAGAGAAGGCCATCCCCAACGGAATTGGGCATGACAAATGACAAATACAATAATCAACAGCTTTGGTAAGTGGCCCCTTCACTTTTTCATATTGAGTGGAACATGTTCTTATCTTTTAGCTAAAAATAAATACCTTCCTATTTATATATCAGATCAAATGCTTAGCCTACATAACTGGCCACTTTTTCCACATATGGGCTTTGGTCTTTGCAAAGGTATAGACAACACCCCAAACCTTCACCAATTTCTGTGTGGGTGGTCTCAAGGAGGAGGATGTGTATGTTGATCAACACAAATGCATGAATAGTAATAGTAAAATAACACACAAGGCACCCCCCATTCATGGTAAGAAATTTTATTATTTGGGAGCAAATATAATGAAAGGTAAAGTTTTATTAATGCATAATTTGTAAGAGTGAACTTATACTTCTTGATATTAGCTAAAAATAACAATAGCACACTATCCAAAATAAATGAAAATAGACACATAAATAATATAGAACAAATTTGGCATTCGTGCTCAGAAAGAACACAGTGCAGGTTTTACGTATGAAACCACATTGCAATACAGTGCACACTCATGGTCAGAACCAAGAAATTTGTTACTTTACATAAAGCATTATCCCAACTCAATTATTGCGTGTTTTTACTATTAAATCATCAACCAGAGGCAAATAATGGAAATATCTTTATATGCAATGTAGATCACACACTTTTTAGAGTTTACTGAAGCCAAAATTTGCACATTACATAGAATGTTGCCATTGAGAAGGGTGATTGCCAGAATCACAGTGAGTCAGTGGCAGCATGCAGAGTCAGAAGAAACTGGGTTTCCTGGCAAAACTCACTCAAAATGAGGAAAAGCTCATTTGAAATTCAGATGGTACAGCCCAAAGGTACCTGCTGCCAAAGATGTCCAAAGAGCCACCTGACGTGTATATTGATGTTCTCTTGAATTTGTATTTCTTTAACTAGTGTGAATCCATAACTTAATTTTACATGATGTAAAATGTTGTTAGTAAATAAAGAAAATGTATATTGTACATTTGAATAAAATAATTTATTTTATTTTTATTACATTGCAGTTATTGCTAAATCTTTTATAATTTTTACAGTAATCCCTATTTTACAGATGAGGAAACAGACAAGGATAGGTTAAATAAAATAATCATAGTCACTCAGCAAATAAATGGAAAGGCTAGGATTTGAACCCAAATAATTTGCCTTGAGATCAACTTTTAAAAACCAAGCCTTTAAAAACAGGTAAGTAAAGATAACATCACCCACTTACAAATCAGTACGCAATACATCTCCAGTCTCTGGTGATCATTAAAAGGTATTTGTTCATCTTTCCTGAATTTTTCTAGCTTTTTTTTTTTTTAAATAAGTAACTACTTACAAACAAAATAAAATATGGTCTCCACCCAGTTCTCATTCATATGCAATTAGAAGGAAAAATGAAAAGAAATGCAATTATTTATCAATTTGTCTTTTCCTTTTTATGAATACATTCAATAAAGAAGAGTTTAGACATTTGAGGAAAGGCAGCTAGGGAAAAAAAAAAAAAAGCTTTTTGAAATGATTACTCACACAATACAAATTAGCTTACCATATTATTTCAATCAATAAATTAGACTCATTTTCTGATAGATCAAATGAGATAAAAGATATGAAAACGGGGCCCTTCAGAATTAAAAAGATGATAGTAGCTGTAATCATACCCCAGTCATCAGGGGGTTGGTAGCAACACTTACACAGTAGAACTAACATACTCTATCTCTCTTAGGCACTGACTGGTTTTCTAAACAAGTAGAGTTGGAACCAGATACAAAAATGTACTGGTTTTGGCCGGGACCGGTTTGGCTCAATGGATAGAGCGTCGGCTTGGGGACTGAAAGGTCCCGGGTTTGATTCCAGTCAAGGGCACGTACCTTGGTTGCAGGCATATCCCCAGTAGGGGGTGTGCAAGAGGCAGCTGATCAATGACTCTCTCTCATCGATGTTTCTAACTCTCTATCTCTCTCCCTTCCTCTCTGTACAAAATCAATAAAATAAAAAATAAAATAAACAAATAATTATCTCTTTAAAAAAAAAATGTACTGGTTTTGTGGGGACTTCACTCCACGTAGCACACACTTTTAAAATAAACCCTGATGTCAAGCCTAAAGGACAACTTGGCATTGCCTTCCTTTTTTCACTTGCAATTTTCCAACATGTAATGAAAAGCAAAACACCACATACAAAATTACCTTGGTTCATCTTTAATTTTTACTAAAATAGCAAATTTTGATAAGAAGTTTGAATATCATCATGGAAACAAAAATCTTTTCAGAACAAATTATTCCCCCTTTAAAATAATCTTAAAATTACAATGCAAAAGAGTATTAGTTATATTAGAAAAGGTGGCTTCTTTTCCAAAATATGTCAAAGTCCCTTTATTACTATAATATGATCCCTCCTCTAAAAAGTATTAAGACAGTAGTTGAGTTATAAGTTTATAAAACACACATTAATGTTGTGTGGTCTCATCAATGTGTAAGGCTGTGCTAAGAGGAAGCTGCATGTTAAATATCTTTACTTTAACATGTAATCAGAACGTGGTAGTTTTTATATTACTAACATTGATTAAAGTAGAATTTGACCCCAAGTAGAAATGAGAATGAAGCTAAAGAGAGGTAAATGAATCTGTATAATTCTAGTTGATATCGAGGCACTTTTTCTAAACAAGAAGATTCTCCCTTTCTTGGAACCAGTCACACTTGTGGTTTCTTTCTAAATTTTATTCTTTCTTTCCAAACCTCTATCTCTATTTGGTCTTGGTGGTAAACTTTCAATTATGGGCTTTGTAAAAAAATGCCCACATAGGGATTCATGTACCATGTCTCCATGGCGATGTTTACAGACACATGAGATCCTCAAATTAATTTAAATAACTTATTAAAATGACACTTGATCTGGATCCCTGGTCTAAATTTTAAGATAACTCTTTCTATAACAATAAGTCGAGACTAGAACAAATTTTAAAAACTTTTTTTAAAAGATGGGAATAAGTAACATCTTGAGATATGTATTTATTTAAAATAACTAATACATTATTTTAAAAAGAAAATTATTCATATCATGTTCAAACTATTTATGTCTTGTCTATATTCTTCAAACTTTCTTAAGAGTTCTTTCAACTACAGATGGGGATGCTTGAGTTAATAATGGGAAGTCCATACAATATCCCACATCCAAACATAAGCCCATTTAAGAAGAGCAAAATGTTTCTTCAGAAGAAACAAGAATTTTAAGCATGTCTCTTTGACCAAAGGGGGAAAGCAAAAGCATTTTCAAATAATTACACTTTAAGGTGTGGGATATTGTATGCGCTTCAATTTTAATCCTTTACTTCTGCTCAAATATTCTGATCAGAATCTCAATCTTCCTCCAAAAGAAAAGATCTAAGGCTGATGGTAAGAGTTAATAAAATTAAATATGTATGCGTGCTATTAATGGCTTAGCCATCTCCAGTCCAATCTTATTTTCATGATCATTTTCTCCACAGGCTGTCCACTTGCACTTCCCTTCCCCAGGAATTGTTCCAAAATCCCTACAGAGCCGCGGATAGTCTTCATTTGTTAACTGCTGCGTGCTATCCTTTCTTGCCAAAGAATATGTATGGCACCAGGATACCAAAGGCCGCAGGAGTAATGCCCCTTAGCTTATATCCTAATTAAGATGACTCATTAATCAATTTGACAACTTTGTTCATTCCCTGCTTAGGTAAATCAAACAATCCACTCCATAGCAACACTGCTGTATTATAATTCATTGGTTTCCTCGTAATTTTTTTTTCAAATAATGGGCTAATTTCTGAGATATGTGATTTCAAAGAAAAACAGGATATGAAAACACAAAAATTATACTTGGCCATTAAATGATGCACTGGGTTAGTTCACTAGGCAGGTTTCAGATATTAGTGAAGCTGTCTCATGACATTTTTAAATACCCTTTTGCCCAAAATATGTTTAGAAGTTTCAAAAGGGGGAAGAAAAATCCTCTAAGAACTAGATTGAGGGGAGGGATGGGGGAATGGCAAAAGCTACAAGATTGAGTTATTAGTAAAATGTAGTATAATATGTTGAAACAAAAAGATTTTCACACAGGTGGTGAGTGCCCACGATCACCAGGTCGGAGGCAGGCTGGCACAGACGGGGAGAAAAGGATCCACCATGTTTTTCTCTCCACCTTTTCTGCTTTTACCTGCAAGAGGAAAGACCAAGGCTGAAGGGAGAGTGCGGATGCCTGGGCAGGGACGGGAAGCCATGTCCTTTGGGGACTGACCACATAAGTCTTTGATGGGTAATTTAAAATAATGACCAAAGAAAAACATCTCCCAGTCACTGGAGATGCCAGTACAAGAGAGAAAAGGCCGAAGGGACAAGCTTTGGGCCAATCAGGCCTCTGCCTCCAAGTAGGGACTCTCTAAAGAACAAGCGCCCCTAGGCAACCCCTCAAAACTCCAAACTCTTAGGCCCTTTGCAATTTCACTGCACGTAGTACAGCCTACCTACTAAAACGTATGCTTAGACCTTGAAGGGCAAAAAACACTGAGGATGAATTTAATCAGTAACTATAACAAATTAATCAGCGGTTGGGGATGGATGTCATGCTAACGTGTGTATTGGGTAATATTGTATTTATTTTTTATGCTACGCTAAGGGGAAGGAAGTAAAGGAACGTTAATAAAAACTGGTCATGGGTGATGTGTGAACTGTGATATTATTATTCTCTTTCATAGATATGGAATCGAAAGCTTACAGTGATGAACTGACTGGTCTAAGTCTCCAGGTTACTTAGTGGTGAAATGGATTTCTAATCTATGCCTAATGCTAAAAGCCATCCCTGTTCCATTGCACCATGCAGATCTTATAATGACTCTATGCATATGTTTATAAAATTATATTATTTTCTGGAAATTCATGCAAGATGATTGTCCAACTCTTTCACCGACCCAACACTAGAGTGTAGTTTGATGATTAGAATTAGGCCACTTAATAACCACTCGTGGCCCCTGGTGATAGTCATTTCAAAGGTAGAAACAGTATCAAGGAAAACGAGTCTCTGCTGATTGCTTGTTGAATATGTTGTCCATATAATAAAGGGTCACGCAAATTGCTAATTTTAGACATGCTCTCCCCCCAACCTCTTAAATTAAGTTTTGATTGTTTTTGCTGTATGACCAGTTTAGCTTATTTTAAGGTGACCAGACATTCCGCTTTTAAAAAGCCGCGGGACAAATTGTTAAAAATCGGGACTGTCCCGCCAAAAGCGGGACTTCTGGTCGCCTTAGCTTATTTCCAAAGAGGAGACTATTCAGTCACACGGGGAGCCTTCCTACACTGCTCCACAGCGGAGGGCCATTTCTGAAATAGGTACAGGAGTTGCCTGCCTGTGTAAGAACCTATCAAACAGTGGTCCACCCGATTGTTTAAAGCACAGGCATCAGACAGATTTGACATATTCCTGTCAGTGATAATCCCTTCCGCCTGGGGACACCCTCAGGAACGTGTGGAGGGGCTCCAGTGGCTGGCTGGTTGCGGGCCAGGGAGTCTGTGAAGAGCTATTGCTCAGAAATGTGTTCTTCGGTGCCACGGACCCCAGACTCCTTAGCGACAGGCACATGAGGGTGTGTCCCAAGTTCCTTGCTACTAATAATATTGAAAATTCGGATGTCTGAGCATTTTTGTGTGTGTGTGTGAAAATGAAATGGATTCAAGAATATTCCTGCAACATGCTCTCCCTCAGTGGCATTCCAATGTACTTTCAACTAAGGGGGTAGGTGCCTCCAGCAGTGCTGTGGGGGAACTCCTGTGCACCACAGTTAACATCCTCACCTCCTCCAGAGTCCACAGACTGACCCATGATGGTCAGCATGGGACAATAAGAAGTAGAGGCAGTGTTTTACTTAGTAAACAAGATTTGGATTTATGCAAATCTGCATTCACTTATAAGTGTATTGGACAGTTAACCATTATAATAAAAAAATGTTGTGGCAGAATAAATATTGAGAACTTGCTGCTGGGCTGATCTAGTGAGATGTCCTAAGTCATATGTAGATCTGACTTAGGCCTATTCTGTCACGTAAGTACAGGATGCTATAGTCCCCTTCCGGGAGGCAGTGGACAGGGCAAAACTATGAAAGGGCTGGATTTGTGGGATGCCAAGAGAAATTTAGTTGTTCCATCCTTCTAACATTTCTTTCTTTTTCCTTGAGTTGGTCTTAATTCCAGTGATGAGGGTAGTTTGAGGAGCTATGTGACAGAAATTTAAAAGGACTAAAGTTTCTTCTCTGCAACTTTTTAAACATTTGTATTGATTGATTTTAGAAAGAAAGAAAGAAAGGAGAGAGAGAAACATCAATTTGTTGGTCCCACTTATTTATGCATTCATTGGTTGATTCTCCTATGTGCCCTGACTGGGGATTGAACCTTCAACCTTGCATTTTTAGGATGATGCTCTAACCAATTGAGCTAGCTGGCCAGGGCCTCTCTACAAGTTCTTAAATTGACCATAGACTTAGAGGATAAAAGCTTTTCTAAGTTTCTTTCATTCTTAGTTGCTTAGGAGCAAAAACTTTTGTGACATAATTAAATTCCCTGGGGCTGGGCTGATAAGGTTGACTGGTTGCAGGGTGATGTGGTCATTGGACATTCCTGAGACTTGAAATGGCAGACTTCATACAGATCATATATAAGAATGGTGTTTTACTTAAAAGGGATTTCTCATCATCAAGCCTTTCCTTGGTAATGTTTTCAGTAATGAAGCTAAAGTGTTTTGCCTTCTTTTGTTTAATAAAATGAACCAACAGAAAAGCTATAATATTCAGATTTCAAATAACTTAAAATTTTATTCTACTCTCTAACTTAACTTCAAATTATCAATGCCTCAGAGTGTTTGGGGTAGAATATCTAATTAATTTCCTAAAATAAATCATACACTAATAGTGAAACAGATGTATAATATAAACTATATGATCTGATTTTTATATTTGGGGTCATTATACTTAAGGAATAGGAGCAAGGAAAGTAGGTGATATAGTAAATTTGAATCACTGATATTTGGCCATATCTGGATTTGTAATATGAAATATAAAAATATTTCCTTTTTAAAAATTCCTTTGCCTATGAATAGAGATTACTGGTCCTCCCACTAGACCTCACAGCATTTTGTTAGGATGACATGATAAAATTCACATGAAAGTCCTATAGACATAACTACTATAAATAATCTAAAACATTTAAACATGTTGAATGAATTGTTTTTAAGGCTAAAGAGCACATTATACAATCAAGTTTTAAGACCATCTACTATAATTTATTTACTGGTTTTGCTAGTGCAATTATAATTATATGATATTGGCTAGTAGAAAAAAATTTATATTTTAAATTACTATAGCTCCCCTTTACCAGCCATAAATATATCATCAGCAAAAACAAAATTGCAAAGTGTCTGTCAGTGACCCTATAGCATAAACATTTCTTACTCCCCATAAAAGGCCTACAATTTAATGTTTACACACTGATTATTTTATCTCATTGAATATTTCCGAATTAGCCTCTGGTCATATTATATCACAGCAATGCATTGGGTGTTGTATCTGAAATCAGACTGCCTGAATTCAAATTTTGCTTTTCTACTTGGTGGTTGTATGATCTTGGACAGGTAACTTAACCTCTTTGGGACTCAATTTCTTCATGAGTAAATGGAAATAATAATAGTATTTATCTCTTAAAATAGTGCCTGTTAAATAATAAGCCTGTAATAAATACAGCATATCCTTATGTACAAGGTAGGGCAAAAATAGGTTTATAGTTGTCAATATGAGAATAAATTCTTGTATTCTTATTTATTATTATATTATTCTCCATACAAACAACTGTAAACCTGTTCTGTCACACCCTATAATAAATACACTACATATAATATGAGATGTTTCATTATAATATATACCATGTAATTATATTTTATTACTTAATGTTATACATTAAATTATATAATTTTATATTTATTGTTTACTTTATATTCAAAATATGTTTTTTCAGAGCATAAAGATTGCAGTTGCAAACATATTTTGCTGGCATAAATTGAAATTATTTTTAAAACACGAACTAATTACCAGTTATTCATGCTCATCAAGCTTTTGGACATCACTGATTATCTGTACTGTTCTTGCAATTTGACATCATTAGCGTGATTGTCAGCTTACTTTGGTATTGTCTGGCAAACACACGCTGACATGTGTGAAGTCTATGGAGGGCACCGGGAGGGGACATCTGGCAGCATGGCACATCGATGGAGTCCTGTGCCCCCACTCTCTCTCGGGGTACCGGCATGGAGAACAGCAAGTCTGCTGGTTGTTTTTTAAGGGAGTCGGGGACACAGATCAAGTCTGTAGCAATGAATTAATTCCAGTTTGCCAAGAGCTGACCAGTTTGATTTACAAGACAGAGTCAGGAGCAGGTTGTTGAAGAAGAGGGCAAGGACTCCTCAAAGGCTACTTACCTCACTGTCACCCAGTGAGGAAAAAGAAAAGTGATCTAAATTTATAGCGTTGCATATTTCATAACATCATCTACCTGTTTATAACGCTCACACCGTTGTTTTGTTTTTTAAATTTATAAAATGAAGTGTTAAACTAGAACATTTTCAAGACCCATCTTGAAGCTTAAAAAAGTGTGACCATTCTGAATGACTTGTATGCTTTGTTAATATGGCAAAAAATGTCCTTGAATTTACAGTAATTTACACTGACCTTACATTGAGAAATAGGATTTTAAATCATTGATGTACTTTTTAACTTCAGTAGGAATTGGGAAAGCTGTTATATTTACTCAAGTTTTTAAAAATAAAACTACTAATGAATGTTAACTTTGAAACAATCAAGTTACTTTCTAAGTTCTGTATTTATTATAAACACATATACATTTCAACTCATCATTTCCAATTTAGTATATAACTAGAGGCCTGATGCACGAAATTCATGCACAGGGGTGGGAAAGTGTCCCTCAGCTCAGCCTGCAGTCTCTCCAATCTGGGATCCCTGAAGGAATGTCCGACTGCCCGTTTAGACCCAATCCTGGTGGGATCGGTCAGACATCCTTCTTACAATCCAGGACTGCTGGCTCCCAACTGCTCACCTGCCTGCCTTTCTGATTGCCCCTAACCACTTCTCCCTGCCAGCCTGATCACCCCCTAACCATTCCCATGCTAGCCTAATGATGTCTAACTGCTTCCCTGCCAGCCTGTTTGCCCCAAACTTCCCTCCTCTGCTGGCCTGGTCACCCCAACTGCCCTCCCCTGCAGGGTTGATCGCCTCCAACTGCCCTTCCTTGCAGGCCTGGTCCCTCTCAACTGCCCTTTCCTGCTGGCCATCCTGTGGTAGCCATCTTGTGTCCACAAGGGGGCAGAATCTCTGACCACATGGGGGCAGCCATTTAGTGTGTTGGAGTGATGGTCAATCTGCATTTTACTCTTTTATTAGATAGGATAGAGGCCTAGTGCATGGGTGGGGGCCTGCTGGTTTGCTCTGAAGGGTGTCCCACATCAGAGTGGGAGGGGTCCTCTTGGGGTGTGGGGTGACCTGAGCGAGGGGCCTGTGGTGGTTTGCAGGCTAGCCACATCTCCTGGTGAACCAAGCAGATGCCCTGGTATCTGGAATTTATTTACCTTCTACAATTGAAACTTTGTAGCCTGGAGTGGAGCCAAGCCTCCTGCTCTCTCCATGGCTGCCACCATTTCTGTTTGGATTTGTTTACCTTCTATAATTGAAACTTTGTAGCTTTGAGTGGAAGCTGAGGCCAGCTTGGCTTCTTCCATTGCCTGAGAAACCCAAGCCTCCCGCCTGCTCTCTGTAGTTGTAGCCATCTTGGTTGGGTTTATTTGCATACTTTCTCTGATTGGCTGGTGAGCGTGGCTGGTGGGTGTGGCTGGTGGGTGTAGCGGAGTAATGGTTAATTTGCATATTGCTCTTTTATTAGGTAGGATGGTTATAGAGAACTGAACTGCCTCTAGTAGCTTTTGAATTTGTTGATTCTCAATGGAGAGGAAAATGCTTAAAATCTGGGCGGGCTTCACTACTGATAGATGTATTGCTATGGTTTAGTGGCAACCAGAGCCTGAATGCCTCAGAATGGTGCTCCATCATTGTTCCAGCCAGTGAGAGCAGGTAGGGTCATTTTCCTGTCTCATTCCCACTAGGGCTAATGAGCTGGAATCTTTAAACTGTCTCTGTGGCAAACTCTCTTGGCCAGAGCAAATGGAAAGCAGAGGCAATTATCCAAGTATCTGAGGTAAATGTGTGTGTTTTTTTGACCCAAATACTTGAAAAACTACCTCAAAGATTCTCTTTGATTTGACTGTGATGATTAAGACACATCTTTCTGCCTAAAGTGATTCTCTTTTCTGTATCTCTTCACATGAATGTGGTGTGTATGTGTGTGTGTGTGTGTGTGTGTGTGTCTATGTGTGTGTATTGGGGGCGATAGGTATTTGTGTGTTTGTATGCATGTCTAACTTTGTGTATATACTACACAAAACCTTTTTCTCTTTTGTTTCAAATTTTATGATTAAATTGACTTAAAGCTCCTTTTGAATGAATTTAGGTGTCATACCTTAACAATAATTTTGAATATAAACCCACATTTGATTATGAAATAATAAGTTCAATACATACAGGAATTCTTAAACACACTATGAATATTTACAGCTGAGACCACAGAAATCTAAATCCTGATTTAGCACCAAGAGTTTCACAAACATTTAACATGACGGCAGACTCTGTGTCCCTTTTCTTTCACTAATACCCAGGGTCTCTGAATTAGCCATACAAATAGAACATTAAATAACTCAAATGTTAGAAATATAAACTTTTAAAGTACATGTCTTTGGCTTTACCTTTTACCACAATATTTTAAAAATAATTTACTATTTATTAGTATGTGCCATATGATGGAAAGGAAAGGGGAAAAGAGCAGAAGCCAAAATCAGCAACTTGCTACTTCGCAGCAGCAGTTCTAGGACAGACTTGGTAATCTTTCTGGACCACATCAAATTAACTATAGAAAGTTTTAGAGTACTAAATTTTAGAGTACTAGCTATTGATGTTTTAGAAATTAACTATATATTTTATTCTTATATATCTGTAAAAGCCTATTATAATGAGAAAACTGAATTGGAGTTCCAAGATGATTGTCACAAAGGAGATGGGTAACACAGGGCAAGTCTCGTTCTTTCAGAGATCAGTTTTTTGTAAAATTAAAGCCTGGCCAGTGTGGCTCAGTTGGTTGGCCATTATCCGATGCACTGAGAGGTTGCAGGATTGAGTCTCAGTCAGGGCACATGCCCATGTTGGGGGCTTGATTCCTGGTGGGGGTCCCAATAGATGTTTTATTCTCACAATAGTGTTTCTCTTTGTCTCTCCCTGTCCTTTCCCCTCTCTCTAAAAATCAATAGAACATTTAAAAAAATAAAATAAGAGAATGAAAGTTGTTTAGATGATTTTAAGGACTAATCTAGATTTAAAATTGCATATTCAAATTTGAACATACCTGCAGAGATTTTATATAGCTACTGTAAAGAAGTTGGAAGGAGCCATTACTGATTTGGCACGAGTGGATAAAGTGTCAGCCTGTAGACTAAAGGATTCCAGGCTCGATTCCAGCCAAGGGCATGCTGGTGTTGCAGTCTTGACCCCCACCCCTACCTCCCCAGTAGGGGATGTGCAGGAAGCAGCCAATCAACAATTCTCTCTCAAAATCGATGTTTCTATCTCTATATCTTTCCTCTTACTCTCTGAAATCAATAATAATAAATTTTTTTTAAAAAGTTGGAAGGAAAATACATAATAAATGCATAATTTGCTAAGGGATCATTAGGACCCTTTGTATCTTAACAAAATATGTTTATCTATTTTATATACTTTTTAAAAAAAAGAGTACTAATTAATCTGAAACAACTCCAAGTAAATGATTCAAAAATATTTGCCTGGACAGTGAAGAAAGGGAAGCCTTGTATATGGTCTCTGTTAATATAGAGTAGCTGGAAGTAATACATCCTCAAGAGAATTTTCTGTAAGAAAGACCATTAGCCAACCATTATGATGATGGTATAAAATAAAACAATATTATTCAGACTAAAATGTATATTGACAGCTTGTATCATATTACTTATTTGGCTATGTACATTTATCCAACACAGAATTTAAAAGTGGGTTAGTCATCAACCAAAATGACCTCCTTAAGGAAGAATCTGGTAACCATATCATTAGGCCAAATAATAAAAACTTCAGTGGATTACATCAAATAAAGGTGACATCTAACTTATATGCTATTTCATTCTGTAACTATATTTGGCCTTAGAAATAAAGAGGAAAGTTTTAGAGAAATATATACATACATATTCCCATTTAAATAAAAATCTGCAGATAATGGTCTAAGTTTCTAATATAACAATATAAAAATACAAATTTGGTTTGGAGATAAAATGATTTAACAATTTTATATTACCCACTTTAACTTCACTTACTTTAAAAACATTTATAGTCTGGCCAGCATGGCTCAGTGATTGAGTGTTGACCTAAGAACTAAAAGGTCATGGTTCGATTTCCGGTCAGGGCACGTTTTAGATGCAGGCTCACCCCCAGTGTGGGGCATGCAGGAGGCAGCCATCAATGATTCTCTCTCATCATTGATGCTTCTTTCTTTCTCTCCTTCTCCCTTACTCTCGGGGGCGGGGAGGGAAGCATTTCCAGCCCAGCCCATGTGGCTCAGTTTGTTGAGCATCATCCCATGAACCAGGAGGTCATGGTTCAATTCCCTGTCAGGAAACATGCCCAAGTCATGTGGGCTTGATTCTCAGTAGGTGATGCACAGGAGGAAGCTTCTACATCCCATTCCCTTTCCCTCCTCTCTCTGAAATCGATAAAAATATATTTTAAAAATTTCCAAATTTCATGCAGCCTATATTGCGATTGAGAATGAGACCAAATGCTTCAGGTACTGAAAGTCTTTTCTCTCTCTCTCTCTCTCTCTCTCTCTCTCTCTCTCTCTCTCTCTCTCTCTCTCTCTCTCCTTTTCTTTTTAAATTTCAGCCTTGCACTTTATACATTTTGTTTAATGCATTTTATCAGATGTAAAAAGGGGGGGTCTGAAAATTATAATAATTATTGCATTTTCTATTTTGGCCATTTTAATGGCAAACAAAGCCGATAGCATTGCCAAGGATATTTATAATATTACAGAAATTCCATGGAAAAACAGTAAAATATGAAGGTCAAAGCCTAATTTCTTGCTTTTGTGGATTAATTTTATGGTCCATTTTTGAATGCTGTCCAAAAGTGCACTCATGAAAGAGAATTGAGATTTGGCACGTTGCATAAATGTTCCCACAATGCTGCTGAATAAATCTTGAAAAGTCTTTCCCCCTAAAGGACACTTTTTTTTAGCTGAAGAGTTTTAAATCCTCTAGGAATAGCTTTGCTAAAGAACATTCATCCAGGGATGTACATATGCGTCACACATGCTTGATTTAACAAACTGAAATGCATTTTTATGGGACTTAAGAAGTAAAACATTTGTTACAACAACACAGAAGGAAATTTGTATCAATCCTCTTAATTTAGATTTTTATAAAATAAATTTAAAATCATTTTAAGTCCTATAGCTGATTCTTTTTTTCTTAAACTAAGAATAGTTTTAAAACCTGAAGGATTTTTAAATATTGAGCAATTAATAGCTGTTTGACTCATACATTTCTTTGCCTATATTATACACACATATATTTTAAAAGCTTGGTTCTAATATATCATAAATTCTTGTTACACTGATACAATATTATTTTTAATTGATGTCATCAGATGATTGTGACCATTGCTGGCTATGTAATCTGGTGAAAATCATTAATACTATTCCTAGGAAAATGCACATACACATGGAGATTTATGTACAATTTCAGGATGTGTATGGACCCCTTGATGTCTGACCAGGGCCTCCAGGTTATAATATCCTAGACTAGATGAAAACAAGTAATTAAGTGGATAAATAGACTGATAATAATATTACTTAAGGAAGTTGTTCTTCATATATTATAAGAAATATAATAAAGTAATTTTATATCCCATGATTTAAATATGTAAAGCATATTTGAAGGTCTAGTTTATATACATTTTAACACAAATTATATGAAAGTTCATTTCACTATTTTCATTGCAAATGTCTCTTGATATAAAATGAATACCTTTTATATTTTTAGAAATAAAGTTTTCAGAATAATTATGACTCTGCTAACTTTTAAAATGCTAAGCAGGGAGCACCCTTCTAGTTGATAGATGGAATGCTGTTCAGTTCATGAATTATTTAATAAAGCCAATTAGATCTCCAAAAAATAAAATAAAATGCAAAGCAATACTTTTCATCTGCTCGTATAATTTTATGAACATGATGCAGTGCAGGGACTTAAAATGCTATCTAAGTACATTTGCCAAGTTCCATTGCTTTAAGGTATTGTTCTAGAGACTAAAGGTGTTACGGAATGAAAATAGTTATAATTTTACATAATTCCTGCTATTGTTTTATTTTCTTGAGTAAATAATGCATATTATGCTGTATAAAATACACAGTATGATGATTATCAATAATCTAAGTATGTGTGAGTAATATCATTAGTATTCTTCAGTGATATCTGTAAAACTTCCTGAATACTGGGAGTTTACTATAACACAATTACTATATGAAGAAACTGATGCAATATATTCTAACATAACCACTATTATAATAATAATATTCATTTAATACAGGGTGGGACAAAAGTAGGTCTTCAGTTGTTTGTATGGAAAATAATATAATCAATATCTATCTATCTATCTATCTATCTATCTATCTATCTACCTACCTACCTACCTATGTATCTATCTATCAGCCTAATATGTTAAGTGTCAGACCAATTAGTGGACCTTTCTGTCAACCACTCAACCAGTCACTATGACGAGCACTGACCATGAGGGGGCACACATACTGACCAGTAGGTTAGCTTGCTGCTGGGGTCCAGATGATTGGGACTGGGAGAGAAGGGCAAGACACACCTTGAAGGTTTCCCACAGTTCCTCCCCGACTGGCCAACTTCCCTCCCTGGATGACTAGGCCCCAGCAGCCCCCTACGGACTGGGCAAAATGGCCATGATCAGCCCAATTGCAAACCAAGCCAAGGGATCCCACCCATGCATGAATTCGTGCACTGGGCCTCTAGTAATTAATAAAGAATAATAGAAGAGCCCAGCTGGCTTGGCTCAGTGGTTGAGCATTGACCTATAAACCAAAAGGTCATAGTTTTGATTCCCAGTCAGGACACATGCCCCGGGTTGTGGGCTCAATCCCCATTAAAGAGTGTGCAGGAGGCAACTGATCAATTATTTTCTCTCATCATTGTTTCTATTTCTCCCTCTCTCTTCCTCTCTGAAATTAATAAAATATATTTTTTTAAAAGAACACAAGAATAAACTGAACTCTAAATTAAATGAACTCTCTTTGATTTAGTATTTTGTAGCTTTGGAGTCTTATTAATATTCAAGTAAGTGTTATGTGAAATGAATGTCTAAGTTCAGTTGGCTAAAGAAATTTCAGCTAGAATTCTTAAAGCTTTTTTGGAGAACACAGTGAACTAGAATAAAATACTTCTCAGCAATTTCCCAGTTTGACATTGGGACTCCATATTATCAATGCTCTTCAGGAAACTACAGAAGGCACATGAGATTGGGTGGAATTGTATTGATCTAGATCTGGAAGAGGGGTTGAGAAAAACAAAACACAGATAACATTTTATTTGTCTGTGCAAAAATATTAACCAAAATGTGCAATTAAATAATGGTGAAGACATATTTCTAGTAGGTAAAATATAAAAAAGTAGACTTTTTTCTAATAGAAAAATTAGATATAGACACAGAGAGAAAATGAGAGCTATGAAACTATGCATGGGAATTCTGCAGCTCACTAAAATTAATTAAAAATTATGTAAATTATACAACAGTAGAGAATATGACAGGTACACAGATTGTTATAAAACACTAGAGAAGTAGTAATTGTTGTGAAATTCTAAAAGAGAGGCTCATATTTGGAACATCCAGAAAGGACTCATGAATTTGTTAATACTTGAGTCACACTTTTTAAAAAATACATATATTTTTATTGATTTCAGAAAGCAAGGGAGAGGGAGAGATAGAAAGATTAATGATGAGAGGGAATCATTGATCAGCTGCCTCCTGCACACCCCCTACTGGGGTCCAGCCCACAACTCAGGCGTGTGCCCTTGACTGGAATTGATCCTGGGACCCTTCAGTCTGCAGACTGATGCTCTATCCACTGAGCAAAACTGGCTAGGGTTTGAGTCACACTTTGAAGGATAGGTAAGATGTGAACAACAAATGATGAGAACAGGCCATGGAAGAAATGCACCAAGGAAAGGAACGGAGGTAGAAATGCTAGGATATTTTTGTAGATTAGTTGGATGGTGGGATTGGTTATGAGGAATGGTGAGAGATTAAGGCTAAGGGCTGAGGTAACCCATAGAACTTCTTGGGTGCTTAGTTAAAAGGAATGATTTTCATGGTGCAGACAGCGAGTGAAGAGCCTATGGATGATTTTGGAAAAGATAAAGCATGTCCTCACATGTTTACAGTATTCAGTACCAAAGGGGTTACATTTTCAATATGCATCAGCACTCTCTCAAATATGTATAAGAACGAAAGCACTAGTCTGAACACAAGCACAGAATGGAAACATGACACACATATAAATTCAGTTTAGATTCTAAGATGATAGTAATGAACAGATAACATTGGCACAAGCATATTTTTTCCATGAAAAAATAAAGAAGGAAACACCACTATACTCAGCACATAAAAAAGTATTAGCAGGAACTGAGAACTTCTGGTAAGCACTGTTTACAAGCACAAGCGTTTAGTAGGGGGTCTGTGGTATAAGTTTCTAGAAGACATATAGTTAGTAAAACAAACAAAATCAGTGTTGTTTACTACTTGTCTGGCAGAAATTATTCTTAGGCATGACAAGCTGTTCTCAAGGATCAAGACTCGGAGTATCTAAGAATTTGGGCCAGAGTTACCAGAAGATTATACATATTTCTGCAAGTGGAACGACTTGGGCTTTATCATTTTAGAAAGTAGGGAACTCTTACCTCGCACAACAAGGTCTGCCGAAGCGGAGGTGTTGTCCACAATGGTCTGCGCGGTGCACGTGTATCTGCCTGCATGCTTCAGCTGGGCATTGCGAATGAGCATTTCCCCATTGTTGTCCAGCTGGGGGCAAAGAAGCAGGCATTCAAGTCAGTACATTTTTTGACCAATTACATGGCATGTAGGATACAGGAAGGACATTTTTAGTCTAATAAAATGAACCCCATGAAAAGGCTTGTATTGTAGATATGCCAACCACGTGTCTTTGCTCAGGATACTTAAGCTTTGGGCTTCCTGGGGGGAAGGGTGGAATAAAGTAAGTTAATTACTCAAGGTCCATTTTAGCCCCAGTATCTTTAATATTTTATCATTTCTACTAGCAGAGGACCATACTGGGAGAAACCAAGGGATGACAGACACTGTGACTTGGGACCTTTTAAAGAGAAATATTAAGGTAAAAAAAAAAAATCTTATTGATGAATGCCAGTGAGGACAAATTCATGCTATATGGCTAGGAAGAATTATTAACGTGGTCTGGAAAAATTGATCTACTTGACTAATTTCAGGATGTGTCACAGTTCATTTTACAAAGTCTACAGAAACTGTCAAAAAGGAAAATTCTACTTACATCTTTTTTCTTTTTTTTCTTTTTCTTTTTTTGCCAAAATATAAACTCCATATGGGTGAGGATTTTTGTCTTGTTCACTGCTATATTCCCAATGCTCAAAAGAGTACTCAGTACTATATATATATTTTGAAGAAGGTTCGAGGGGATTTTGCTTGGGAATAATAACACAACACCTCACTGAAATTTCTAAAACTAGCTAATATTTACCAAATGCCTAGTCTATACCAGGTCCTGGGCTATGCACGTATACATATTATCTCATTTAATTCTCTTTGGAGATAGTTCCTATTATGTTCATTTTACTAAAGATAAACGTGAGAGTTAGAGTATCCATGTAATTTAACTAAAGTCATTCAGCTTCTCTGGTAGTGAGACAATGCCTAATCCTTGCTCATTATCTCCACACAAAAAAATTCTCTTAAGAGAATTTTAAAAAGTCAATTTGGCTTTCCTGAGAACCAAACATATTGATGTACTTTTCCAATCATATTAAAGAATGAATATTAAAGAATGAATGGTTAATAAGTAGGTTAATATTTTACATAACGCTGGAGGGTATTATTTATGTGATATAATAAACCTGCAGTTTTTTATTTTATTTTAATGACCCTACATGAATAGATACTTCACTTCATCATAGGCTCCCCCAAAGGACCCTTCACATATTAAATTCCAGGCTGGTTTTGGAAGGTGTTTGGGCTTGCAGTCCTTGCTTGGTGAATGAGGTTAAGAATAAGAGCCAGTTTTAATCTGAACAATTCAGCTGATTGTAACAGAATACTACTATCTCCATATAAAGAATTGGTCAGTGGTTACACACCTTGTTCCTTGATACTAGTCATTCTGAGTGAAAACATAGAGGTTATACAATTTAATGTCATTCAGGGTCTTGCTGTCTCTTGAGATCTAGATGGGCTAAACATCCGATGTCTAAGGTTTGTTGTATAAATTCTTGGGGTAGGCGAGTTCTTTCCTTCTGCTTTCTTAGTTATTTTTTTGCCAGTCGAAGGACCTCCAGGCTAGAAACGCAGCCCTCTCCATATTTCTGTCATAAAACCTACTAATACCAAGTGTTCCCTAGTAAAGTGAGTTTACTGGAGAACTGAAGGTGCTGGAACTGGTTGTATCCCACAGGATAGGGCAAATCAACAGAAAGAATTATCTTCCATTTCAAAGGTCTATTCTTAAAGTCCAGGTGGTTATATTTTCAGCAGGAATTCCCAGTGACCGTCTCCTCCCCCAGTGCTCTGCCTTCTTGCTAGTATCCACTCCCACTCCCATCTCTTGCTTCTCTCTGGTCTTCTCTTCTATCCCCTGGACTAAGAATTATGCTTATCTCCTCATGTTAAGCTGCTTAATTCTTTGATGGCTGCTTGGATTCTGACCACACTTATTTTTTAAAGCCTTTGCTGTTTTTCATTTCTTTACCTCTTGTTCCTCAATCCCTTTTATTATGGTTGTCCTATTTATTCAACTCACTTTACTTTATTTCTATTAACATTTGATTTTTCTTCCTCAAACACTTAAATTTTTCTAGTCACCTATGACAACACACTTTCCAAATACTTTGAGAACATTCTCAACCTCTTCTCTTCTTCAACTTCCTTATAATTCCAGCATAAATACTGCACCGTATCCATCCCTTTTCATCACTACTGCCTATGCCCTTCTCCAATCTACCAACATCTCTGACTGAGTTACTATATCCTGTTTGGTCACAACTTCCACCCCATCTCACTCTATTCTTTTCTCCATTTGTCACCCAGAGTGACCTTTTAAAAATGCAAATATGATCAGTCATTTATACTCTCTGTAAAGACAAATTGAAACCTCTAGAAAGTGTCCCCTTCCCAGATAAGAGTTTTACAATGACAAATCTGGCTGCATTCTGTAGATTCTGTCCTCAACTCATGCCACTGTTTCAATTACACTCTGATTTCAAAGGAGCACTCCTCCTTTTCTAGGACTTAAATTCACCTTGGTTTCTCTGATCTCTGGTCCTCCATGGTAATTCCTCTCCTAAATCCCGCATTCCCCACTCTCTTACCACCATCACCCAAATAATCCTTATCCTCTCCCCACCAATACCACTTTAGGTCATTTCCTCAAGCAAATCTTCCCATTTTCTCTTGTTATATTTTGTCATAGCACTTCTTACCTCATGTCATAGTAAATATCTCAATTGCAATGAAATAACTGTATAATTATGTGGTTAAAATCTGAATATACGGAGGACTGTGAGTTTAATGAAGGAGAAAACACACCTGTTTTGTTCAGCATCGTATCCCTGTATGTATGTATGTATATATATATATATATATATATATATATATATATATATATCCATATGTGCTGTATCCATAGGAACCAACATAGTACCAGGAACGTAACTCTAACCATACATTGTTTGAATGAACTAGTCAAGTTGCTTATCAAGAATTCTGGCATCTGCTTTTTTAAGATAATGTATATTCCCTTCAGCTACAAGCAGAATTCGCTTAGCAAGTTCATATAGCCCACATGTGTCAAACACAAGGCCCGCGGGCCAAATCCGTCCCGCCAGGCCTTGCAATGTGGCCCGCACCGCCCTGTCATCACTGCACTCCGCTGCGTTTCCATCACAATGACAGTTTATGACTGTTCAGTAAACCATTCAGCCCGCAATTTAGGCTGGATTTTAGATTTTGGCCCCTTCTCTGATTGAGTTCGACACCCCTAATATAGCCTATGAAAATTGCAGCACCTCATAAGCACATAATGAGATTTATTTTATTTGGTATCAGCATGAAGTATACACTCTTGCTGCCTCCTCTGACTATCCCTTCACCCAACTCCTAGCCTCTGGAGACAACTTACACTTTATCATTTATTTTCTTTCCTACAGACTTGTGTACATATCTATTGCAATGTCTAGATTCCTATATGTCCCACTTTTATCACTTCGCTAACTTCAAGTCATAGTTTAGATGCCCCTTTCTTCTCTGGAACCCAAAGGCAGGGCGAGGCATTGCTCTTTGTACATTTTTGTTATAATTATCTCTCTCTACTATAATTGTTTAGTTGTTCATTTATTTTATTAGACTGGAATTCCTTGAGAGAGGAACTAGACTTAATTATTATTGCATACAAATAACTTATTGAAATATATGACATACATGAGGAATTCAACAAATAAATATTGTATAAATGAATTAAACACCTATTGCCTAAAATATTTTAATTAAATCATTTTAGTAATTTCATACAATTTTTCAGGCAAGATAATGAATATATATATATATATATAAATATATATATATATTTAGGTCTAGTAATAATTAATGTCGTTTTCTAATACTTTTTTTAAACCGAATTTATTTAAACAATACAACAAAATTTAATCAACAATATAGTTGCCGTTGTTTTCTACTACTTGTGCCCAACACTCAGGAAACATTTTAATCCCTCTGTTGTAAAATTCTTGTGATTTTGATGCAAAAAATTCGGTCAATGCATTTTTGAGGCATTCTTCATTATTAAATTTTTTTCCAAGAAGAAAGTTTTGCAAAGAACGAAACAAATGGTAATCGGAAGGGGCAATATCAGGAGAATATGCAGGTTGAGGGAGAACTTCCCATTCCAACTGGCGCAGTTTTTCAGCAGTGATTCTTGCAGTATGTGGTTGTGCGTTATCGTGGTGAAGAATTACGCCCTTCCGATTAATCAGCGCGGGTTGTTTTTCTCTTAAAGCTTGGGCTAACCTTTCCAATTGGGCACTATACACTGCACTTGTAATGGTTTGGTTAGATGGTAAAAGTTCATAATGAAGAATTCCTTTAAAATTCCACCAAACACACAACATCACTTTTTTCACATGCAAGTCAGGTTTTGGCTTGGGCTGCAGAGCCTCATTTTTGTCCAACCATTGAGGCCGCCTTTTCAAATTAACATACAGCACCCATTTTTCATCTCCGGTAACAATTTGCTCTAAAAACGGCAAACGGTTTTGACGAGAGAGGAGCGAACTGCAAATTGTGACTCTTTGATTACGGTTGTTGTCGGTCAACTCATGAGGAACACATTTTCCAAACTTTTGGACTTTGCCAAGTACACGCAATTGATTGGAAATTGTTTTTTGTGAACAATTTAAAGTTGTCGCAAGCTCTTGATCAAAATTGGACACACGGCCTCGACCACTCTTGTCATCTAACAAAAAATTTCCCTCGCGAAATTTCTCAAACCAACGCTGGCATTTTCTGGCACTAACTGCATATTGACCAAGAGCACTACAGATGTTTTTTGCAGCCTCACTTGCTTTTCTTCCTAATTGGAACTCGTAAAGCATGCAGTGCCGAATATGCTCTTCATCCGCCATCTTCTTAGCCCTAGTTTTGCAACAAAAACC
Source organism: Pipistrellus kuhlii (assembly GCF_014108245.1). Classification (NCBI taxonomy): domain Eukaryota; kingdom Metazoa; phylum Chordata; class Mammalia; order Chiroptera; family Vespertilionidae; genus Pipistrellus; species Pipistrellus kuhlii. The sequence goes on along the minus strand of NW_023425529.1, from coordinate 35,640,463 downwards.
AAACCAAACACAAACTTTTTCAAGCAAAACTTGTTAATTGCACTTCACACGTTCTGTAGATACCACGTGTTTGAAGGTTATGTCAATACAAGTCAACGCCAAGCAAGATTTTAAACGAATGTTTAAAAACGACCTTAATTATTACTAGACCCGATAATCCTAAGGAACAGAACAACCAGAATGCCTGGAAAGGCCAGTCTCTATGATGCACACTGACCACTAGGGGGCAGATGCTCAATGCAAGAGCTGTCCCCTGGTGGTTAGTGCACTCCCACAGCAGGAGCTCAGCAGCCACTCATTCCCTCAGTAGTCCTACAGGTCCAATCTCTAGAGAACAGGCTAGGCACGATTGGACCAGTGCCACCAGCATGATCCTGACAGCGCTCCCAGCCTCTAGGATAGGGGTGTCGAACTCAATCAGAGAAGGGGCCAAAATCTAAAATCCAGCCTAAATCGCAGGCCGAATGGTTTACTGAACAGTCATAAACTGTCATTGTGATGGAAACACAGCGGAGTGCAGTGATGACAGCGCGGTGCGGGCCACATTGCAAGGCCTGGCGGGATGGATTTGGCCCGCGGGCCTTGTGTTTGACACATGTGCTCTAGGAAGTCAGCTTCTGGGAACGTGGCTGCTTTTCCTCCCTAGACAGTCCACAGGAAGAAACAATATAAAAATGGCCAAAAGGTGGCTCCCGACAACCAGCATGAATGTCAGTGAGACAGAAAGGATCCTGGGCCACCAAGGGCATCCTACTGCCTGCCCAGAAGGCAATCACCTCCCACCCCATCCACATACACACACACACAACTTGTGACCTCATCAGTGCACAAATTCATGGACCAGGCTTCTAGTAATGTTACAAATTTTTTAAAAGCTGAATTGGGAACAACTATTGTTATTCATATACATAAGATCAGATACCCATAAATAATATATTTCAAATTATTTATATACTAATTCCATGAAGAAATATAAATGTTTCAGAAATAAAAGCAAATTTATAGAGAAGAGAATGCATTAGCATATAAGAAAATGGAAGCCCATTTTTCCAACCAAATGTTTTATAAAGAATTGGGCCATTTCCCAAGAGAGGCCTGACCTTTGTCCTCAGCTTCTGAAAGGTAACCTATATGTCTTTCTTTGCCTCAGTACCTTGGGTCATACTGAATAGTCTAGCAATGTGATTTAGTGTGGGAGTTAGCAGCACCTGTTTAGTTTTAGAGTAAGAGCTGGGGCCTAACTGGTTTGGCTCAGTGGATAGAGCATGAGCCTGTGACTGAAAGGTCCCAGGTTTGATTCCAGTCAAGGGTATTAAATATCTTGGTTGTGGGCACATCCCCAGTAGGGAATGTGGAGGAGGCAGCTGATCGATGTTTCTCTCCCATCGATGTTTCAGACTCTCTATCCCTCTCTCCTCCGCTCTGTAAAAAAAAACAAAACAATAAAATATATTTTGAACATTTATTAGAGTAGGAGCTGGGCTCCACCAGAAAGAACAAGATTGGGATTCAGGCGTCCGGGATCATGTGATATCAGTCAACCTACAGACTGAGATTAACCATTTAGACAATCAATCAGTTATGTCTATGTGATTAAGCCCCAAGAAAATCTCTGGAACCAAAGCTCAGGTAAACTTGCCTGGCTGGCAATACTCTGTGCTTATTGCTACATACCAAGGTTGATAGAGTGATGTGTCTTGATTCTCTGGGAAGAGAACAGAGGAGGCTCCGTTTGATTCTTTTCCTGGACTCTGCCTTGTGCACTGCTTCCCTATGCTGAGTTTAATTTGTATGCCTTTCCTGTAAAATACTATAACCATAAGTATAATAGCTTTCAAGGAGTTCTGTGAATTACTCCCAGCAAATCAAAACTGAGACTGGTTTTGGCAACTCCCAGAATGTGTAGTAGGTTTCAGAAGTGAAGTTGACCTCAGAGAATGTGCCTAAGTTTGTACTTGGCCTAAATCCTCATACCATATTACTAATAAATAGAATTATTCCAATGGATGAGGTAAAGAAATATTATTTTATTACTTATAACTTATATTTAAAAGATATTTGAGGGGAAGAGGAAAATTGTGAGGAAGGTAACTTTTTCTAAAGACTAATTAGAACATAGTTCTGAGTAATTTTAGCAAAATAAACAATTATGGTAAAATAAAATAACTTAAACACTATATATTTATATATAAAAAAAAAGACTACTTTAATAGGCTTTGACATCCTTAATAGCATTGTAGTTTGACACCGAATATTCACTAATGGAGAGATATTAAGTAAAATAACTTTAAACTATTATGACATAGATAATAATATTATGGAAAGAACAATGTTTGCATCAAAATAAAAAGCACTTAGTTCAATTATATGCTTCATTATGTAAACTCACTACTTTTTTGCTTTATGTTCTAGGAGAATGATAATCCTATTATTAAACTGTTATTTCAATGAGCCATGTGATTAAATTTAAATTTTAAAAATAAAACACTTCAGAAATTAAAATATTTTCTTTTAAAATAAAGAAATTGAGAGCAGAAAAATAATAATATAAAAATAAACAAATTGTGGCACTGTAATTGCTCTCTGTAAAATATATCTGAGTACTCTAAACTTAACATTATATTTTTCTTAATAAAAGTGCTCTTGTTTTTCCACAGATTCTCAATTTGAAGCATAGTGCTCTTTATTTATTTTATTCTGAAATCAATACTGGGCTCATTACTTTTATACTTTTCACATTTAATGAAAGACACAAATTATTTTATGTCAAAATATTATATTGAACTTACACTTATTGGCTCTTCATAGTGAAACATGAATTTTTGGAGGTGAAAAAGACAGGTTTTAGGAAATTTTAGAAATTAGGGGGACCATGGAGGAAGCACAGGGCTAAAGAGCAGCAGAAAGTACATTTCCATAATATAGGGGAGCTGAAAAGCTGCAACAAGTACATCCATAGAATGAGGGAGCTGGGAACAGCAAGAGGTCTATATTTACAAAATAAAGGGAAGGAAGCCCTTCATCCAGAAGGAGAAGAAGAAAGCCCAAAGGGGATAGGAAAACAATAAGGAAGGAAAGGGGAAAACTTCACATGTCCCATGTAAGGTTTGATCTTTAAACACAGAAATTACTATAGTAACCAGTCAAGGATCAAACCTTACATGGGACACGTGAACCAATCAGAGGGGATATCAGGGAACCAGGATTTATAGCCTTTATAAGCCACAGGGAAAAGGAACTCAGTGGGACCCTTTCCCCACTTCCTACATGGGAGTCCATTCTGTGGGACTCTCCCTCTCCCCACGTGGGAGTCTGTACTTGTTCTTTAATAAATCTCCACCTTTGCTATAACATTTTCTATAGTGGATTCATTCTTCGATTCCATCAGGCAAAGAATCCAGGTCCCAGTCCAAAAATTCCGTAACAATAGTAAATTCTCTGAAAGTTTTAATTAAACTATTTTAAAAGTTTAATGCTAAACTCATTTTAAAAGTCAGCTCTTTTTAAAACATTAGAAATTAGTTGGTAATGACAGACCTACTTTTATAAAGCAATAATAAGTGACTTTAACATTTATTCTCATTTGCTCTATATTTGGTGAAGGTGTGGCATTAAAATGCCTCAGAAGGAAAGCAAAGGAAAAACATACTATATCACTTCCAATATAGCTGTGTGTGTAGAAAAGCTTTCCTGGAGGTTTTATAAATGGCACTAGCACTTTTCATACCTCAGGAGAAGTAGAAGTTCTCAGTGGTCAACAGAAAGCTTACAAAGCAACTGAAGATCATGGACCTCAGCACATTCTAGCCACAAATTAGATACGAATGCTCTCTATATTTTTCACTAAAAACCACAGCTTGGCTGAATTACAGAATGCTTCCCTTCATATGAGGAGAGTTGAATCACATACTGGAAATTGTGATAGCACAGCTCAGGGATATTCCAAAGTGTATATGTGGTTTACCACTTAGAAATTTCCCAAATTTGAATCAAAAGACTTCCAAAATATAAATGCCTATATCTTCCTTCCCCCTTCTGACATGAACTAACTCATTCCTGTAGCATAAATGAATCTTAATTACTAAGTTATATTAACAATTGAACTAATCATAATGAAAAATATTACCAATATGGTACAAACAAGGGCTGGGTAAATGTATAACTCATAATGGCTATATATCAACAAAAACATATTTTTTTTTCTCTATAAAAGTTCAGAATGAAGGCATCTATATTGAAGGTTGGAAGAAAGCACATCCTTTTAAAAGAATAGTTTAGAAACTTATAAGTAAAAATTATTATCCTATCTAATAAAGAGGGAATATGCTAATTGACTGTCCCACCCTTAAAGGTGGCCATGCCCACAGCCAATAAGGAGGGAATATGGTAATTGACTGCCATGCCCTCAAAGATGATGGTGCACACAGCCACAAGATGGCAGCACCTAGTCCCCTCAGCCCCGCTGGGCAGCAGGTGCATGGCAAGGCCAGAGTCCCCCAGTCTTCTCAGACTCCCAGCCACCCAGGGCTGGCCTAACGCACAGGCAAGCCTTGGATGGCAGCTGCCCAGGGCAGGTTGAGACTTGCAGAGGTGTGATCACCAGGTTGTCTCCTACCTCTGAGGGGTCCAAGACTGTGAGAAGGGGCAGGCTGGGCTGAGGGACGCCCCTCCAGTGCATGAATTTTCAATCACTGGGCCTCTAGTATATGTATAATACATGCTGTACTCATGAAAAATATAAGCATTTCTTTTTTTACTTTTGACTGGTTATGTTAAAGAAAACTTAACTATAGTAACATACAACTTTACGTTACATACAACTTTAAACTTAAACACCACCATCATCAACATGACCAACAGTAAATATTTAGTTAAGGACTCCTAGGTGCCAGGAATTACTATAAATACTTTACATATGCAAACTCACTTGCTCTTAACAATAGCCCTGTGTGATAGGTAATTTTCTTAAGCATTTTTATTTTATTTTTTAAATATATTTTTATTGATTTCAGAGAGAAAGGGAGAAGAGAGAGATAGAAACATCAATCATGAGAATCTTTGATTGACTGCCTTCTGCACACCCAACACTGGGGATCGAGCCTGCAACCTGGGCATGGCATGTGCCCTGACCAGAAACTGGATGATGACCTATTGGTTCATCAGTTGACACTCAACTACTGGGCCACACAGGCCAGGCTTAACTATATTTTAGAGATGAGGGTACAACACTACTACTGTTACTGCTGTGGCTGTTAATAGGATACTACTACTGCTACTAATGCAAGTGTGTTATGTGCCATTGAGTTGGCTTTGATTCCTAGTGACTCCATGAATGAGTACGATCCACAATGTTCTGTCCTCAGCAGCCCTGCTCAGCTCCTGTGGATGCATGCCTATGGTTTCTTTTATGTAGCCAAACCATCCCAATTTGGCTTTCCTCTTTTCCTGCTGCCTTCTATTTTCCCCAACACTATTGTCTTTTCCAACAAACCCTGCCTGAAATTGTTGGGAAAATACAAGGAATAGATGGGATACCAATAGAATTATTTCAAGCCACAGAAACTTATTCTATCAAAATCTTAATATGAATATATCAACAAATATGAAAAACAAAACAATTTCCTGTAGACTGGAAACACAGAATATACATCCCAACCTTTAAGAAGGAAGATGCCAAGAAGTATGGTAATTATTAAGACCATTGCTCAAATTTCTCATGCAAGTGATGCTTAAGGTGAGGCAACAAAAAGTCTTCCAGCTTATAGGGGGCAAGAAAAGCCAGATGTTCAAGCTGCTACAGATGCTGCTATTAAAACTGCTATTACTACTTCCACTATTGCTACTGCCACTGCTATCACTACTACTAATTTATTAAATGCCTTTTAGATATATTACATATGAGAATTTGTTAGCGACTTTATCTTCGTTGTCTTATTTAATTTATAATTATTTGGGAGACACTATTAACATTTTCATTTTAGAGAGAAGAAATTTGAGATTTTGAGTTAAGCTACTGGTGGAAGGTTTAATAGTTAGCATACAGTCCTGGTTTCACCAGGTCAAGCTATCACCAAACTAGTGCTTTATAGATCAGACAATAGGATTTAAGTTCTTAGTTTGGTAGGTAAATGTGTATACTGCCTCATAGCAGGGTGAATAAAATGTGTTCTTATTTTATCTATATATTCAAAAATAAGAAAATAGAAAGAACAGTACAATGGCACCTGTATACCAACCAACTAGAGTCAATAATTGTAAACTTCCTGCCATATTTGTTTTATCTAATTACCTATATAGCTGGTTCTATATTTTATTTTCTCTATCCCCCACCTATTGTTGAAGCCTTAAAAAATAAATCAGATTTCACTCCTCAAAACATTACATTGAATCTCCAAAAAAGTAAAAACATTCTCTTGCACGATAAAAAAAAAACCAAAACAAAAAACATTTTCACACACAATTAACACTAATTTCCTAATATTATCTACCATTCAAGTTAGTGTGATTTTAAGGAATACATCAGCATTAAGATAGAATGTAAAACATTTTTTTTTTTAAAGTCCCGATTTTTGGAAAGAATTTTTAAATCTTTTGGGCTTTTTTAAAAAGTCGCAGGACGTGGGACAAATTGTTAAAAATCAGGACTGTCCCACCAAAATTGGTCTGGTCACCTTAATATATATATATATATATATATATATATATATATATATATCCCTTAAAAACATTAAAATGAAGTAATGTTATTAAAAATTGAAAAGCATACATAAATTAGGGAAGTGGTGGAGAAAAATTATTGGGAAGTCACCCAGTATATATAGAACCAATGGAAATGTTGAACATCCTTAAATTTGACCATCTTGATGGCCAAAGAGTCCAATTATGATTAACTGGATCATTTTAAATTCAAACTCAAAAAAGAAGAAATTTTTCTTGAAGTCTCTGCCTTAGTATTTTGAATGAGGGGCAAAAACATCAAAGCTTTGGATTTAGAAGCTATGTTTTAGAGTTGAAAGAAAACTTGGGTATCATTTAATTTGTATGGTTTTTAAATTGGCTCCCATTGGCCTCAGGGTTCTGAAGATCTTCAGGGACCACTTGGTAGAGGAAAGGATCAAAATGTGGATTTTTTTTTTACAGAAAAGAGTGAGAACCCTATGGTTAGGCTTTTGGCTATGTAGTCTCCTTCACATGCACACATACATGCACACAATTTCTTCAGTCAGAGCAACCTTACATTCATTTTTATAATTTATTGGAGTTCTGATTTAAATTTTCTTTGCAAAAAAAAAAAATAAATAAAAAGGATTCTGCTGCTAAAATTATTTATTGTTATTTTCAAAACTTCTGATGTAGCCCAACATCGTCATGAGTCAAATGAGAACCTTGAGGCTCAGAGTAACTGTTTTGTCTAAGATCATATAACTAACTCTTCAATGGCAAGACCAGCTCAGTGGATAGAGCATAGGCCTGTGGACTGAAAAGTCCCAGGTTCGATTCCAGTCAAGGGCATGTACCTTGGTTGTGGGCACATCCCCAGTAGGTGTGTGCCAAAAATCAATTATATATATAATTGATTTTTATATATATAGTGTTTTATTCTTAATGACAAACTGGAAAAAAAATTAATGGTGTTTTCTTTGGGGGTTGGGGGGGGAAATGCTACTGCTAATGACAAACAGTATAGATTCTCATCTGCTCAAAATAATATAATCGGAAATAAAATAATCAAAGTCCACGATGTAAAATACTAATGTTGCTAAAACTCTATAAAGTTTCCATGCTTATTTTCTCTTTTTTGAAATACTCACTGTATTTTGCAAGAACAACAGCCAGAATAATTACTGCAGCAATGTTTAAGTATGCAAGGGGTTCTATATAAAACAAATGGGTCTTTAATATTCTATGCATTTTTGGAGATTCCCCCAAGCCAATACATCTCTGAAGAACAAAGACTGCTTCTATATGTACTTAATTCCTTGCGCTTAACATTGCCACCAACAAATGCTTACATAGATGAGGCTGTGGGATGTTATGCTAGCTAGAGAGTAACTTTGTCTCACGTGGTCTCTATACTAGCAGTGTGATGAGATAAGAAGATAACGTGAGAATAGGCACACCTGGTGAACATAGATACCCACTTCCATGCTAACGGATGGGAAGAGCAAATAAAATACAATAGTTAGGTTTAAGGAAATATATTAGGGTAGTAAAAGGGAGGTCAAAAAAGGCATATGTTCACACAGACATGCAAAGGAGAGAGATATGACAGAATTCTCTAGCTTTTTTTCAATTAATTACTGGTAAGAACTGAGAAAATATTTGGCCAATGGTAGAAGGCCTTTATGAGTTTATGTGTCACAGACTATGTCAAGGGATTATACACATTTACATATTTCTTTCTCTCTTCCACTGCTCATAAAAATATATGACGCTAAATTCACACACACACAAAAAAGCAACAACCATGAAATCTACTCTCTATTCCATACTTTTCTTGGCAATGTTTACTTTAGCCTCATAAATTTTTTTGTCCTCAGCATTCTCATCTGCTCAAAATAATATAATGCTCTTTGTTCCTAACATCCTGCTTAAAACCTGTCAGCAGCCAATCCATTTATTCCCAGTCTCTCTTTTTTAATCTTCCGCTAGAGTAGTGTTTCTCAATTGGCACAATAGACAATTTAGATCAGATAATTTTCTGTTGTGGGGACTGTCCCCGGTATTATAGGACGTTTGGTCACACACGTGTTCAACAGATGCCCATACACACTGCCCTCCTCCAACCGCCCTGCAGTTGTCACGACCAAAGTCGCCTATGCAGAAAAATAGCTCTGGGTTTAAAGGCTTATATCATCTCACTGTGCCTGCTTTCTTTCTTTTTTTAATTTATTTATTGATTAAGGCATTACATATGTGTGCCTGCTTTCTGTAGCTCTAATTTGACCTTTGCCTTTTCCCATGTTACTGTTCTACCCTCGTGTTCTCTTCCAACCTGTTGTTCCATAACTCTGGACAACCTTTACCTTGCTCAACAGTGAACAGAGTAAATGTGAAATTAAAATAAATAAAATGACCCTGTTTTATTATTGTTATTTCTCCCTCTTCCCCCTCCCCCCCCCCCTTTTTTTGGGCATGTCTTGCAGAAGCAAAATTTCTGTTCAAGTTCATAATATGCTCTAGGATGAAATATATATATGTCTCACACATATTTAACATATTTTTGTGACATGTTTAGTCTAATTAATAAAAAAAAAAGAAATATGGCCTAAGCGTATAAAATCTGTCTTTTTTAATTATGAATGGTGTTGTCAATATAGTCAGAAGAAATGCATATCCACATATCTGCAAACATACACATACACCTGCCTACCTAAAGGAGATCACTAAGAATTTTATAGGTAGATGACCTGAGACTCTGTGGATTTGATTACAATGTATTGCAAGGTAGCTAATAGTATAGCAAAAATTAAGTAATTTGGATAACCTTGAGTGAACATAAAAGGCTCATTAATCAAGAATATTCTTTCACCATTTGCAACAGCATGGATAGAACTGGAGATCATTATGGTAAGTGAAATAAGCCAGTCTGAGAAAAATAGATATCACATGATCTCTATAGGTGGGATATAATGATCAACATAATTTGATGAATAAGAATAGATCCTGAGACAAATGGCAGGGGAGGGAGGGGGGTTAGAGAGCAACCAAAGGACTTATTTGCATGCATATTAGCATAACCAATGGACATAGTCACTGGGACAGTGGGGGCTTGCCGTGGTGGGGATGACTGGGTCAGGGAGAGTCAATTGGGGGAAAAGGAGACATATGTAAAACTTTAAACAATTAAAAAAAGAGTATAGCATAAATTCTGAGTTGAACATTACTGTCTTACAGTGTTTATCTACATAAACGTAGGTATGAATATTAACCAATGGATGATAAGTTTGAGTAGAGAGGAGCACAGGGACTGCAGTCAGACCACCTGGTTTCAGATCCTCCCTCTGCTGCTCGCAAGGTGAATAATTAATTTCAGCAAGTTACTTAACCTTTGTAATCCTCAGTTCTCTCACCTCGAAAATGGAGAAGATCACAACAATAATATGCATTCCATAGAAGACTGCTATGAAGATCAACTGAGAAATACATGGAACACAATTAACCCAATGCTGGCCAAATAGTAAACACTCAACAAATGTTGACTATTTATTGTCTCTTTACTATCCTCAGCAAGGAAATACAGAGAATCTTTTTTTCTTGGACTAAGTGTCCTACACCGCAAGCAGTGCAATAATTAATTTATGAAATATGGGATCTAAAATTTAAAAAAAAAACTATCTGGCAAAAGCTATTGTAATTTTCAGTGGGGAATGATTCTCTATTATAAAGAGTATTCATAATAATCACTTCCAATTGGCCACATCTTGTGCCAAGCAATCTATAGGCATTCTCTCATTGAATCCTCACAAAAATGGTATGAAGTAATTGGTTTTGCAAACCCAATGAAGTAATCTGAATGAAGTAAGTGAATTATTAATAACATTTTAGAGGGGGAAATCTGAGGCTTAGAGAGGCTTACTCATAGACTCAGTCACAGGATCCGAATTGAAAAAAAATGGAGCCTATAGGTCTGGTTGTGGCCCAGCCTCCGAATAATTCATATTTTATTTATAAATCCAATGCAGATCAAACAATTAACTTCTTGGTAAAGTACAATGTTAATATTTATTTGTAAGAGAATCAGAAGGAAAAAAAATGACATTGGCAACAGCCAGAATTCCAAGTTTAAGAAACTCATGTGATCAACAAAGATAATAGCTCTGACAGGAAGAATGTTGTCAAAGAGTTTAAAGAAAATGACTCAAAGTTTATTACAAAAGATAGATGGCTATTAAAAAAATAATTTCTGACGATCAAATAAGTAGTAGACAAAAGTCCTTTCTAGAACAAGAGGGATTATAAATTATATTGGTAAATAAAATGACTCTGCCTTTGGTATTTTAGGGAGTAAATAGCTATGAATTAGAAAATCAAAATAGAAGCCATTTCATAGTTTGAAGTAAGTCTATGGGAAAATATTTGTTTAATTTCATAAACAATCATTCCAGACTGAAATTTGAAACCTTATGCAAGGCTGCCACAGAGTGGTCAAAATCTGGAACAGCAAGCTAAAATTAAAGCACTGAGTACTAAGTAAAATTACTTACTAAAATTAAAGTGGAAAATAAAAACTCAGGTTCTTGAAATAAAATGTTTAAACTGTGAGGTCTATAATCTCTTCATTAATTAGAGCTTCAGATATTAATTTTAGCAATTAAAATGATTAAAACATTTGACAACTGTAACAGCAACCAAATGTTTACATCTGAATTTTAAACTCACAGATTTAGCTCTGATTTATTTTGGATCAGTGCTATATTTGTTTCTGCCAGTATTTTATTCACCCATCACTTTTCCAGACTTGTGGTATGTGCTCAGTACAACATTTTTAAATGAACAAATGATACTCAATTATTGAAATATTACCACAATTTTTTTAAATATCAAAATATTATTTAAGAAACCAATATATATATACTGACATTTTTACCTGTAACTTATTAGCAATGTTCCTTTCTTTGCTATCCCTAATACCTGATATCTCTATTATGTTTTCTTTTTTGGTTTTTAATTTTTTTTAAATTTATCTTTATTATTGAAAGTATTACAGCTGCCCCTCCCCGCTTTTGTTCACTCAGCTTTAGATAGAAAGAGCCACTAGGACCATGGTCTAATAAGGAGTGCAGAAGCAATTACTAGCCATCAGGATTATCTTTCACAAGGCGGATCAAACACAGATGGTGTTTGCCCTTGGATCCTGTGTTGTACATTTAGCAGTGAAGTCTGGCTTTGAAGTTTGCCTTAAAAGAGAAAGAAGGCGTGAGGGAAAGCTTTATGGGTTTCTTAGGTTCAAAAGACAGAACGAAGTTTAAGAACTTATTTTAAAGTATTCTTATCTTTTCCCCCGTTTTTTATTTGTTTTTTGTTTTTGTTTTTTTGATATTTAGAGAGTTGGATCCCATCTGTTCATCTACAATAAAAAAATAAAATAAAATAAAATAAAACTATCTGGCAAAAATGCCAAAGTGCTAAAATGTGCAGGAGATATTTTCACTCAATTAAGCTGCATAGTTAGCCAGGGCACATGTTTCCTACACCTCATGCATCATTATCTGGTGGGCTGAGCTGAAACCAGGGTTGGTGAGTCCAGAGCATGGGTGTGCAGTCAGAGTTCTCCTTTGGGTAAACTGAGGGGCAACTTCAGGGATCTCTGGCTGCCTTCTGCAAAAGGAGGGGGGTGGGGCCGATCGTGAGGGTCAAAGTCTATTACATTCTTATGGTCTGCTTTATTATTTATTTCTAATTAGTGTTCCAGCGATTTCTTTATTTTTCACTTCTTTAAAGGAAAGAGCTCTTTTCTCCCCTCTCCCTTTGCTAGTTTCTTTTTTTGTGAAATGTTTATTTACATTAACCAACACAATGTAACTATTGTGTTAAAAACCTCAAGAGGCTCGGCAAATAAGAGTTTCAGCTTCATTTAGGCAATGTATACCCCAACATCTGTTTATATAGACTTCACAGCAGCTATTAACTACTTTTATAAATTATGGTTGTTATATAGTTGGAATTATTCAATTTATAAAACCAAGGAAATAAGCAAATGTAAAGGTCTATTTTCAAAAAAATAAGATTTCTGTTTAACTCACTTTAGTTTTTCTTACATTGAGTACATACTGAGTATCATTTGCTTTTCTTGCAAAACAAAACACAATTTGAAGAAATAATTATTAAAGATTTTGGGTTAATTTGACTAGTTTTGGGTATGCTGATGATTTAGCATATCAACATAGTTTGACATATAAGGAAAATATATCACATGATATAATGATAAAATAGTTCTCTGCTGATACCCAGTTGTCATTTTTTATTTATTTTACATATATATATGTATATATGTATATATGTATATATGTGTATATATATATATATATATACACACACACACACACACACACATATATTTATATAATTGATTTCAGAGAGAAAAAGAAAGGGAGAGAGAGATAGAAACATCAGTGATGAAACAGAATCATCAATCGGCAGTCTCCTGAATGCCCCCTACTGGGGATTGAGCCTGCAACCCTGGCATGTGCCCTTGACTGGAATCGAACCGGGACCCCCTCAGTACACAGGCCAATGCTCTATCTACTGAGCCAAACCAGCTAGGGCACAGTTGTCATTTTTTAAAGTGTTAGTTCAGAACCAAAGAAAATCAGTGAATTCACTATAGGCTTAGAGTTACAGCTAAACCTATTTGATTAAAATGAAGAAAAAAAAAAGGAATTGCATTTGAGATACAAAAAAGCATTAACATGATGATGCATCAACAGTTATCCTATAAATCTATTTAATGATATTTAAGAATAAAATCCTCCATCTAGTTAAAATAACTCTGAATCTGACTCAAAGCTTAGTTTGGCTTTTTAAAATGGATAGTTCTGGAATTTTTAAAAAGAGCTCCAGGGGTCCTCAAACTTTTTAAAGTGGGGGCCAGATCACGGTCCCTCAGAGAGCTGGAGGGCCGGACTATATGAACTACTAATTCCTACTGTAACACCTCGGCTGCGCTCACTGCCCAAAAAACCTGGCGGGCTGGATCAGACTCCTCTGCGGGCCACATGTGGCCCGCGGGCCATAGTTTGAAGACGCCTGAGCTAGACTATCTGAAAGCATAATATTATATATATATATATATATATATATATATATATATATGCCAATTTTCAGATATCATAGGACTGTAAAAATCTTAAACATTTTATAACTCAGAACTAATTTAAACTCAAATTTTATTAATCCTATATAATAAAAGGCTAATATACAAATCAACTGAATGGTGCAACAACTGATTGCTATGACATGCACTGACCACCAGGGGGCAAGTGCTCAACAGAGGAGCTGCCCCTGGTGGTCAGTGTGCTCCCACAGAGGGAGCACCACTCATCCAGAAGCCCTGAGCAGGGCACCCTGCTGGTGAGCACAGTGGTAGTGGCGGGAGCCTCTCTTGCCTCCATGGTAGTCGGACATCCCCTCAAGGGGTCCTGGAGAAGGTGTAGGCCAGACTAAGGGACCCTCCACCCACCACAAGTGCACGAATTTTGTGCACTGGGCCTCTAGTATATTTATAATTGACTTCTAAAATTAAAGTTAAAGTTTTATTAACTAAGCACATATTCTACACAGACCCTTCTAGAGAACAAACTGGTAGGAGCAGTGCTCAATTTGTTTCTTACATGCATTATAAACTAGACAGCCCTATCAATGCTCCAGCTATGCCTCCAACAAGCTACTACTCCCATATTACCTCCCAGTCTTGTACCTCTGTCTTCTTTCTTTTTGTTGTTGTTAATTCTTAATAAAGGATATTTTTTCATTGATTTATTTATTTATTTTTTATTTATTTATTTTTTTTTAGAGAGAAAGAGTTAAAGGGAGGGGGAGAGACAGAGAGAGAGAAAAAAACATGGATGTGAGAGAGAGACACATTGATTGTTTGCTTCCCATAGATCTCCAACTGAAGCTGGGGATTGAACTGCAAATGAGGTGCATGCCCTTGACTGGTGTTGAATCTGGGTCCCTTCAGTTTTTGGGCTGATGCTCTACCCATTGAGCCAAACCAGCAAGGGCCTATATTCTTTATATTTATACATCCCTGTACTTAATTGAAGGACTTGTATCATGCATGCTTTCCTATTCTTAAACTGAAACATCCATTTAACCCTTTTCTAATCGCATGAATTTGTTGTCCAAACCTCTCCTCAAAGAATAAAATAAATAAAATAATCATTTTAATAAAGGAAAAGTTTAGGCTCTTACCTCATTTAAAGTTAATGCGAAGGCACTAAAACCCAGAGTAAAAATATACTAAGGTGTACTACATCAATCTAAAAACTTGTATAATAATCCAGGGGCAATGGACCTACAGCGCAAAGAATAGTTATTGATTAATATTTCTACCAAAATTCTTAGGGCTAGCCATTTTTCCGAAAGGGGCAGGAGTGCTCTTATGAACATAAGGGACCCATCAAAAGCTTTTTTTTTTCTTTTTTTTTTTTTTTCTTTTTTTTTGCCTGTTTGTCAGTCTCATGTAAATGATTATAGTAACAGAGCTGTAGTGCAGACCCACGGAGTCACTGGGATGTTAATGCAATGAAATGTAAAACACATACCATATAATTCCGCTGGTAATGAATGTTCTCTTTGTTGAAATCAATCACGTAGCCGTTGAAGGACCAAACGAATGTGAGATCCAGGGCAGGATCAAAGGAAGCAGCACACTGCATGGTGGCATTTTCTCCAACGGTGATATCAGCGTTAGTTGGGGACAATATAATCCGAGTGGGATCTGGACATGTAAAATAAAGGAGCAACGCACAATTCAAGAAAATAGTACCTGCTACATAAGGTTAGGGAGAGGTGGGGGAGAGAGATCAACCGAAGGACTTGTATGCATGCATACAAGCAAACCAATGGACGCAAAACACTGGGGGATGAAGGCATGTTGGGGGTGGAGGGGAGGGGGAAATGGTAAGATATGTACACATATGATACCTTAAGAAAAAGAAGAAGAAAAAAGAGAATGAAAACCAATATATTTTGATTGCTCTGTGCAAAGGAATATGATGTTTTCAAAATCAAATGCCAGGAACAATGTCATTAAGAGATTTGGCCAGAGGCTTTTCAAATGGAAACTTAGCAGTACATGAACTGTCTTAGAAGCTTTGTGCTGACCCACATCTTATAGTACATTAGAAATGCATCACTGTCAAACTAAAAAAACCCTACAATTATAATTAAATGCTTCTTTACCTGTGATAACAAGAGTCCCAGTGCTATTAGCCTTCCCTCTATTATTTTCTGCAAAGCATGTATAGATGCCACCATCATTCCTTGTAATGTTATTGATTTCCAAGCTGCCATCTTCCCAAATGAGTGTTCTATTGAAATGAAAACAAGGAATTCATAAAATTAATTTTATGAAATACTTTATTTTTGTCTTAGATTATAGACACGAGTATCATTAGTTTAGTACATTTTACACAAATTAGTTGACAGTGAGATTTTTATTTTATTTAAAAAACAGTTTTTAAATTTACTTATTTGAGAGACAGAAAAGCATTGGTTTGCTGTTCCACTTATTTATATATTCATCTGTTTCTTCTTGTCTGTGTCCTGGCAGCCTGAGATTGAACCCTCAACCTTGGTGTACTGGGACATTACTCTAATCAACAGAGGAATGCAGCCGTGGCCGACAGTGAGCCCCAGTCTTGCAGAAATGTGACCTCATGACTTCAATTCAGACTTGGAAGTGAGGACAGACTAACATTTTCATGCTACAGAGAAATACAAATATATCTTATTTTTAGGAACCTAAAAAAAAAAAGATATTCTAATACCTCTCTTAGTAAACAGCTTCTATAACAGATTAATATTTAGAAAATTATTTATTTAGAATATAAACCTGTATCCCTCTGCTTATCTGCCCCTTCCTTAGAAGCTAGAGAACAAAACAACTTATTATATATAACTGTACTATAACGTTTATATATAATGTATATTTATCATATAATGCCTTGCACTTTGATTTAATATTGACTCGTCTGCCACTGGATATTTACCTTCTTTAAATGTATAATTTCCAAAAACTTAATTTATCTCTGAAGCTTTGCAAAATACATGCCAACAATCCTTCATATATTCTATTTTAAGGGCCAAACTTGATAAAGGAATAATACTATATATCTACCTTGCTAATAAAAACCTCTGATAAGATTTTTCGCCAATAATATATTTCAGAATTTTCTTTCCTTTCTTTAACTATCCAGTGCCAACTTAATTTCGGGAAGGAGTATGTGCTTTCTGCTTCGTGAAGAAGAAACGTAAACAAAATAATATAAACCTAAGAGTAATTGCTTGAGACTGTGGAAGCTTTGACCACATGCCTCTAAGTTCTCCAACTATAAGGAGTGTAATTGACCCACTGCCCCAGATGCCACACCCAGAAGCTATCAGTGTATTTGAGCCAAGCTCACACTTTCCACAGGCAGCTCTCAGAGAGTGACTGAGCCCGGGAGGGATTTTAAGGCAGGCCAGTTCCAGGAAGATACCAAACTCCTGTGACAGGCATTTTTAGCTGGACAATTCTCCAGTGGCCTTCCCATACTCCTCTCAGTCTACACGGAAGCCCAAGTCATTTGTACCCAGATTTCCTTCCTTCCTCGACTCCTTCATCTGGAGAAAGATCTGCATCTGGTCATCTATCTGCTATCCTCTCGGTTTTCTTTCCTCTTCATTGCCATTAATAAATCTCTTTCATGATTAATCCCTTGTTGGTATCTGCTTTCCATAGTTCCATACGATCACAGTACCAACAGTATCATGCCACACTGTTTTCTCACTAGGCTCTAGTAAATCCTTAGCCAATTTCCACTCCACTTCCACTGAATTATTTTGCAAGCAAGTTAATAAAAGTTATAGTTAGATTGCAATGAAAACAACGGCGACAGTTATTATTTTTAGAATCATGCTGGTAGTGTTAGTCTTCTCACGTATATTAGCTCTCAATTGATTGTTACATCTTTAAAAGTATACTTCCTGCATCAGTGGTTTCACTATACTTTCAGGCAGTTCTTTTGTGGCACTAAAATTAATTTTTAATAAGAATATGTAGGGAGTTTGATTTTTTTGTAATAATGGTCTTTATTCCTTTTTTAAAATATGTCTTTATTTATTTCAGTGAAAGGGAGGGAGAAGGAGAAAGAGAGATAGAAACATCAATGATGAGAATCATCCATTAACTGCCTCCCACACGCCCCCTACTGGGGATCAAGCTTACAACTGGACATGTACTCTGACTTGGAATCAAACCATGACCTCCTGGTTTATTGGTTGATGTTCTCACTGATCCACACTGGCCAACAAGATGGTCTTTATTCTTAAATCAATGTAGATCTTATTCTTATTTTCAGGTAATATGATATAGACAAGTAGTCAGACAAGCTAGGAACTATCTGGTCTTTAATAAATTACTCACTAACCATCGCAAAAAATTAGAATAAACTCAATCTTATTTAGTAATAAAGTATACCGACTCTGGAATAGAATAGAATTTTGGAGATATTTTTCAACAATGGCTCAGATGAAGATCACATTACAGCTAACAGCCATCTATCAGATATAAATGGACAATTACAAATAATTTTTGTAGGCAAATATATATGATCATAGCCCAAAATAAAATCACACAACTGAGAACTTAGTTATAATTTATCAAGACTTATGTCTCCTCTCTATTGATTGCAAATACTGTGTAAATCATTTTACAAGCCACTAACCAGGAAGATAAATTAATTTTTAATGTAGAACCACTTTTTATAACTATATTAATCAGAATAAAATTGTTGTTACGCTTAATGAGTTATTCAGTTACTCACTGACTATTTTTCAACAGAAATATTTATTTCTCTAAAATAATTTATTACTTTAACTTTTCTTTATATAAACTATTTTATTACTTTCAAACCTATATTTATATCAAATACTATATTGGTTATAAAGTGATTATTAATGGATTAAAGTAGTGAACAAAATTGGATTCATAGATCCTTTTCTAAAAAAAAAATAATATAATTTGATTTAAAGACCTTAAAGAAATTATGATAGGAATAAAATAGTAAAATTTTAGGAAGAAGAATTTTATTTTCTTTGAACGTGTTGATATTTAAGAAAAACACATCCATGGAAACATGGTTCAGGGAAATCCTTGGCTGGAGAGGCCTATGATATTGGTGCTCACTAGAACTGAAGCCAAGGTCTTTACATTAAAAGCTGTTTCAGCCGAAACCAGTTTGGCTCAGTGGATAGAAAGGTCCCAGTTTCGATTCCGGTCAAGGGCATGTACCTTGGTTGCGGGCTCATCCCCAGTAGGGGGTGTGCAAGAAGCAGCTGATCGATGACTCTCTTCATCAATGTTTCTAACTCTCTATCTCTCTCTCTTCCTCTCTGTAAAAAATCAATAAAATACATTAAAAATAAATAAATAAAAACAAAAGCTGTTTCAGCAGCAAATTGAACAAATTGATTCTTCCTTTAACATTAATTCTTCCAGTGTCATTTCATTAAATTCTTAATAACTCTCAGATGTATTAACTATAAAAGTTAACGTGTTCAGGGAAGCAAGTGCTATCCCTACACTGTCCTTTCTTCCCACCCCACCTCTGTTCCCCACACAGCCACTCTCGTGATCATCCTAACACAGGGACTATGTTAGCATACGATAGTTCATATCACTGTGACACGTTTAAGTTTTCCAGTTTGGAGATTATCCATGTATTTTCAAAAGTTCACTTTAACCTTTCGAGGCTTTAGATGCCTCAACAAAGAGATGATAATGTATCTCTTATTGCTTTATTGGATTATTGTTTATCTTGTAAACTTGGCCAGAATACTCTTTTAAAAGGCAAAATACGTTTTTCCTTCTTTATTCAAGCCTTTAGTCAGATTTCCATTACTGGTTGATGAAGCCCAAGCCCCTTAGCACAGAAACATTGTTATTGATGATCTGACTTAATATATCTCATCTCTTAAAACTCTTCTCTATTTTCTTCTAAAGACAAACCATACAGATTTTAGTTCCTGCATTCTTTACACATCCTATACTCTCTGAATCAGGGCCTTTGCACATATTACTCTCACTGCCTGGAATATTTCCTGATCCCCTAACTTCACATCTCACTGCTCTTATTTCTCATCCTGACTGTCTCCTCCCAAGTCTAGTTCTCACTATAACCGTAGCTGCTTCTTAGAACCTTACAGAAAGCATTAAGTGAGACTTTTATATAAATAATCTATGCAAGTCACATGTTTTTTGTATTACCCCAAAGCCACCAAGACATTGGTAGATGATCTATTTGTTAGGAAGATGAGGAGATCCTGTTCACTTAAGAAGATGGGAAGAGGTGATTAGTAGTTTGAAGTCATCTTTGCATTTTCTTACTGAAACAGTTAGTAGGCTAATTGCATAAACTTAAATAAAATGTGAATGGATATAGATGCCCTTCTGAGGAGAAAAAGAAGTTAAAAAGACCCTATTTTATATTTAGTGTTCATTTGTTTTTGTGGCCTTGGGCAATTTACCAAGAATCTGAGTTTCAGCATTCTACATTCCCTTATAAATTAATTATAGAGACCTAAAAATTAAATCCTGATTATAATAGACACTGACAGTATTGGGTACGAACTTCATTCATCTTAGAACTGGAATATCTTCTGCAAAGAGAAGTTGGAACAAACAACATTGACATTATTAATGTGAAAACAAATCCTCTGTAAAACGAATTTTCTCTAATGGTGAATTCTAGTTCGATTCCTAGTTTCTGAACTAACCTGCTGCCATTGACAAGCCACTCTGTTCCTTTACTCCACGAAAATTTTGGTTTTGGTGCAGCTTTGGGTTTGCATTCGATGATAACCCTTCCGCCTTTAGCAGCCAGGATCTTCTTCTTCATAGGATTCATTTCAAAAGTTGGAGCCAAAGCTAAAAGAAAATAAGTTATTATTTTTCTCTTTTGTTAAAAAAAAAAATCTGCTATCCATCTTTTATTTCGTTTTGATTACTAATCAACAGAAAAGATTAATTTCATCAAATATTATTAGTTATGACCAATACACATTTTGTACTAAATACTAATACCTTTTTCTTTTACTTGATAATTTTATGGAGGTATATTTAACGTATCATAAAATTCACCAATTTTAAATATATAATTCTTGGTGACTACTGTATTATTATAAGATTTAGTTACAATCAAACGCTATATACGTATTTATCTTGAGGATAACATCTAATTCAATTGTTTTGACTGAATTGCACAAGAGAAGTTAAGTAAAAGACTGGAGGAAATTGAGCATCTTCATTAATGATGACCTATGGTCATAATCAATACTCTCAACCACACTGTAAATGAACTGTCCCTAGTTTACTAAGGAGAGAAGTGATAGCTATTAAAATTACATCATTTGCTGAAGGTGTCGCAGGCGGCAAGTACCAGCAAGGAATCACATTAGAATCTAGTTCCTTGTGATTTGCACATATGCTTTTTTCACTAAGCAATATGACTCCTTTCTCATTGAACAAACATGTATTGAACACCAACTGAGTGCAGGTACTAGTGATGGTAAAATAAACAGAGAGAGCCCCACTTCTGAGTAATAATGAATCCAATTAAGGTCATGACTCTCCTGTAGTTAATCTATACCTTCAAGTACAGAAAAATAATTATGAAAACAAGATATAGAGTTTCATAAAAGGTTACTCCATTGAAGGCATGCTCTAAGAAAAAAAATAATAAATATTCTAGTCCAAACCACATTGTAAGTATTTTTAACTTAATAATGCCAGAATATAACGTGAAATCTAGTATGTTCTGCAGACACCCTCCGGTCATTTTTTAATGTATCACTTTCTTGCTGAATGTTAACAGGAACCAGAAAAGATACCGACCTAAGATCTTCAACTCCGCGTTCGCATAAATGGCCCCGTATGTATTTTCAGCAATGCACTGGTACATGCCAGCATGATCAAATGACACGTCATACAGTCTCAGTTCTCCCTTGTGATACTGAAGAGAACACAAAGGGGGAAAAAACATTTCCTCAATAAACTTCCACAGAAAGGCTTTCATTTAGGTGTGGGCTTGGGTGTCTTCTTATTTAAGTACATTCTTCTGCCTCTCTATGAACCAAACCAAGGGGAGTGGGATGTTTATGGGGGAACTCCAACCCGCTTACCACACTCAGTGGCTCCTATTTTACTCCTCCTTCCGAGCTGAGAGCCCACCTTTTTCCCGCCCAGCCCAGCCGGGAGGCCACAGTGGGAAGGTTGAGAAGGTGACTCTGCTGCTCCTTGTTCCCAGGGCTAACAATAGGACTTTGCTCTTACCTCTGTTCCTGTGGGCCAGGAAAACAGTGGCAAGAAAAAAGAGGACAATATCATGGAGGGGAGATAGATGAGTAAAAAGAGGGGTGAAAGTGGAACAAAGGGAAACATAAGGAGAGAAAGAGAAGGTAGACATAAGATTGCAGAAAGTTGTTGAAGCTGAAAGAAGATAATTTATGTTCACTTTCTTGCTTGTTTTTTTAATGAAACTTTTTAAAATTATTATTAAAGGTCCCATGTCTCCTTACTCTATTGACTCTCCTGATATATTTATCCCAAAACCAAAGAAGCGTTACCTAAAAATGGACCCAAGAACCACAAAGTACTTGCACATACATACCCCATATCCATTTTTCAGCCATCGGATGGTAGGAATGGGCTTCCCCGTGGCTATACAAGGCCAATAGAGGTTACTGCCTATATCCACCTCTGTGTCATTGATATGCTCTACCCATTCAGGAAATGCTAAAAAATAAATAAAATGAAATAAAATAAAGAACAGTGTAAATGTCAAATGTAATTCTCAACATTCATCATAATCTTCAGTATAAATAATGCCTTTAGTTGACCTTCTTTACATTAGCTCTGTGTGTGTCATAAAATCAATGTGAGAGACATTGAAAGTGAATTTCCATAGGTCTGCAGGTAAATTTTAACCTATGTTATTATAGCAGAAGTTAACTATAATTCAATTTATTATTATTTTTCTTATTTGTGAACCATGTTATATTAGAAAGATAATACACAGATAGCAGTAATTTATATTTATAACATAAATCTTTCAAAATGACAAAATTTTAAAGAATATGTCTTAATTATGACACTATCTCATCCTTTTTAGGATAAAGAGTCATTTTTTTCCAACTCCTTCAGGTGTGTATTATCTTTCTTTTAATGTAACTTTGACTAGTGTCCACAGTAACTTGACTTGTTCACTAAAATAACCATTACATGTTATAAACTACATACAGTAGCTATAAATGGTTAAATCTATGCTTAAGAGAAATTGATCTCAGCCTTCAACTGATCCAATCTATTGAGAGCTTAAAAATTCGAGGCATTTCCCCCCCCAAAAATAATATTTCTAGAGAGCAAACAAACATCCTGATAATCTTTTTCAGTATTAGGTTATTTAAGTGAAGTAGTTCAAATAGATATAAGTAAATAAGTTAATATAAAATAAAGGAGTAGATAGGAGAGAACTCTAGTAAAGTATTTTATTTAATTTTCTTTGAAAGTAACTTTAATTATATTCATTTTATAACCAAATCAATAAACATATCTTTTTATAAAATACTTAATGTGTATAAATAACAAAGACCTAAAGCTTTGTTTTATATATATATTTTCACCCAAAGGTTTGTTTCCATTGATTTTGAGGAAGGGAGGGGGAGAGAGAGAGAGAGAGAGAAAGAGAGAGAGAGAGAGAGAGATCAATATTGGTTGCCAGGGGATTGAACATGTAGCCTTTTAGTATACAGGATGATTCTCCAACCAACTGAGCCACCCAGCCAGGATGAGACATAAGACATTTTTATGATCTCACTGAACTCCATCAACATTATGTCTATATATGTATACATATATTTTTATAGCACATATAATATAATTTAGTATGCTTTTTGCTTATAATTATGTTTTACCTATAACATATGGAGATTACTTTTAAATAAATATTCATAAAATGGTATATGAACTGATAGAGATTTTATTCTGTATATAATCTTAGTAATAGATAAAACAGAAATATCAGCATCATTCCTGCCTTAGCCTCACACAGGTGACACAGAGATGTCATATTAAAAATGAGAAGAATAAATAATTGAATCAGCTTGTTGCATCCTATATAAGATTTAATTATGCAATCCTCTGCTTGTTTGATTAGACCAAAAGATAAAACTTTGCAAGCCTCATTAGTTCAGAGAAATAGCAATTTCCTTTAATATCTGCTCTGTCACCTTGATTCTTCTAAGAATTTACATATTAGATAGCTAAGAACTCTATCCTGTTGATAACTTGAAGGGTAGATTTCTTAACATGTTGAATTAAGACCTAGAAACGAGACAGAGAGTGACATCTATATATTTCTTTTTAAATGTAAGAGTTCTAAGCAGAATTTTTCTCCCCTCAGGAAGCCACCCATGTATATTTGAAATGTATCAAATGAATTTTGCTGGGATATTAAATATACAAGTTTGGAAGGCAGTGAAAATGTCTGGGTCAGAGTTTTGTGACTGAAATTAAAAAATAAAAATAAAAAAGAGGTTCAAAGACCAAATCCCCAGGGCTCCAATGTTGGAAGGGCATGGAGTAAGGAGAAGGAGAGTGGTGCGGGAGGATAGTAACAAAGCGTGGGTTCCAGAGCAGACACCCAGAAAGCGTATCATGAAAGAGGGAGGGATCGACTATGGCAACTGCTGTTGTTCCATCAGGAAAGATACAGCTGAGAATTGGCCATCAGCTTTGGCAAACAATGGATGTCATGGCGATCATAAAAGCAAAGGTTTCAGTCAAGAGGTGGAGATAAAAATCAAATCAGAATGTATTTAAGAGAGGAGGGGGGAAAAGGAGGCAGCATTTGTAGAGTATACACAATTCTGCCACAATTTTTATTACTTTTCTTTAGAGGAGACAAGAAGAAAAAAAAAAAATAATGGAGCAGTAGCCAGAGATAACCTGAAGAATTTAAAGAAGAAACAAGAGCCACTAGTGGAATAATCTAGTAAAGAGAAAAAAGCACTATGCTATAAGGACAAGGGACGGCTGGGACAATAACCTTAAATAAGTAAGAAGGGTACAATCTGTACGCAAATGGAGATGTAGTCCTCAGAGAGCAACTGAATTTATAATAAGAGATGTGGGTAAAGGTGCAGGTATTGGGTAGATGTGGATGGGAGAATGTAGAAGTTCTAATTGAATTATTTTCATTTTCTCTATAAGATAGGAAGCCAACTTACAGGTTTGAAGGAAGTAATGAAGTAATTAAACGTTTATCTAAAAGAATGGGCAAGTAAGTGGACCTGGGAAATGTAGTATAATTGCCCAGGAACACTAAGATTCACTTAAAGTTAGTGATACATCATTTACAATGAAGTAACCAACATGGTAGCATTTATCTCAAGTCAAATTCAAGTTCCTGGTTCCAGGCACTGAGAGGCAGGGAGCTTGATTTTCCAGGGTTAGCCTCTGCAAAGCTAGTAAGACAAAGTAGAGAGATGAGTGAGCTGAGAGGGTTTACAGGGAAGTGATACTGATGGATCACAGATATATACCAGTATACTGTATAACCCATATGTGCCACTTAATTAGACAGAACACATAATTCATGATTTTGCATCATGTACTATACTTCACTGTTATTAAATTATTAATCACTGTGTGCTACTAGTTTTTCAAGTATGAAAATGGCGGTACATTTATAAAAAATTAAAACAAAATATCTACCTTGAACATAAATTCTTGCCTGGTGTCTGTCCTTCCCTTTAATGTTCTCAGCCTCACATTCATAAGTGCCTTCGTCTTCCAGCTGGATGTTGAAGATCTTCAGCACGGCCCCAGAGGTGCTGATCTCGGCAGTGCTGGGCATGGGCTCCAGGACCTTTCGCCACCGGATGTCAGGAACAGGGCTTTAAATGGGAGATGCAAGAGCTAAGAGTCCACAATGCTTAGGAGGCAATCTTATATTTATATTGATAGCTAAACACTGACATCATTTATTTCCAAAAAAGCACAAAATTAATGTATTTCTATTATATATACGTTAATGAAAAATGTTCACACTTACTTGCCCAGGGCAAAACATTCCAAAGTCACATTTTGGCCCATCAATGCATATATGTCCTTGAATTGAACTACAATATCAGCAGGATATGGTTTTGTTGTCCCTAATATTAAGAAAAAGAAAAACATCAGTAAATTAAAAACAAAATACTGTTTTTTTTGTGTGTGTGTGTGTGTTTTTTAACACTGTACTTTTTAAAAAAATATATATATTTTATTGATTTTGTACAGAGAGGAAGAGAAAGGGATAGAGAGTTAGAAACATCGATGAGAGAGAGTCATCGATCAGCTGCCTCTTGCATAACCCCTACTGGGGATATGCCCGAAACTAAGGTACATGCCCTTGACCAGAATCGAACACGGGACCTTTCAGTCCCCAAGCCTACGCTCTATCCACTGAGCCAAACCAGTTTCGGTAACACTGTACTTTTTTATGGTATTAGAATTGATTCAATATAGATGGCTTTTCTCTATATAGGTTTTGAAAAATATCTGATCAGTCACAATGTGTAGATTTATTTTTATGCATATTATGTATATAGTATTAAGCTTGTCAAGCATTTTCTATCACATTGGCGCATCTGACAGCTGTGTAAATCAATCTGATTCAACTCACTAAAAAAATTTCAAGAATTCTTTAGGGCACATCAAATATACATGTCAACTATTGTTCTGGGTGCTACATGGGTCTTAGGAAGAAAAGGAAAGAAGAAAGAAAACAAGAGAGAAGGGAAAAGGAAGAAAGGAAAGAAGGAGAGGGAAAGGGAGAAATAAGTGTCCATGGAGAATAAGGCAAAGGGGAAGTAGTTGAAAAGAGGGAAGATAAAAGAGAAAGAAGGAAAGAAAGTGTCTATTCAGACTTCACTGTGCTCATAAATGCAGGTACATTGACCGATTTATGTAACACATCAGTCCTAAAAGATGTACTGTTCCTTTGTTGGGGAAGAAATTGGCTCAGAAAGGTGAAGTACATTGTTTAGGATCACATGTGACTGTGTACTTTATACCATATGATACTAAGGAGACAAGGAAATACACAATCACCTGAAATATAAGCCAAAATGGAAATAAATAATATTAAAAAAAAGTAGGAGCCAAGAAAGATAATTGGATGTGGGTATGGGAATTTATTTCAGGTAAGGAAGGCATTTGAACTGAACTAGTCCAGGTTGAGGAAATAGCATATTATGACAAAGCTCCAGATGTGTGCAGGGAATTAAAAAAAGAAAAGATCTAGCAATTCAAATTATGTTAAAGTAGATGTAGTTAAAGATGATCTTGAACACCAATCTAGAAGGCTTTTAACTGTGATATTAAATCTTTTGAAATTACCAACAGGTTTGGTATAAGAATTATTATAAATCTTACCTTTGGTTTAGGGAGAAGACCTTTTTGGTAGTTTTTAAGGATGGAGAAGAGAAATATAGGATAGAGTTAGAGATCTAAGGAAGATTGTTTCATAAATTTATAAAGAAAAAAGATGAGAGTCTGATCTAGAACACTCACAGAGGGAACAGAAATGGAAGAAGAGATCTCAGTGGTGTGTTAGAGAATCCAGAGGGCTACTCTTGGATCAATGTTTTCTCAAGATGTAGGTTAAATATCTAACTCATCAGAATCACCTGGGATGTTCGTTGAACTTGCAGATTCTTGGGACACTTCCCAGGCCTGCTGAATCAGCATCTTGGGGTTCCACATTTTCCTCAAATGTCCTAAGTGCTTACTAACTGAAAACCACTAAACTCACTGTCCTGAAGATGAGGGGAGGAAAGGAGTTGATTAAGAATGCTACCCTAAAAAAAAAAAAAAAAAAAAAAAAAAATGCTACCCTGAGATGGTAGAAATATAATGAGATTGTTAAAATTAGGAATAAGAATACCAGAAGAGATTTAGGTGTGTTTGAAACATTGTGAGCTGAATATCCTTGAGCACCTTCTCTGTGAAAAATCCAGGCAGCAGATAAAATTAAAGACTCTAAACACAGGGAAATTTTTTTGAAATGTTAATTGGGAGCCACCTGCCTCAAGTGACTGTGGAAATGTGTAAATGGGTGAGAATATCTAGAAAAGATTAGAGAGAAATATAAAAAAGAGAAAGATCTGCATAGAATTTGTCTGGGAGGCAAGTGGGAGATGAAGAGTGGAAATAGGAAGGACGAAGGAAAATTGGGCAAAGAAGGGATAGTTCCAGAGAGGCTGAAGAAACCAATAGTGTCACAGAATTAGACTGAAAACTTCCTTTGGATTAGTAAATAGAAAGTTGTTTGGGTTACTGAAGATTGTTGACACTGAAAACAAAAGAAGACAGAGAAAGAAAGGAATGGAGGGGAGTTGGAATATTTAGAAAAGAAATCTTTTCTAAATTGTGTGAATGACCATGAAAACAAGCAGATGTCGTGATTCCCTTGGAATTAATATTCTGATATTTGGCTAATAAATCAATACTTTGCATTCCTGAACTAGATGCAGTCAGTCCGAACTCTGCCATCTTAGGTTACTTTCATGATGCTCATCACCTCTACTGAAAAAGCTAAGGAAGGACCAATACTCTTAAAGTGAGCATCCTTAGTTTGCCCTGACTGAGCAGCCAGTGCATCTCCTGACTGGATATTTCTTTTCATTACACTAGGTATTCCAGAAGCAGATAACCTTGCAAAAACAGAATCTATATTCTATATATAATATATATAAAAGACTAAGTGACTGGCCAGTAGCTATGATGCACAATGACCACCAGGGGGCAGATGCTCAGTGCAGGAACTGCTGAGCAACAGCAACTTTGCAGAATGCCCTCTTGCACTCCAGGACCCGTTGGGGGATGTTGGATTGCTGGTTTCAGCCTGATTCCTGCAGGCCAGGCTGAGAGACCCACCTGCTGGAGGAAACCCACTCACTCCGCAGATGCCCCTTTGAGCCCCAAGTGCAGCCGGCTGGAGAGGGACTTTGGGAGGTTGGCTCCAGGGCATGTCCGGCCCCTCTTGCCCAGTCCCGTCCCACCGGCCACCTTCTAATTAATTTTCTTTCAATGTGCACAAATTCGTGCACCAGGCCTCTAGTATAACAAATAAAATACTTACGTTCAGGTAGTGGAATGAGTGGGATAAATTTGCTGAATACACTCTTTGTAATAGAAGGACTGGATACAAAGCAGGAATAATTGCCTTTGTCTGATGCCTCAACATTTGCAATGTAGAGATTGCCATTTGTCTGAGATACAAATCTTCGTTTATCCATTGTGATAAACACAGGAAATTCATTTAGAAGCCAGCGGTAGCTAAGATCATCTAGAAAAAAACATATTGTCTAATAAATATTAAACTTATCTCCAAAAGCAAAGACTTCATTATCTAGTAATAACCTAGAACATAATCTAATCTATGCTATTATAGAGCAGATGTTGGAAGGAAGACAAGACAGTGCAAATTTCCTCAAAGCTATTATAGTGTGAGTGAATATAAGCATATTGCTAAGCAATTATATCTCTCTTTCTCAATTATTTTATGGACTACTAATATTCTTCCAATGCATTGATGGACTAAATGAAACTCAGAGAGATTAAATGTCTTGCTTAAAATTTCATGACTATTAAGTAGAACTGGATTTTTTTAAATCAAAGTCTGATTATTCAAAACTCATGACCCACTTCCCTCCCTGCATTTTAAAAATAAAATCAATATTATTAACCATACTGTGGCTTTATGTCTTTTTTGTTTTTGTGCTCCTATTGTAAATTATAGATTTAGAAATGAGTTTATATAACCTGTTCTGGTCACACTAAAAAGTAAAAATCACAGAAACAGAGAAAAAATGCATGCTACTGGTTTTGTTAAATATTAGGAAGCATACCATATGGTACCTCAGGAAATTCCTTTGGCTAAACCTACTGACTGGTGTGACCAAAAGTTGAATTTCTTCATGAATTTGCTCCTTTTCATGCAGTTTTATCTTCCTATCTCCCCCTCATACTCTGAGGGAAGATTCCCCGGGTGTCATGCCCAGCAGGAATGCACAATAGGGAACTATGGGCATTTCATACTTCTCAGTCACAAAATGCTGATGCCCTTGAAAAGGCCATGACCATGTGATGCTACTAGGAAGATTATAAGAGGGGATCTCTATGTCAAGTTAGATCGGATGTTAGATGTGAGATGACACACTACCCTGTTGCTTAAGGGAGTTCACCGTGACTGGTACAGCTGTCATAGGGAGTGTAAAAGAGAGCTGACTATGGAAACCTACAAGAATTTCTTGGGCATAGTAACCCAGGGCTTTCCATTTAGATTAGCTATGTAATTTTCTTCAGCAACTTATACAATCAGGGAAGTAAATGAAGATGATTACATTATGCTTCTTCTTAATTTTAAATTTTAAATGACAGAAGTGGTACACTTGTATTATCAAAATAAATAGAAAGTATTTGTAGAGCTCAAAGAGAACAAAATATTAAACCACCATAATTCTCCAATGTAAAGTTATTATTAGAATATATCTTTTTGGACATTTATACCTGTGAATAATTCTATCATTTTAATAGTTATCCTTATGCTGATTTAGGGTGAGGTACAAAACACAGAAGTATCAAGATAGGAAGAAACTTAGGGGACAGCTTAAACTGCTAAATTGGGTTCTTGAAATTGGGCAGAAAATAATGCCATGTAATCTTTGCTTCAAGAAGATACTGGAGCAAATTGTAAAACATACTGTAAATATATGATTTGTGAAATAATTTTTTCCTATTCTCATTTAAAAACATAACTCAATATGTTGCCATGATTTCTGATTACAATTAAATTCCAAAAAATGAAAAATAAAAAGTAAAGAAAAATATAGATTTCCTTACAAAAATTTTTCTAAACTTACACTGCTTTCAAGACAGCACACACAAAATGTATTCAGAATAGTCTGGGTACTCAATATTTATGTGAATATGGAGACCTGCATTTTAATTCTAAACTAACTTTGGTCAGCCCATTTTACCACGCTATTATTCAATTTCTCTAAAATTTAAGATTGTGTTTTGTGTTCCCCTGATAAGAAATGAGTAAAGAAGAATGGAATAATGTTTATATATTTGAACTTTTAAGGAAAAAAAACTAGGTCAGTGAAATTATCATGATGATATGTGTATGAACATAAGTATTGGACTATTCAGCAATCGCTCTGGCTGATTTAATGCCCGATGAGAATTCTCCACTTATTTAATACATACTGAGGACTAGCCCTAGCCAGTTAGCTCAGTTGGCTCACTTGGTTAGTTTTGTTCCCATATGCCAAGGCTGCAGGTTTGATCCCAGTATAATTTATGGCATAATATTAGAACTATAAGAATATTAAACATACAAAGCAGTTCTCCAGTGTGAAAAAGTGATATTTCTATATTGCTTCAAGACAAATATAATAAATAAAACAAGTGAAAATTATTGAAAATATATAAAGACCTAGCCAATTTGGCTCAGTGGATAAAGTGTCAGCCCACCGATGAAAGGTCCCAGGTTCAATTCCTTGGTTGCAGACTTGATCCCCATCACTCATTGGAGTGTGTGAGGGAGGCAACCAATTGATGTGTCTCTCTCTGTTTCTCTCTCTCTCTCTCTCTCTCTCTTTTCCCTTTTATTTTCTCTAAAAAAATCAATGGAAATATATCCTCGAATGTGGATTAACAATAACAACAAAAAAGAAAATATATGAAATGTCCAACTTCGGCAGCTTTTATTACAGCTATATCAAATTACTGAAAACATGTATTCAAAGTTTGCGTCTTGTAACAGGTAACACTTAATTTATCTCCTTTCTAAATTAGGTGATTATTCTTGCAGATTGGTGCTCCTAATGTCTTTATCCCTTTCTTATGTCTAATTACAGTTCACAGTATATTGTAGATGTTAAATTGCTAATAAAATGACTAATTACACATCACTCCTCAGTACCAGTTTATTTCAGTAGTAATTTGTAGAAAGTCTACCATATTTTCTCCAGTGTAACAGAAATATTAATGGGAACACAATCTAACATATATAATGTGTCCCCAAAATTTATAGATGCACGTTGAATAATTAATTATAAAGGCAGTGTTTATTAAAATACATTTCATTTTTAAAATTGAACTATCAGCTGTCAAAGTGTGTATACATTTTTGAGAATATTATTTATAAACAGAAACGATCATAAATCTTTGGGATAAGGGCCAAGTAATTAAAGAACCAAAGAAAACACCCTTTCCAATCACTAGTACATGATATATTATATTGAGTCCAATTTAATTATAAATGTACCATTGTTGTTAAGAAAATTAAAGCTTGCCCAGTTCATTCCATAGATGCTCACAGTCATAGAGAAAGTTACCTGGAAAATGGTATGGAGGATCACAGAGAAGCACTATTCCTTTTCCTTCTTTCACTCTGACCTCAGGACGTTCCTCAGGTGGGAAAGTATCAAGATCTAATTATGAAAACAAGAAGGAAGTGTTCACTCTCTCTGGTCAACAGAGATAGTGATTAAAGTTCACCTTTCACCTGCTAACTCACTTGGGATAGTTCTTCTCGGATAGTTTGGTGAAACCAAAGTCAATTCCCTGTTTCTTGGTGGTAGATTTACATACACTACAGACTTCTGTGGGGAACCTGAACTTACAGATACTGGTAGCAGCCAACATAACTCTTCTGACAACCCTAAAAATTCCAGATATCCTAAACTTTTGCTTCACCTTTAGGAAAACTCTCAATAAGAATATCTGGAAATACAAGGATAACAGACAAAACCAGAGATCTACCAAAGAAAGCAATG
Source organism: Pipistrellus kuhlii (assembly GCF_014108245.1). Lineage (NCBI taxonomy): Eukaryota > Metazoa > Chordata > Mammalia > Chiroptera > Vespertilionidae > Pipistrellus > Pipistrellus kuhlii. The sequence continues at coordinate 35,607,865 of NW_023425529.1, read as the reverse complement.
AACTTAGAGGCATGGACTTATTTGAAAGGTATATTTCCCTTTCTGAGTTAGGATTCCAAGGTGGAGAAGGAATTAGGGTGAAAGGCAGGATCCTAGGTGAGAAACATGAAAGTCAGCAATCTCTCGGCCCTTTTCAAGTTCTGCATTTTCCTCCATTCTCATTTCTTTGACTCTTCCCTATGTATTTATTTGGAACTCACATTTTTATTGGTTTCTGCATGCTCTACTATTTGATTTTTCATTAGTTTTACTGTAGTTCATTCTGTTGCCACCTTGCCTCATTCCGTATCTGTCATCAGTACTCAAATTATGAAATCTAATTGTTATTTCTCTCAATATATTTATATCTCGGAAAAGTCATCCTCCTAATTGTTAACTTTGTCCAGAAAAACCTAAATATCATATCTAGTCCTAATGTCTCACTTCAATGCCACCCCCAACCTCAGATACTTAGTTGATATTTCAACATAACTTACCATGACCTCTGCATATAAAATCATTTAAATAAAACCACCCTTTAAATTGGTTTTATTTGCTCCCATTCCATTCTTTAAATAGAACAGAATGTTTCTACCATTTGATTAGACTTCCTTTAAAAATATATTTAGTTGCCCTAGCCAGTTTTGTTCAGTGGATATGGCATCGGCCTGTGGACTGAAAGATCCTGGGTTCAATTTCAGTCAAGGGCATATGCCTGGGTTGAGGGCTCAATCCCTAGTAGAGCATATGCTGAGGCAGCCAATCAATTATTCTCTCTCATCATTGATGCTTCTCTCTTTCTCTTCCTCTCCCTTCCTCTCTGAAATCAACAAAAATATATTTCAAAAATAAATAAAGATAAAATGTATTTAGTTAAGTGCAATGCGATCAGTCGATTATTTCTACAAGGATTGTTTATTACTTACAGTCCCACTGTTGTCACACCCAACTTAATCTGACTTTTTCCTTACCCTGTTTCATTGCCTCCCAGTAATCACTACCATGTGGATCCTCTTAAAACATCATTTTCATCCTATAATCAACTTTCCAAAAGATGTAAATGCTGACCTATACACCACATACTGCAGCACCTGGAGGCCAGCTCCTCCCCTGAGGCACAATATCCCTTCAGAACAACTTCTGTTAGCTCAGCACAGTGTTTCTCAAAATATTTTTTATTATTGCCCACCTAAAGAGACATTTAATTTAATTTAAATTTAAAACAACTGATTTGATTAAATCATGCTTTAATTTATTCACAATGAAATAAATTAAAAGAAGGGGTGAGACTTTGTCAGGTAGGGTTGCATTTTGGAGAGCCACAAACCAGTATGCTATAATATCCAAGATGGTTTCTCCCCACCAAGAACCAACTTTCACTCTCTTTCGAGTGGCATCACCCCCATGGAGAATACATTTCCATTGATGCTAATCTTTAGAAACTTATTCAAGATCTTTCAGGATATGGCCTTAGCTTATTTTCTAATGTTACCTTTCACTATTTCAAGTGCATTTATAATACCTCTCAGGATGCTTTGCTCTCCTGCATATTTTTTTTCCTCTCCACACAACTAAGGCCCACTAATCACGATAGACCAATCTATAGACACTTCCTCTCACTTCCTTTCTTCCTTATTGCTCCTCTTGTTGAACTCTTATGATAACATCTAAATTTTACTCCTCCAAACCATACTTGTGCTTTGTAAGGTTACAATTACTTACATCCAAAGCTCAGGGTGGCTTCAGTGCTCTTGACGATCCCGTAGTTATTTGATGCTAAACAGTGGTAGACTCCAGCATCTTTCTGTTTGTCAGGGTTGTTGATAACAAGGTTTCCTCCTACCATACTGTACCGATCATTTGTCAGATCAATATCCCCATTATTCATTCTCCATCTATGAGGAAAAGTAATACATTTCATTCAGATGAACTTGCATAGCTAATATCATTCTAAATTAATATGGGGACAGCTCATTGCGAATTCGGGCAATTAAATAGATGGCTCGCTGTGGTATTTCTTTACATGTTATAATTGCATATTCTGGGCTCATGATTTATAATTTAGCTCAGGCACAGAAAGGTAAATATTCAGGTGCATGAAATAGTTCCACTTTTTTTCATGAAGCATCTCAAAGGATAAATACTATATTTAATTTTCTAGATAAATTGGTTTCTTAGCTGATATACATGGTTTATAAATGATGCCCATCTTTGCACTAGTTCAATTCATGCATACATGGGTATGGTGTTTAAATATTAAAAGCATTACTTTGAGAGAAATAAAATATAAAGTAATATGTCAGAATTTTTCAATAAAACAAACTAATTGAAATCAGGATTTTCTTCGTAATGTCATAATCTGACCATAGAGGTCTATCACATAAATTGAAAATGATAAAAATCAATTGAGTTTTGGTTTCCAAGCCACAGATGTAGTATTGTAGATATGGGGATTATGTTATAAATAAATTGACTAGAAACAGGAATCCAACTTTCCCGGTGGGATGATAAGAAGAATGCATGTGGACAGTAGTTTTCAATTAAGCTGCCCACCTGCATAATTTTATAGTGATTCTGTATCAGGGTTCATCCTTAAGGTTCCTTGTCTTCCACAGTGTTATAAGAGCTATCACCCTCGCTGGTTTGGTTCGGTGTACAGAGTGTTGGCCTGTGGACTGAAGGGTCCTGGGTTCCATTCAGGTCAGGGGCTCCCAGTTGCCAGCTGGATCCCCAGTAGGGGGCATGCAGGAGGCAGCCAATCAATGACTCTCATCATTTATGTTTCTATCTCTCTCCCCTCTCCCTTCCTCTCTGAAATCAATAAAAATATATTTTTTTAAAAATTGTAAGATAAGAGCTATGGTTAAATAGGGACTGTGGTTGCAGTTATTTCCTAGCACTGTTCTGATTAGGGTCAGAATCTTGGCAAAGAGGCCTAAGAATATTTGGAACATTCTTAGTTTTAAATTTTACAATGAAGCACATGATTTCAAAGCAAACATGGAAAACCTTGCTTTGTGTTTTAAAAAATTACCAAATTGCCAACCAGTAAAATCCTCTCCCTTCCCCAGCTGATGGCACTCTTGTCTCTGTTTGAATCATCCAATGTCAAACTGCTTAGCCTTTGCAAAGTGAATGAATGGATTTCCCTTTGGGCAGTTCCAGTTGTTAAGTTTTGTTTTGTTTCTTTCCCCAAAACAGTACGTTGACTCCAGTTTATTGCCTTAGCTTCCACCCAGGGGATCTGATTCTGCCTTTCATGTCATATAATAATCAGGTTTTGCTGTGTTTGGGTAAGTTCACTGGTCTCTTTAATTTTCAGAAACACCCACAACATTGTTGTAATCCCCCTCACACATCATTAAATGCAATTTTATCTGAGCCCTTGTTATTTGGGGAAACAAATAACAAAATCCTTAAGGCTGGGAAGTGGAAGGCTTATTTCACTGTTATACTTTTTAGGATGTTACCAGGAATAACAAATTATCACAGTATGTGCCACAGATATAAAACTACTAATGACAAATTGCATAATGACTAAGTTAGTAAGACTTGCCCCAACTATTAAGTAAATTTTTAAAACTTCAAATGCTCTTTCCCATCAGACAAACTAAATCCTTAGCTAATATTTTTTTCCTAATTATGCTGTGGACGGCAGACAGCCTTCATAACAAACGAGACACATGCTTTTCCCTGCCAGCTCTACATTAATGTGTAGAGTCAGGCCCCACTTGTCCTGGCAACTTCTGTGCCGTGCCACCTTGGGAGGGGTGTTTGCCAAGCGAAGTTGTGCTTCTTATCTTTATTTTTGAAATTTTGGTAAGAACACTTAATGGGACTGGAGGGAGGGGGATTTAGGGGGGAGCTAATAGCAATGTACGAAACTATAGTTCTCCAAAGTTTTGCTTCTGTGTTTGTGGGGATAGGGGTGGCATTGGGAGGGCAGCAAGGAGGAGCACATGTTTTTAGAACACTGACTACAACAACTCTTGTGTCTGTTTGCCTCCTTTCCAGCCTGATATGCTAAGGTTCTATGTGCGCAAGTCAAGGACACAAAGCCACAGAATAAGAGCCACGGATATAGCTTTTGAGATGCTGTCAAACTACTAAACATTATACATTTCTTTGAAAATCATGAAACCTGTGTTTCAGTCCTGGGTCTCTGATTTACTCATGTTGAAGAAAGTTAATTTACTTATTCAGGGCTCAGCTTCCTCTCCTATAAAATCATGTGCTTGGATTAGATCTCCTCTACAGCTCCTACTGGTGATACTGTTCCATGTCCATAAACTCCCATTATGTATGGCTTAAGGGTAGAAATAAGTCTATTCCATCAAATATATTCAAAACAAAGTATAATTTATAACATATATACTTATATTGCACTCCCATGCATGAAATTAAAACAATAAAAATAATTTAAAAGGGATAGTGATGTGGTTTCTAAATTCATATATTTTGTTTTAAGAATAATTTTATTATAGCCAGAGGCAAGTAAAAATGAGTCTAATTAGAATTAAATGGGGGAAAGTGGTATTCTCTTTGATAGCAACTTTTTATAACAATAGAAAAGCCAATTTTATATCCAGGGAAAAAATCTACTATTAAAATCAACCTTGTTTAATGACAACCTTCAATTACGTGAGGTGACATTAACATACTAGAGCCCCAATTTCTGCATCAATCACTTGCTTTGTCTTCATGGAACCATTCTATACGTGAAATTCAAATCCATTGGCATCTGTTAAATTTTTGAATCTTATTTTTTGCATCAGGCTAGAAACTCTTAATGTATTTTTCTGAACCATCCGAAGCAGAAAAACTCATTGTTATATTTTTTAAAAAGTTATTTTTTATATCATCAATAGGTACCCCATAAAAATAGGAAAAAAAGATTTATATAGATTGTTCAATAGGTAGAGGCATTTAAGAAATGTGCTGTGTTGTCTGGACATATATTCGAGACTATTGAATAAAATGTGTAGCTTTCTAGAATTATTTATGCAAGCACTTTAAATGAAGTTAATATAGAAATGTTATCCATCATTTGTAGGTATAAGTTATCTAGGCCAATACATATATGAACATTTTATCTTCATATGTGCATGATCTTCATATAACCTTTTGTATGATTAATATGATTTCCATCACACAATTTTTAAATTGATAATGTCAAATGGTACTGGCTTTATTTTTTGCAGAAATTAGTAAGTAAATTATTTATTTGCTTATGTTTAAGAAAATTACTATTGAAATATCTCCTTAGGCATTTAACAACTTTTTAAAAATCACTTGTCTGCCAACATTTTTGTTAATGTCCCTGGACTTTGTAGAAAGCCTTACAGCACAGCTGTCTCAGTTGGCACTGGTCACCGATGCTGACCTGTAATCCCTAGTTCACTACCCCATTTGGAAAAAAGGAAGGGCAGAACATTACTTGTAAACTGGGAAAGGGCTGGCTCGTGCCCTACAGTTGAGTGAAACTTTTCCTTCTGGTGATTCCTCTGGATAAATGGTATTAATTGGTTGCTCTTCAAAAATTGGTCCAAATCCTTTGTCTTCCTCAGAAACTGTAATGAAAATGAAATTATTTTACATTGTGCTGGTTTACAAGTAAAAAAAAATAAAATAAAATAAAATAAAATTGGGGATATTAAAAAGGTTTTTTGTTTGTTTTTGTTTTTAGGAAAAAACAAGTCAGAACAGAATTTCTATTTTTATTCAGACTGAAGATAATTTGCTTCTATAATCCCGAGGAAAACATTTAGGTTTTTATTTTTTTTTTTAAATGTCCTGCCCATCTCGCATCATTCCTCCCAAAGCACTCTGCGAGGCCATGCTTCACTGCACACAGCCCTCAAACAAGTCATGTTTCCACGCCTCTGAGCTTTGCACGTGAGGCTCTTTTCCACAATCAGCATCAACATTTGTGCGGTCCTTTATGACTTAGCCAGAGTCCACTCCTGTAAGAAGTCACATCCCACCTGGCCTAGCTCATTTGTATCCTCATAACTCTTTGTCCAGCGTATGGTACCTATCCTGTGATTCTCTTTGTTGTTGTTGTTGTTAATCCTCAACTGAGGATATTTTTCCATTGATTTTTAGGGAGAGTGGAAGAAAGGGGGAGAAACAGAAACATTGATGTGAGAGAGACACACCAATTGGTTGCCTCCCACACACACACATCCCCACCAGAGCCAGGAATGAAGCCTGCAACAGAGGAACGTGCCCTTGACCAGAATCAAACCCAAGACTTTTCAGTCCAAGGACTGATGCTCTATCGACTGAGCCAAACAGGCTAGCACTACTGTTTGATAGCTTTCTGTTCCACTAGATTGTAAATTCTTGGGGACAGGTGGCTGTGTCCATAATCTTGGTATAATGCTCTTCTTTGCTATCTGTGTAGTAGTCTGCAACAAATAAGGACTTAACAACTTTTGAACAGCAAAATAAATTAATTTCTAAATGCTCTGTGGAAATTTGTTCCTTTCCTGTGTTAGTTCTTATTTTTTTCCTAAACATGTGACCAACACAGGTACTTAGCAACATCTAGAACAATCAACAAATTAACATGAATATGGAAACTGGTCGACTGGTTTAAAATCCGTCAAAAAAAAAATATATATATACACACACACACACACACACACACACACACACACACACACACATTGGAAAGCAGTTGTTCCTGACAGTGCATCCTCTCTGGACAAGAAGAGGAATATCTCACAGCCACAGGAGGAGAAGAGAATCACTCCACAACATCACTATGACAACATTTACAGAACAGAGCTAAGAGTCATATGTCCCAAATGAATTAATACTGATGTGTATGGCTAGGAAACAGGCATATTCTTACAAGAAATCACTGAGTACATTTTCTAGATCCAAACTATGGCTCATTTCTCCAATTTATTGTATCTGCTCTAGCATCAACCTTGAGGATGAGAGCTTTGTTCATTTCCCTTAAAAGCTTAATTAAGTCATTTAAATCTTGCCTTGGTTGTATTTAACAGTGCATCTCCCAGCCTATTTATTAACCTCCATACCATGGGGAGAATAATAAAATATACCTCATTAGATTATTGTGATAATTATTTTGAGACCATATATGGAAGACCTGGCTTATAGTCAGCAATTAATGCTATTTTTTCTCTCAATGACAAGTGCTTTTCACAAATTGTCATTTTTAGGCCACAAGAAATTTAAAAAATAGGTTATTATCATGTTTTCAATATATATTATTCTTTTTAAAGTATATTCCCTTTTTCTTAGTGGGTAGACTCTCTGAAAAGGAGAACAAAATTATAAGTGACTTTTCTCACATAATTGAAAACAAAAACTAAAATCACACTATTTTATCTGCTCTTAATGCAAATTCATTTATTTTCTACAATATGATTATAAGTTATTGCAGGAGGAAGTTCGTTTCACAAAAAGATTAACACGAAAGAAAGAAGTCATATCTGAATATTTGCTGTCACAGTTACAGTCTCCTGCTTCTTCCCGCACCATCCTCAGCTTCGAGATTATTATCATCAGGTAGTAGGACGATCTAAAATGGGATGATTCACCTCTCACTGTGTGGAAATGGTCCAGTGTCATCTTGCTATTCTATGTTATTTCTGGAAAGTGTAATTACAATTCATGCTTGAGAGTAATTTTTTATTCATTTTACATCCATTTTTAAACAAATTCTATTTCTCATTCTGTAATGTCATCTCAATCTGTTGGTTATCAAACATAATCTTACATAATTATATTTATTGTAAAAAGAGTCTCAGGGAGAAAAATCTATTAGAAAAAAGCAATGGTGAAAAAAACTTGAACAGAGTCGAATATTGGCTTTTTTACAGTGTTGACAATGCTGTAACAGGGTTATGGCCTGTGTTACAAGCTCTCTTGAAATACAGTAACTATTTCAACTCTCTCAAAGCATACTTCTTCCAGACAGTGCAGGCTCTTCTCTGCTGTCAGCTTTTCTTCTCCGGTAAGAGAACAAGGACATTTAGGATTGGAGCTTTAAATGCTCTGGTGCCCCAATCTGCTAGGAACGGATTGCAGGTAATAGGGAAACAATAGTAATTTATCATAACTAAAATGGAAAGGAGTTGGTCTCAAGAATGTGCAGCAATTACTCAGAACAAAGACCAGGTCAGGTTAGCAGGAAGCTTAAGTTGACTAAATTTTCTATTGTATGGCTTTACCCACCCAGGAAGAGCCTACCACATGTCTTCATAGCAACTATGTCTTTGGCACATGGTCCACCCCTTAAGCCTCTAAACCTTGTTTTGTATCACTGGGGATATTCTCACACCCACCTTTCTGTCTGTGTATGTATGCTGCCTTAAGCTTGGGAATGTCAGAAGCTGGGAGGGGTCAGGGAGAAGCCTTCCCTACAAGCTCAGAGGGAGCATGGCCCGGGTAACACTGGTTTTGAACTTCCAAGCCTCCAGAGCTATGAGACTATTTTCTGTTTTACCAAGCCACTCAGTTTGCAGATGGCAGTCCTAGGCAACTAATACATGTATTATACTTGTTATAGAAGTAGTTTAAGTACTATCTAAAGTTCATAATACACTGTTAAACTTTAATGAACTAGGCTTTCCCAAATTAAATGAACAATTATGTCCTTTCTAACATAATTCCTATGAACAACCTGCGGAACAAGTGTTCTTTAAAATATAGACTTAATACACTCCTTATTTTCCCAATCCTGTACTTTCATTTGTGTTACTGACTTTAAGATTAGCTCCATTTCTAGCATTTGAAATACTTACCTACTAGCTCCAGCATTAAACATTTCCCAATTCTTCAAAGTAGTTAAAGTGTTTTTTATATATATACATTAGTAGCCCTGTGCACAAATCCTGTAGCTCCCCCCACCTCTCTCTCTCCTCTCCCCTCCCTCATAGCTTACTGCCCTGCCCCCTCCTGTAATTTTTTGCTACCCACTTGTAGTTCACTGCCCCACTCTCCTGCAGATCCCTGATCTGGTCATTATGCAGTTAGTCATTATGCCTCAAGGCATAACAGATAATTAGCATATTCCTCTCTTATTATACAGGATTTTTATTGATTTCAGAGAGGAAGGGAGAGAGGAGAGAGAGAGATTAAACATCAATTATGAGAGAGAATCATCGATCAGCTGCCTCCTGCATGCTTTCTACTGGGGATCAAGTCCACAACCCCAGCATGTGCCCTTGACTGAAATTGAACTCGGGACCCTTTAGTCCACAGGTGGACACTATCCGCTGAGCCAAACCAGCTAGGGCAAAAATGGTTTTTATATTTTTCTTATATATCTGTTATTTAACTTTTCTTATTCCCTATTCTATGGTAAGGTTCTTTAAGTCCACATAATGATTATATATATATATATATATATATATATATATATATATATATATATATATATATATATATATGGCCTACATGTGGTGATTCCTGACTAATGAGGTAGAAACAAAAATAGCTTTGGTGGAATTCAGGCTAAGATTTTCCTTTCTCTTAATCCTTATAGCCACCTAAAAGTGGGAGCTCTCTATAAATATCCTTGCTTTTTATGAATATCCAGGCATGAATATCCTTGCTGCATCATGGAAGGTGTAGCCATGTTTGCTCAGTGATTCTTCCTGAGTATTCGCTCTCCTCACTACTGAGCAGTGGCTTTTATGTTACCAGTTTTACTGTGTTTACTGAGCGCCTATTATGTAGTTACTGTGCTAGAATCTATTGCCACATCTTTTTCTTAGTTTTAAGTCTTCATAAGAATCCTGTGACTTTTGCATATTGGAAATTAGAGGTTTATGGAAGTTGAATAGTTGAAAAGACTATGTTGTGAGTGAATACCAGGTTGCAAATGCAACTCCCAGGTTGGTCTTACTCTAGGCTCTGATTTCTTCACCATATCATACTGCCTCTATTTCTGGCAAGAACTGTTCAGTGGTTGAAGTAGGTCTGCACAGGGTTATTAATACAGTCTATAACAACAAACAATACATTTTGCAACCTCTTTGGACTCCTTAATCTGAATTTTAGAGTACCTTTAGTTCTCTCTCTCTCTTTTCTCTCTCTCATTCTCTGTCTCTCTCTGTCAGCAATGTCTAATAAGTTATTTTTTTTTTACTTATTAAAAAATAAGTTAGGTTTTTATAACATTTAAAATATTGTTTCAAAATTTAGTAGCAAATATTATTACAAAGAATACAAGAACAACACAGGCTACATTGAGTATTATCCATCTGTTGCAAGCCTCTAAGACAGTGATTTTCAACTGCTGTGCCTCAGAAATTTTTAAAACATGTGATACCTGATTATTTAGTCAGGGGCATGGACCTCTTTTCCCTTAGAATGTCATATAAAAAAAAATGGCTACAGCCAGCCAACACCAAAATGGCCATCCAGTGTAACTGAATCAAAATTATATCTATCTTTTTTTCAGAACAGCAAAAAATATATATATATTTTTGGTGTTCCTCAGAATTTTAGTAATTAGTTTATGTATGCCATGAGATGAAAAGGGTTGAACATCACTGCTCTAATAGGATATTTATGTTGTATCCATTCATTTATTTTGGCAGTTACATGTTGCCTTATGACTTCAGATAAAGCTTCTTACAAAATTTCCAATGGTTTTAACATTAACCATTTCGCTTTAAGTTTATAGAGTTTGTAGCCTAAGGCAGAGATGAAATATGATTGATTTGAGAAAGTTATTTTTAAAATGTACGCTTTCATCAACTTACCTCCATGACCATACCTTCTGTGCCATGTAAACTCTAAAAATGAAAGAGAAAATATTTTAATCTCAAAGCAATTCTTCAAATTGTGGTTTCAAATATTACTCAACTACTGAGGTGCTAGTTAATGAAATGAGATTACCTGTTCTTTACTATTAAGGTTAAAGTATCAAAACAGCTTTGCAGACGTTTGTCTTTGCAGTTTAAAGTTGTAGTGCTAAAATTTATGGTCAACAAAATTAGTAGAATATTTAGTACTAATAAAATTATTTTAGTTTTATTTAATTCATAAAATAAGACAGTGAAAATAACCCTACCACAAAAATTTTCCTTATTATATTTGCATAATATAAGTATATATGCATACAAACATATATATGTATAATTTCTGTGTCATATCAATGTCATTGAAATTATTAAGTACTGCTTAAATTATAGATTTTGGGGATTCTTAACTCATAATAATTACTCCCCAAAATAAAGTAGCATTTTTAAGTTATTTAATAATAAATAAGATACAACAGAATGTCCATTAAGTCAGCACTAAGCAATCAATGGGGATTGTTAAATGATAGAATCCATTTATGTCTTGAATGAATTGCAACTCAAGTATTTACTAAAGTTATAGAGATGGAGGTATTAGAAAAACTGATTGTTAGAAAACATGCTGCTTCAAAGAGAAATATGATATACCTCTCCTTGCAGAAAAGATTTCTGAATCCTTCAAATTTGTCTTTGAAAAATAGTATATGTTTGTCCTAAAAACTACAGCATTCTTAAAGCTGTTATTCTTAATGTGCCTGCACATATTTTTAGATTATTTTAAAATTGTTTTTCATAAGACTGACCAGCCAGTTAATATAAAATAAATTATATTAACTTAATAAATAAATAAATAAATAAATAAAGGTAACAAAAGCTTAAAACCAAGTACTAATCATTTTGCCATATTTTACTTTTATTTATGCTAATGAGATTAGTTAAGTCTATTGTATCTATATAGGAAAATACTATATAATGATGAGTTGTTAACTATCTTTCCCAAACTACACTAAATGCTTTCAAGTTGAAATAGGCTACAGTAGGACTATTAACCCCCAGAAACTGACAAATGCTATTCGCAGTGTTTTTCCCCTCCCAGATAACCTGATATCACACATTTACCAGCATACCACTACATAAGATTGACTGAGTCTTGTGAAATTTTATTTTGAAGTAAATTAAAAAGTAAATTAAAAATAGTCAACCTTGACATATATTAATTTATTTGCATGACCCCAGGGGTCAAAATAAAATATTCTAACTTTCTACACTAGACTTAATGAAGTGGACAAACACATTGATTATTTAGACATTAGTTATGGATAACATGTAAAGGGTATTTCTTACCTGATAGGCAGGTTGTAAAAGATAATATCACAAGGTGACTAACCAGCAGCCACATTTTCATCTTGTGTTCAGTAGAGGTTAAGTGCAATTTTCAAAAACAGCTTTAGCTTTATGGCAGTTGGATAATATTAAAAGCTGCATCAAGGAAAGGGAAAGGAAAAGGGAAAGGGAAAGGGAAAGGGAAAGGGAAAGGGAAAGGGAAAGGGAAAGGGAAAGGGAAAGGGAAAGGGAAAGGGAAAGGGAAAGGGAAAGGGAAAGGGAAAGGGAAAGGGAAAAGGAAAAGGAAAGGAAAGGAAAGGAAAGGAAAGGAAAGGAAAGAAGGGAAGCAAAAGGAAGAAAAAATGTTTGTCATTTGGGTGCAACAGCATTATTAACGTTACCCTACTTTATATTCCTTGTGTTTAGACAATGTTTTAGTTTTTTTTTTTTTTTCAAGATGGCTAGTTTTTGTTTTTTGTTTTTTAAAAAATATATTTTATTGATTTTTCACAGAGAGGAAGAAAGAGGGATAGAGAGTTAGAAACATCGATGAGAGAGAATCATTGACCAGCTGCCTCTTGCACACCTCCTATTGGGGATGTGCCCGCAACCAAGGTACATGCCCTTGACGGAATCAAACCCGGGACCTTTCAGTCAGCAGACCAATGCTCTACCACTGAGCCAAACCAGTGCCGGCTGTTTTAGTTTATTTAAATACATTTGTAAACCCCATGTAGGAATGGAAAGAGTAGATTCAGTATCAGGCCCTCAGCTGCCTCATAGTACTGACACTGTGTGACCATAAGCAAGCCAATCAATTGGTATGTTTTAGCTTCTAACAGTTTAACAATTGAGTTTAACAATTGAGATATTATCTTTTATACAAATTGCACAGTTGTAAACATTTTAATATCAATGTTTTGATTAAAGATTGAATTTATCTGAAGGGCTGGTGGTACAAAGATTCAACTAATAATTTGTTTGTATAAGAGCTTTGACAAACTCAGACATTATACACTAGCATTATTTGTTGATAGTTTGTGAAAAAATTTTGCCAAGAATATTGATTTTTAAATGTTAAAATATATTAATTAATAATAAAGTTGTTCCCATTCACTTCTTTCATTTATTCATTCCACACATGTAAATAATTGCTCCTCATATGTTAGGAAAGGAGAATCTAGGATTTGTGGGGCAAAGTCATTAAAAGTTGGAGAGCTGTATTTAAGAGCAAGAGGAGAAAATTACTAATACGAACTAAGCTATAAAAAGGATATCTTACTTTTATAAATTCCCTCCAAATTTATGACCACGTGATTATATTGGTGAAGCCTTATATATTACACCCAGGGCCTTGGAATAGCCTCATGTGCATGAGGAGATCCATAACTTAAGCTTCATCATGTTTGTGGTAAACCCACCTCTATGAACAAGCATATAGACAAATGAATAAAAAAGAAAGACATTTGTTTACCCTTAAGAAATTCACAGATCAATGGGAAGCATGTATAAATAGTTCAGTGAGATAGCTGTTTGGATCTGTATATTATTAAGCTTGGGGACGTGTCAATCACTTTAATGAAAAGCATGGTAAGAAATATCAAGGTGGGCACAGGTCTGACTGTGGCAGACAGGGCATTGGAGTGAAGGTACTGCACTCTTCAATTTAAGTTATTTGATGGCTGCAAAATCCAACTGCTTCTTCTAGAATTTGTTGAGAGCAACATGTCCCAGGATCATAGAAAGAGACCTCTTCAATTGAGATACAATGGGAGTGTCAATATAAAAAGACATTCATTCATGTTTTCGAAGGATATGTAATAGCCTAGGAAAAATCTCATGACATACAGTTAGATATTATATATAAATTCAGGATGAGCCTGGGAGCATTTCCTAAAAGAAAATACTTAGTGCTATAATTTTCAAGATATAATATTTCAACAGTTTCTATAGTTGTGAAAATAAAGTGATACTGATTGCTTGCATTGTAATGACATGCTAAAGATCCTTCTTATGTTTTTAGAACTTATTTACCCCCATCCAACCACTCTATCCTGATTTGCCAGATGCCTATCATTTTCAGAAACTTACAAAAATATTAATTATATTATGTGGGACAGGACAAATATATTTTCCCTTTTGGTATAAAGATTACTCTGAAATGAAAAATCATTTATTTTGAGATAAAGTTGGTGGAATTCTTGGAGAAAACAGTTAAAATGGGTCAAATTCACAATAGGATATATTTAAAATATTTTTACAAGGGAAAAATATTCAACAGACAAATTTTTACATTATTAAAAAATAATTTGATCAATTTTTTTTTTACATATGTGAGAAGGTGACAACTAAACATCTGTTCTCCCTTGAAAAATTTGGATCCGTGTAGGTATTCATTTTTCAGCTGGAAAGACATCATCTAGCTCTCCTGTTTTTTTCGTTCTCAGAGAATAACCCAAATAAATTATTCAAAACAGCATAAACAATACATTAAAAAGCATGTAGCCGCCGAAGCCAGTTTTGCTCAGTGGCAGAGCATAGTTCTGCGGACTGAAAGGTCCCAGATTCGATTCTGGTCAAGGGCATGTATGATGGTTGTGGGCACATCCCAGGTAAGGGGTGTGCAAGAGGCAGCTTGTAGATGTTTCTCTCTCATCGACGCTTCTACAATAGCTCTCTATCTTTCTCTCTTCCTCTCTATAAAAAAATCAATAAAATATATTAACAAACAAACAAACAACAAAAAATCATGTAGCCATAGCAATTATTTAAAAAATATTTCATACTGCTATATAATTAAATGATGTACCATCAAGACAATAAACTAATATTTCATTGAACTAATTACTATAGAATAATTTACACTCAATGAGAACAAGATCCTAGAAATTTTGATTAAATATTTGTAGAGAAAAACTAAATAATACTTTATGTAGTGTATATATTAGAAAATAGCCCCATCTCTGTTTCAGAAAGAATAAAAAAGATTTGGGAATATGTCAGAAATCTATTCTGATATATCTTTAACATAGCCCACGAAAAGCTAAATTAATAAGAAAATTTAACCTACAATTTTACTCATGATGCTCACCTGGTCCTATATTACATCTGGTCCTAAAGAACATTTGCTATAAAGTTCTAGATCCAGTAAATAGAGGAAGCTTGTTGGAGTTAAGCACAGGTTAGTCTAGATAAAAAGACACCACTGTCTCTACTCTGCACTGTAAAACCAGGGGACATTTTATCTTCAGATTTCAAATTTTAATTTCACTATGAAATTCTGCCTCTGCTACCCAAGTCACTTAATCTTCCTGAGGTGTCAGCCACCCAGTCGGGACCATAGAAAATTAACTTCCTTCTTCACACAATTAATGTGAGGACTAAATCATGTGTGTTATGGATTTATGTTTGGGTATGTGTGAGTAAAAGTCCTTGGTACATTCCAGAAGTCAAAATATTAAGGTGGAATAAATACAATTTCCCAGAGATAAAATTAGTTTTGAATTTTTAAAATGCTAATCTTTTAGAAGGGGGATGGGGATAAAGAAAGGATTGGGATAAAGAAAAATGAATGAAACCAAGTTATGAAAGGGAGGAATGAGGGTAACAGGCTAACCTCAGAGTCATGGGGATGGTAAAGAAACATAACATGCAAGTGTGCTAAAATGTTTACAAATCACTAATCTATACGATATATCATCTTATCTGCCAAAACTCTGAGACTTCTGCAGGTAGAGTGAGTTATGGGGATCATACAGATTGCCCAAAGACACACAGCTACTAACAGAGCCAGGGTCTGTCCTTCTAGTCTAGACAGATTTAAATACTATAGTTTTTTATTTAATTTTTTTAAAAAGATACTTGCTCTAAATTGAAAGAATCGATATTTTGTAAATTCAATGATTAACATACTTTTCAATACAATCAATTTCCCAAAATAAGGTGTAGGGGCCACCTACATTAACATTATTTGGTTGTACTTGTTAATAAAATAGATTTACCAGCAACTCCCAATAATAATTAGTCTCTGGGGAATAGCTGAAGTATCAGCATTTTAACCAAGCTTCCCAGGTAATTGGTAGGCACACTAAAGTTCAAGAACTATTGCATTAAGTGTGCTAGCTAAAGGTTAGGAATATTTTCACCACTCACAGAGAGCGTGCAGATGTGTCCTGAATTAAACAGGCTACATCTTTAGCCACTGCACTCTAAAGACCAGAAGATATGCAACATTTAATAACCTGCCTCTTAAAATTACGTCTGCCCTGTCCTTTTGTGTGGCACATTGCATAGGTGAGAATTTAATATCGCCTATGACTACATCTGATTTACTTTACCATATCATAGTGAACAAGGCATTCTGATATTATGTTTTGACTACTACCTGGAAGGTTTCCTACTTTTACATGAGACCCTCTTATTGGATTATAATGACATGACTGAGCGTGCTTTTAACTTCTTTTGTTGTAGTTCAAAGTGATCTGAGATAGCAGAGCCACTACAGAGCAATGTGCTCTGTGATGCCTTCCCTGTGAATCATATCTAAAAACCCAGAGCAGGATTTAATAACGCTTCGACTGCAGCAAAAATTCCCCTGCCAGCGAGACAGAACTTTCAAACTTCTTGCCCTTTTGTTCCCTCACCTCCTGCAGCCACCATAACGCACAAAAGCACAAGACCTGGGAGGAAACCAAGTTTGGAAGTCTCACTCAATTTACACTGGGAGCTTTAAAGACTTCCTGGGTTGTAATCTCCCTATTGTAACCCTCTATTTCTCTGCCAAGGTGGCCATATCTATTAAAAAGATATTATTGTTACTGTGTGTCTGTTTTCTGAGTCTCCACTCTAAGCCATTCTCCCTAACGGGACAGGATGCTAGCTGCTGCTCCTCTCTCCACAGAATTGATATGCTCCGCAGATATAAGAGCAGGTGTTTATTCTACCTTGCCAATCTAAAGGTACACGTAATATCTTACTATCTTCTGACAAGAGGCCCACCCGGGGGAAGGGGGGTGGGGGGGGGAGGAGGCTGAGGATTTTGAAACTTCTATCAGCTGCTGTTCAGAGGAAGAGAGAAACTAAACAGAAGGCACAGTCCTCCTGGAAGAGCATGATGTAACTCTTGACATTCTATCTTTTTAAATGACAAGGAAGACTGAATCATTGTACTGATACAATGACCTTACAGTATCAGTAACATGACTGTATGTCATTGTATTAATTGTTCACTGATGAGTGATTCCTACTCAAATAATTTAGGCCTTTATTCTTAGTAACAACATTAGAAAATTATTTTTTAATGCACCTCAACTCAATTAAAACAATTCAAAAAGTTAGTTTTGAAACATATATTACAGAATGTAATTGAATGTTTCTTCAATCTCATCAGACATAAGGGTGTATTGCATGTTGTTCAAATACCAAAAAAATGTGTTTCGTTTTCTTTGAAGAGTATAAAATAAAACAATCATGTAAAGGTAGGTGAATGTCAATTTTTATTTATTCATTCATTATCCCATACACATATATGAAGTGTTATCTATCAACTGGAGACATTTTTAGCAGCAGCATAAGTACAGCATAAATTTATACTTTGATTTTCTAGTACTTATATTCAGTCAGGGGCTTTCTAGAGTAGAGCATATCCATAGCAGATTGTCTCATTCATTTTTCTATAACCATATTGCCTAACACCATGCCTTACACAGTAAGGATACTTAGCATCTGTGGAATAAATTTACTGAGCAATGGCTAAAGCAAATTACTGGTCTATATTTCACAGACAGATCTACACATTCAGAGGGGAAAGTGGCAAAAGTGAAAGCACAATGCAGCAAAGTACCAGTAAAGGTCATTTCAGAGAACCCTAAGAGTTTGACATGGCCTGGGCCTACACACATAGGAGCATTTGCAAAAGATTAGTTGAGATAAAAGTGTAGTCAAATTATAGGACTTTAAATGCCATGAATTGCACTTTTGATTCCTTCCAGAGGCAAAGAGTTTCCATTACTAAATTATTCTGTAAGAATATATATATATAAAGCTTAAATATGCTGTGTCCAACCATTCGCTATGACACACATTGGCCACCAGGGGGCAGATGCTCCAACCTGTAGATGAGCTTGTGCTAGGGTCTCGCCGATTGGGTCTGGGCCAGATGGACTGGACATACTCTATAGCCCTCCTGCAATCTCTCCCTGGACCTAAAACATTTCTTCTAATTAGTTTCCTTTCAATGTGCACAAATCCATGCACCAGGCCTCTAGTACCATTATAATATTTAATTGTCAGTGCTTTGGTTGATGAATGTTCTATTCTTCTGGCTCTTTTCAATGAAAGAATAAAAATGAGTGACTAGCCCAAACCAGTTTGGCTCAGTGGATAGAGAGTTGGCCTGTGGACTCAAAGGTCCCAGATTTGATTCCAGCCAAGGGCATGTACCTTGGTTGCCAGCACATACCTGGTGGGGGGTGGGCAGGAGGCAACTGATTGATGTTTCTCTCTCATCGATGTTTCTAATTCTCTATCCCTCTCCCTTCTCTATAAAAAAAAATCAATAAAATATATATTTTTAAATGAATGACTAATAAGTGAATAAAAAATACAAAATTTAAAAAATGCTCAGTATGTTTATGTGATTAAATTAGTATAGCTTTGTGATTAATAAGATTCAATGTTGGTATGAATGCAAAAGTAATATTTTTCTATGTTGCTACAAGAAGCTGTAATTAACACAATCATTTAAAAATAATTTAGTAATATGGATTAAGATTTTAAAAGAATCAAGATAATTTGATATAGTGATTCCTCATAGAGAAATCTATTCTAATAAAATAACGTGTCTTAACTCCATTTCTGTTATTATAACAGTACAATGAAGTATTACGAAGGCTTTAAAATTATACTTGTAAGTGCTTTATAATAATCAGAATCAGAGTGAAATAAATTTTATTCTATATTATGTGAAAAAGCAGAACTAAATATTATAGAGCATGAACTAAAAAATACAAAGTATAAAAAAGACTCTCAATCAAATAGAAGAAAATAAAAGAGGAAAAAGATAATAGAAAAATGTGGGTATTAAAAAATAAAATAAGATTTTATAAATACATAAGGTATATAAGAAATTATAATAACTATAAGGAATTAAACTAATCCTGTGCTAAAAGTCAGGGGATGTGTAAAACAAAAATAAAAACAAAACTCTCTAAACTCCTTTAAAAATTTTTTGCTAACATGTACTAAGTATTTAGAAGAAATAAAATATGAAGAAATTACCAACAGTTCTGTGTGGTAGCATAATGAATGATCTCTACCTTCATTATATTTTCTCTGTATCCAAAATCTTTTGGAATATATACATTATTTTAGCAATCAGGCAATTATTATTAAAGCAAAAATTAAGATCACTTATTTTTGTCAGTGTATTTCTTTTAAATGTGATTTTTTGACAATGTGTGATTATAAGCTTAAATTTTTATTTTATTTATTTATTTTTTATTTATTTTATATATATATATATATATATATATATATATATTTTTTTTTTTTTTTTTTTTTTTTTTTTTTTTTTTACAGAGAGGAAGGAGAGCTAGAAACATCAATGAGAGAGGAGAGGAAGGAGAGCTAGAAACATCAATGAGAGAGAAACATCGACCAGCTGCCTCCTGCACACTACCTACCGGGGATGTGCCTTCAACCAAGGTACATGCCCTTGACCATAATCCAACCTGGGACCTTACAGTCCGCAGACCCACGTTCTATCCACAGAGCCAAAATGGCTTTGGCTAAGTTTAAAATTTTAGCCGTACTCAAATAAATACATGGAAGTTTTGGTGCAACTTAAAGAAACAAACTATTCCCAAAAATGAAGCTATTCAAGCGAACGTATAACAAACTCCCTTTGGATACAGCTGTAACAGATTAGTTTTCTGTGTTGGTTTGCTTTTTAAATCAGAGCATCTACCGCGACACTTTTTTTGCTATGAGATGGAAGAGAACTCTGTAAGGGTTTTCATCTTCAAATTATGTTTCCTAGCAACACCCTTAAAGCCAAAATAGTGTCGTTGTTTTGTTTTTAAATCAATCACTCCTAACAGTAGCAAATACTTAAAAATATCTCTTTCATCCTGTGAATAAGCAATGCCAATTAGATTGTAAGGCAGCTGCAAAGGAAAAAGAAATATCAGTTCTGTGTTCACTAGAATTCTCTTGATCCCTTTGTAATACTATGATGTCTATGCATTAAGTTTGGGAGAATGTATGTGCAATTTTTTCAGTCATAGTTATAGGCTTTCAGAAACACTTTTATTTGTCAATGACTTTAAAAAACACTGCCACCGTAACTATATCATTTTCTCAGGACCAGTGATAATTAGCAACTAATTCTAAAGAATATATTTAACATAAAAAATTCAGCCTTCTCATCAGATCAGTCATTCTGTGGAATAACTGAATAAAAGATGATCCTCAAGAATATCTTAAATGTAATAAGTTATACATAGATTTGCTATAACATGTCAAGTATAAAATACAAATAATCCATGAAGGGACCAAAATGAAAAATCAATGCTTCATACCTTAAAAGCAGGTATGAAATAGTTTTCAAATGTCTGTATTTTGCTATAAACTATTTTACCTATATTAAACATAAAATATGTTAAATTCAAAACATCTCCAAAGGATATTATGTGTATATGTGTGCTGAAATTTATGTTATCTATGCTACATGGGCTTATTAAAGCTAAGTACCTTTTGAACTTTAATGCACAATTAAATGTGACACAGATCCTAAGAGGTGAACAACAAGAGAAAGAGGTTCAGATGAGATTGTGCCCTTTGAAACAAAGAGTTCCTATTGTTGCCTTTGAAAAGAATAGTTTCTACTGAAACAACTAGTTGTATAGAGAAGAAAAGAAGGTCCAGGACAATGTTCATATCACTGTTTTCTATGTTTCACATTTCAGACAATCTATAGAGAACTCTCTCTGAGAGTGAATCAGAAACCAGAAAGCATCTGGGATACTCTACACTTTATTTTTGCTCTTCACATCTTTAGACTTGTCTACCTTTATTGTTGTTGATGACATATTTCTTCTTATATGTAAGAGGTTTTGATTCAAAATAAGAAAAGGCACAAATATACTGATGAGGTTTATTTAAAC
Source organism: Pipistrellus kuhlii (assembly GCF_014108245.1). NCBI lineage: Eukaryota > Metazoa > Chordata > Mammalia > Chiroptera > Vespertilionidae > Pipistrellus > Pipistrellus kuhlii. The sequence goes on along the minus strand of NW_023425529.1, from coordinate 35,586,612 downwards.
TCATGTATCTAACTAATCAGAATGAATCACCAATACAGTTTTAAGTATTTCAAAATGCTTACTAGCTCCACTTGTTCTGTACATATTATTCCATGTGCCTATTGTCTTAATATTTATTTGGCTCTTTTGTTGCCTTCCTCAATTACAATCAAGGTTCACTCTCAGAAAATGCAGAAGTGATCCAAATTTATCAGATAATTATTGTTCCATGTCTATGTATCTTTCCTGTTCCTGCGCTGCTTTCTCTCTCCACTTGATGCTCTTTGTAATGAAGCTTCATCCTCCTGTCCTTCATCTCTCTCTTTTACCTAAAATTCTTCCTTTGAAAATTTATAGTAAATTATAAATTACATAAAGTTTACTTCACATATTTAAAAACAAACAACACTTTGCAAAGGGGGCAAATACAGAAAGCAAGTCAATTTATTCTCCAACAGCTAACGCCTATATGTAAAATTAGTGTTGCCATATTTTATTTTCTAGTCATAGTCCATTTACCAGAACTCAAACTTGGAAATATTTAAGCAAAATGGTATGTATTAATCACCTACTCCAGGTCTACATTAGTAAGCATGAAAGTCTTTTATATAACTGTAAAAATATCTACTATTGAAATAGCTAATAGATCAACAAGCTCATAATCATCTCATCATCATTATCGCCACCAACAATAGTTAGCTAATCAATCACCAAGTTGTATGAAGTCATACTTGAAAAAGTATACTCATTGCCATCACCCTTTTGGTTCCAATTTATACAGCCTATATAGGATTCATAGCAATAAAATTCTACATACTGCTCTCATAAAATACTGTAAACTAAACATTTGGATTTACTTGGGCATCAAATATAACACATATTGCAAATCTTCCTTAATTCTCATTTATGTGGATGTGGGGTATAGTACAGGTTTATAGGCTTATCATCTCCCCCTGGAAATCTGTATAATTCCATCCTTTTTGGATTGTCTCATAGATGAGTTTGTGAATCTAGAAGTTTATTCAGGAGATAACAACTTCTCTCTCTTTTCTATTGAACTAATCCTAGAAGAACATAAGCCTAAGAATGAAAGCCTGAGGATAAAAACAGAAAAGGATAAAAAAAAAAAAAAAATTCCTTACTAAACCATCTGTGCCCTAGGATATTCCTGAACTCTGTTTACCTCTGAATTTTTAGTGATCTGTACTGGACCAGCCTTCCTTCTTCAGCCAGCTGTAGTTGGGTTCTCTGTCCTAAGTGATGCACAATCTTTCCCTCTGTCATTTACTTAAGAAGAAAATCTTTTTTTTTTTTTTTTTTTGCCCACAGCACCAAGTGTACATATCATAGTAATTAAATCCTGCCTTTTTCAAAACGTTCCCTTTTCTAATATTTAAACTCAATCCATTCTAGTCAAAGTAATTTACCACTACTATATCCTGAAAACTCAATGGCTTTGCTTTACTGAGTAAATGGATTTAAATCCATTTACTCAGAAAAGAATGCTCTCCTACTTCCTCCTAAAACCCACTTCACCAAAAAACTCAGCAAATGGGATCCTTTTCATAAAAGACTTCCTGAATCATAGATCTTGCAATGACCTCTCAGCTTCTAAAATCTAATTGAATATAGATGTATTGATACTCAGCAAATTCTTGTTGAATGAATAAATAGACTTTTAGTGTGTATCAGCTAAATAATTTCTCTTTTCTTTATTGATATCCTGTCTTACCTCTCTATTTCATATTTAGTTTATTTATAAATACTTATTGCCGGAAGTAAATCTGCCTGTAAGGAGAATACTGCATTACACTATTTTGTATTCCTTATAGCCATCAAATGCAATCTCCCTAGATTACAGGTATTATCACAGATATTTTTGTATTCATTTATTTGATTATGTATTTTTATTATAGCATACAATTATCACTAAGAATTTCTTGTTTCTAAAGCAAATAATAAATACCCAGCAACAAAATAAAGTTGTACTCAAGATAAAAATCACACTATATGTAGGATTGACTGTAATGAAAAATTTATGTCTCTATGACCCACTTATCCTCTCTCATTCCAGGAGACTTTATTTTCCTGACATACTTAGGAAATAAAGAACAAGACTGAGAGTATTTTCTTGTTTCAGCCTTCAGTCCGTTTCTCACTTTCCCTCCTTGCTTTCCAACACATGTCTTGTTATTTTGTGTTGGTAATTCTAAATTTCTTGCTTTGCTCCTACTTTATTCCTCTTGTATCTATGCCATAGTGACTCATTTTCCATAACAGGAAGGGAAGGGAGAGAAGACAAGAGAACCACTTTGGGTGCAGCATAAAATTCTTAAATGTATTTCTTTTTTTGGGAATCCTATATCTGGTATTGCTTTGAACAACAGGAAGAATCTTTGTTATTTTCTCAAAATGTTTGATTAAACTAAAAGATACCAGAGAACATATATCAGATAAATGGATGTTATTTAATTATAAGAGAGATATATAAAAAAATCTTTTGGAGAAATAGCAAAATACTGCTTAGCTGATCACTCTTCCAAAGGTGATACTGATGAATGTTCTATAAAGAGCAAAATATCTTGTGTATAACATTTTGATAAGTGATTTAATATATGTAATTAAAATCATCATAATGCATCAATATCTCAACTTGAAAAACCATGACATTAATTTAGTCCTGCACATTAGCCAACTCCAAGGAACAGCTTAGTTATCCATCAACCTCTGCATAAAGCAAGGCTGGGAGACCTGACCTCACTGCCCTTCAATATCCCCAGTCATGTTTATTTTATTTTCATAACATTATTAATTTCAGACAGAGCACAGAACATAATCCAAAATGTCCCATACAAAGCTAAATAGTGAAGAAAAAAAATCTGTTAACAGATAAAAAGTTCATTTTAAACATGTCAATCTCATGAAGATTAAGATAACCTCTTCCTTTGATTAGAAATATTTTTAATACATTCAGGTTTCTCACTTTAATTCTTTTACAAAAAGAAAATTCTACACTAAAAACCAATGTTCTGTAAAATTTAAAAAGTGATTGCCAGATGGTGTGGGTGTATTTTGTTAATTGTCCACAAGTCTACTTAACTGAATATCCCATGTTGGGTATTAATCTAGAATAGTTACAAAATGTACAGCACAACAGCAAGAAAATTAACTTTATAGTTTTAAGTGGATAATACTGAGTAAATATGACATTCTCTGGGCCCAAACTAGGAGAATTCAGCTTGAGCATTAGGCTGGCTATTGATGGAACATGTCAAGTTGTTCTGATAAGGTCACAAAACAAGAGCATTCACCCTTGCAATTTTCTTTGTAAAATTGAATTATTAGATCAACTCAAAACCAAGTGATTAATTCAATAGAAAATAAAGGCACCTTGAATTTTAGGTTTTGAAACATATATAGACAATACTTCAAGTATGTTACATTTTAGAGAATAAGGCACAGAGGTAAACATGTTAGACTTATCAGTTATTTTATAAAATGTAATGGATTTTTAATTTTTGTGCTGATATCTCTCTTACTAGAGCTTTGTTTTGCATTTTTGATAGCTATAATATCCTAAAAAAAAAATAGGATGAAGAAAGCCATATTTATGGCTCAAATTTCTCATATGGAAAACACGTGCAAATGGATTAAGAAGCACAAATTGGTAGTTACAAAGTAGTCATGGGGATGTAAAGTACAGAAGAGGGAATACAATCAATAATATTCTAATAACTACATATTACCAGATGGGTACCTGAAATATTGGAAAAAATTAAATAGTGAGTTGTATATTTTACTAAATAACGTTAGCAATATTTAACCGGTGGCTACTTCTTGTTTTCCAAGGTTATAGAAGTAACATTCATACTCAAAATTAAAAATAAAATATTTGTGATAAAATATCTTTGATATCAATAGAGTAAAAAGAAGTAATATTACCCTGAGATGGACACTGACTTTTACCTTCAAGTTTGAGCAAAGAGAAAGATATTAGTGAATTAACAAAATTTCCTTAAAGATCAAGAGTAAGTTAGGGTGTCTTCTTCCATGCCTTCTATCTATGCAACATTATACTTGAGTGTTGTGTTTGAGGTAAGAGAATATAACATAAAAGAAGGAAAGAAAGCTGCTATTATACAAGACAATATGGTTATCACATATAAAATCTGGAATAAAAATATCAAATTATAATTAATAGTATAGTAATCTACACTAATAAAAGAGAAATATGCAAATTGACCATCACTTAGTGACACCCACCAGCCAATCAGGAGTGAATATGCAAATTCATTTCATCACCTCCATGAAGACTAACAGCAGGGAGGATGCAGCTCCACCAAGGCCTGCTTGGCTTTTGCCACAGAGACTAGGGAGCAGTCAAGCATAGTCACAGGCAGCACCCAGCACAGCCTCAATGACCCAGGAGCAGTGAAGTGCAGCCTGCAGGCTGTTGCCAAGGTGTGGAACAGGCAGGCCCTGCAGAGAGCAGAGAACCATGGCGAGCAGGCCTAGCTGTCAGTAGGATATCCCTTGAGGGCTTCTGGATTGGAGAGGGTGCAAGTGAGGCTGAGGGACACCCTCCCCTTACTGCTTATGCACAAATGTCATGCACCGGGCCTCTAGTTTTATTGTATAAGATTTATAAAAATAAGTTGCGTCCTGTAAACAAAGAGAAAATACAGTTTAAAATATTCACATTAAACAAACAAGAAACAACAACCCAGACATTTAGGGGGGGGAAAAACACAAAAATTCACAAAGTGGTGTGAAATCTCTCTGGAAAAAATCACAAAGTGTTTTACTAACAGGTTTTTAAAAAGGCCTAATCAAATGAAAAGATATGGCTAAATGTCCCAATTTTAAGAAAGGGGTGAGAGGGAATTGTGTATAGGAAAATTCAATATATTAAAGATTTCACTTTCCCCCCAAATTAACCTGCAAATCCAATACTACAATTCCAGTAAAAATACCAACAGTGGTAGGAAACTTAGTAAAATTATTTTAAAACTTATGTTGACCGCCACAACCCAACATAGTGAAGACAATTTTAAAAAAGAAATAGGAAGTCCTTATTTTAGGAGATCCATGATTTAGTATAACATTATAATAATGCTGACTATAATAATAGTGCAGAGGTGGAATAATAAAGCAGTGGTACAAATCAGAGAGTACAGAAACAGACCCACCGCATAAGGAGTATTGCTAATGACATGAACATCTTTGCAACTAGGAGGAAAAGGATGGATCATTTAATAATTGGACACCGGGACAAACTGATGATTCAACCATGATGACCCCTTTTGCATTAATTCTGAGTTTAATAAAGAAATTTTCAGCATAAAACTTCAAAGCTTTTAGAAAAGAAAACAAACAACAACAACAATATATTCAATTAATATATTGAATCCTCACAATGGGAAAGAGGTTTTTTGTTTTTTTTATAAGGATAGAAGTACAAATCACAATGGAAAGGGTATATAAGTTTGGCTATATTTCAAAACACAAACCAACGTTTGCTCCATCAAAAGATGCCATAAACAATATAAAACAATAAGCCGCAGTTCAGGGGAACTTATTGCAATTCATATAAATAATGAAAGTTTAGTGTCCGGAATATGTTGGGGAAAAGCCACATCAATAAATAAAGAAAAAGACAAAAAGGGAAGAAAATAAGAAAAGTAGGCAGAGATTTTGAGTAATCACCTTAGAGAAGATGAAAGTTGCAAAGCTTATAAATGTATAAAAATATGCTTAATCTCATTAGTGATTAGAGTGATGCAAAATAAAATCATAATAAAACACATTAACATTCATCAACTTGCAAACATTTTAAGAGTTTAAAATACCAAGTGATGGTAAGGGAGAGGCAACAGGCTAACTTATAGGAATATAAATGGTCACATTCATTTTGGAAACCAGTTTTGCCAAAATCTAATGGTATTGAAAATATCTATATATGCCCTATGTCTCAGACATGCAACTCTCAGGTAAAAACCCTAGCATAGTGATATCCAAAACATGAGGATCTTTAAAAATACTCAAATCAGGGTCATTTGAAAGTTAAAAAACAAAACATGAAACTACTACAAAATATCACAATTGAATTTCTGGCCATTTTATCCCATAGAAATGCAAATGTATGGTCAAACGCAAGTTGATAAATGACTATTTATAGCAGTTTTATATGTAACTAGAGGTCCAGTGTACAAAATTCACACACAGTGGGGAGGGGGGTGTCTTCTCAGCTCAGCCAGCACCCATTGGGGGATGTCCAAATGTTGGTTGAGGCCCGATCTTGGGAATTAGGCCTAAACTGGCAGTTGGACATCCCTCTCACAATCTAGGAATGCTGGCTCCTACATGCTCATCTGCTTGCCCGCCTGATTGCCCCTAACTCCCCCCCTGCTGGCTTGGTTGCCTTCAACTGCCACCCCCTCTGCCAGCCTGGTCACCCCCAGCAGCCTGCTCTTCATTGTTTGGTTGTCCTTCACTAATCCGCCTGCTGGCCTTGTTGCCCCACACAACCTGCTTTTCAGTTGTCTGTCTGGTTGTTTAGGTCATGATGGCTCCTGGCTTTTTATATATTAGGATAGTTAAAAAACTGGAAACAAGTCAGATGTGATTCAGCAGGTGAATGGTTGAACAAACAATGGCACATCCATACCATGGAATATGATTAGAGAAAAAAAAAAAGGAACACATTGTTCATACATCCAACAACCTGGAAGAGAGAATTATGCTAAATGAAAAAAAGGCAATTCCAAAAGAATACTATAAAATGTCATTTAAATAATATTCTTGAAATGACAGCATTATAGACATATGGAATAGATTAGTGGTGGCCCAGGTTTAAGAAAGGGTAAGAGGGTATTGGTTATACCTATAAAGGGCACACAGGAAGAATCTTTGTGGTAATGGGCATGTTCTTCAGTTTGTGTTAATGTCAAACCTCATTGTGATATTGTATTATGGTCTTGCAAGATTGCATCACTGGGTTTAAAGTTTATTTAAAAAATAAGATTTAAAAATATTTTTGTACAGACCCTATCCCAAGATTTTCAGTTTGGTTTAGAGAGAACATTGGGCACAAGTCACAAATTTTAATTGGCTAGATGAGTCTAAGGTACAGAAATTATTGAGAACCAGTCTTGGAGTTGTTATGACATGTGTATAGAAAGAGACATGTGATTAAGAGAGCTGACTCTTGAGCCTGATGGTCTCATTTTATTTCTACCCACATCATGTACTAGCTTCATGAAGTTGACTCAGTTTCCTCGTTTGTACATTGTATGTAAGTCACTTAGAATAGTGCCTGAAACATCAAGAATATCCAGTCAAAAAAATGACCATTCAAATTATATTAGAATGATAAAGTTTGTCTGACTCATTCCATGAAACTCAAAGACTGTGGCCAAAATGATTCTATTCTGTTTTGGCAAAGTAAAGGTAAAACGTAATGGTAAAACTTTACATAAAATATTTTAACTTTTATTATTGAGGAACACCTCAGAGAATGGAACTAGCATTCACTCAGTTGATCAGGCAAAACCCCTACAGATTATCACTAATTATTCTGTTTCTCTCTTTTGATATATAATTTATTAATAAGTCCTTTGGACCCTATCCTCAGAATATTCCAAATTTAAATACTTAAATGCTTTGCCCCTTTCTCAGCTTGCCACCTTGTAGTCCACTCTCCATAGAATTGCTAGAGGGCTCTTTTAAAAAAGTAACCTGTATCTCTCCCCACCCTCATACAAAAAAATGTTCATTGCAATCGGCTTCTCATTTATTGAGAAAGTACATACAAAATATTTTGTATAGTCTGTAGTTCATACTGAAGGATTGATTATGATAATATATGTATATACAAAAGAAATCCAGTGATAGATTTAATATTCTGTTACCTAGATATTTTCTAATATTTGAATGTTTATTTGAATGTCCCAAGAAAAAAATCTTAGTTATTTAAATTTTTATTCTATTATTTTGTAATTTGTATGTTATCTAAAATATCCATAAAATGAAGCATTTTATTCAAAATTAATATGTTTAATCAGAATTTTTTCAAATTTTCACATAAATATTAACCTTAGTATTTTTTTTAAGGAATCTAAAATGAATAATGATAGAATAGTGTTAAAAATATTTCTAAATAGGAAGAAACAGTTCTCAAGATCTACAACTGAAGCTAAACTTTTAATAGGTTGGAGTTTTTAATTCACTTTATAGCTTTCTTAAAGTTTACTTTTATTGTCGAAAGTATTACAGATGTCTCTTTCCTCCCCCATTTGACAATTTTTTTAAGTATTCCAGAATAGTACTGTGGCTGGAGCCTTATGGGGATTACAGCTGCTGGTAAAAGAACATACAGTTGATCTTGATCCAAGAGGAATCAAAAATCCACGGAGAGGCCCTGTCAGGTAACTGACAAGGACAGGTGTTCAGGCTGCCAGAGGGGAACGCAGGAGCAGAGGAGCCTGTGCCAAAGCATGAAGAGTGGCAAAGTGTGTCAATTAGGGAAGAGCAAACAGTTCCAGGAGGGGGTGGCAGACTGCAGGAGTGGTATGGCTTGAAAATAAACAGAAGATATATGCTTCTGCAGACATCAGTGTGGCTGCTTTTGAACCTGCTCATGCTACCCTTTGTAGCTTTTATAGAAATTGCTCTGACTATTGTTTCTCAGACAGTCTTATTATCATTCTTAGGCACACAGGTACCCATTCAACCCATCTTCCATAGTATTGTCCAAATGCACAGTGATTCTCACCTTATAGGATGTGACCATGTCAGTCCCAGAGATAATTTCAATAGATCCAAGAATTTTAACATGAAAATCAGGCTTTCCTATGAACTAAATCAGTAAAAGCAAAACTTCTATCCCATAGGGAGCTTTCAACTTTCCTTCATACTGTAGAGTTTATGTCATGATTTCTCTCTTTCTTGTATACTCACTTCTAGTGAAAATACAATAATTTAAATGCCAGTCTCCAGAACTTTGTGGGGTTACTGGAGAGTGCAACAAACTCATCTGTGCACTTGGGATAACAGATCATGATAGCTTCAATGGCTACTATTTCTGATAGGCAGTTTAAGACTAAATAAGAATTTTTAGCAGAAAATTCGTTAAGTAGGAGCAATGGCTCAGTGGATATGAAATTGGAGCATAGCAAAAGATACATGGGAGGCAGGAAAACGTAAAATGAAAACTCTATTAAATAAACCACTGGCTCTTTGCTCTTCCATGGATGACTCAAACATTTTTAGGTCATATATGGCTATATTCATATAAGTAGACCCAAAGTACTAGTATAGTGCGTTATACAAAGATACTTACAGAATAAATTAATAGGACCAATTATAAACCGATGACATATAATTCAATTTAAATAAGTTTGTTTATGATTCATTTAAGAAATATTAACAATTTGTTATTAATTATAATAAGCACTCACTCTAATCTAATTCTTTCATACAATTAACTTTCTTAATTCTTACAGCAAATAAAGAAGAAAGTGAGTGTCCCTTAGAAAATATTCTGGGGATGCAGGGGGTAACAAACAATAAGAAATTAAATCAAGCATCATGTTACCAATAATACAAATCAGAAAAACATCTAAAATGTTTACTAGTAAAAATACATGAATATATGTATTATTCAATTTACATTTCTGAATTTAACTTTTTAAAAATCCTACTTAAATTACATATTCCATATAGTTGGTTATACAATCCTCAGATTTTCTAGATTTTCATTTATGCATCACATTTCCCCTGAATTATGCCCTAATATATTTTAATATATTTTTGTTTATTTCAGAGAGTAAGGAAAAGAGAGAGAGACAGACAGGAACATCAATGATGAGAATCATTGATTGGTTGCCTCCTGTATGCCTCCTACTGGGGCATGTGCCCTGGCCTGGAATTGCACCATTATCTGGTTCAATGGTAGATGCTTAACCACTGAGCCATGCAGCCTAGGCTATGCCCTATGATATTTTAGAAATTAGATTTAAACTATCATTTTTATAATGCAGGTGAATTTGGGGCTATTTGTATAATCTCTGGACTATTAATTTGGTGAATCAAAATAATTGATTTCACCTCTAAATGCTACCACATTCAGAATTATATTTCACCATATGAATTTTGGAATGGCATAAACACTCAGTCTATAGCAGATAGCCTGTCACACTTAAGCAGGAAATGGAAGGTTTAGAAAATATAACTTAAATTCTCCATATGTAACTTACATACCTTAACAAAATATATACAAATTTCCCACTGATCTTTTCATGTTTCAGCATGTCAATGATAGTTGCTAAAAACTGTGACTTCACAATAATATTGTTTAAAAATAAAATTGTTTATTTTGGTGAGCATCTTGTATAATTAGGGGACTCTAAGACATTACTCTGAGAGAAAGTCGGGGTAAATAACTTTTGAAGTACTTTCAAATGATAATAATGTGATACACTCTGTAATCCTGTTTAACAGCCTGGATCATAAGCTCTGTTTTGAAACTTTACACATAGACCCAAAGAGAGGGGGCAGATATATTAGTATATAAAGCTGAATTTCTTTCCTGAATTCAGTTGGCTTTCAAAGTCAAATTTCTGGGTAATTTAGCGAGTTTGAAAATAAAATAATGTAAGGTGTTACTGGACAATAACAAGGCCCAGAACTAAAATCTACCATGTAAGACAGTGGATGATCTATTTCAAGGAAACTATAAAAAGAGTTGAAAAAGTTTCAGAAAGGAGAAATTAAACTGATAATATTAATGGATATTTCAGTTATACCAGCTATAAAAAGTACTTCTTTTTTAAAAAATATATATATATATATTAAATATATATATTAATATATTTTTTATTGATTTCAGAGGGGAAGGGACAGGGAGAGAGAGAGCTAGAAACATCAATGATAGGAGAGAATCATTGATCGGCTGCCTCCTGCACGCCCCATACTGGGGATCGAGCCTGCAACCCGGGCATATGCCCTTGGACGGAATCAAACCCGTGACCCTTCAGTCCGCAGGCCTACGCTCTATCTACCAAGCCAAACCAGCTAGGTGTACTCCAGTTTTGAATGTTAAAAACACAAGTTGTGAGTGGTGAATTATTTGATCTACCTAAAATGAAAATACTGGTACTAGTGAAAACTTACTAATCTTGAATCTGGTAGTTTTATGATACAGTGGTAGGATTAGAATAAATTAATAAAATGATGTCATATTTCTTTATCTTTCACTCCTGTGGTACATGAAATTTTAAAATGGCCTCAATATTTTCCCCCTAGTGTATATTTCCTGGAAATTATCCCCTTATATGTGGGTTCCAGCTGTGAAATTATAGGATATCACTCTTGTCAATAGATTAATATCCTATATAATGTCTTATCTTGGTGAAGATGAAAAGATACTGCAAATCTAATTAAAGGTATCTGTTGGTTTTGAGTTAGTCAAAAGAGAAACTATCCTTCAAGGGATTATTAATCAGGTGACGGTCCTTAAAAGAGGGCTGGTTCCTTCCTAGGAGAAAAATTCTCTGACTAGCCTTGAAGAAGCTGCTCTATGAAGCCAGTGAGGGCCCTGTGAGAGGGGTGTGTGCCCTCTAGTTGCTGACTAGAAAATGGGAACCTTAGTCCCACAAATACAAAGAACTAAATTCCATAAACAACTAGGAAGGAACTTGAGCTCTAAGGACCAGAGCTAGCTGAACTTGACTGACACCTCATGAGACTGAGCCAAGGATCCAGTTAAACTGTGTCCATAACTCCTGAACTACAAAAATAATGTATGTTTTAAGATGCTAAATTTGTGGGCATTTGTGTGAAGAAGAGAAATGTAATATCCCACAACCACCATGAAAGACAGCAAAACAGAACACACACACACACACACACACACACACACACACACACACATATACACACACACACACACACAGAGAAAGAGGGAGAAACTGTTAGATTGGGGGCCTAGCCAGAATTTATGGTTCTGAGTTATCTCAGGAATGGAAAAGAACTATATCTGCAGAGCTCAGCCTTTTGTGCCTGACACGCAACAGTGACTGACATTGAGATTTTTAAAAATAAACGCATGATAATTTACTCATTGGGAATAATTTCATTCATTAACTTTGTGTTATTTTACATTTAGGTTTCAGAGTTCTGACTTGAAGTTTTCTACAGTAAGCAACTTCATTTTCTTACTGAAACGATATCATTATTCTGAGACCTTTCTGAGACCACTTGCTTTCAGGTTATGCATTTTCTGCAAATGGCTTAAAGATATAAGTAATTCTAGCCCCAGAGCTGTTTCTCCATCAACTTTCCCTAAAAACTCACCAGGCATTTCTACTGTGAACAAACTTCCCTAAGCACTAGTGTGATAAAAATGGATGGATCAAGTTATTTCCCACAAAAATGGATATTAGTTCCCCACATTTTCTTCATTTTTTTCTACAGTCTGACCAATCTTAGAATGAGTCATTGGGTGAATATGTGTGGAATACATGTTTGGTTTTTAAATTCTTTGGAAAAATTATGTACATTAATCATTAATTTTTGCCTCTCAAGCTACCACCACAATATACAACACAATATATTATCTAGCATCAGAATCATCTGTAAACCTCTAGGCTTTGTTGTGAATGCTTAATTTCAGCAACCTACAAAGTTTTGCCTATAACTTCCTTAGTATAATTTTTAAAAAGCTATCCAGTGCATTTTGTATTGGAAATTGACATCTAAACTCTTATTACTATGTGTGTAAATATTTTGAAAGTATATAATTTTCAGTGTATTATGAATTATATATGTGCTTTAAATATAAATTTGTAAAACCTTGGATATACTAGATTAGATAAAGTTTAGAATATTCCAGGACTTTGTCTCCTGGATCAAAAAAGGTGTCATTTTTCTTATTTCCCAAGGTTACTTTCTTTGCCTTGATCTCACGGGACTTTTTCTCAGGAGATACATATTTCAAAAATATCTTTTGCTATGCTGCCTCTGGGTTCTTTCTCAAGTTCTTTTCCTTTCTTGACATACTCTGACAAGCCTTCGGGTATATTCCTCTTTTTTGAGTATTCTTTTACTTTATCCTATTAAGAGAAATTCAGTGAGCTACTTTTCTATTTTGTCACCATATTCTTAAAAAATAGAGACTTTGTTTTCTCAAATATCAGTCCCAGGTTGATGTTTATGTCAATAAGGTAGAATTCTCAAACAGAAATCTTCCTGAAACTGCTTTATCCAGAACTAGGTCATCATCTGCTTCCAGCTGTCAGAATAGAGAAGAGCATGGAAGAGCACCTGTTGGTGGTTTTTGCTGTGACAGGCCTGGAAACTAGGCACATTGCTTCTGCTCACATTCCAGTGGGGGGAGAGAGCATGTTCACATGGTCACATTTACTTTAAGATGGCTGAGAAATGTAGTGCAGTGTAGGTGGGTGGCTAACAAAAAGGATAATTTTGGCTGACAACTAAGTCTTCATTTAAATATTCAGTTACTGAATTTATCCTTTGGTATGTGTTACAAGAACCTCAAATTAATCTAGATAGAACTCTGAATTCCCCATTCTCATGCCCAGCAAATCTTTCATTCACTGAATGGTACCATGATCTAACTAATTGTGTATATCAGACACATGTGTTCAGTAAAATATTAATTCAATGAACCATTAAAAGGTGCAAGGTCCTTTATAGATTACTGGAGGCTCAGTGCACAAATTTTTGCATGGGTGGGGTCTGGCTGGCCTGGCCACAATAGGCGGATCTGGGCTGGACCTATTGGGAGGAGGAGATGGTGGGAGGTTGGCCTGCCAGCCTGCCCCCAGTCAGGCCTGATCAGAGCCGGGCTGGCTGGGGGAAGGGGCTGCAGGCCAATCAGGGTGGTGGGGGTGACCAGGGATAGGGCTAGCCATAGGTAAGGGCTGTCAGTGGTGGGCCGGGCATCCATGCCCCCTATTGAGGTAGGGGAGTGGTCAGGGGTGGAGTGTGGCCTGCCAGCCCACCACCCACAGATGGTGGGAAGGGTCGCAGGGGGGTGTGACTGACCACCCTACCCTCAATTAGGGTGGGAGAGGCCGATTAGGGGTGGGAATGGCCAGGGAGAGGGGCTGTGGGAGGTTGGCTGGCCAGCCACACACTCCAATCCAGTGGTTCATTGGCTGCAGTGGGCATCACAGCTATCGGACATTCCGGTCATTACAGCATTCAGGTTACTGGCTTTTTATATATATAGATTGGTGTAATGCAATGGTCAGCAAACTTATTAGTCAACAGAGCCAAATATCAACAGTACAATGATTGAAATTTCTTTTGAGAGCCAAACTTTTTAAACTTAAACTTCTTCTAACGCCAGTTCTTCAGAATAGACTCGCCCAGGCCGACCACTGGTGTAGTGTAAGGAGCACAAAACTGGCTTCCAATTCAGACCTGCCCACTGCTCAACTGTGAGTTCAACTCTCTGCTGTGAAGTTCCTAAGAGACAGGAACATATGTCGCAGTACCCAATGCCTGCTTGGTAAAGAAGAAAGGAGCTAAAGGAAGAACAGAGCCTCATGTGAGGTTAACAGCTCAGCTCAGAAAATAGAACTATTATTGCTATCATTATGCATAATTTTTGTTCCCATAGGGCCGTGGTCGGCAAACTGCGGCTTGCGAGCCTCATGTGGCTCTTTGGCCCCTTGAGTGTGGCTCTTCCACAAAATACCACGGCCTGGGCGAGTCTATTTTGAAGAACTGGCGTTAGAAGAAATTTAAGTTTAAAAAAATTGGCTCTCAAAAGACAGTTCAATCATTGTGCTGTTGATATTTGGCTCTGTTGACTAAGGAGTTTGCCAACCACTGCCATCGGGCAAGACCCACCTAAGGATGCAGTTTCCTCCTCCCTAGCAGGCTCCACCTCCTGCTCTACTTTCTGCAGTTTCTTTCTGGTGTCATAAATCTCCATTGCACCAGCACCGAAAGAAAAAAAGTTTGTCACGTCCATTTGATTTTTTTTAAATTGTTTTTTAGTGAGAGAGAGAGAAACATCAATGTGGAAGAAAAACATAGATTGGTTGCCTCTACTATGTGCAGTAACCAGGAATCAAAACTGCAACCTTTTAGTGTATTGGATGAAGCTCCAACCAACTGAGCAACACTGGCCAGGGCATTACCTGCATTTTTAATCATTCATATTCATCTCATATTTCTCAAAAGTAACTACCCGAAATTAATATAATAAGTCCTTCTCTGCACCTTCACCCTGGTGGTTTATGACTGCAGAGAAAAATTGCATAAGTTTGCAGGCCAGTGCCGTATAAATTTATCATCTCCAGTTATCAGGATAAATGTTTCATGTTTCCCAGATCAATTTTTTTTTCATTTCCTAAAAAAAAAAAAATATGGAAAGTGAACTCCACCCTTGTCAAGGTCTAGAAATTTTACACACACTCACAGTCTAACAGACTACCAAAATTCACTAAATTTTCCAGTTTTCTCCATTATCATTTATTACTTTCTTACACTTAGCTTAGCAGTCTTAAAACTGGAGAAAGTCCAAAAATCATCTCCAAGGGGTCCCCAGGAATAGATTTAGGGGAAAGCTAAAGATACAGCTATGACAGAAATGCATATTCTACTTTCCAGCTACCCATTTCCTAATTATCTTATTGTACAAAACAAAATCATAACTCTTACCCATTCAGAATTTTATGTGCACTAAACCACCAAAAGGACAATTGATACAAATGTCGAGAAATACTGATGCTACTGCTAAGAAAGTGAACTGCAAGAAATTATTTTGTAAAACAGGTTGTTTCCAATTCTTTGCACTCCACAAAAGTAATATATTTTTAAAAATAAATGTTGATAATAGATTGCTGTGTGATTGTTTACATATGATCCAAAGGAGTTCAGATAATTGAGTAATATTATAACCCATCTCTTCATCTATTCATTCACATCTATAAAAGTGAAAAGTCAAAATAGGATCATTACTAAATCCAGATTTGTTTTGGCACGATGTAACATTTATGTAACACTTTCCCAAAAGTAGAGGAATTAATTAAAATGAAGAGTTCCACCTGTCACATTTGGCAATGCATTTCCAATAAAGCTATACTTTTTGTCACTAAAACTTTTCATATCATAGCATATAATAATATAACTTTGGTCAACTGTACATAATAAAGATTGCATTGACAAATCATTCTAGAAGAAAAAAATAACCCTAAGACTCACAGTTAAAAGAAAAATGAAAAAATAAATTATAAATATATTTTATAAAATTATGATAGCTTAATGAATTAAATAATTTTAAGCATAAATATGCACTAATAGGCTAATTTCCATGGGATTGAAAATATAAATTTAAAAAAAGAAGACCACATACATTTTTTAAAGTTCTATCAGAGCTATTTCAAATATTTTTAAATGCATAATGAAGAGCATAGAATATCAATATTATTCAGAGAGATATATCTAAGAGTACTATAACAGGTTTATTTTTAAATGTCAAAATTTATAATATACTGAAGATAACATATTTTACAACTATTTAAACTTACGATGAATTTGTATATCAATTCGTAAGTATATGAGAGGATATATAAGCTTACAAAATTCTCTTAGAGGTGTTTAAGAAAAAAGGTTTTGAAAATTAATAGTCTATACCTTTATCACTACTTACTAAGGACTGCAATGCCTTCTTCCTGTTTGGCAGCCATGCCTCATGCAAAAATGTTTTAAAAATATGCAGTCAGAATGATCTTTACTAAATGCAAAACTCCAATCAAGTCACTTCTCTATTTAGTATAATGCAATGGCTTTTCTTTATTCTGTGCACCTTTCCAATGCTGGAGGCTAATTCCAGCAGGTCATAAATGCAAGAAGTTCATCTAAAGGTTGGTGGACCTTAAGCTTTCAGCAAGAGTTGAAAGATACATATTATTGCCTACTGGAATAGCCAAAAAGCATTTCCCCAAACCTGAAAAAGATGCATAAATGATTACTTACTGATAGACAGCTGAGGGCATTTTGATCTACATGTTTTAGTCTCCTGCTGGCCAAACACCTGAATAGCCAAAGGCAGTTCCCCCAAACTAACAATGCCTATTGTTTATTAAACCTTACCTTTTATATGTATATATACTTTGCTATAGGGAAAAATGTGGGAATAAAAAGAGCCCTGGGTCCAGAGATAGAATTTAGCTACTACAGTTAATCTTCCTCCAGCTCTCCAAGGATTACAAATTTATATTTCTAGTCTCTTTATTAATTTATATGCAGCGCCTCCTTCAGATTCCTGAACCCTCCCAGATGCTGGGAAAGACCCCCGGCATTCCAGTGCTGTATTACCAATACTGCCTTTTACCACCACTTCATGGAAACTGAACTAGAAGACTCTCCAACTCTGCCTAAGGACTCTTTCTCAAGTTTTACTTTTTTCCTGACTCATCCTCACTCCCTTCCTCCAGCCCTCCTCCTTTCACCATCTGCCCTTCTCCTAATTAGCTCCTAATCATCACAGCTTTTCATTCTGAAATCAATTACTTTAGAAAACATTTCTCAGCTCTCTGATTATGAGTTAGAAATTCTTTTATTGTATTATCATAGCACATAACTTCAGGTTCAGAAACATAAATTAGAATAGAAGCGGAGAGATTTCAGTTGCTTCATTGTGCTTTGGCTCCTCAAATTCTACTATTTTAAATGGATAGATGTTTGAATGATAGTCTTTTGTTTCATTATTTACCTAACTTATTTCTGATTCAGGTTTGTTGTCATGTAAATTTACAGTAGTTCACATCTTTAAAAAATAAGACCAAATTTGTAAATTAGAAACATAACAGGAGGGGCTAAGAATAACTCCCAAATGATAAGATCTACAACAAAAAAATACAAACAGAAAACAAAAAACTATACTGTTGCTTACCAGTAAAGCTCCAATGTCTAGCATAGTATCTCATATGGTTAGTATTCAATAAATAGATGCTGAATGAATGAATGAAATTGGACCAAGACGATGAAAATAAAAACTGCTTCTATTTCATTACTTGTTGGAATAATTTTGATGTCATAGGTCTACTACAAAATGTGCCTTGAATTGAGCTCCCTTTACCACAAGGCTAGGTCCCTTCAACCAGAATCCAGCATCAGTTCCTATTCTACATTTTAATTTGCCACCCAAAATGGATCACATGTTTAAATGAACATAATCACACAAAATGCTATTCACAGTCATGCGTTGCAAACTGATATTTCACTCAACAATGGATTGCATATACCATGGTGGTGTATAGCACCATAGATTTTAATGAAACTGAAAAATTCCTATTGTCTAGTGACATCATAGCATTGTAATGCCCCTGCACAACATACTATTAATATGTTTGTGGTATAAACAAACCTACTGTGCTCCTAGTTATATAAAAGCATAGCCCACACAATTTATAGTATCAGCCTATCCCATATAGTTTTGAGTAAATGCACTCTAAATATCTACACAGCAACAAGATACTTTAAAGATGTAGCTGGCCTAGCTTAAAAATTAGTATCTCTGCTCATCCTAGTGACATTTATGAGGTAACACATTGAGGTATCTCTGAAGGTATCACTTCATCTATAAAATGATAATAAAAATACCTTTCATACCAACCTTAAGAATAGTGGGGGTATTTTTATGAGAAGGCACAATATATATATAATAAAGATTTTGC
This sequence comes from Pipistrellus kuhlii, assembly GCF_014108245.1. Lineage (NCBI taxonomy): Eukaryota > Metazoa > Chordata > Mammalia > Chiroptera > Vespertilionidae > Pipistrellus > Pipistrellus kuhlii. The sequence continues at coordinate 35,567,917 of NW_023425529.1, read as the reverse complement.
TAATTAAAGTTTTGTTTAATAATGAGTATGTAATTCTGCAGCAGAACTAACCCCATAGATCCCAAAAAGTGAATGATTGAAAGTCAGATCCTATAGGGCTCCCAAAATATCTACATAATTTCCTTTTTTACTATATAGATAACATGAAGTATTTAGTCCTTTGTGAAATATGATTGCATACACATACACATGAATGCATATATATATATATATATATATATATTCAATTATCTATACATATATATATATAATAATTGTATATATAATTATATACAGGATGGGACAAAAGTAGGTTTATAATGGTTTGTATGAAAAATATGAGCATAATTAATAATACAATAATAAACTATTTTGCATGCTCAAAACTTCATATATGTATGTGTGTATACTCTTGAGCTAGGACTTTCATTCTCAGTGCACTGCAAAAAGCAGGAAGAATAAAAAGGAAAGAAAGGAAAACAGGAAATAAAAAAGGAAACGTGAAAAGAATTTATGTATGTAAACTAAGGAAAGAAAGTTACCACTATATCTAAGTCACCCCTATGTTTTTATTAAAGTATTAAATTCAGTCACATGGGAACTCTATCAATACCTTTGATTAAGAGATTGATCTAAGTAAGGGTCCCACTTCTACTACTATCATATGTCAACTCAAAGGCTCTGGACAAGATTTTCATAGCAAGTCAAGAATTCACTGTATGGTAAATACAACCCCAATCAGAATTTCAGCAGGAATATTTCCATTTTATGTCCTAAAGCTTGAAAATGATCTAGATGAAGGATGTCTAGATGAATGATCTATCAATAGATGTCCTTGTTAAAGACAATTTGATGAACAAAACTATTAACATTGAATTTAATTTATCATCCTTATGCCAAAAAAGGTGGTGTTTTATTCATCAACATGATAAAGGACACAATCGAGAATGGATAATTTATAACTGATTTAGATTTGGTGCCATAATAGTATAAACATGAGTAAATAGCCTCATACGTCTCCCATTAAAAAAATACTCTCAAAGCAATTGGTACATATCTGTACCAACTATAATCTCACAGACAGCTAAAAAATACAAAAGCTATCTATACTGATTAATATAGACATGCAACTTACTCAAGGTTAGCTCATATTTTAATATCATCACTCTGAATAACTTGATTCCATTAACTGATAGGAACTATAATAGATTCAGACTATGTGTGCATCTTCTGAAAGATTTTCTTAAATACAAAAGAATGACCAAGGGATAGATTGGAGGCATTAATAATTCCATTTTGTTTTATGACACACAAAAGAACAAAACTTTTAGGAACTATTCGCTCCTTTTACCACACTCCTGGTTAGCCCTGAAGAACATCAGGATGCATCTAAGACAACAGTTGAAAACTATTAAATCATAATTCAGGCTCCTGTCAGGAAAATCAAAAGAAGGAAAAAATATAATTCTGGACATGTCCTTAGAAACTTTAAGTGAAATGACTGCAAGCTGACAGTCTTTAGAAAACTATAAACATTTAGATTTATTATGAGTGGATTTCAAATGAAACAATACAGTACTTATTGGGTACCTTTGTATGCAACACAGCATAATTTAAATAGAAACTTGCAGCAGCATATACAATGCTAAGAATATAAGCATTAACAAATATGCCACTTTCATTATCTAAAAAGTTGGTTGGTAGGTCACCAGTTGTTCATTGGATTCATGTATATTTCCCACTGTTATAGTTTTCTGTGTCTCCTGAGGAAAAATAAATAGGCTCTTCACAATTTAAATTTGTTTTGCTTTGATTTATGTGACTTGGCTTAGGAATTATTTAAAATTCATTATTTCAATAATACAAATAATCCTTAGATATTAGATATTATTAAAAAGGTATCTAAGAAGGTTGTTGGGATTCCATATTTCATGGACAGTGTCTCCCCAGTAAACATTCTTCAGTGATAGGAGAATAAATCAGAGAGCCTAGCATAATATCTAAAACTAGTTAATTCTGTCTCCCCTGGAAAATCCCAACAAAACATTATTCTGGTATTTGTGGAACCAGAGGATAGATGGCTAGGTTGGATTGATAAATACTTGTGAGTCAGTTTTGTTGAAAATGGTTCAGAGGTTGATAATGATTTTCAGTTGGCAATATGCTTGTTTGGGGAGTCAATCGTTAATGTAAATTTTATATTTGTTCATGTTCACTTTCGCTGACTAATTTACCTTGCATATATATTAATTATATAAAATAAACGTTTTCAATTAAAAGTGTAGTTTTGATTGTTGTTTTTAATGTTAAGTTTATTCCTTTGGTCTTCATACGTTTTCTTTTAGAGGTGTAAAAGTTCTTAACAGTTGCATGCATCTTTTATTTTTATTTTACAAACAGTTGGAGAATCGATGAGGCCAGATATTACTAACAGGCATTTTAAAGATTAGTAATCGTTATCTTAGAAGGATTAAGCCAATTGTCTAAAAATCTCAAAGAAATAAATTCAGGCTTTTTGATTCTTAGTGCACTGGGTTCATGGCACTACAACAATAATCTACACTAATAAAAGAGAAAGATGCAAAATTGACCGTACCTCTGAGACACACACCAGCCAATCAGGAGCAAGTATGCAAATTAACCCAACAAAGTATGCAAATTAACCCAAGTAGCCCGGAGCGAGGCAGGATGCCTATATCAATATAGCAGGCATTCCTCACTGCCCCAGCAACTCTGGGCATCTGGGCAGCGTGGGAAGGTGGAAAGGCGGCTCTGGGACAGAGCGAAGGTGGAAAGGCAGCTATAGACAGACTGAAGGTGGTGCCAGCAGCCAGGGGAAGGAAGTCCCATTTTTGCATGAATCTTCATGCATAGGGCTTCTAATATTTAATATTCCTCTAACTGTGCAGAAATGTTTTCTCTTGGTATTTCATTACTTATTGCTTAGTAATATATAATCTAAGTATATCACAAATTCTAAACCAGCACAATAATATATTTGTACATTTTGTCTGAAAAGAAATTCATGGGGCAGAAAAAGTGATTTTTCTCCTTTTTAACCAGTCCCTACTGCCCTTTTTTCAGTAAGAAGAGCTGAGGCTCTGGGTTGCATTTGTACTACAAAGCCATGCTGCATAATTCAGTGAAGTACAATTTCAGTAGCAGTTTCATTCTTGAGAAAATCTAAAATAAAGTGCCCTTTCCAGATGCCAGACTTATGACACACATCCTTGAAAGGACTTGAAAACAATAATGATTTAATTGGAAAGCTTCTTTGAAATATTCTGTTTCAGTTTATTCCATCTGTATCTCCTTTAGAGAGAATTGGGTGTAGTCAGATTAGTGTTTATCATAAATTCCAACATAGCATTTGAATGTTGTGAATCAAAACATGTGTGGGTTTATAAAAGGAACAAAACAAACAAAAAAACAAGTGAGGGTCTAGATGCTAACTCATAAATTATTCACATATTTATTTGTTCACATATATACTAATACTTCCAATAAAATTTGTGTTACATAGTCAATATAGCTTTTAAGATAGTAATAAAATAAGGAGACCTCAGTATGAGAGAAATCAAGTGAAATTTAGCTAAAGCTGCCAATGCAAGGAAAGGGGGGAAAAAGCAAAGGCAACCAATTATATAGCTCATACCTAATAAAAGTAATAATAATAACTTTAAATAAAATTATTTTTTCCTGAACACTAAGAGGATTTTGACTTTACAGAAATATTACTGGGGAAAATAATTTAAAATGCAGTTATAAAAGAATATCTGATGCATTTTTATATAATTCTGGTGTCAAATTGCAGCTCTGGGAATTCGGTCTGTCTAGGTATAAAGCTTACTATTTCTATGACAGCATAGGTGCAGAGCTCAGATGCTCTAGAGCACATGTGTCAAACACAAGGCCCGAGGGCCAAATCCGTCCCGCCAGGCCTTGCAATGTGGCCCGCACCGCGCTGTCATCACTGCACTCCGCTGCGTTTCCATTACAATGACAGTTTATGACTGTTCAGTAAACCATTCGGCCCGCAATTTAGGCTGGATTTTAGATTTTGGCCCCTTCTCTGATTGAGTTCGACACCCCTACTCTAGAGAAACAACTGACTGTTTAGTACATTAAGTCCACTGCTGTCTATTTAGGAATGTGCCTGTGGCTTTACTAGTAAGATAAAATTCTAATTGCTATCTACATTATAAATTCACTGTTTTTAAACTTTCCCCTAAAGATCTTTGAAAGTAATAAAATTCAAATAATTTGCAGTTCACATTTTTAATTGGCATATAAATAGGCCACATAGTGTTTGAAAGTGACACAAATGGAAAGGAGTAACCATTAGTGAATTCAGATTTTTTTCCCTCTGGAAAAATAAATGTTAAAAAGAAAAGCATTGGCTGATTTGAATTACTTTACTACAGAAAATAAAAATAAAAAGCTGCTTTATGGGTTGATAATGCTTAGGAAGAAAGGAAATGAATACTTAACTCTGCAGGAGACTTGATTGAAGCATTGGAATTCGCAGTACTCTCACCCCTGACCCCTGCCATTATTTTATTACTGGTAGATCTGCTTGTCCCTTCCACATCAATTTTCCACATGAGTTTACTCTTTTTCTAATTTCCACTATAATGTGATTGATAAATCAATTTCTTTTATCACCTTTAAACTGAATATTTTCCATAGATTGTTTGCTGAACTTATTTTAGATCAGCCTCATCAGTTATCACATCATTGTTTCTCAATTAACTTAATCTGTATATGATTTTTACTACATATTAGTAAAAGATTACCATGAAATATTTAATTTCTGTTCTGCCCATGTATTGTTGAGACATTTCTTTATAGCCCAAACTTAATCCCCCCATTCTTTTAACAAAATAACCTATACTAATAAAAGCCAAGGATTATACTAATAATCCCTCGTGCACAATGTTGTCACAAAATGGCCGCATGCACAGTGGAGGTGGGGCTTGGTGGCTGCTCCATGTGGTAAGGTATTGGGGTCCTGTGGCTCTGTGCAGTGTGGAGGAGGCTGGGCCCAGCAACTCTGCTGCCTTGTGCAGTGGAGGCAGGTCCTAGAGGAGGAGGCAAGTCATGGCAGGGTAGGGCAGTTATGGATGATCAGGCTGGCAGGGGTGTGGTTAAGGGACAATTAGGCAGGCAGGCAGGCAAGCAGTTAGGTGCCAGTGGTCCCAGATTGGGAGAGGGATGTCTGACTGTTGGTTTAGGTCTGATCTCTGCTCACACTGGGGCTGGTAGGTCAAGGGCATGTCCTGCAGCTTCCAGCAGTACTTCAAACCTCAGCAGCAGCAGCAGCAGCTGTGGTAGAAGCAGTGGCAGCAGTGCCCACATGAACTGCCCCAAGTGGGCAGCATGTTCCATCAATGGCCAGCCCAGCACACATGCATGGAGGTGAAGTTGCTGGCACCCACTTTCCTGCAGGCCTGAGCCCCTGAGCAGCCAGGGATGAGCTGGTGATCCCAATGGCCTGACAGCTGGGTGGAGGCGGAGGCATGTTCAGCCTGGGAACTGGCGAAGAGGCAGAAGATGGCCCTGATACAGGAGGCTAGGCCTCGGGACTCTATCTGCACGATTTCATGCACTGGGCGTCCACTTCAACTTTAACACGTTATTCATATTTCTTCCTAAATTAAAAGCCACTGAAAGTTCTGTTTTTAATAATATAACCAAAGCATTAATTTTAAGCATATCAGTGGACACATGACTGGTTATTATAAAGAAGGATTAATTTTATATTGATGCCAACTATGTCTCTACAGATGCCCATTTCCTAATCAATGCTCATGAATGATTTCTTCCAACATTATATTTCTGTGGTTAAGATCTAAGAATTCTATGTGTTTTGAATCATAGAGGAATAATTTTCCTTCACTGAAGTTTTCTTTGTTAAGAATGTTTCTCAAAATTTATAATTTATAGAAGCAAAAGCAATTAATTAAAGAACATTCTCCCTCAAACTAAAATGTTAATTACAAAAAATTAAATCTGAATCAAGAATTCTGCAATTAAAATAATACTGCAATTTTTATATTATTAAATTTTTAACCTGATGTGCTTTGAAAGTTATTTTTTTATATTCGCATAGATGTTTAAGTGAGTCCATGAATAGTAAGTCAATCATCAGAAACTCAGTTTTCACATGTAAAAATTAAAGAATTTTAACATGAACCCTTTTAACTCTAAGATTTATTTCATTTTTGATGTGGGACTTGAGAGATAAATTTTAAATAATGTTCCTCTTAGATTATCAGAAACATTTTCTTCAAGATTGCAGAAGCATCTATTTAAGGACAATGTAAATAAAAGGAGGTCTTAACCAAAAGGCACTAATATTTCCAAAGGTAAGAATTCATCCTACTGAAATAAAGAACAGAGAGAAAAATAATCATATTTGTGATTTTTCTTACATTTAATAACTTAAAATATCATTGTGTCAAAGAATTTCTTTTTCTTCTACAATAATGATTAAAATTTGTCATTTATTAAAAAGCCAACAATATTTGGCATTCATGCTTTCCTGTAAAGGTCTAATACAAATGTATCTACATAAACATTTGGCCATCTTCTCTCTCTCCTAGATGAGTATGCTGGCATAAATGCCCACTTCTCTCAATAGCTTTATTATTATTTCTACTTAATTCTACTTCTTTTAAGAATTTCTTATGTATTTAATATCTTCAATAATTAAAAAAAAAAAACTAAAAAACAAACAATTTACTATTTCAATTCATTTCAACAACAGGACACAATCCCAGACCCAACAAATCGCATTCTTTTTGCCCTAGATCTCTGCTTATCTTACAGGTTATTTATTTCTAGCAATTTGTTTTATATAATTTGTCTTTTAGCTATGTGTGTGTGTGTGTAACAGTATGAAATACATTCACTTTTTTAAATGTACCTTTTTAACATTTCTATTATCTCATTATCCATTTCATTGTAACTATTATGAATTAATTACATAAGTAAAAAATTATTATCATATTCCCTGCCTAGGTGGCTAAGAGTGTTGGAGCATTGTCCCATGCACCAAAAGGTTGCTGTTTGATTCCCAATTACGTCACATACTAGGTTGTGGATTTGATTCTAGGCCGGCTCGCCCTTCATTCCTCTTTCTCTGAAAAGCAATAAACATAAGTCCTCGGGTGAAGATTAAGAAACAACAATATCACCAAGACATTAATGACAAATATTTACCAACTATTTGTAATGTATCAGACAGTATGCTAAAGGCTAAGGATCTGGACATGAACAGAATAATAATTGCTCCCAGGAAACCTAAAAACAGTTTGAATGTTATATAAAACTAGAAGTCCATTGCATGAAAATTTGTGCACTTAGGGAAATCCCTCAGCCCAGCCTGTGCCCTCTCACAGTCAGGCCCCCTTGGGGGATGTCCCCTGCCAATTTAGGCCTGCGCCTAGGGGGATCAGGCCTGAGCTGGCAGTAAGACATCCCTCTAGCAGCCTGGACACCCTTGGGGGGATGTCCACTGACAGCTTAGGACAATTTTAAGCACTGCACTTGCAGATGTCAACCTCTTGAGGCTGAGTGGAGCTCCCCTGGTGGAAGTGCACTGGCCACCAAACGGTATCTCCTGCGTTGAATGCCTGCCCCCTGGTGGTCAGTGTGCATCATAGCGACCAGTCTTTCCTGGTTATTCCACCATTAGGGTCAATTTGCATATTACCCTTTTATTATATAGAATAATTTAAAATATTTTCTCTTCGTTCCTCCTATTCACATAACTTCTAAGTAAGAAATGTTTTATTACAATATCCACAGTACTTTTGCTGGGAAGAAGATCTGGTCAATTTTTTAAGTCACCAAATGTTTTTATATTTATTTTTTTGTATGCTCACTCATTCCAACCATCCGAACCTGCCATTTACAACATAATCATTGTAAAAACTATCACAAAATGTACTCATTGATGGTAGTGGGAGAGGTGGCTCTGGGAGATATAAAAATATCTCAATCTTGGTGGTCATGCATGTTTCCTTAGGTACAGTTAGTCTTCATTGAGATTGAAGGCCACATTCATAGAGAAGCTGACATTATTAACATGACATTCAAATCTTCAGTTACAGATATATCTTAGATCCAGCTAAAACCCAACCTCAACCTTCCCAACATTTGCTTGTACAGAACTCTGTCACATGAAACTATATCCTTCTAATAGTCCCCCCTCTTGCTTAAGCTAGTTTAAGATATATATATTTTTTGTCATTAAAAAAATCCTACTACTAAAGGATTCATATTACATTCTATATGTTCATTTAACATAACACATGTTCTCTCCATTTGATGATATGACAAGCCATAGTGTCTTAACATTAATAAAATGTGATAACATTAATTAATATGATCATTCATTCAACACATAATTATTGAACATGTGCTATCTTCATGGCACTGTATCAAACACTGGGGAAGCAATGATGAACAAGAGAGATATATTCTTTATACAGTAGGCTTTCCTGGTTAGTATCACTTTTTTTTTTTCTCCTGTAGGAGCTAAGAAGGAGGGCAAAAGGGTCTTAAAACATCTCCCTTGGGAAAAGAATTTTTTAAATATTCTATCACTAATAATTTAGGAAAACCAATAACTACTTAATCTGAATTTATTGATGACCCATTATTAATTAAACTACTCATGAAATTAATTGGAAGGCAGATATTTTAGAAATGATCATATTGGCTAAAAATATCAAAGTTTTGATCTTGATGGCATTAGAGCTTGACTAGCAAACTAGATAGCAATTGATTGGCCTGAGAACTATAGTTGATAGTATCAGAAAAATAATCTTTTAGGTTAGATAGGAAAATAAGAGGAAAGAGTGGTGTTAATCCCAAACTTATATAGGGAAAATGGAAATAGCTCTTCCACTTAGAACCCGTGTATCTATCCTGAAGGTCAATCAGAATAGCCACATTAAGCTAAGCCCCTCCTACAAATATTACTGTGCATAGGATTTTTTAAAATATATTTCATTGATTTTTTTACAGAGAGGAAGGGAGAGGGATAGAAAGTTAGAAACATCAATGATAGAGGGACATCAATCAGCTGCCTCCTGCACCCCCTCCCCTCCCCCCCACTGGGGTTGTGACCGCAGCTAAGGTACATGCCATGCCCTTAACCAGAATCTAACCTGGGACTTTAAGTCTGCACGCCAATGCTCTATCCATCGAGCCAAACCAGTTTTGGCTGTGCATGTGATTTTGCTATTAATCCACTAGCGGCCTGATGCATGAATTTCATGCAAGAGTAGGTCTTCCCAGCCCTGAGGTTTCATCTGAAGGATCGTTCTGCTGTTCAGCTGTTTGGTCGATTTGCATATTATGCTTTTATTATAATAGACAATAATTTAAAAGGTGCTTAACCCACTACATTCATTGAGACATTGCTATTATCACTTAGTAGACAACGACAACTTCAGGAATTTTTTTCTAAAGATAAGATTATATTCAGATTTTCTGTAGTCTGACAAATTCTCTTTTTAGTAGGGTTAAAGTTCTTATTCTTTACTTTATTTATTATTTTTCAGTATTATGTTCCAGCCAAATCCTCATATACTAATCAATCTAAAGCCAGAACTTATAGGAAACACAAAACTAGAAAATGAAAAGTAAATTTTATACATATAATAATTGCACAGAATAAATTTCTTCGGTGGTAAGCATTTCTAAATTTTCTACTAAAATTTCCCTTCTGTATAAACCAGTTCATTATGATTTCAAAGAACTTAAATAATAATAAACGTCATTTTTCCATGGTCAAGTAAAAGGAAAAAAAAAGTAGTTGTTTTCTATTATTTTTATCTAATTGTTCTTAAACTTGGGTATCCTGATACTAAACTATTTTGTTTATTAATGGTCCATCTAATTCACCTCTTGGCTGTCTTCTTATCCAGTTCCTCAATAGATTCTCCTGTTTGTAACCCTTCTTCTCTTCTTGCCAACTAATATTTCAACTCCCATCTGTTTAAATTCCTATGTTCTTTCTGGCACAGCTCTGCCTCCAGATTCCCTCCCAGCCACCTACCTTGTTGCCCTTCCATCTGCTAGCATGACTAGTATCTTTTCTAACCTATTTCCAGTCTAAATCATCTCCAATTCTCCATTTTAAGTTGCAAACAAATTTCATCAGCATTTATCTTTTAAAGGGCTATTGTGATTGTAATATATATACTGGAATTATAAGGGGAAGTTAAAAGACATACATTTTAAACAAACATTTAGTGTTTGAATTCTTATTTCTTTTAAAGTCACTCATGCATCTCAACTCTTCTCAGTGATGCTGTTTTGAAATAATAGACTGTGCCGCCAAAAGACACTGCTAAGGGCTTTTGGTATATACTCTTCAGAGTACTAACTACTTCTGTGTGGCCTAATTTGAGTTAGTCTTGGGCTTAACTGTTTGGTCCATTGTTCCAAGTTTTGTATTCACTGATGAGTAGCAACTACATTCTCAAGATAGTTCGAAAAAAATTTTAATCTAGAATATTATCTAGTTACCTACTGGATATCAAAGACCTTATGTAAACAACAGTAGCACTTGTTAATTACAGTTTCAGAATTTGATATTGAAGTAGCATGAGGTTGCATTTTCTTTTAACATTGATTTCGTTACTTGATAAGGTAGATGCTCATTTTCATGTAACAGATATGATATACTACAAATTGTAGAAGGCTCAGGAAAATATTTAAAATTTTGGAACTATGTAGCTTTTCATAAAAGTAAAAACTTCTAATTCTCCATTCTTATTTCTGAAGGATATACCCTCCTCTGTCAAGCACAATTTGGACAAGAGTAAAACACTTTTATGGGAAGTTCACTCAGAATTTACCTGTTCATTCAAAATATCATGGATGTTTATTAAAAGTACAATGATTTTTTTAAAAAAATTGACTGGTTTCTTTTTAGTACTGGGAGTATAATATTTCCACTGATGTTAATTGGTGCTAAAGAATAACTTAAGAACCGTTTCATTTTGTTTTAATAAAGGTTTTATTCTTATCCAGGTATATAGTACACTCAGTAGGTCTGGAGAGGATCGCCATTGAAAGCATAGCATGTTCTACTCACAGGTCCCAAGAGAAGGGAGCATGCCAAGCAATGGGTTATGTGTGTATGTGTGGGTGGGGGTGGGGGAGCTTTGAGATCATGGGTGATGGTCAGGAGGCCAAGGGAGAGCAAGTTGAAACTGTGAGCAAGAGCCTTTACTGTGGCTTTTGCCAGAAGCAGGCACAGTAAAAGCGGATTTAGGATTGGCTAGCTGGAATAATTTCAGAGAGCTCTGGGGCATGGAGCTTTCTCTAGACTTCTGGTACTTGTCCCTGGGTGACTAAGGCAGGAGGAAAGTGGCCCAGGGTGATTGGTAACTTTTACACAATCCGAGTTTATGGTTAATGTTATAGAACATGTAAGGTTAGATGTAGATGTGTAATTTTTTATTATCACAGTGCAAAAAATCCCTTATTAGTTTAAGCATTTATTTCCTATAAGAAAATTGACAGTTTACAATTTTAAAATATTTTTCTCAACTGACCTCATCCTCTCATCTCAAAAAATTAATTTTAAATGAATTATAAAACCTTATACTACTAAATCATATTTCAAAATTCTTACAAGTTGATTTTAAGAGACACTAATAACATATACCAACTATGAATGTGAGTATATTTTTCTTTCAAATATCTTATATTTTATGTTTCACTACTATAGTTTTCATTCCATATCACCTTTTCCCCCCCTTTTATTACATATTTTTTACATCTTCAGTCTCTTTTCCAACTGTATTTAATATGATTATAATTTGCAGTAATAACCACTAAACTCATCTTGGTGGTTCATCTCATATTGTGGTTGATATTCAAATATTCTCGTGAATTCCTTGTTAGTTTCTCCCAGTTGATAACCTATAAAAATTAATTATAACTACTCTGGAAATAGGGAACGGAGCACATCTCATTTCATATTTTCCTCATATATGCCAGGAAATATTCTTCATCTGAACATCAAGTATTTTCCATAAAATTGATAAATGGCTTTGTTTAAGACACAGCAATGACAGAGAGGCTTAAACAAGTACAAATGCAGAATACATAGACCCCCTTGCTTATCCAACCTCCCCATGTCAGCCCATTAATTTTGCTGCCCTGATCTTGTCAGCCAGCATGGGTGTTTTTCTCCTTCTACTGTCACCTCAACAAGTGGCACTGTCATGATACTCATTACTCAGAATTTAGTGTGTCATTAGGCAATAAATATATTTAAATGTATGCCCTCTCCATTCTGTCTCATTTTCCTTTAGACCCCGTTTTATCTGCTCTTAATGGGGCACCTCAGCCAGGGGCATTTGAACAGAACTGAGCCATATGACTCAGTATCAAGAGACCTCTAAGTTGGAGAGGCAATCACTCCTCCTTCCTAAGGAAGCGCTCCAAGTGTGAGTCTCTTCCTGTTCCTAAAGGAGATCAGCTGGAAGATTTAAACATACTGGACAAGGGCTGAGGGCTCTGGGCCACTCCTGGCAGATGACAGGAAACCCGGCAGTTGACAGGAAACCCACGTAACAGAGTAACACCGTAGCAGAATTGAAATGCACTGTGAAATGTCTGAAAGGTAGTTTTTCTGACCTCTAATTACTATCCCTATGTAGTTCTCTCTCTCTTTAAAAAATTAAAATAAGTGATGCCTGGTTTACAAAGCACACTTGGCCTTATCTATTATTTGGGTCTTAAGAGATTATGTAGCAAACATATTTTTTCAAAAAGCATCATCAACATAATTGAGGAAGTAGATATACATACATGTGACACTGAATTTTTAAATAAACCCTATGTTACAATGTGTATATATATATGTGTGTGTGTGTGTACATATATATTTTATGGAGATATATATATATATATATATATATAGAGAGAGAGAGAGAGAGAGAGAGAGAGAGAGAGAGACTAATAGTTTAAATTACTATTTAAAAAATATTTAAAATCTTCACTATCCTTAGAGTTTCTTACTGAATGGTTGTTCTTGCTTCTTTTCCACCCTAAAGATACGTCCAGGAATTCATATCATATTCAATTCACATTATTTGCATATTTATTAACTATTTGCCTTGATATGTAACCAAGCAGCTTTAATTCACAAAGTCTGACAAGCATAGTATAAAACTACATTATTTAGTTTTTCAGAGTTATTGTAAATTTTATTTGGTTTTTACACAATTGAATAAGTCTGATTTTTAAAACACTAAGGAAAGAAAGCTTTCTTTTTGGTAAATTTCCAAATATGCCATCTACCCATTTGTCTCAGAGCAAGACATGCTAGACAGGGGGGAAACACAGCACCACAGGTAGAAGCCAAACTCTTTTGTTTCTGACAGCAAGGTCTTCCTTCAAGGACATGCTAGTCCAAACTGTTTTCCTTCCATCTGCTGCACAGAATGTGAGTGTGAGTCCCTAGGACTTCCCTTTACTTCTGGGAGGACTGAGCATTTGGGGCGTCTACCAACATCTTTCACCATAATTTGAACACGTTGGCATTAAGGAAATAATCGGAGCCACAGCAATACCAAAGCCCTGCTGAAACTTCTCCACAAGGAGGTAATTTTTTTTTTTTTTATTGATTCAGCAGACTCTCAGTGCTGCCCCTCCCTAATTTGCAGGCTTCTGTCTAGCCCAGACCCACATTCCTGATCTCTGGTACCTCCTTGAAAAGCTTTGCATGCAAAATAATATACCTTATGGCACCACAATATATATATAAAAAAAAAAAACATAAAATACAGTCGGCTTTCAGTTAGCATCACAATTGAGAGCCCTGACACTGCATCACAATATTGAGGTCTGAGTCAACCGTACTGATAATACTGCACCGCTGTGATCCTCACTCAGCACATTCTTGTTTACAACGATCTAACCCAGAGAAAAACCCCCGACTTACCTCATATGCTGAAAGATCTCTCGTTCTAGTTGTAATATTTATTGCAAATTACCCATCTGAATAAATGCAGCCACAGTTATACCGCAAGCCGCCTCTCTCCTGCAGCGGGAAGCAAGTTAAAAGGACTTCAAGCTGTGACCTCAGAGGCAGGCACAGCCGCTCCCATCCTTCAGCCAACCTTCTGAGAAGAGCAGGTTAGATGACAGCCAAGCTGGCTCTCTGCACAGCGATACTTTCAAATAAAGCATTCTGTGCCCGGAGCCTGGGGGACTTACATCTTCCAAATTCGGCTGGACCTAGTCAATGCTGCTTCTGTGCCTGCAAATATTAAGCATTTCACTGCAGTCACTTTAATGCAAGAAACTATCTGAGGCGACTTCACAAACCCTGTCATTCTGTTCCGAGACTGAAGAATGAGCACCGCATGCATAATTCATGCATTAACATCTTCAGTGCACTTCCTGTAGCCACTGTTCTATCCAGTAATGGGCTATTGATCACCTCATTGCTAAGGCAATTGGAGCTCCGTGATTGGTTCACTTCCACAAGCAAAATTACAACCGAAATCGCAGGCAGAAGCCTCCTACCGGGCAGCAGCACCCACGGGGGTAAAACACTCACATGGAGGAGATGACATTTGCATACTGCAGAGTGTTTAAACTGAACTCTCATCTGCAAAAACGCAACAGCATCTGTTGTCTTTTATTCAGAAGGCATATTTCTGCAGATTTAAGTTTATTATTTTACATCATAAGTAAGATCTCTGGAGGTGTTGTTTTTTTGGTGGGGTTTTTTTTTTTTTCCCCTCTACCATTTTTGGAAAATTAACAAGGCTAAACTGAAAATTAAGAGAAAGGGGGGAAAAACACCGCACACAGAAAAAATGATGTGTGGCTATAAGTCATAAACATTTACCTGGGCTCATTTGAATAACCTTTCTTAGAAAACTTTAATTTAAAAAATAATACATTTCTCATTTCAATAATGTGGAAGACGTTTCTTTAAAAAATGATTATAATTGGCCCACGTGTTCCTCATTGTTAACTGTTTTGGGCTGTAAGCACATCTCTGGGTGTGTCAGGATTTCTGAGAGCCCTTTCTCTTAGAATTTACGCATCTGAGAACACATCATGGCTTCTCTTAGTCTTTTTTACTGCCTCCGAAAAGCAGGCTTTTAAACAAAATGTGCATTTAATTATGCTAATGTTCACCAAGGGAAAACACAGGTAGCATTTTAAAATGCCATAGTAGGCCTGGCCAGTGAGGCTCAGTGGTTCAGCTTCATTTTATGAACCAGGAGATCTGGGTTCCATCCCTGGTTAGGGCACATGCCTGCGTTGTGGCTAGATCCCCAGTAGGGAGCATGTAGGAGGCAGACAATCATCAATGATTCTCTCTGATCATTGATGTCTCTATCTCTCTCTCTCTCTTCCTTCCTCTCTCAAATCAATTAAAAAAATAGATTTAAAAATTTTAAATGTCATAATAGTGTTTGCAAAAATACTATAGTGAGAGATCTATATAAATTATGCATGCATATATAGAAAATATTTTCTATTTTCCAAAGTATCTTCAATGTTAAAATTAATTAAGCTGCAGTTGCTGTTTTTCACCGGAAAAAAACCCGAATACGAAATTATGAAGAACATTTAGAAGCCTAAGGCCATGTCTTTCTAAAGCCTCTTTCTATACACACACAGGTACAACATGCAAGCATATAAGTATCATATTTCTATGATAAGACCATTTGTTAAAACCAGAGTAAAACCTTCAAATTCATGGGTGGGGGCTAGAGGACATGATAACTGTCAGAGTATATCCCATCTAACCATTACTAGTACACGCAGGGAGCAATTCACTCTTAGAGGAGGCATGGTAACAGAGAATTTTAGTCAATAAACAAGTAAGAATTGCTATCAACCTGCAAGGGTAATACTGGTGCTGATGACAATAGAGATGGAGTTTAGGGATGTTCAGAGAGATCTCTCTTCCTTCCTAGTGCATATAAAAGGTCATAATGCCTGCTAGGCCATAGATAAGATAATGATACCTAATTGAGGAAGACTATGTTAAATTAGTTTACATGGCAATTTGAGAAATTTACCATCTAAGAACCATGTATATCCCATATTCTGTAATATTTAGTTCTGCCCCAGGTAGATTCTATTTGTATAGAATCTTTAATATAATCAAATTCCGGTAAACTACATAGTAGACCTTATTTTATAATATATATCTAAATTATATTCTTTCTTCTTTAAAAAGAAGACTGGAATACCTCAAAAGCTTAAACAATACAGAATTTGTAGCCAAGGACTAATAAATATCCTGTTAAGAGTTTTACCAATTTAATAATCTATGGAAGCAATTTCATATGAAGATACTATCTCATTTAAAGATAGTAGGACATTTAAATTCTTAGCTTTTAAGTCATCAGATATGAGGATACAGAGTTCAATAATTAAGAAAATCTAAATTGCTGGCATAAACTAAGTTAACTATACATTTAAGCTCTGGAAATGAAAGCTTTCTGAAATGACAGGACTCAATGATGTATAATCAACTGGCTAGGAAGAACATTAACTTAATCCACCTCTCCTTCAGCAAGTGACAGGAGAGTCAGTTTCTTTTCTCACAAATACCCACAACCTTGGTCAAAAATGAAGATAGTAACTTTGCTTCTTCTTGGTAGATTTGCAGATTCAACTGTTTTAAAGGTAGGGAGAAACACACAAACACCTCATCAGTCTAGAACAGCACAAGATTAGAAAAGGGTACAGGATGAGAAAAGCAATGGAGATAGTAAGTCCCTAAGAAATCAGAAGGAGGAAGCAAACAAGTCTGAAATGAAAACAACTGGGGCAAAGTAGTCCATTGCATCCCAGATGAAACAAAGCCGAAGGCCGTGATAAAGAGCCAATTTCCACTTTCCAGAAGTCTGGCTATCCCTGAGAAACACACTTAACCGATCTTTGCAAATGGATAGAAAGCAGAGATGGCTACTTTAGATAAATCTGATCTCTTTGTAGATCAAAAGGCCTCCCAATATCTTGAATTTATAATGCATGTAAAATACGGTGTAAACTCCGTAATGTACAACAGAGTCAATAAAATGAATCAAAATTTATGAAAACATCAAAGAATATTTAGTCTACTAAATTTTTAATATCTCCTAAGATGCATAGCTAGTCTGCCTATTATCATTTGGAAAAATGCAAAATGTATATCCTTATAAGAAGATATAGTGTCATATACAGTTAGGAGAATAATTCAGCCTACTAAAGTTTCTACATTCCTGATCTCAAGAGTTGTGGGGGCACACTACATTTGTTCTGAGATTTAACACATTCTTTCTACTTTTCACCTTGTCCTATCAATACCATAGTCTTTCCCTAATCATAACGCATTCATTTGATTTTAAAATATGCATTATTTTACATAAAAGGAATTGTGCCAAATGCTAGGAAAATACATAATTATAGGTCAGTGGATGATTCCAATGTGTTTATTCTTTAGTTAGGAAAATAAGTAAACACATAGATGTAGAGTGATTAATATAATCACCATAATACACATGAAACAAAGCAGACAGAACTGTGTCTATATCATTCATACTTTCTAGGGAAGTGTTAATTCTTCTTATTTTTATTCCACTATATGAGGCAGACCAGAAGAAGAGATATTGACATTACCAAATGCCCATGGGACATTAAACAATAATTTGTAGAGGGGGTGATATTTAAAGGAGCTGGGTAGTAAATTGCATTAACATAGTTCTTAATGTTTGACAAATCTGAGATTAATTTCAGAATTCTCTGAATTTGCATGACCTTCCACAAGCATCAACTTTATTATACAGAAACCAAGCTAAGTATCTTTTGATGAGAATTAAATTACTTAAAGCAAAAGAGTTAAAAATTCAGTTTGTATAGTCAGTCAGAGTTTAAATCCTGCTTCAGCTTCCTAATCTTGGAAATGGGGATTTTATCAACATTATAGATTTATTAGGAAATTCAAACATTGCAATATCTTTATAGCACTTAACATAATTTCTGACACAGTAAAGACTTTAGACACATTAATTCAATTCCTCCTAATGCTTAGTCTTGAAAGAAAGGCTTGAATGACAAGTCATTTCTAGTAAAGAGAACAACATGGACATTTGTAGGGAGGCAGGGCATCACACAATATGCTTAAAAAACTAAAGTAGCTATATTATGAGAATTTTGGATACAATAGACATTTTGTCAGGTGATAAGGCAATATTATATAAAATCTGATTTCTGCAATATCTTTTTCTTAAGCTCTGTTAAAATCCTGATTACATGGAACATTTTTAACACCGTTAAAAAGTGTGAAACTCTTCTACAGAGAGATATTTCAAAATTGCTCCATGAGAATATGACTAGGTTTTATGATGGGAAGATAGATTAGTTGTAGTAACCATAGGGAAAGAATACATTTAATAGGACACACCACTTGTAGTCTGCCAGAGTGATAAGGGCTTATACAAGGCAGATATAATGATGTGGAGATTTAAAATATATATTCTAGAGATATTTATTTAAGAAATTCACCAGTAGGATTATGAGATTAGGAAGAATAAAAGATTTTTATGGTGGTGACTTGGTAACTCAGTGAACTTCTCTTCCCTCACTTCTATGTAACATAAAAATAAAAATCTTTTAAAAATAACTACTGATATTATAAAAAAGATATTGAGATTATAATATTAAATATAAGCAAAGGAGGGGTAAACTAAGAAGCAAGAGAAAGAACTGTTAAAGAATTAAAAAGAGAAATTTCCAGTTGACACCTTGATAATAAGGATATAGTTCACTAAATAGGTTGGGGAGTTACCAGAATTGTTTAAGCAGGAAAGTCAAAGAAATAGCTCAAGGTAGAATGTGTACAATGAAAATAAGACGAAGCATGAAACCCAGAGACAAGACCAGGTACACAGGAGCCTTATGTCAATTTAACATCTTGACATGATTAACACATTCATTGCAAAAGGGAAAATTGCTAACATATATTAAACATATACTAGAAGGCTGGAACAATGCTTAGTACTTCAATAAACTGATTGCATTTGATCATCACAAAGCTCTTGTGAGCAAAGGTGCATTTATTTCCACTTGTCAAGAAGTCCCACTGAGCCGAAACCGGTTTGGCTCAGTGGATAGAGCGTCGGCCTGCGGACTGTAAGGTCCCAGGTTCGATTTAGGTCAAGGGCATGTATTATACATTGGTTGCAGGCACATCCCCAGTAGGGGGTGTGCAAGAGGCAGCTGATCGATGATTCTCTCTCATCGATGTTTCTAACTCTCTATCCCTCTCTCCTCCTCTCAGTAAAAAATCAATAAAATATATATATATATATTTTAAAAAGAAGTCCCACTGAAAGAAAAGTTAAGCAATGAACAGGTGAGCATCCAGATTTAAGTTTTCCTTTCAAGTCTCTTCCCTGACATCAAACTGCTGACCTATCTCACTGAACTTCATCATAACAGAATGTTTTCTCTTCATCTCTTTGCCTTTTTTATTTCTCAGAAGATCATTAAATCATGTTTCATATGAAAAGTATATGTAGTAATCAATACTAGTTTAAAAATTTAGAGAAAGATACATTAGAATATGGAAAAGAAATGTATTATTGCTTCCAACACATATTTTATATATTACAGATTACCAAATGAATATTATATCATTTTGTCTGAATCAGTTAACAAAGAAGATATTATTCCATTCTATAGGTAAGAAAATAGGCTGAAATAGTTTAAGTAACTTTCTTCAGGATATATAGACATAAAGAATAAGATAGAATTTAAGTTTCAAATGATCAAAGTTCATGCTTATTTCACTTTATCATACTTTACAGTATTTTTTAAAAATCATCAAGTAATGAATTAAATAAAGTGCAGAAACCAAATATCATAATTTAAATATATGAAAGTTTAAAATAAAACCCATATGAATAATATTGCATATTGTCTAGAGATATGCACAGATACATGAAAGTAATGTCTGAAAAGTATATAAACGCTAAATCTCTACTGTAGTTACTTCTTGGGACAGGAAGGAGGATGGAGCATAGAGAGAACGTTATATGTTTATGTGTTTATTTATTAAGCTGGTAGTGGGCTTTCTTGTACTATCTAAATATTTAAAATATTAATAATGAATTTTAAAGTCAGGAAAATAAAAAATATGTAAGAAAAAGAACTCACAAGGTTTAGATGTGGATTTCCCCTCCCCACTCCCCTGCTTCTTTTTTTTTTTTTTTTCCAGTTTGTACTTCTCTTTCCAAGATGGAAATCAGAAAGAAAATAAAAAAGTTCCTAATGACACCCAAATCCATTATTAACATCTCTTCAGTCATTAGAAATAAATTTAGTTAAATAAAAAGGAGAAAATATATGTAAGGGAGTAAATATCAACACGTCTCAAAAGTTTGAGAAGTTGGACATTGTCTATGTAACATGAAAGGGTTCCTAGTTACGTTAAAACACACATTTTCTTAATATTTCAGTTGGTTTACAGACATCAGTATTCCAAATTATTCCCCAGGTTTCACAAAAATGACCCAATTTTAGCTTAATCTCCATATAAAACAGATCTACTAAGCATCCTCCTATGGTTACAGATATAATTGAAAAATATAATTAAAGTCTTTTAAATCTATGAGAGTATAACAACTCCCAAATAATCCTAATAATCCGTATTTAATTATATTTACCTTTAGTTATCTTAAGAAAGGCTTTCTGTTTTTTAAGTGACTAAATCCTCTTGCAGGAAGACATTAAAATTCAAGTAAGAGATATCAGAAGCCAGTTCAACCCCATGAGATTCATGGAAGCAGCTCAGGTACATGCCAACCTGTTCTCCCTAAATACACATTAGGGAAGAACTTTTAAAAGTATATTCTCCTTCTCTAGTAAAAAATGTGAGTATTTTCAAACTATTTTTGTTTAAATATATTTCTAGTTTAAAAATAATTAGACCTATCTTGGTGTGTGTGTGTGTGTGTGTGTGTGTGTCACACACACACACACACACACACACACACACACACACACATATATATATATATATATATATATATATATATATATATATATATATATATATATATATAATTTTTTAATCCTTACCTGAGGATATTTTCAATGATATTGATATTTTTGAGGGAGGGAGGGAGAGAGAGAGAGAGAGAGAGAGAGAGAGAGAGAGAGAGAGAGAGAGAGAGAGAGAGAGAGAGAGAAATATTGATCTGTTGCTTCCTATATGCACCCTGAACCTAGGTATGTGCCTTGACTGGGAATCCAACCCTCAACTATTCTGGTATAAGGAACTATGCTCAACCAACTGAACCCCCGGCTGAGCATCACAATACTTTTTGTTAAAACAAAAGTTTGTACACTCTTAAGTCTTTTAGAATTTTTGAGTTGTTTTTTTTTTAAAAAGGACTAAACCTATAACTTACTTCTTTAAGAAGGTTTATTGCGGGGGGGGGGGGGGGGCGGGAAGATTTATTGCATAAATTCATGAATGAATAAATGACAACAAAAGAGATGATACTGAAATCTTTGAATAACACATTAAAAACACGAACTCCTTTTATGAGCTTTATACAGGTTTTAGTTTTGTTATCACTAAAAAGGTAGGTAAGTAAAAACTTCTAAATAGATATATTTTTAAATAACTACATCATGATTATAGCACACAAGTGCATATATGTGAATGGGCATATGTATAAAATTTTCAAACTTGTATGGAAGTACAGTATACTATATTTCATATTAGTAAAAATATAACTATATACCTTGTTGAAATTTTACAAACTGACACAGCTATGTGACTCACACTCAGATCAACAAATAACACATTACTATGAGCCAGAAGCCCTGTTTTCCCGCCCTTCACTGCCCCCTCATACAGCCTCTGTACTCATGCTAACTTTATACATTAGTTTCAACTGGTTTTTCACACACTATTTAAAACTAATCTCTAGTGCTCCAGAATTCTCCAGTTACAGAATCCTTACAAAAATAAGTTTGAACAAAAGTTTTTTTATCCACAGTCTTCTTATTCTTACTTAACTGTAGGTTTAAGATGTCAGGTATAACTGTTTGCTTTATTTAACAAGGCAATTTTGTATGATCTTTTTTATATGAATACTTTGGAACATATCTTATTTTCTACCAAACAACTAGGCCCATCCTGGCTGGTGCAGCTCAGTTGGTTGGGTGCCATCCCATACACCAAAAAGTCACCAGTTCAATTCCCGGTCAGGGCACATGCCCAGGTTTCTGGCTCTGTCCCCAGTGGGGTGCATGTGAGAGGCAGTCAATCAATGTTTCTTTCTCACATTGATGTTCTCTCTATCTCACCCTTGTTCTCTCTCTCTATAGTTGATAAAAAACATTATAAAAGAAAAACCAGGTCCAACAGCAGGATATTAATGTAGCAGTAAGATCTTTTATAACATATTTGGTTTTCTGCATATGAAAATCAACTTTGTTTCTTCATATGAAGTTTTATCTTTAAACTAGCAACTATAATTTCCTGGAAAAGATTTCATCATAGATATTTGTGCTATGAAATTTAAAAGTTACTCAGAAAAGTATCTTACAAATAGAACTAATATTTTAGTTGTAGGCAGTGGGTGTGTGAATCTTTCTCAGGGTGATACCTTAATGCAATACATGACTTTAATTTAAAGTAAATAGTTGCTTTAAAATAGGGATAAAAGTCCTAATTTATATAAGGATAAGTTATGATCTGGACAACCTTCTTGATGCAAAATTGTGAGATGCAAAACTCTTGGCTAGTATATGACCGAATAATAATTCTGTGTGAAAAAAATCATCTGAATTGAGTAATACAAACAAAAAACAGGTTTATGAGGGGGAGGGGAAAGAAAAACTAGCTTGGGATATGCAAGTCTGAAAGCAAAGGACACTAGTCTTTCTTACAATGACTTGAGCCTTTTCTTTCACAAATATTGGTGCTGGGAACTTAATAACTCTTGCTCTCAAAGGCTTAGAATCAGTTGTCATTTGGAGATCTCCCATATTAGCTCATTAGAAACTATTTTAATGTTCAGGATTTTTGCAAAACAGTTGTTAAATAAAGTAATTATTAATAATTAAGTGATAGGATTTTTCTTATTCACCTGCATAAATTGAAAGATAAGCCATAATAAATTCAAACATATATTTCCAGCCAAAATGTCTTTTTCAAATTCCAGACCTATCCACCCACTTGCATATTTGATGTTTATTTTATACTTGCATATGTCCTCAAGCATCTCAAACTCAGGAAGATCACAAATGAACTGTACTTTCTTTCTCTCATTTTTTTTTCTCCCTAGTCTGTTAGAAAATGGTACCACCATTCCACTCATTGGGTCATACCAGAAACTGAGATATTATCTTTTATACTTGTGGAGAGCATTATACTAAGTGAAATAAGCCAGTCAGAGAAAGATAAGTACTGTATGATTTCACTCATATGTGGAATTAAATGAACAAAATGAACTAACAAGCAAAATAGAGACAGACTCAGAGAAAGCAGACTGATAGCTGTTATTGGAAGGGCCAGTGAGAGGATTGAGCAAAAGAGACAAATTGAGCAAAAGAGACAAAAAAGAGCGATAAATAAATCATGGATATGAACAACAGTGTGGTGGGAAGGGTGGGGTAGAGGGAGGTGCCAGAGGGTTTGAGGTGACTTGACTTGGGGTGGTGAATACACAATGGAGTATTCCAGACGATGTGTGGAAGAATTGTTCACCTGAAGCCTGTATAATTGTGTTAAGCACTGTCACTCTGGTAAATTCCATTAAAAGGGAAATATAAAAAATAAAAATAAATAAATAAAAAACAGGGTATGGCAAAAGTAGGTTTACATCTGTGAGTATACAAAAACATATAGCTTATTCTAGTATTGTTACTTACTAATTATTGTTTTATTTTTTGCATGAACAACTGTAAACCTACTTTTGCCACATCCTGTATTCTGATTTTAAAAATATTGACAATTTAGTTATCTCAAAGTGAGATATAAGCAAGTGGAAATATAAAGTTGATGTGTCTGAATTTCTAAAAAGATATCTTGCCTAGAGACAAAGTTTGAGTTCAATGAATTGTCAATATTTTCCTCAAATCTGGTCTTCTATAGTTATTCTTCTTGCAATAAATGGCACCACACTATAGGATGTGCTCATGTCTAAATCCATGGTTTTAATCCTCATTTCTGCCTCATAATTATATGCTGAATCTATCTACTTTTTTTTCTATTTTCATTGTTAATAACTAAGTTAAAGTTATCATCTGTTTCTTAGACTGCTGAAATAGCCTTATAGGGGAACTCCCCACAGCCATCCTGCTGCCAGGTAATCCATCCCAAATACCATATGAGATCACAGAAATGTGATCTTTTAAAAATGCAGATGTCATCATGTTATTTGACCACATAAAAATGTGCAGTGTTCTCTCACTACAACTAATATAATATTAAAAAATATTCAACACAGCATTGGCTGTCTTGCTGACCCCTAATCAGTCCTCCAGCTCCACTGTGTTCTCCTTTCCCCTTTTCTCATGATATTCCAGCCACCCTGGACATCTCCCTGTCTCTTCCCAGTTTTAGGACACGATTCTCCTTCTGTCAGGAATGATATTTTTTTTCCAAAATAGTTTTTTGGCTAAGTGACTCATCTTTCAGGCTATGTCTTCTACTTTGCAAACCAGGATAGTTTTTTCTGCACTTTATTCTCACAATATGTTGTACCTTTCCTTTATAGTTCATCAAAATCATAATTAAAAACACACATTTGTAATTATTTACTGTCTAACTCTTTTACTGTAATGTAAATTTCACTACATCACAGGCCATATTTGTTTTATTTGCTTTTCATTTATCACAGATCTGGTGTATATCACGTGATTGCCACATAAAGGGTATCAAATATTTACTGAATGCATGGATGACTGAATCAATGGCACAAAGTGTGCTTGTGTGATCTTGTAAGAGCTGATTCTTTAAGTTTGAATGACCAGTTACTGTGCTAGAATTATTACATAAAACTGAACTTCCTGCCTTTGAATAAATGGTTCATTTTCAACTTTGGTGAAGGATGCTTATATATTAAACTTCTCTCTAAAAGGAGGATTTTGTCTCCTTAGGTTGTCAAACCTATGTGTCAGAACTCTTTGACCTATTGTCACCCATGCTACACCATCCACTCTGATTTTGTGCCCAAACTCATTTATTTTTAAGTGGGAAGTTTTATCATCTCCACAACTCTACCTCTGTCCTGACCTACTTGAATTTTCTGTTGTCTTAGATTCCCACTTAGGGTCAGCCTCATATAGAACACTGATTAACTGTGATTAATTCTAGTAACTCTAGCTGTTATTTTCACTTTGCTTTCTCCAGGGAGATTCTCCTCAGCCCTTTGAGAATTTTCTTAGCTGGCGCCTAAATTTCTAGTATTTTTAAGGCTCATGTTTTCTAACTTTCCAGGGCATGATCTATTTCCATACTCTTAGCAATTAAGCTGACAGTTTCAATCTTCATAAGAACTGGGAAAACCTCAGTTGCTAAATAAGCTTTTAATATTTTCTAATTTAAAAATTTTATAAATATTTCTTAACAGTCGAGAATGTTATTTTTAAAAAATTAAGGAGTATTTTTTCTCCTAAATTGTATTGTCCTCTGTTTAAAATAATAATTATCTGTTAAAAATAATAATAATAATTATCTCCCATTAAGAGAGCCATTCATTATTTTCTACCAAAAATGATATAAACACATAATTGCTGATTTTTATTTAAATTTTCCATTAACTCAATGCTAAGAGGAAAAAATACTTCTTATCAGATATTTAAAGTAATTTAAGTATTGAACAAAATCTGACCCTATTTTATATTCTGGCATGGTGAAACAGGTAATCTTAATGCAAATTCTAAAACATAATGTATTTTATTATATATATACTAGAGGGCCGGTGCACAAATTCATTTACTAGTGGGTCCCATGGCCTGGCCTGCCGGAACTGGCTAAAACTGGCTCTTTGACATTTCTTGAGGGGTCCCAGATTGCTAGAGGTTGCAGGCCAAGCCAAGGGACCCCACCAGTGAACAATCTGGGCCCGGGAAGGATGCAGAAGGTTAGCCAGCCTAGGAGGGACTGCAAGACGGTTTCAGGGCATGTCCAGCCCTACTCACTTAGTCCCAGTTGGCTGAACCCGGACAGCAAGCTAACCTACCAGTCAGAGCATCTTCCCCCTGATGGTTAGTGTACATCATAGCAAGCAGTTGAATGGCCTTAGCATATCGTTACCATATTACACTTTGATTGATTGAATGAATGACTGGACGACCAGACACTTAGCATATTAGGCTTTTATTATATAGGATTGTTAAGTAACTACTCAACAGTACTAGTTCTTGTGCCTATAAATATCCATTTTTTATAAAACATCAAATAATAGATTTCATTATAAGTAATAGATTTTGTTATATATACTTATTAAATAATTCTGGCTTGCTGAAACTGGATTGGCTC
This sequence comes from Pipistrellus kuhlii, assembly GCF_014108245.1. NCBI lineage: Eukaryota > Metazoa > Chordata > Mammalia > Chiroptera > Vespertilionidae > Pipistrellus > Pipistrellus kuhlii. Next base: position 35,541,384 of record NW_023425529.1, on the reverse strand, counting down.
AGTGGATAGAGCATCAGCCTGCAGATTGAAAGGTCCCAGGTTCAATTCCGGTCAAGAGTATATACCTTGGTTGCAGGCACATCCCCAGTAGGGGGTGTGCAAGAGGCAACTGATGAATGATTCTCTCTCATCGATCTTTCTAACTCTCTATCCCTCTCTCTTCCTCTCTGTAAAAAAATCAATAAATATATATTTAAAATAAATAAGTAAATAAATAATTTGGGCTCACAATATAGAGATTTGTTTGTGTAAGGCACTTTTCTAAATACTTTATATGATTGATCAAATCTAATAATCCCAGCAACCAGCCTCCTAATGTTTTGTTTGCTTTCAGTAATGCTCCAATAACCTAAGAGATAAATACATTAATTTAATTTAATGATGTTCATTTGTAAATATATAAACCATTAAAAGATAAGATGGTATGATACTTGCATTTATATCATATTGTTTTCAGCTCCTGACTTGAAAGTAGTGTGAATGGAATAAGGACTTTGATAGCCTGGGTCTCCATTTGCATAGCACCAGGGAACACCATCTGTTCTCATTTCCCTCTGCCTAAAGCACTTCCTTTGCCAGTACTGATGGCAATAAGTTTACTTAGCTTTTGTTTATATGAAAAAAATCTTTATTTAGCCTGCATTCTGAGAGATATTTTTGCTAGGTATAGAATTCTAGAATGATAGTGCTTCTCTCGCCCCCTCCTCTTTCTTTCAGTACCTTAAAGATGTTATTATTTTAAAATATATATTTTATGTCAGAGTTTAGAGAGATTTTTTTTCTTCCAAGCTGGATATCTGGCTTGAAAAAAAAAAATCAGTGAATGTTAACCCATATTCAAAACTGAGTAAGGTAGTATAGTAAGTATAGGAAAATAGTAGTAAATCAATCAGTCACATTCAATTCATTATTTTAACCCCTTAACTCTCTGTCCCACATTTATTGACTCATTAGTTGTACATCTATTCAACTAATTTTTTTGGGCACAAACTCATTTCCTTTGCCTCTTGCTTCTCTGCCCATTCCTTTTCAATCTCTCTTACACTAAAGCATTTTAATTATCATTCTTTAATAATTAAAGAATAAAAGATAATAAATCATTTCTGATTGCATTCTCTCTCATTAGGTATTTTCACCCATTCGAATAACTATACTTATCGTGTATAATGAAGCCATATTTATATCTTTAGACAAAATGTTTTTATCTAAGTTCCAAACTGACCCATCAATCCACTCACATACTTTATATATTCACTTGGATAACTAACAAGCATTTCATATCCAGGCAGTCCACTTCTGAACCTTTGAGTTTTCTCCAAAAATTTAGTTCTTCCAATATCCCCTATTCTAGTTAATTATCCATCTGCTCATATCAGAAATCAAAATGTGGTATTTTTTCTTCTTTCTCTATGGCCACTAGCTCATTGGTTTGTATTTGGTAAGAATATAATGATTCTGTCTACTTCTTTCTCTACTCATTGCTATTAATCTACTCCAAGTCATCATCATTGCTTCACTTGCCTGAACTATTACAATAACTTATTAAAATTTTCCTTAAGGAATCCATATTAAATACCCCATCACAGAACTAAAAAGGATATATAATAATATAATATAAGGTACTAGAGGCCCAGTGCACAAAATTTGTGCACGGGGAAGGGGGGTCCCTCAGCCCAACCTGCATCCTCTCCAATCTGGGAGCCCTCAGGGGATGTCCTATTGATGGCTTAGGCCCACTCCCTGAGTTTCTCTGTTCTGTGCAAACCTGCCTGCTCCATGCCAATGCAGGCCCTGGTGTTTGTTCTCTAAGAGGGACCTGCTAGCTGCTCTCAGCGGGGGCCTCCTGTCTGCTCTCTGTAGGGGCTCTGCTGTCTTCTCTCTGGGAGCCTGATTGCATCTCCAGCCGTGAGGGCTAAAAAGACTGGGCGATTCTGGCAGGGCTGAGGAGATCTGGTGCTGCTATCTTTGTAATGGAATGACAGTCAATTTGCATATTCCCTCTTTATTAGATATGATGATATGTACTCATCATGTGTATGTCATTAAATTACTTACTTGGTTAAAACTGCCCAGTGTTTTCTGACTGCAATTAAAACTTTCTTCTACATCTTCAACTGTTCATAGCAAGTCTGTATTGATCTTGCATGATTCTCCCATCATTCATCACATTCCAGTCAATCTGGCCATTCTCCTGTTCTCTCTTATTCACATTCTGCACAGCACTTATCTTGACCTAGAATGCTTTTCCCACAGCTCTTTTCTTAACTTCACCCCATCGCTGAAGTTGTATCTTAAAATTTACTTTCTTTGAGAAACATCCCCGATTATATTCCTACCCTTTGCTCCTTGTAGAGTAGGCTAAGTGTCTTGGGATTCATTCTCACAATATTTGTACTTTTTCTTGGTACCACTTGTGGTAATAATAATTAAATACTTACTTGTATAATTTTTGTAGATATCCAACATATAGGATATAATTTAATGCCTGACTCTCCTAATGGCAGAGAATACATTTGTTTCACCTACTTTTTCATCTCTGTTATTTATCACAGTATTTGGCAAATAGAGGGTGCTAAAATATTTTTAAATTAGGAGAGGAATGAAATTATGGCACAATTTGTGATTTTATTAGCTATTAATAGGATCTGTTTTCTTTAGGATGGGTAATGAGCAATTGTGATAGGGATGGTCTAATGAATCTGGGTTGCCCACTTTCAAATATTTTATACTCAACTTCAAACTTTGGCTACGGATCGTACATCTTTTGTTTCTCTCTAAATTAGCTGTTCTTTTTTCTAGGATTTTTGCCACCTTGGCTTACCATACGTGCCCTACCTAATCTTGAATTCTGCTTTGATCCTTGACACCTACCACTCTGACCCCTTTCACTTACACTTATGTAACCTGTTCTGGCTGTGTTCAAGCTCATCTTCATTTAAGTAACAGAGTTTCACCTTTTGTATGACCTTACTGAAGTCAGTCCCTCCAAAATTTATTTTTGTCCCAGATTCCAACTTGTTCCTCAGCCTAAAACATAACATTCATCAATCATCGTTAATTCCAGTTAGTTCCAGGTTAGCTTTTTCAATCTGTTTTCCTGGAGAAGCTCACCTCAGCCTCATGAAACCCTTGTTTGCTGGTCCCTGTTGGTCTACTGCAGTGCCTTCAAACTCTACGTGACATGAAGCACTTGGAAACCTCCATGAAGAACAGGCCCCACTCTTGGGAATTCTGATATGTAAGATTGGGGATGAAGCCCCTAAATTTGAATTTCTACCAACTTCCTAGGCCATGTCAATGCTGGAATTTTACTATTATATTTTATATAGCACTATTTTAAAAGTTTGAGGCAAGTTTGTGAAGATCTGGTATAAGTTTTGAAAAATGCAATGGTTATTTATCTAATCTTAAATTGTTAATCACAATCTAAGCTACTTTCCTTTTTATTATTTAAACCATCAACTTCCTTCTGTAATCTATGAAGCCTCCCCAGCTTAGACACTCTTTTCTAGAATACACATGTCTCTTTATGCTTTCTTTTTACATATTTACAAGTATAATTTTATTCTGCTAACTGGCCATTGGCCATAGTTAAATTGTTTTACATTAGGAAAAGATTTGCTTTATATTGGTTAAATACATAATTGTTTCATGTGCTGTATCAGATATTTATTAGATGTGAATTCAGTTTATTCATCTTCAAATTAGACAGATAATATCATAGCTACTTTAATAATATCTTTGTCATAACAATGTTGTATTGATGGTTAAGTAATAGAACTTGGAAAAACCTTAGCACATTGTCTACCACACAGGAGTGCTAAAACTGTTCACTATTGTTGCAGAAAAAGCACTAAAATTGGCACTACATTTTATGCTACTCTATAACATGTAGCATAAACCTGGTATGAAGTGATGATCAAGAAAAGCTTAAAATTATGACTTAAGGTAATTCTTTGTTTGTTTAAAAATTTTAATAACTCTTCAAGTCAGGATGCTCCAGAAAAAATAATAAAAGCAACAGAATATATATTTATATCATATTTGGAGAATACGTATTTTCTAGGCTATATACATTGAATATATACATTATCATATTTAGATAAATGTTTTAAGGAACATTTATAATAACATTTAGATTAGTTGTTGATTAAATAACTGGGTAATATAGCCTAGTCACACTGGCACATAAAATTAACCACCACAACTGCTTTATATCTACAGAAAGAACAAAAATCAAAATTTCTCTTTGTATTTAAGGATTTTCACTATTCAACTCAATTTCTCTCTTCTGATTCTTCTCTCCTCAATGATCACACTCATTTTTCAATTTCCATCATTTTGTGAAGCCTTCTCCAATTATTCATCTTGAAAGAAGTAGTTTCCCTTCTTTGTCCACATGGTCACTATAACTTTCCTGCATCCCTCTTATTTTATAATTCTCTGTACATATACTAATCTTTATTGAGTGCAACTTGATTGCAGGGACGATCTTTCTTTTATTTCTATCCCCTAAAGAGACTTTTTACCATGGCACTCAAGAAACATTTGTTGAATTTGTTAAATTTTCTACCAGCAAAATGTTTTCAATAATGCTTTTATTAAAAACTAGAGGCCCGGTGCACAAAAATCATGCAAAGGAGGTGAGTATCCCTCAGCTCAGCCTGCATCCTCCCCAATCTGGGACCCCTAGAAGTATGTACAACTGCCTGGTTAGGCCCAAACCAGAGGGCAGTCAGATATCCCTCACACAATCCAGGACTGCTGGCTTCCAACTGCTCACCTGCCTGACTTCCTGATTGTCCCTAAATGCTTCTGCCTGCCAGCCTGATCACCCCTTAACCACTCCCCTGCCAGCCTGATTGCCCTTAACTGCCCTCCCCTGCAGGCCTGGTCACCCCTAACTGCCCTCTCCTGCTGGCCATCTTGTGGTGGCCATCTTGTGCCCACATGGGGGCAGACATCTTTGACCACATGGGGGCAGCCATTTTGTGTGTTGGAGTGATGGTCAATTTGCATATTACTCTTTTATTAGATAGGATAGAGGCCTGTTGCATGCATGGGGGCCAGCAGTTTGCCCTGAAGGGTGTCCCAGATCAGGCTGGGGGTTCCCTTGGATGTGGGGTGGCCTGTGTGAGGGGCCTATGGTGGTTTGCAGTCTGGCCACACACCCCAGAGACCCAAGCAGAGGTCCTGGTATCTGGAATTTATTTATCTTCTATAATTAACACTTTGTAGTCTTGAGAGGAGCCAAGTCTTCTGTTTGCTCCATGGTGGCGGCCATTTCTATTGGGATTATGTATCTTCTATAATTGAAACTTTGTAGCCAAGACAGGCCACGGCTGCCAAAGCTTGGCTTCCTCCATCACTGGAGGCTACTCAAGCCTCCTGCTCTCTCCAGCTCCATGGCTGCCGCCATTTTTGTTTTGATTTGTTTAACTTCTATTATTGAAACTTTATAGCCTTGAGTGGAGGCCTGGGACCACCAGGGTGTGTAGAAAGCTTGGTTTCCTCCATTGCTGGAGAAACTCATGCCTCCTGCTTGCTCTGAGGCCATAGCCCTCTTGGTTGGGTTAATTTGTATATTCGCTCCTGATTGGCTGGTGGGAATAAATGATGGGTGTAGCAGAGTGATGGTTAATTTGCGTATTACTCTTTCATTAGATAGGATGTAATGTTTAATTCACTTTGTCTGAAAGAACAACATTTTAAAATTGTAAACACATTGGCAAATTATCCATTCCTTGTTTTAACAATGATATGATTTGCTTAAAATTTTCAATATTTTTAGCAATGTATCACCAGTGGACTAATATGCCAGTGGACATATTTTTAAATGCACATTTATTTTTGAAAATATTATAGATGTCCCCTTTTTTCCCCTTGAATCCCTCCAATCCTGACCCTCCCACCAGGATTCATCACACTACTGTCTGTGTCTGTGGGTTATGCATATATGCATATTTTATGACAATATTATGAGTTCAGTTTTATTTAAATGACATTTTCTCATCACCCATTCAAGAGAAAAAGAATACATTCATTTTCAAATTCATGGGGCAGGCTATAAAGCAGCAGGAACTCCGGCCATTCAGCCATCCATCTATCTTGAGAGGAATAAAACACTATTCCACTCTGCACTGGCTGGCACAACTCTTCACCAACAATCCACTATTTAGATATAAAGACAAACTGGCCTTTGTACTCTGTTTATGCTGTCACCGGGGCATTGCTCTCAAAGCTCTTCACCAACGCAAAAATAATATTGCTCTCTCTTACAGGCATGGTTTTCAAATATTCATGAAAACTGTTGATCAAAAAGCATATTTATTTTACTTGTTTTCCCTGTTGTTCAATGATAGGAATATTAAACTAAATATCTTTATGGTGTCAAGATTTTCAATACTGTTCTCATTTTGTATACATGGGTAAATTCAAAACTGTGGAACATTATTGGATATGTATAAAAGAAATGATCTAGATGTATTCCCAGGAGATTGTTCTTTACTCCTCCCCAATCCAGTTTTTACATTTCTAATCTAATAGGCATAGAGGTCAACAATAGAAGCAATAATGTGTTACAGGTGTGATGATAAAAGATGAGGACTTGATCACAGGAAGCAGTAAAGACTGGCTGTTAAATCTTGACAATGAGAGGAAGAAGGAGGTCAAGAAACATGTCATTCAATTAAGTGTTGGAATAGAGTAAGCTATTTTCCCGATGGATAAGATGGAGGACAAGGGCATCAAGTATTTCAGGAAGAGAAGGCCACATAAAAGAAGCATTAGGAATGGCACAACGTGGCTTATTTTATTTAAGGAATTGTCAATGGTTTCCTTTGCTGTGCAAAACTTTTTCGTTTAATGTGGTTCCATTTTTTTTATTTTTATAAGACAACCTATTAAACAGAAGGCACTGAGAAAAAAAGTCACCCTTTTTCTATTTTATGAATGCAATATAATCTGACACTAGCTTTATCAGTAGCTGCTACACTCTAGGGTGCATATAACACTGTTGTCCTATATAATAAAAGCCTTTGCATAGCTTTAAAATATCATAAGTTGTTAACAAAAGCCTTTCTATGAGATATGAAGTTTTGAGTTATATCTTTCATTTTCTAAGTTTTTAAAAATAAGTGTGTATTTTTTTTAAAATTAAAGGGCTCCAGTTATAGAGCACTCATACACCCATTTGCTCTAAACGTACAATCATTTAATTCATATGAATTCGTGCCAATTCAGATTCCTATTATCCCATGTCAGTACAATTACATCTTCAAAATTTAATGAGGAATACTGTATTAATATCTGAAATATATTATCTTGTTAGTTTGAGCTCATTTTTATAATTGTTGCAATAAATTTGGATACTGATTCTGTCATTGAAAATAGTAGTTACTAGGTTACATAATGGCAATTTGTTGTTATATTTAACTTTAACTTTTCCATGTTTGTATTGTGTTCTGCAGAATACGATTTAGGCTTCCACTTTCATTGTATAAACCTACTGTAGAACTAGAGCTCTGACGCCAAATCTGACAAAGCACAAAAAAGGAGAAAAATACAGATGTGTCATAGGTGCTAAGTAATAAGTAACATCTTATCAAATCAACTTCCAAATGAATTAAAAGAATACCCTTTTGGGTGAAAGAGCAGTTTGGTGGCAGGAAGTCTATGGATTTATTACAACATGGTGTAGCAAAGGGAGATTTAATGTGGACTGTGGAGAGAACACAGAAGCTAAGAACTGAGGGACATTAAACCACTAGAATCACTCAACAGATGAAGTGCATGCTATGAACAACAGCCCTGGGCAGCACTCAAGTGTGAATAAATAACAGATCTACCCAAGTCATGGGTCTGTGGCAGTATTTCAAGATTAGATGGATCAAGGCATATTAAAGTAACAAACATCAATGGTGTAAATGTAAAAGGTAAGAACCTCACAAATGTTCATTGCATATTTTCTAGTGAAATATACATTAATGTGGCCATATTACAAAGATGCTAACAATAAAATTATTTTAAGTAGAACCTTAGAACAAAACTTATGTAACTATGAGAAATGGTCAAATTATATAAGTTATAACATTAACATAATATTTTTGAAGAATTTGTGGCATGGAAATATTTCAAAAGGACACATAATATGACAAAGTAAAAGGAAAAAAAAAATGAAAGGGTATCTAAATTTATATATGTACTAGAGGCCCAGTCCATGGATTTGTGCACCGGTGGGGTCTCTTGGTCTGGACTGTGGGAATCCCCCAAACAGGCTCTCTGACATCCCCCAAGGGGTCCTGGATTGTCAGAGGATGCAGACAAGATTGAGGGACCCCACTGGTGCACAATTGGGCTGGGAGCCCGACTTGCCCAGTCCCAATCAGGTAGATCCAGGCAGATTGGGGCCTGGTGGCTGGGGAAGGACTGTGTGAGGGCTCCAGGGCACATCTGGCCCATCTCGCTCAGTCCCCACAGGCCAGACCTCAGAAGCAAGCCAAAACTGGTCAGAGAGTCTGCTCCCTGGTGGTCAGTGTGAATAATAGCAACTTGTCAAATGGTCAAATGAATAGTTGGACACTTAGCATAATAGGCTTTTATTATATAGGATGGCTTTAAAATATCACAAGTTGTTAACAAAAGTCTTTCTATGAGCTATGAAGCTTTGAGTTATATCTTTCATTCTGTAAGTTTTAAAAATAAGTGTACTTTTTTTTAATTTAAAGGGCCTCTGTTATAGAGCACTTATACACTCATTTGCTCTAATCATTATAATGATCTTTTCTTCATTTCCCCTTTCCACTACAGGAGGAGAATTAAATGTCTTATTTAATATTCCTACAGATGTCAGTGTAAATCTAGAACTCAAAATTAAGTTCCTTTAGGTTCTTTTCACTGCAACACATAAAAATGTATCTTGCTCTGCCAGTTGTCAGTCTAGCCCATATAACACATAATTACAGACAACAATGTGGTATTATCCAGAAGGAAAAGAAAGGGGATTAGGTGGAGTGGGCAAAGGGGTGGGGGGGCAGATAGGGACTGAAAGAGACTTTGCCTAGGGCAATGGGTACACGATGTAGTGTGCAGATGATGCTTTATTGAGTTGTATGTGCAAAGCCTATATAGATTTGCTAACCAATGTCATCCCAGTAAATCCTATATATAATAATTATTCCGAAAAAAATACCTTCCTCCCCATTATTTTTCTTTTTAAACTAGATGTCAATTGATATTGGTCTACTTAAGCTCAAGTCAAAAGACATTGGCAAAATAAACTTCCTCACCATTTATGAGGAAGAAAAAAACTCATCATTTCAAGGGTACATAAAAAATTCTAAGCTATTTAAGTGTTATTGACAGATAGCTGATTCAGTAATCAAAATGCAAATATATTAATTAGAATTGTATCTCCTTCCCTTGCCAAGTTTCTTCTCAGAATAATAACATTATTATAGTAGCAGAAAGTCATGGAAAAAATTAAAAATCATAGTATATTATAGAACTATGGAAAATTCAATCTCAAAGTAATCACTAAACCAATAATTAGATAGCAACTAATCTATTAGACACGATGCTGAATAATCTATGGAGGCTTGAAAGATGTACAAGACATAACTCTCTTCCCTGAGAAGTTTTAGAATCTTACTTTGGGAATATATATTTTAAAAATAACAATAAAGGCATAAACTGGAAATTAAGAACATGGGACAAACAAGGGAAATGAAAAGGTATTAAATGTGTATTATGTAGTGGGTGCTGGTAGGTACTTATATATGTCATCCCAGTACTTCTCACAGCAGCAGGACATGTGACCTATCTGACGAAGCAGAACGTACGGAGATAAGAAGCTTCTCTAGTCATTTCATTTGTCCCTAGTGAGCTAGCTGGCACTTATTTCCCCAAGGAAGGTAATAACAGAACCTTTTATGAATGGCTAGATAGCTCACTCCCCCAAGAGCAGGTCACTGAGTACATTGCCAAGCAGTTATTTAAATTGGAGAAGGATCCTTTTGTAATTTCATGTTTTTTTGATCCTCGCTGAAGGATTTCTGTTGGCAGGAAAGGATATCAAGAGTTTTCAAGAGATCACCATGTGGCAAGGGAGAGCATGGGCATTGACCCAAGCTCAGAACCATGGTTATGAGGTTCCTAAGGAAAGCCTGAGGCTGGTAGACATTCCTGTCCCGGCCACTGTATGATGGTGGGCATTATAGGAACAATGGCTGAGCTTCTAGATCAGCAATTTTAAACAGGTGTGCCACAAGAATTTTTAAAACATGCAATGCCTTACTATTTAGTCAGGAGCACTGACCTCTTTTCCCTTAGACAGTCAAATTTAAAAATAATAACAACCAACACAATAGCCATTTAGTGTGAATGAGTCAAAATTACACTTATTTTTTAGTCAGATCAGAAAAGAAAAAAAAATTATACATATATATATATGTGTGTGTGTGTGTGTGTGTGTGTGTGTGCTGCAGAATTTTAATAATTAGTTTATGTGTTCCAAGAGATGGAAAAAAAAAGGTTGAAAATTGCTGTTGTAGATGCTAGGTGAAGTCATGATGTCTATAAGTGTGCAAGGATCAGTTTCAGTGAGGAAATCCCTGTAGCAGTGCATCATCCCCAGTTAAAAGGTGATGGGGAACCGCTTTTCCATAGCAGCTCCATATGCAGTTATAGAAAGCAATGGATGGACTTTGCAGTTTTCTCTCTGCTTGGGATTTGGAAGCAGGGCAGACTACATTAGAGAGATTAATCCTCTGGGAATCTTGGAAAATGGCAGTGGGGGTAGAGAGGACTTCAAGAGGTAGCCATTGGATGTCTTGCTAATACAAGCATGCCAAGGGGTATGACTGCACTTGAGTGACAGTTGTCTTTAAAATTTATAAAAAACTTGTTTATTAATATTTTGAGAGAGAGAGAGATAGAGAGAAAGAGAGAGAGAGAGAGAGAGAGAGAAAGAAGAAGAAGAAGAAGAAGAAGAAGAAGAAGAAGAAGAAGAAGGAGGAGGAGGAGGAGGAGGAGGAGGAGGAGGAGGAGGAGGAGGAGGAGGAGGAGGAGGAGAAGGAGGAGGAGGAGGAGGAGGAAAAAGAGAAAAAGGAACATCAATTTGTCGTTCCACTTATTTATGCATTTATTGGTTGATTCTTGTGTACCCTGACTGGGGATCAAACCTGGAACCTTGGCTTTTTGGAACTCTCTAACCAAGTGAGCTACCCAGACAGATATGTTTTTAACTCTTTTTTTTTTTTTTTTTTTTTTTTTTTTTTTTTTTTTTTGGTGGTGAGATGAAGGCTCAGAGAAGTTATATAACTTGTCTAAAGAGTCACAGCTAGCAATTCAAATTAATTCTATTTGATACTAATATATTTTGTCCAAAAGAGATATCACAGAACTATATATTTTCCCAAATAAAAGTATGCATCTAACAAAACTTAGCAAGTTATTATTTGCTAACAATTAGTAAAATATTTTCTTAAACTCCATATGAATGGCACTATGTAATTCTGGGAGAAAAATAAAGCCTATGTTTGCTTTCTTAAAATTCACAGTCATTTTATTCATTTTGCATTGAAAATCCCCTGTACATTCTTGGATTTCCTTGAAGAAGACATTCTTGTTTTGATGAAATGGAATAAAGAGTCATGAGATTTCCTAACATTAGTCATGCTTGAAAAATAAAGCAATGGCTTTTAATATCTATTCTGTAATTCATTCTAATATAATTGATGAGAAACTCAATTTATTAAACATCTAAAACAATTCAATTGTGCAAAGGAAATAACAAGGAGAGCCTGCCAAAATTTACTATAATAAACAGCCTTTAATGACATTGAAAAATACAGCAGGGACTGCAACACTTTTCCCAGTTTCCCAAAAGTGCCAAGCAGAATAGTGAACACATATTCAGTGCTAAGCAAATTACTTTTGATTGATGATAGCTGCCAAGTCCTGAGTAAACTACAGTAATTAAGAGAGCCCATGGAGTTGTTGAAAATCTTGTCTAATGGGGTGAATCCTTGTGACATCCAGGAAGTCCCACAGAATGTTTGATCATTTTATACAAGAGAAATCTTCCAATTTGAACTAAAGGAGTCAGAGGGATATGAAGTAAGGCAGTCTCAATCTGCGATTATGGCTTTCAAAATAAAAAGGAGCCCAATACCAAGGCATATGGCAGCACCTGGAAGCTGAGAGAAACCCTCAATTTAGAGCCAGCAACAAAACCTGAAGATCAGTCCTACAACCATAAGGAACTGAATTCTGCCAACCACCCAAATGAGCAAGAAACCAATTCCATTCTCCCCTAGAACTTCCAGAATAAAATGCATCTTGCCTACACTTAGATTTTTATCTGGTGACACTTGTATTGGACTTCTGCCCTACAGGACTGTAAGGTGATAAATCTGTACTGCTTTGTGACACTGTGTGGTAATTTGTTATGGCAGCAATAGAAAATAGTACATTAAACGTATGTATTTATCTGAATCTAATCATTCCAATATTACTTTATATCTTTGTGAAACTGTATTTACTGTGATGTTTTTTCAGTGTCCTCTCAAGTCCATATTTTTATTTATGCTTATAACTTTTAAATTTGTAACATTTCTTTAGAAATTTATCTTTGAAGCCAAAACTGGTTTAGCTCAGTGGATACAGTGTTGGCCTGCGGACTGAAAGGTCCCAGGTTCAATTCCGGTCAAGGGCATGTACCTTGGTTGCGGGCACATCCCCAGTAGGGGGTATGCAAGAGGCAGCTGATTGATTATTCTCTCTCATCAATGTTTCTAACTCTCTATCCCTCTCTATTCCTCTCTGTGAAAAATCAATAAAATATTTTTTAAAAGAAATTTATCTTTGAAGCATTGAAGTTGAATTCATACTACAAACAATTTATTTTGCTTTCCTCCACTGACTTTGAATCTGGAACCACTTAAATCATTGATGAAGTTTGTTGGATCATGCAGGTGAATTCTGCCACCAAACCTCAGTGAACGCTGCCTCATAATTCTGAATTCTAAAGGAAAATCTGTGTTTCTCTACTCAATGGGGAAGCCTAGAAAAGCATGCTTCTTTGATGTGCCTTCTCGAGTTTATTTCTTATAAACTCTTACCCATAGAGGGCTGTCATTAGGATTCTTGTCCTCTGAGAGACCCTTCTGTTGGACTCCAACTGGAGTTGGCCACAGGCTTTATCTTTTGTTCCCAACTTATATATTTTTTTAATATCCTCACTCAGAGTAAATTCATCAAATATTTATCCAGTTGGTAAATTCAGTGCTAAATTCTGGCCATACCACAATACTTTTAGTCAGTATGACTTATCCTTTCAAGATGTTCACAGTCTAATAAAAATATGTAAACAAATTATTACAGCATACTGTAATTCCTTGGTTAGAGAGAAGTGGGGTTAAAGATTACTGTGTCCAATAAATTTACTGTAATATCTCTCACATAACTTCTTATTCTAAGAACCAACCTTGTAGATTAGCCATGGCACAATATAAATCATAAGGGGAAGTGCATTTTCATTCTAGATAGCTAAAAAATGGTTTAAGTTGCCCAAGTTATTTTAAACTAAATTCTACTTTATAAAAATTATAAGTTTACTCAAACATTATTTGTTAAAACTCTGTTCTGTGCCAGATCTGTACTCTAGGTGCTGGGGATTCAAAGGCTAAACAAAGTACAAAGGAGCTTATTCCTATGGATGTTACATTCAAGTAACAATTTCTTCATTCAAAACCATCAACAATATAAATATACATGAATGAGAGAATTTTAAACAGTTATAAATGTTATGAATAACATAAAACAGTGATACAATATGACAAAAAAGTTAGAGTACGGGGTGATCTTACATTGAAGGCCATATACTAGGTATACCAATTACTACTAAATCGAATCCACTGTATCAAAAGAAGTAATCCCATTCCATGTGCTTCCATATCAAGGGATTACAGTATGCTGTAATATATTTTTACATAGTATTATTAGACTGTGAACATCTTGAAAAGATAAGTCATACCTACTAAAAGTATTGTGGAAGGGCTGGAATTTAGCACTGAATTTACCTACTGGATAAATATTTGATGAATTTACTCTGAGTGAGGATATATAATAAAATATAAGAAGGTTATAATTCTGTAGCACATATAATTTCATCCTGTATTTTTTACAATATTATAAAAACATTTCATAATAATGCTATAGTATTATGAAAGCATAACAGTATTGTAGATCAGCATTACCAAAAGACATCACAAATTAAGTAACTTGTAGCCTAAGTAGACCTTCCCTTCTTTCTTTCTCTTCTTATTTATTATTTAACTACTGGCATGGTGCACAAAATTCATGCACATTAAAAGAGAATTAATTAGAAAAAATAGTTTAATATTGCTATCTGCCCTTTCTCTATAATAGATGTGTTGGAGATGAAAGAAAGTTAGTAAAATTTATATGAAAATCTTCCTCCTGTCAGAGTCTCAGGGCACACCATGAGACCCAAAGTCAAGTCCCCATCCACCTGTGCATGCCTTGAAATCACACAATACCCAGACCTGGCTGGCCCCAGCCCCAGCCCCAATCAAGCCCTGCCAGGGAGGGAGGGGAGGGGAGGGGGCTCAGCCTCAGGTCTTCTGGCCTGGCACTGGGCAGGGAACCTCGGGTCCCTGGGTGCACTAAGGTGGGGAGCGCAGCCTCTGGTCCCCCAGCCCAGAGCTAAGGGCATACATAGCCTTAGGTCCCCTGATCTGGCACGGGGTGGAAGATACACCTTAAGGTCCACCATTAAGCCCCACCAAGCTGGGGGCATGGCCTGAGGAATCCCATCAAGTCTCAACTGGCAGGGAGGCAAAGCTTTGGGTTCCCTGGCCTAGCACCCAGGCTGAGGATGTCAGGTCCCCCACCCTAGCCTGGCTCCATGCAGTCTCAGGTCCCTGACGATCCCTTGTTATGGAAACCCTGCCTCCACTGTGGGCACAGCCATCATGTAATGGCATGATGGCTAATTTGCATATTACCTCTTTATTATATAGGATTCACGTATTTCATTACACAGAGAATGGATGAGAATTTTGATTTTGAAATAAAAATTATTTTAAATTGCATTTATCTGAAGCATTGTTAACAGATTAATTATATTATAATGCCAATTATGGTGGGAGGGGGAGGATAAAAGCTATGCTGAAAGTAAGGGAAGGAACTCCAGAGTTGAGTTTTAAGTAGTTTGCATTTATTTGCTTTTTAAAAATCAATGTTGTACTGTCAAACAAAGAAATAAAAAATAACCCCAAACAAACAAAATCTTTGAGGATTTAATTAGGCATGGAAGGCAATATTATTATACAAGTTATATCAATCCACATATTTTTCAATTTTACATAGCTATATTTGATTTTTAAAATGTTCAACTGAAAATGGCATTTCAAGTAACAGCCCAATGTGCTTCCATTTTTATACTAATCCTTTCAAGGCTACTCACTCTAAAGTATTGATCTGTCTTTGGCTTTATGTAAAGCGTTTAATAAACAGAGTTAATGGAATTAGGATCCAATCTTCACCTCTTGATTCATTTAACTTTCTATGTCCTACAGAATATATAAATGTGATTCCCCATCAAGATTTCCATGCAAAAATAAGAATCCAACTCATTCTGTTTTCTAACAAGAAAAATTTTGCACTTTCCCCACCCCCACAGGAGCAAACTTAAAACATCTCTGCTCTTCCTTTTCCTTTATTCCTTTGCCCAACCTATCATAAGGACTGTCACATTTGCTTGCTGTCATGTCTTTTGGCAAAACATGTTTCCCTATTTCTACTACTTCTAGCATTCCATGCCTTGGCAGGACTAAATACTTTTCAACAATCCTTCCAAATTCTAGTACTTTTTGTTGTTAATTTTTTAAACTGATACCTTGACTATATTGTGGATCCATATATTCAACTACAACACTAAAAATTTAACTAAGTAGTTTGCAGGTAGAGGACATTGGTAATGAAACTAGAACAAAATATGCTGGTAAACTTCAACTGTTCTGATTATATGATTTTTATTACATTTCCTCAAATGCTCTTCATTCCAACTTGTCACTATGGGACAGTGCATATCTATTTCACTTTTCATGCTTTTATTAGTGGTCTTCATGTAGCAAAAAAATTCCCTTCTCATCATCTCCTCAATCCAAAATTCAAAAAATGCTGATTAACACATATCTTTTCCAGGTAGTTTAACATAGTGGTCGAAAACCAAGACCTCAGCTGGTAAGTATGCCACTTACTAACTCTATAACTCTAGACAAGTCCTAATTTTTCCATTGTAAAATGAGATTAAGAATAATAATAATACTTTTGCTTTAGGAAAATTTGAGGATTATATGACATAAAGCATTTAGTAGAGTATCTGAATTATAACATTAAGTAAACAATATTGTTATTGCTGTTGACATTATTATTATTAAGTCAATGGCATGTCCCCATCACACCATTCCACATTTGAGAACTCATCCCAGCTTTTGTTAACTCAGCAACATTGAGCATTACACTATTGAGTATTAATTTGTCTTTAATGGCTCTGTGCATTTGCTCAGTGATTTGTTGGTATGGGTATTTTCAGAGTGAATGCTGAGAGAACATTTAACAATTTATCATATATTTTGATATTTTTATAATTGAAAAAGATTATAAAAAATAAAATGAAAATATCATTAAGTGTTTGTCATGGGACAGAAATTTTCTAGGAGCTCAGAAACTAGAAATCTGTTTGAACATTCTATTACACACAATTTTGCCACATATTCTACACACACACACACACACTTGCATCCCAAATAAACAGCTTACCTTAATGTTGTTCTGAATTCAGCTTCAGAAATGATCCAAAGTGGATGTCTACAAATAAATAATTATAAAATTACAGTCAGTTAGCTTAAAGATAAAGATGTTTCTACTTTTAGTAATACTTTTAACTATTTTCTATAATAAACTAGTTGTTTTTTAATCAACTAATTTATAGAAGTTTATATTTGTAGTTTTGATGATTACAGGAACTTTGGCATATTTGTAAAATACATTTATACAATCAGTAAACACTTTTAAGCTAAAGGAATTTGACTTTTTTATGGCTTTTAAAAACTATCGATGGTTTACATCCCAAATATCATCACTGAATTGTATTGAAAATTAAAATTTTAAGTAAATTCATAAAAATAACACTGCTGAACTAGCTCCATTTTATGATACATTAGGCTGTAATTTATTTTAGAGGAGCCTGAATAGACAACATTTACACCATACATACACCATATGTATGTGTGTGTATATATCTCATATGTCTGTACACATAATAGGTAAACAGCACACAGATGTACATTTAAGAAAACAAACAGATCTGAAATCTCTGGTACAGGAAATCAAGTATTGGGGGCAATCAAATTGATCAAATTCAACCTAGCTCAAATATTTAGATAAACTTGTATTTCAGTGATATTAACATCAATAAAAATTTCGTGTTGAGTTTTATAGTTTGAAGAACACTTTTTCACATTCTTGCTCAGGTCTTCAGTAACTCTCGTGACCATAAAAGTGTTTCCTTTCAAATACTGTCTAAGTAAGCTTGCTTGGTCTGAATTGACAAAGATGTGGTTACAGAAGAAGCTTCTCTCACCAAACACACATTCTGAAAATAGCATTTACATTTAAAACACATGTCATGAAAAAAATAAGATACATGTCATGTCCCCTCATGTATAAAACATGATTGTAAAATCTATTTTTCCTATGGCTGAAACTTGTCTCTCCCCCAGAATTATGGCAGATCTTAAATGACTCAAATCTGTACATAACATATTAAATGTCATAAAGAAGACTGATATAGTACATTGAGTACAGTGGGAGTCCAGGTTTAGTTAGGAGGGATAGGGGGAGGCTTTCATGAGGGATAATATTTTAGCTGAGGGTTACTGGGTAAAGGGAGGGTTATAGAGCAGGAAAGGGAGAGAGTGACCATTTTAGAAGAACTGGCAGGTACAATATGCTAAGGTATGAACCAGTGTTCCACTGTTGAGGAGCAGGAAGAAGACCATCAGGGCTAAAACACAAATAGAGGGGTAAGTCAGGGGTGCATAAAGCTAGAGACATTAGGCAGGGCCATAGTGAACTATGAGGAAGGTTTGTTTTTATCTTACTACAGGAAGCTTCCTATATACTACAGGAAGCCAATGAAAGGATTTATGCAAAGGAGTGAGTTAATGAGACATCCTTGAAAATGGTAGCTCTGTTGAGGGGAAGAGAAAGAGAAAGTGTGAAAGTATAGAAATCCACGGGGTTATTACTCTGATTCAGGAAAACTAGATAGTGATTTTGACTACAGTATTTGCTAAAGAGAGGTGAAAATGGCCCAGATGGTGTGGCGCAGTGGTTGAGCCTCAACCTCTGAACCAGGAGGCCATGGTTTGATTCCCACCCATGTTTCTGGCTTCATCCCCAGTAGGGGGTGTGCAGGAGGTTGCCAATCAATGATTCTTTCTCATCATTGATGTTTCTGTCTCTCTCTCCCTCTCTGAAGTCAATAAGAATATATATTTTTTTAAAAAAGAGATCTGAAAATGGCTTTGTTTTAATAGGTTTGGAGGAATAGAATATAATCTGTGTCTCTCACTTGATTATAAGCTCTGTGCGGGCAGAGACCATACCTCTTATTTTGATCGTTATATTCTCTGCCACACAAAAACAAATTTGAACATATGAATGAATGGTGGCAAGGAAAAGGAAATTGGAAAGCACGAGGAACTTCATAAAAGGATATTGTTTTCTGTGATAAGAAGCATTAGAAAGAATCAGGTTTGCAAATAAAATCATGAGTTTAAACTTAAACAAATTATACTTGGGTTGCTATTAGACTTTTAATTGGAGATGTAAAATAAGAAATTTCAAGTGTCTGAAGCTCAGAAAAGAGGATTTATAAATTTGGAAGTCCCAGGATTATCAGTAACATTGAAGCAATGGGAGTGGATGCAATATCTTTGGGGAGATTAAGGATAGCAATTGAATATCTGCAGGCTCTTACTATACATTAAGAACTGTTCTAGGGTTATACATGTACCAGTCAAAGTAATCTTCACAATAACCCTATAAAGAATATTCTATTTTTATCACACTTTAAAGCTGAGAAAAGCCAAAGCACAGATACATTGTATAACTTGCCCAAATTTACACAGCCAGCAAATAGCAGAAGTTGGGTGTTGTAGGCAGAATTATAAAATGGCCTCCAACATTCCCAACCCTTGGTATACACACTTGTACAATTTCCTTTCCTTTGTGGATCAGAACCTATAAATATGACGGGATGTAACACCCAAGATTTAGTTACTAATCAGTTGCTTTTGAGGTCATCAAAATTAAAAGGGATATTAGTTGAACACTTTAAAAGGAAATGGTCTTTCCTGATATCAGAAATGGGGAGTGTGAGAGGGCTCATGTAAGGGGCCTTAGAACAGAGGATCACAGGTAGTTTCCAAGAGCTAAGAATAGCCCCTTCCCAAAAGCCATTAATATTGTAAAATGGGGAACTCAGCCCTGTAACCACAAGAAATGGAATTCTGCCAACACCATTGAGCTTGGAAGACTATCTCAAGCCCCAAATGAGCCCTCAGAACAAACTAATGCCTTGATATCAGCCTGTTAATGCCCTGAGCAGAGGACCAGCTGACCTCAACCCAGACCAGGAAAGGAGACCTTCAGAACTGCAAGATACTAAATGAGTGTTGTTATAAGTCTCAAAATTCATGGTGATTTATTACACAGCAATTGAAATCTAATGCACATTATCAAACCTAGGTATACAGTTTACATAACCTGTACTGTTAACGACTTAACTATACTACATATGGTACAAGAGTTGGGAAGGTGAGGAGAGAGCCCTAAAGAATGCAGAAATTTAGAAATGAACACAAGAAAATGAATCAGCAAAGGAAACTTATGAAAAACAAACAAACCAGGAAAAAGAAAAGAAAAAAAAAAACAGTTGAAAACACAAAAGATTGTGGCAAGACAGAGGTCAAGGAGAAGGATCTATGGAAGGAGGGGCCCTGAGTGAGCGAGCATGTGGAATATTGCCCAAAACAAATCAGATGAGGAATGAAATACATTCACTGGGTTCAAGAAGATAGAAGAGGGTGAGATTGGTTTTCCTTTGGTCCTTTAAAAAAAATGGAGTTGGAATTTTAGAACCCCTTTTGTGTTTGTTTGTTTGTTTGTTTGTTTGTTTGTTTAAATATATTTTATTGATTTTTTTACAGAGAGGAAGGAAGAGAGATAGAGAGCTAGAAACATCTATGAGAGAGAAACATCGACCAGCTGCCTCTTGCACACCCCCTACCAGGGATGTGCCCGCAACCAATGTACATGCCCTTGACCGGAATCGAACCTGGGACCTTTCAGTCCGCAGACCAATGCTCTACCGCTGAGCCAAACCAGTTTCAGCCCCTTTTGTGTTTTAATGAAAGGGGAAAACTATGTGATGGTTGGGGACAAGAAATGTTTTCCAGACATGTTTTTATTAGTCAACTAGTGGCCTGGTGCACAAAATTAATGCACATTAAAAGGAAATTAGAGGAAATATTTTAATATCATTATTTGCCCTTTCTCTATAATAGAAGTGTCAGAGATAAAAGAAAATTAGTAAAATGTATATGAAAATCTCCCTTCTGTCAGAATCTGGGGTGTGCCCCAGGACCCAGAGTCAAGTCCTCGCCCACCCATGTACACCTCGAAATTGCGAGAGACCCAGACCTTGCCAGCCCCACCCCCATCAAGCCCTATAGGGTGGGGAGCACAGACTCAGGTCCTCCGGTGTGGCCTCAGGTCCCCTGGCCCCAGCAGAAGGGCACGAGGGCATGATGACCATTGCATATTAGCTCTTTATTATATAGGATATTTTCATTTAGAAGAATTGTAGAGCTTTTCTTCAAGATTTACATAAACCTTGTCAATTATAGTAGACTTGAAAAGTAAATCAATGGAAATATTGTTTTGTCACAAAACTGAACTTCAAGGATGAACAATCTCAACGAAACCGGTTTGGTTCAGTGGATAGAGCCTCAGCCTGTGGACTGAAGGGTCCTGGGTTCGATTCCTGTCAAGGGCATGTACCTTGGTTGCGGGCACATCCCCAGTAGCGGGTGTGCAGGAAGCAGCTAATCGATGTTTCTCTCTCATTGATGTTTCTAACTCTCTATCCTTCTCTCTTCCTCTCTGTAAAAAATCAATAAAATATATATATTTTTTTTAAAAAGGATGAACAATCTCTTGGGTGACAGGGGAAAATTATATTAAAGTAATATTATAAGGAATATTTAATTTTACAAGATGACTAATGAAAAATAATAGAAGGAAGAGAACAGAATAGAGCATTTGATTTCCAAATCTCAGTTTCACTGATCATATTTATTCCTCTCAAGGGAAAGGCATTCTTTTCTTCTAAAATAAATAGATAAATAGATAAATAAATAAATAAATAAATCCAGATGCAGAAACCAAAATATAAACAAGCATTAAAATAAATCAATAAGGATCCATTTTGTCTAGAATAGAGTACAATTGAAAACACACAGTGTACACAGATAATTAAATTTAGGGTCTTTTATGCTGCAATAGTCATCTAATGGAGTTGCTTTTAGGTTCTCTTGTTCCAGTACTTCACTTTCGTGACTAATTTATGGAAGGCAAAAATAACAATGACCTATCCTCCTCTTATCACATATCAGATATTAAAATAACAAATTTTATACTACATATAAGTTGCTAATACATGGAGGAGAAATATTTGTCTCCAATGAAAGCATGGAGAAAAGTAGAGCAAAGTTTCCTCAGGGATCTCCAATCATACTCAAGTTATGATTAGACCATATTCAATGGCTGAACCTGAAGAGAGATTTAAATTTTCTATTTTGAATAATCGACAGGTACCAATAGGATAGACTCCCAAATGCGAGAGTTCATTTTTAGTGGGCCTTCTGATGGCTTACAGGAAATCTCTCCATGTCTGACTGCCCCCTTTGTCTCATCTAAGGCATTTCTTTTATCTTAGTATGTTGTGAGTTCATCTGGTCCTAGCACTTTACCTATCTGTTCAAAGATGGCTCAGTAGGTCTAATACAGTTGTTGCTTATATTTCAAGACTATCATTCCTTTTGCTGCTCACTTACTCTTCAAGGATCTTGAATTTGATTAACATCCAATTCATTTTCATGTGTTTGGCTCCTACTTTTAGGTGTTTATGGATGAGACAGCTCTTGTTTACAGAGGTGTCCTTAGCAATGAGCATGTGATAGTTTTCTAGGGGAAGACAAAGCCTGATTCATTAATGAGTAATACCATCTTCATAAAGAAATGAGACTTCAGTCATCCTGCATAAAATTTTTTTAAAAAGTCTACCTTTTTGTGTGACCAGTTATTCCAAGAAACACATCAGATTTTCTTACCCAATGAGCCCTGAACCTTTATCCCAAAACAGGAGTATTAACTAGAGTTGTTGGTATTTCTTTTCTTTTTTTTCCAACTGACTGTTATGAAATACAGTCTTGACAAACATTAATGCTCCATTAATTGAGTATCTTTACCTCTCCTTAAAGACCTTTTCTCTTGACTCGGAATTTTGAGATGAAATTTAAAGTGAAGCTTGGTCATTTTTTTTCTAAAGAAAAACAACAAAACATTCTATGAAAATATAAGACCAAAAAGTTTGAGAAACATTTTTAAATTTTTATTTTACATGTTGGGTATACTAAACCATATTATAGTTTCTCATAGTATTTTTAACTAATTTATTGGCTGATATTTCAACTCTTTCATCTCAAATATTCTAAGCCCTAATGGCCTTAAACTTCAAATCCAGATTCAGAGTATTTTTCATTTCTTTTCCCATTTGGGATGTATATCTTTCTAATTATGCCTGTCTTACACAAGCTATAAGATAGATGGCTCCTTGCCCAACCTTAATAGTTTCTTATAATTTTCCTCAAAATACGTATTTTGCCTTAGGATGTACTCATTATACATAAATATTTCACATTGGTTTCAGATTATTTAAAATTCTAGTATATTTGAATATGCTCTACTGTATATCCCTACATGAGCTAGAGTCCATATCCCTGTATTATATATCCCTGTATACACTAGAGCTAATCTTTGTAGTAACATGATCTGTAAAAGGATATCAAATGCTGTATAAAACACACTTTGTTCTGAGGTCCTTCCAGGAGAAAGATGCATGGTCAAGAATTTCTTAAAAATCCAAACTAAAATCTAACCTCAAATTCCTTAAAATTGCTCCAGAACTACACCTGTTCAGGAAGAATTGCCTTTTCAGCATAAAATGAGTCCTCATATGCTGGAGGCTAAGTTCAGGAGGTCATAATAAATGGGAAAAGTCCTCAAAAGGTTGAATGGACTCTATTATCTGCTGCTGGAACAGCCAAAGGGATTTCTCCTAACCTATTGTATTAATCTTTTACTGTATGCCAAACCTTACCTTTGATCTTTATATCTGCTTTGCTAAAGGGAAAGTTTTAGAATAAAAAGCCATGGGTCCAGACATTCAGAGAGTCAATTTCACTAGAAAGTGGAACCTCCCCTGGCTCCCCAAATTTATATTTCTCATCTAGTCTATTTATTCATTTACCTCACAGCCCTTTCTCCAGATTCCTGAACCCTTGGAAAAAGACTCCAGCACTCCTAACAATGGCAGGAGCAGGTGTCAAAACTGGATGGCTCTCCTGTTTAACTCTTCTTAATCCAGCCAAAATGTATCCTGGTATAATTTGATTGTACTTAGATTTTTATATCAGTAGAAAAAGATACTTTTTATAATTAATTTATTATTTTAAAAAGGGATTTGACTTCCATTCTCATTTTCATTTAACTTTGAGGTTTTGCTACATTGAATCCCAAAGTTTTTCTTTACTGAGTCACAGTTAATAATAGACCTTAAATCTTCACGTCTTGACTCTACAACACAAAGAATGTGTTAAGTGAAAGCAAACTTCTTAGAGGATGAACTTATAATTAAGGTCCAATCCTTGACCATTGATATTTTGGACCTTGGAAAGCTGTATAAAAATAAATAAATCTCTTTTAAAGCTTGCTGTGTATTCTCTTGCTCCATAACTAATTATACCTTTAGATGTAACTGTACAGCCAAATGAAACCAGCCAGCTAGCTTTCCAATTTTGTTTCCTTAATAGAATTCTTTTAAGTGGGAGGTTAAAAAAAAAAGTGAGAAAGTTTAAATTCTTATTCAGTTAAAAGAATGAAAAGTAACATAAAAAACAAATAATAAAAAACAGATAGGGAATTGAGTAATAGATGTTTGAAGCATGCATTCACCAATTTTTGAACATACATTGTTATAAGAAAAATATGAATTCTTTTCCATGTGAAAGATATGGTGTCAATTATTGGCTTTAATGAACAAGATAGGTACTCATAGAATTCCATGAGTTTCAATAAAAATAGTTTCCAACAGTGACCTTCTTAGTCATTGTGTCATCAAATGCATGCTCTTCTGATTATTAAATGGACTTTTCTCCCACTTTAATTTTTTAATAGAAGGGAAAAGGTTAGTAACTGAAAAGATTATTTATTTTGGAAAATGTTTTCTAGGCAGTCCCAATACAAATCTGGTAAAAAAGAACAAGTTGTTCTGCCTTAGGGTTTTTGTTTATATTGTTCTGTTTTTAACAAAGCCTAAGAATTGTGCATGGTAAAGGCAGCATACTGCAACTAGGTTTCATTAGTCATCTACAAAAAAATATTTTAGAAGGAAAAATATGACTCATTCTACTTTATTTAATACTGCCTGTATTTTCCCCCCTACATGTAGAATTGATCAAAATAAAAATTCAAGTGAATTAATATTTCAAAAGGGGTTAAAAGGCAAACTTTTCAGATAAAAGGCTAGATAATAAATACTTTATGCTTGGTGGACCAGAAAGTCTCCATGACAATTATTCAACTCTACCATTGTAGTAGCAAAGCAGCCTATACAATACACAAATGAATGTGTGTGACCACATCCAACAAAACATTATTCACAAAAACAGCACATGGTCCATGGCCTGTATTTAGCTGATCTTGAAATAAGAGAATAATACAATATGATCATAATGTAGAAATGATGAAGCCACGACACTTTCTGACCTCTCATTGTTTTGTCCAAATAACATAGCTGCTACATTCAGTTAAATATGTTAGGTTCTGAACTATATCTT
Organism: Pipistrellus kuhlii; assembly: GCF_014108245.1. Taxonomy (NCBI): domain Eukaryota; kingdom Metazoa; phylum Chordata; class Mammalia; order Chiroptera; family Vespertilionidae; genus Pipistrellus; species Pipistrellus kuhlii. Next base: position 35,516,110 of record NW_023425529.1, on the reverse strand, counting down.
TAGTCACTGAAAAAAATACGACTTTTTCTTTCTTTTGGAATATTCTCAAAGACTATTTTGTAATACTTATATTGAGCTGTTAAAACCAACAATATTTTCTCTTATCTTTATCCTATATAATAAAAGCCTAATATGCAAATTGTCCTCTTGACCAGGAGTTCCACTGCTCCCTGTGATATGTGCTAACCACCAAGGAGCATAGCAGGGAACATAGTGGGTGTCGACAATGTGGTGCTGGCAGTGGGCGGCAGTAGAGGCACTACTGCCCAATGAACCCCAATGAGTGCAGAACAATGGTGGGATGGTGGAGCAGTGGGATGGTGGAGCAGTGGGCCAAGGTGGGTGTGAGCTAGGCCCAATTGCCTTGCCAACTGCCCTACAAATAGTGACCAGTGGCAGCAGCAGGGGGCGGAGGCATACAGGGCCCAGGAGCCCAGGTGTTGCCCAGGGGCCAGAGATCAGCTGGGACCTGCCCTTCTACATCAGATGCTCATACTTTGATTGCTGGTCAGACCTAGGGGACCTCAATCATGCAGGAATCATGTGCACAGGGCCTCTAGTATTAGTATAAGAAACTTCACAATCTGGCATCATACAATGACATATTTTTGTTATTGTCAGTAGAACATTACATATAAGAGCATAGATGGAATATGATTGTTTTGTTGTTGTTGTTTTCAAATATATATTTTTATTGATTTCAGAGATGAAGGAAAAGGAAGAAAGAGATAGAAACATCAATGATGAGAGAGATCCATTAATTAGCTGCCTCCTACATGCCCCCCACTGGGGATCAAGCCTACAACCTAGCCATAAGCCTTGACCAGAAATCAAACTGGTGACCTCTTGGTTCCTGGGTCGACACTCAGCCACTGAGCCACACCTGGTTGGATGATGGAATATATTTGTTTATTTATTACAGAAATTTTCCACAGATGCAGTACTTGTTTTTGTTGTTGTTGATGTTGTTGTTGTCTTTTCAAAATCTGTATTATGACTATTTTTAATTTAAATATGTATGTTTCAGAAGGAACCTTTTTCTAATTATAATAATGTGCTGTAAATGTAGTACCAGTCCTGGCCTGACTTAAAGATCTTGTGCTACGTTATGCTGACCTGGGGCCAGGAGGGCACCTGGAGTGTTACAAAGAGGAAGGTCTTGAGGGAATTCTCTGTTCCCACACTATATGTAACATTAGCCCCTTCCTTGCCATAAGTCCTGGAAAGAGTTTCTTATTATAAAAACAGAAAGATTTTATACAGATGAAAGAAACTGAAAGATAGAATTGGTAGGACTTGGTAAATGAATGAATATGGAGAATAGAAAAAAAAAAGAGAGATAAAAATTAAAGATACTCTGAACATTTTAGCATGGTTGACTAGATGTATGGATAGTTAATTAAGGTTGGGAAGGAGAAAGATAACTTTTTTTTTAATGTTTAGTAAGAGATAATGAAGAAATAGAAAGAAAATTGAAATATGTACCTAAATTTTAGAGCACGGTGAAGGCTAGAACTAGAGATTTTTGTGTCGTTTTTATATCACTATGAGAGCTAATACCAAAAGAATAAGAGGACATTGAATGATAAGAAACCAAGACTAAGACAGGTGGGACCCACAAGATGAACCAAAAAAAGAAACAATACTGTAAATGTGTGATCAGGAAAGGGATATGACAGTTAAAAATATCACTGAAGCCAAATACAAACAAAAATGTGTTAATGAAAAGAGGTTCTCAAGAATGTGCCCTACTTCAGAGCGTTCCAGGAAGATGGGAACTGTACAGAAATGACTCCGCTGGCAATTCAAAAGTAACTAGTCTACTCTGCAAAGGGAGTCTCAGCCTCAACAGTGAAGAAAGAGGCCAGACTTGTGTAGGGAGGAAAGATTTAGAAACAGAATGTGCATAGGAGGTTTTTAACCTAAACTTAGGAGAAGGCAGAAGAGGCGGAGGAAGGAAAAATAAAGATTGACTTTGTTTCGCCTCATGTTTGTTTTTAAGAATGTAAGCTCATTGGACATGTTTATGTTGGTAAAGTACCCAGGGGGAAGGGAGCAATTGAAGCTATAAAATGGGGCGTCGATGTTTGACAGGACTGTATTTCACAGCAGACCCAGGTTAGTAGTGGCTGCAAGTGAAAGCCTGCCTTTGTTTGGTTTCAAGCAGCCTTCCTGAGATAAAATGGGCAAAACATACAATTGACCCATTTTCAGAGTTCAATTAAATAAGCTGTATTATGTTTACAGAGGCTTCACTTTTAAGTGTTCAATAGAGATAATCTAAGAACTTTTGGTCTTATCTCAGGACATTTAGGAACTCTGAACCCAGTCATGATAACAAAAAATAAAACGTAAACAGAATAGAGAATTATCAGTGCTAGGGGCTGCAAAAACCTTACAGCTCATCGTGTAGAATGAGGCAAGTCCTCTAGAGAATGGCTTTTGTAGTTTTTACAAGAGATCATTGATGAGCTACCCTGAACAAATGAAGTAAACTTTTGTTTTATACTGTTAAGAATCTGTCTAGACCTGTAACTGACTCATGATGTAATGATGCAGTAACATACTACATACAGTACGCTTTTGCCTCATATTGACTGACCTCTAAATGAAACAAAAATGAAGGTTTGTTTTCATTTGTTCACTTGTTTGTATTTGGCTATACTCCCCAGGGCAATTTGGTGTCATTTCAACCTCATCTTTGGGTTGTAAAAACTTGCTGGTGCCTGGCAAATAACAAAACGCCATGTGATTCTTTCTGTAGTTTTGTTTTGTTTTTGTTTTTCATGAAATTCAAGGATTTCAATGCTTGCACACTTTGGTTTCTGAGTGATGATTCCAGGACTTATAGAATGTTCATGCTTTACCTGGAATTGGAAGAAAAGGCTCTTCAAATAAAGTAATAGTACAAAAATAAAAATAAACCTTAGCCTACTAATAATATAGCTGCATGTGCTACCTATCAACAAGATTCAAGATTTAGAGAGATGTAAGCAAAGATCTATACTTAGTTTGTACTCACAAGTGTAATGGAGAAAAGAATTATAGAGGTAAGGCTAACCTTTCCAAGCTTCTAGGTAGTTGTAACTCATATCTAAAAATTTCTCCTAGGATGAAAACCAAAATTCTCAGAAGGAAATCTAAAGAAACATTTACAATATTTTTTAAAAATCCATGTAATTGAACTTTTCCTCTGAATATAAGTTACTTCATTTTCAAACACAGTATGTAAAAATTATTAAAACAAAGCTCTTCCCCCATCTATAATAATAAAAGCATAATATGGTAAGTGGATTGGACAGCCAAACAACCTTCCAGACATCATTCTGGATATCCTTCTGGATGAAGCAAGAGTGGCAGGGCCAAGACAGAGGCAGTTAGGGGTGATTAGGCAGGCAGGCGAGTGATTAGGAGCCAGCAGTCCTAGATTGCGAGAGGGATGTCCAACTGCTATTTAGGCCCAATCCCGCAGGGATCCCTGATAGTGAGAGGGTGCAGGCTGGGTTGAGGAACACACCCTTTTTAGTCTCACTGCCCCACCCTAAAGAAGCCCTTCTTTCTATTGCTTCATCACAACTTTCTAACTTGTTGCTCCACTTTCTGCTGCACACTGATTCTAGATAAATATTCCATGTCTTAGCCTTAGTCATCTGATTGGCCCACTTAGATACATTCAATGATATCCAAACATCGGTTGAATATTAATTTGGAGTTTATAAAGGCATGGAATGATATTCACATCCCTTTTAGTGAGCTAAATACTAGTATTCCACTTTGAGTACTTCATCATTAGGTAATACGAAACATGGCAAGATTATTATAGGTATAAAATTAATCTTCAATACATAGAGCACATGAAGAAATATTTCTCATCTTCCATAATATTAATTCCATGATAAATTTTAGTTACTTGTTCTCTAGTTTTAAACTCCTGACATTACAACAAAATACGTATTACAGGTACTTAACCATGAAATTCATTGATCATAAAATTGATGAAATACAGTGTATGATTACAGACAAATGAAAGTGATTACTTCAATCAAAGAAAGAATATATTCTCATTGCTTTTTACATATATAATAATCATAAAAATAAATGTATCTGTAAGACTAAGATACCTGAGGTAGTCTAGAAGCAATTCTATTGAGAATCACTTGAACAATTCACAGATCTGCATAGCACCTACATTATATTATTTTGCAGATAAAACATTAACATGAGAAATAAGTTTATATGAAAAGTTAGAAGTGAAGCCAAAATTAATATTCCAATTTCTAGGTATCCAGGTTTTTGCTCAACTGACTTTAACATATAAGCATGATTTTCTGATAAAGCTAAGGCATCAGGAGCTATTGAGATTTAAACTCTAATCCTCCTCTCTGACATTTGCCATCTGACTCCATTCCAGTTGCTCTGTGTGCATAGCCCATATGTTCTTCCTTAAGAAATAATCTGCTCCCTCTGCATTGCTGCAAAAGTGCCAGAAAGACCAATGAAATGCATTCAACATAGTCTAAGATGAGGAAAAAAGTTCAAACAAAATAGGGAACATTTAAAATTTAATTAATTTTCCCAAGGAATTTTATTGTTTTCTCTGCCACAGTTATCCTACGCTTTCTTGGCACAGTAAAGGGAAAGAAAAACAGCCCACCCCACCTCTACACTTACATGTTCCTCTGCATAGCAGTTGGGGCAAAGGGAGGGGATAAGGAACATTTAAATGGTTTTTTTCAATAACAACAAATTTTTATAAAATTACTATAATTAAATAATTGGTGTTACTAAATAATAACAATGGATGCTTTATTTTGTTTGCAGACACCTATAGCACAGCACTCATCCTAACCTGTTTGATTTTCTAATTGGTCATTCTCCTCCTGGTGAGTGCCACCTAAATGACATAGATAACTCTGCAGCTCAGATGCTCACAAAAACAGTGATACAAGTTTTTCTCACTTATTAATGTTATCATTAATTAGTCCAAAATTGATGCCTAAGCAAATATATATATATATATATATATATATATATATATATATATATGCACTTTAGCAACCGTTATGACCAGATGACCGGATGACTTGTCGTTATGACACACACTGACCACCGGGGGGGGCATATGCTCAATGCAGGAGCTCCCCTGTGGTTAGTGCATGCCCACAGCCAACCTCCAGCAGCAGGCCAACCTCCCACAGTCCTTCCCCCACCCTCCACCTCTGGCTAGCCCCAGTCAGCCCCTCTCCCCCGACCAGCCAACCTCCCAAGGTCAACCCTCCACCCCTGGGCCAACTTGCCCTGATCCCCCCCTGATCGCCCTAAATGGGACTGGGCGAGATGGCCCTGATCGGACCCAATCACCAGCCAGGCCAAGGGCCCCCACCAGTGCATGAATTCGTGCACTGGGCCTCTAGTAGATTTAATATTTCTGAATGGCCTAAATTAGACCATATCTTCTTATATATAATTTCCATAATAGCAGAATATTTATAAGAGTAACATTATAAAAGATATAACACTGGACATTGACTTTAGTGTAGATGAAAATCAAGCTGCTAAGTATAATATCCTTAAGCCAGTGTTTAAAAATCTGCATATTGACCATTCAAGAAAGGACTCCAAGGAGACAGGCTGAAAAGAGGAAAAAATTCATGTTTGTAATCCTGGAGAAGTGCTTTTAGCCCAGATCCTAATATATTTTAACTGTGTTTCTAAGTCAACAAGCTTTCACAGGCCTCAATTAAGAAAAAAAAAAAAAAAAAGCTACAATAAATAAATTGGAAAATAATAAATTAAAATTGAAACCCTAATAAGAAAGTTTCCACAACATTAATTTCATAATACATTGCTTCTGCTTATTTCACTGTCACTAGTAGAATTTAATTGCTTCCTATTTCATTTTCTGCATGTACCATGCACTTTAGATTATACACTATATCTCAAGTAACAAAAAAAGCATTAATCAACATAGGCTGGTCTCATTATCTTACAATTTAGGGGTGTCGAACTCAATCAGAGAAGGGGCCAAATCTAAAATCCAGCCTAAATCTCGGGCCGAATGGTTTACTGAACAGTCATAAACTGTCATTGTGATGGAAACGCAGCGGAGTGCAGTGATGACAGCGCGGTGCGGGCCACATTGCAAGGCCTGGCGGGACGGATTTGGCCCGCGGGCCTTGTGTTTGACACATGTGTCTTACATCATCTCTGATCATCCTCTTTTATACATACATTTTGGAAATGTTTGTGATTGTATTTTTGTAAATTACATGTTATCTATTTGGCCCCCTGTATTTCTTAAGGCAGCATCTCTCCTAAAAATTTCACTTTAAACCTTGATGTGAAAATTGACAGGAGCTCCATGGATACAATTTAAAAATTATTTTCATGCCTGCAAGATTTCAAGTTCTGAATACACACTCATATAGTTAATATTACCTAATGGCAGTAATTAAGCAACACTTTTAAATAGAAAATTTCTGTGTGTTTTTTTTCACACTTTTTTTTAGTACAGATTTAGTTCTTCTATTCCTAGTTTCATTTCCAGTTCCAGATAATGCCACACCTAAATGGCTCTTTAGAATAGAAGCAAAGGAATCTTAATTATTTCCTCTGAAAATTTGCTGAATGAAACACTGGACCTGAGAGCTATTCTTTTCCCAGACATCCCACTCAGTGAATATCTCTCTCTAAAATACAGGTTACAAAGACTGCTGAGTATCCTACAAGGGACCCCTCTCTCCAAGTAACAATAACATCTTCTGAGGTGCGAAAGTTATTTGATTGCTTTATAAAGAAGAAGAATTTGGATATTTGATGAGATACAAAGCCAGGCAGAACTAAGGTCACAGAGCTTCTCCAAGCTTGACAGGGTTATAGTTTCAGTTTTACGACCTCTTCAGTGTTAGTTTTCAGTTTTACGACAAAGCAAAACAACCGGGCAGAATTCTCTTTTCATTTTCCTGCAACATCGTTCCGAAGCCCTTGCATCTCCAGCCATATATGTTCTCTGTCCTACCAGCCCCCTCCCCCAATATTATTCTGTAAAAAGAGACATTTACAAACAACTAGTGAAGATAGTGGGCTAAGGATAAAACTCACAGGTATATGTGTACAAATATTGCAATTTGTTATCGCCTTAAAAAAGTCTAAACCTAGTCCAGGGTGAAGACTATAAGACACCTAAGCCCAGGTACAAAATCTGCAGGGAGCCCCCCTAAAATAAGTAATCAAAATAAGTCGTATTTTAGTGTAACATTCTAAAACGTCAAAATGAATGCAAAAATTCATTATAAACAAAACATTAAAATTTAAATAAAAATCATCATATTTACATAACTGTCTAAACAAGCCCTCACACTCACCAGTCCTTTCCTCTTCCATTGGTTATTTGTAGAATAGCTATACATAAACCTCAAGCTAAGTATCACTCAATCTAGAATCTAGAATTCTGTTGCTTTTCCTCCTTTAGCAGTGGAATTCTAATTGCTGTTTATGTGCAAACGTGAGATGTACCTTATATTTTGCTGCTGTTTCAAAATAATTTCAATTATACTCAGTAGTATTAATATCATGTTTACTAGGAGGTCCAGCATAATACAGCACTACTCTTCTCTGCTTATGAATAGTACTCACATTGTTCATTCAAAAATAAAAATATTCTTTATAATTTCATTTTCACCTTGATAGAATCATTCGATTTATTTTAAATATTTTTAAGCACTTGAATCTACAAATGAAAAGAACAATGATAAACTCTTTCCACTTGCATGCAGATGCACTGTGGTCAATGTGATGTTGTCATTTATATTGAAACTAGAGGACACCTTCACCCTCACCGTTCCCGGATCCTGCTTTCGAAGGAGGCTCACACTCCCCATCACAGCACAGTGCTGGGGGGAAGGCGGAGACGGCCAGAACTGGAATATCCACACAGAAACAGCAGGTGCTTATGCACAACTGAATCAAAAGAGATAGCCCCTGACTGCACACAAGCCGAGGTCTCAGATCTTTAAAATTTTTTAAAATGTAGACAATGGGCACTGGAGTTTCTCCTTTTGCCTTGGAATGGAGGGAGCAGCCTTTCTCAACTAGTGGAAACAATTCTGCAAAAATGAGAGGCCCATTTTTTTGTGTGCAATTGCAGGTCCTCCAGAAAGAATGCTAATTCTTGGCTTTTGGCGCTTTCTTTAAAGAAATGATCCAGGCCTTTCTGCGGCGTGGAACACTGTGACCAGCCAGGAACTGTTGCAGATGAAAATACGCTTTCTTTGTTATAATCGCCAAAATGTAGTGCTTGTTTTAATCACAGTTAAAAAGAGAAAAAAGTGGGGGCATAGGATAGAGTCAGGCATGCCTAGCCATTTTCTATTTCCTAACTTAGTATGTATTCACAAGGAAATTTGTAGGATTCGTAAGAGAAAGTGTTTTTAGGAAATATGTATCATTTTAAAATTGCTCAGGTATGGTGAAGGACTCTGGATATAGAAGAGGATGAGCTGACTGAGGGCCCTCTCAATCCTTACAAGCTGTACGACCTTGACTTCTGCTTTGAAGTGTCCTTTTCCATTAAAACGGATTACTAATGCATATGGCAGAGATGTGGTAAGAATTAAGTAACATGACAAAGACAAAACAATTATAAATTATGGACTGCTACCCAAATGCCATAAAAAGAGATTTTAAAGATAGCAAAATACTATAAGAATATGAAGTAAATTTGTAAAGGCAATCTCCATTTGAACTAAGAAATGTTATTTTAAAATTAGTATTCAGTCCATAGAAGTATAAGCTGATAAATCAAAATATTACAACAAAATAATTTCTTACATTAAGGAAGTTCCATGATAAATAAATTAAGTCAATACCTTCCAAATCATATTTCTCTTAGAGCAGTGGTCAGCAAACTGCGGCTCGGGACTCACATGCGGCCCTTTGACCCCATGAGTGTGGCTCTTCCACAAAATACTATGGCCTGGGTGAGTTTATTTTGAAGAAGTAGCGTTAGAAGCAGATTAAGTTTAAAAAATGTGGCTCTCAAAAGAAATTTCAACTGTTGTACTGTTGATATTTGGCTCTGTTGACTAATGAGTTTGCCAAGCACTGTCTTAGAGGTATCAATATGTTTACTTGAAAAAAAGGGATACCTGTCAAATATGTGTGTCATATGCTACAAATATTCTTAGAAGAATGTTTTCTATAACCCTCTTTGAAATATAAAATGTGCATTTCTAACAAACCTGTTTAAGTTGACTATTTCAGATTTTTACTCTAAAGTTATTTGGCAGAGTCATTACTTTCCGAAGAAAACACTTAGGTATTTTGGGACATAGTTTGGGTAAAGGGAAGCCAAGTAACGGAGGATATCCCTGGCCTTTCACAGTGAGATCAAAGAGGCAAAGCTGTGTAACATATCTCTGATGGGAACTGCAAGATACTGTATTGTTCAGAACCTTAGCCCAGACTGCACCCTCTCCAATCTGGGACCACTTGAGTGATGTCCAACTCCAAAAAGAAAGATGAAATGAAACCAATAAATTTGATGTGTATCCAGTTGGTGGTAGAACCACACTGATAGGAACAACTCCAAACAAGAAGATGCTAATCAGCAGGCATCAGGTTTCCATTATGCAAGATAAATAGTTCTAGAGATCTGCTGTACAGCATATCACTATAGTTAACATTACTGTATTGTACATTTTTTTTTAACAAGGTAGATCTTGTATTTTTACCCCGCTAAAAAAAAAAAAAAAAAAAAAAAAGTTTTAATATACATACACCATTATTTGAAGATTCTTAGTGAGCTGTTCTAGATGCAAAAAGAACTGCAAATAAATGCAATTACCTGCCATCAGTAATAATAATGTTAGTGGTAGTGTTTGTATTATAGAAACTGTTGTGTGCATAATGTTGGATAAAATAAATGTGTAATTTTGTCATCACTGATTTTCCTGACACAAGACTGAGCACGGGAAATTGGAGAGAGAGAGATGTAAAAATAGAAGAGCTTACCTAAATATCCTGAATTCTTAATTTCAATTGTAGAAAAAACAGTATAAATTAATGTGTTTGATGTTCAAAACCAAAGCATATATTGTTTTGCCAACAGAACAAAAGCCAAAAAAATAGTATCCCAGTAGCAGTAAGATTCCTTAGGACACACAGTAAAGTCTTGAATTACTAAAAGAATCATAGAACTTATAGGTAATGATTGGAGCTGGATTTGATGAATATTATGCACCAGTAAGTGGGGTACAGAGGAAACAAGATTTACCTTGAGTTGATAACTGCTGAAACTGGGTTGTGAATGCATAAGGGCCCAATACATTGTCTAGTATTATACATATAAATAAATTTTTATAATACAAACAAAACAAAAAGAACCAGACCATAGTCTCTTTGAATGCAAAATATTACATTGTGAGTGTCCATATGTCCATACATGTGTCATAATCTATAAAAATAATAATTTTGAAATAGCTACAAAAGGGCTACTTTTCAACAGGAAATATCGGGTCTAGTAATAATTAATGTCGTTTTTAAACATTCATTTAAAATCTTGCTTGGCGTTGACTTGTATTGACATAACCTTCAAACACGTGGTATCTACAGAATTGTGAAGTGCAATTAACAAGTTTTGCTTGAAAAAGTTTGTGTTTGGTTTGGTTTTTGTTGCAAAACTAGGGCTAAGAAGATGGCGGATGAAGAGCATATTTGGCACTGCATGCTTTACGAGTTCCAATTAGGAAGAAAAGCAAGTGAGGCTGCAAAAAACATCTGTAGTGCTCTTGGTCAAGCTGCAGTTAGCGCCAGAAAATGCCAGCGTTGGTTTGAGAAATTTCGCGAGGGAAATTTTTCGTTAGATGACAAGAGTGGTCAAGGCCGTGTGTCCAATTTTGATCAAGAAGCTCTTCAAGCTCTTTTGGTGCAAAATCCTCAAATTACCCAACAAGAGCTTGCGACAACTTTAAATTGTTCACAAAAAACAATTTCCAATCAATTGCGTGCACTTGGCAAAGTCCAAAAGTTTGGAAAATGGGTTCCTCATGAGTTGACCGACAACAACCATAATCAAAGAGTCACAATTTGCAGTTCGCTCCTCTCTCGTTAAAACTGTTTGCCGTTTTTAGAGCAAATTGTTACCGGAGATGAAAAATGGGTGCTGTATGTTAATTTGAAAAGGCGGCCTCAATGGTTGGACAAAAATGAGGCTCTGCAGCCCACGCCAAAACCTGACTTGCATGCGAAAAAAGTGATGTTGTGTGTTTGGTGGAATTTTAAAGGAATTCCTCATTATGAACTTTTACCATCTAACCAAACCATTACAAGTGCAGTGTATAGTGCCCAATTGGAAAGGTTAGCCCAAGCTTTAAGAGAAAAAGAACCCGTGCTGATTAATCAGAAGGGCGTAATTCTTCACCACGATAACGCACGACAGCATACTGCAAGAATCACTGCTGAAAAACTGCGCCAGTTGAAATGGGAAGTTCTCCCTCAACCTGCATATTCTCCTGATATTGCCCCTTCCGATTACCATTTGTTTCGTTCTTTGCAAAACTTTCTTCTTGGAAAAAAATTTAATAATGAAGAATGCCTCAAAAATGCATTGACCGAATTTTTTGCATCAAAATCACAAGAATTTTACAACAGAGGGATTAAAATGCTTCCTGAGCGTTGGGCACAAGTATTCAATAGTAGAAAACAAGGGCAACTATATTGTTGATTAAATTTTGTTGTATTGTTTAAATAAATTCGATTTTAAAAAAGTATTAGAAAACGACATTAATTATTACTAGACCTAATATAAATGCCCTCCCCTGCAGACCTGGTCCCCCCTAACTGTCCTGCCCTGCAAACCTGGTAGCCCCCAACTTATCTCCTCTGCCAACCTGATCACCTCCAACCACCCTCTCCTTGCAGGCCTAGTCCCTCACAACTGTCCTCCCATGCTAGCCTGATTGCCCACAACTGACTTCCCTTGCAGGCCTGATCCCTCCCAACTGCTCTTCTCTGCTGTCCAACTTGTGGTGGCCATCTTGTGTCCACATGGAGGTAGAATCTTTGACCACATGGGGGCAGCCATCTTGTGTGTTGGAGTGATGGTCAATTTGCATATCATTCTTTTATTAGATAGGATAGAGGCATGGTGCATGGGTGAGGGCCAGCCAGTTTGCTCTGAAGAGTGTCCTGGATCAGGATGGGGATTCCCTTAGGGTATGGAGTGGCCTGTGGTGCTTTACTGGCTGGCGTGTTCCCCGATGACCCAAGTGGAAGCCCTGGCATCTGGGATTTATTTATCTTCTATAATTGAAACTTTACTGTAGCCTTGAGTGGAGGCCAGAGCAGGCCAGCGCAGGAGGGAAGCTTGGCCTCCTCCATCACTGAGGGAAACCCAAGCCTTCTGTTGCTCCAGCTCTGTGGCTGCCACCATATTTGTTTGGTTAATTTGCATACTCATTCTTGATTGGCTGGTGGGTATGGTTTATGGGTATAGCAGAGGTATAGTCAATTTGCATATTTCTCTTTTATTAGGTAAGATACTTTTTACCTCAAAAAACATTGGATGTATATCTAAGCTAGGGGCCTACTTTGGACTTAATTGTGTCTTCCCCAAATTCAGATGTTGCAGCTCTCATCTTCAGTGTGATGGAAACTGTAGATGGGGCTTTTGAGAGATAATTTGTTTCAGATGAGGTCATGAAGGCTCTCATGATTGGATTAGTGCTAAGGAGAGGCACTGGAGAGCTTTCTCTCTCCCCTCTCAACTATGTGAGGACACAATGAGAAAGTGGCCATCTGTAAGGTAGGAAAAGAAACCTCACCAGAACCCAACACTTAACCTGGAATTTCCAGCCTCCAGAACTGTGACAAAATAAATTTATCTTATTTCAGCTACCCAAATGACTAATACAGAGCCTTTCACTTGGCAGGTACTCAATAAATGGTAGCAGAATTTAAAATGATAGCATATTTCTATTTAGTTGCCTATAAAATTCTCAGAACACTAAAAGAACAGATTGTTTTGAACTTGAGATATTCTGATTATATAAAAAAAATCAACTACTGTATAAAATATTCATAATACCAGAGGCTTAAAATGTAAATTATTATAAATATTAAATCACTGGTGTGATTACAGAATGACAATTTACAAAAATAGGGCAGCTACAATTAGAATCATGCTACATAATAACCATCTAAGATGTTCCTGCCATGGCATAAAATTAAGGTGGATAATTTTATTCCATGCAACAAGATGAATAACACATATCTCATCTGTTAAAGAGAAAAGAAGATATTTAATTTTTATATAAAGAAAAAACAACTAAAGATATATAAATGGTTTTTCTTTTTCTTTTTATTCTGACTAAAAAGTGAGCAAAAGGTGCAGTCTTTTTTTTATATATATATTTTATTGATTTTTTACAGAGAGGAATAGAGAGGGATAGAGAACTAAAAAAATCAATGAGAAAGAAACATCGATCAGCTGCCTCCTGCACACCTCCTATCAGGGATGTGCCTGCAACCAAGGTACATGCCCTTGACCAGAATCAAACCTGGGACCTTTCAGTCCGCAGGCCGATGCTCTATCCAATGAGCCAAACTGGTTTTGGCAAAAAGGTGCATTCTTACTGAGGGGAACATCAAGTTTACAGTTGTGGGGTTCTAGTATGTGCTAATAATTGACTATGGGCTAGATATAAAAGTGTGTAAAATAGTGACAGTGAAACCAATAAACCAGGAGACAGTCATACTTCAAGTTAATTGCCCCATTAATGAGTATTTCTTGAAGTAATGAAGACAACACCTTTGATTTCTAACTTTAATAACTTAACTCTCATAAGGCAAATAGTTCCTACTTAAGATTTCTAATTCACCTTTCTTAAGGACAATGTTGTGAAGAAGAATGAATTCTTTGAGCTGAAAATATGCTTTAAAGTATATTTGGATCCTGGGAGATGTCACAAGAAAGTGGGATAGAATATTTAACACTGTAAATATTCATTCAGTTATTCAACATCTAATTGTTGATTATTGATTTGCTGCCTACTATGTGCTAGCAATCATTTAAGTCTGGGAAATCAGCCACCCAAAATACTTATATTTTGAGAGCCCTATCTCATCTCCTCACTACCTTCTGATTTGTTATAAATTTAATAATATATCACTAAAACCATTCCACTCTATAAAACTCTGTCACTCTTGCCCCCTTTTTGTTTTACTCTCTTCTAGACTAAATCCAACCCTAGTTAAAATAACTTTTATTTATTTTGTGCCTGTACCTGCCTACCTAAATATGGCTGGAAAATCAAATGGTACCATACAATCAGCGTGGTTTTACCACACACTCATGAACAATATCCTGAAAAGAGCTGTTAAACCAGACTATTCACTCTCTCACTCTCCGAGATTACTATTGCATACTTAATTAACTCTTCTCTCTTTAAACTGTGCACATTCCCCCCCATCTCTATCCTTACTAATTACCATGTAAGTGTTATTATTCTACAATATCAAAGTTTCCACTAGTGATAAAATCCCATCCTCTAGCCTGCTTGCTTCACACCAGTCTCCCCTTTTCTTCTTGTATCAACAATAATTTTCAACATCCATTGTTAATTTCCATCAACATACAAACTTGTTGTTACTTCTCTTTACCTAGATTTTATTAGAAGAACAAATAAAAAAATAAGTGTGATATTTTGGGAAGAATAAATAATAAGAATAATCAAATAAATTTAAAACATTACAAAATGTATAAAAATGTATTAAAAGTATTAGATCATATTATAAAGCAACAATAATATTAAAATGGTACTAAAGTAGAAATATAGTTCTTAATAGACAAGAAGTACATGAACAAATCTAAGAGTATATGTGATAATTATAGCATCTTGAAAAATCGAAATAGGTTGTTTCAAGATGAAAAAACACACACTATAAACATCACAATGGCATGAAATTAGAAATCAACCATAATAAAAACACTCTAAAACATCCAAACACATAGAACATAAATAATAGATAAAAAGAAAATATCCTTAAAACACAATTAACTGTTAAAAGTGTTGCTTGAAAGAAAAAATTGGGCAATGCACATAATTATACAATTCAAAAGAAGATATAGAAATAAATGATAATATATAAAAAATTCAACTTTATAAATATATTCGAGGCCGGATGCACGAAATCTGTGCAAGGGGCTCAGCCCTTGCAGGCGGCTTTGTCGGGAAAGTCTTCTGGAAGGACGTAGGGAAGGTTGTTTGGCTGCCTGATCTAATTAGCATATTATACTTTTACTTTTATAGAGAAAAGTATAAAACAAACAAAAATGAGATACCATTATTGCCTATATTATACATTTGATATATATTAATTAATTGATATATCTATCAATAAATATAGTGTACCCAATCTTGTGAAACATACAAGAAAGTAAGAATTCTCATACTACTTGGAATATCAAGTGACTTGGCAACAGGAAACAAAATTGTAAAGAATGTGGTTATTTTAAATAACAAAGAATCAAAAACAATATAAATTTCCAACATTACAATATTAATTAAATAAATTATAATACATCTTTATTTTAGAATGTGATGGAGCAATTAGAAATCATCATCTTGAAGAATGTGCGAAGATATTTGACATTGCTCTAGGCATATGGTCAAGTCTACGAATTATAAAACAATATGATATATATGGTCTCATGTTTCTAAAATAATCATTATGAATAACACAAAAAAATGACAGAATAGACAGCAAAGTATTTATATTGGCTATTCTGTGTAATGAAGATATGAACAATTATAACTCAGTATTTTCCATTTTTATAGCAGTATATTCAGAAAGTTAGGAAAGCAATAAATATTGAAATATAAAAATAATGAAAAGGAAAGAGGCAAGTTTGTAGGAAGAGTAGGGTTTTCTTTTCTACATTCTTTTTACAGGAAATTAGCCAGAGTCATATGGAGTTTATTGCAGGATTAGAACAAATCCTACTCTATTCTGACCATCAATGCCATCACCACATTTGAAGATATTTAATTATTAAAGCCAATAAAGTGATGATATAGTGCAGTGATGTAGAGATTCTAGGTTCTATATTCCAAGCACTCAGGCAGTCAGAATATTTCTGAACTTCAGTTTTAATTATAAAATAAATAGATTGAATGAGATATCCTGTTTACCTTAGTACCTTACTTACTTGTTTTACTTAGTAATATAGAAGAGAATAAAGGGAAATACAGTATTATTGCCTTTATAAATCAGATGTTTTGTACTTAAAAATTGATTATAAAACATTCTAGAATTTAAAATGTTTCATTTCAATTTTTAGTCTTTTACTTTTATAATAGCATTTTAAAAGCTTAAGTAATAACCTTTAAAATTATTGGAAACTTCCACTAATAGAGATTATAATTATAAACAACTTAATGTCCCATAGATTGTTTTACTTAAAATTAAATAATATATCCACAAATTAAAATTTATACTTGGATCAGATTCATTAATATTGGTTCCTAGAGGGAGAATATGGGACAAGTCCTATACAGATAACATAGATATTTTTCAAGATTGTATCAAATAAGGATAAAGTATCCATTTCTTAAAATATATCAGTGTCTTTATATATTTCAACATTTTAAAAGGAGTTTCCAAAACCTAGGAAAGAACCTTAGAAGTCCTAAAGTGATATAGTTTCTTGACTCAAGCAAGATTATTATTCATAGGGACAGTGAGTGTGCTACACACATTGTAGTTCTGAAACAGTGAATTTAGGACAAGTTCAACTGCACCAAGGCATGGGCTAATAAACATCCAACAAAGCTGTCATTGTAACCCAGGGCTCATCTACTATCGCATGTGATCACATAGGGCACAATAAAGTTGTTGTTCTTGTGTTAGTCCACAATTGTCAAAGGGAATTATATATTCTAATTTATTTTGTTAGCTTGCTTATGAAACACTTAATTAAGAATTTTATAAATAGAATTGTATTTTACAAATATAAAATAATATATTAACAATAAAATAGGAAGTTTCACTCCGATTATACTCAGATATATGAAAATAAATCATGATTATAAAAAATTTGAATGTGAATTTAAAAACCACAAAATATAGGTCACAAGATTGTGCAGATGTGCCTTGTCAATGAAGCCTTTGATTTATTATGCTTTTTAGAGAATATGTAATCTCATTTGACCAATGTAATAACCCTTTACAGTTAAACAGATAGCACTGATTTACACATGAAGAAGCCTTCCCAGGCTAAGAGAAACAACCTAAAACAGAATATTTTGGATCTGAGATTATTGTCTGATTTGTTCACAATATCTACTTTGTTCAAGGCGACTTGAAATAGTGTCTAGAACATACTTTGATTAAACAAAAACTTCCGTAGACTCCACCTTACTTAAAAGCTACGAACCTCTCATGTTTCCCCTTGCTGTCATAGCTAAATATCTTAAAATTTAAGCAAATTTAAATTGTAACTTCAGACCCACAGCTCTTTGGACACAATTCCCACTTAGATAATTAACAACCTCCTAATTTTCAAAATGTAGTGGTATCTTTTTTTAGACTTTATCCAATTAGATGTCATTTAAAAATTGAACATTTTTAAATGTTCATCTAGTTACTGTTGTTGCTATTTTTTACTTGTTTTCTTTTCTCTTCACTGGCATCTCTTCTCTTACTTAAATAATAATGCATTTTTTAACTGACCTTGGCCTGCTGGCCTCACTTTGCTTGCTCTCTCTCCCTGGATATATAATTTATGTCAAGGTTTAAATTACTGTATCTGTGCCACTAATACCCAAACCTGTTTCTAATCTTCATCACCTGACTAAGCTAAAGAATTGTATATCCTCTCTCCTCTCCCCTTGAATGACCTACAGGACCTCAAACATAACATCCTCATAATAAGCATTGTTTTCTTTATAATCACTGAACTGTCTTCTCTTGTGTTCTCACACTTCCATTCCCTCACTAACTTTTTTCTCCATTTCTGATTCTCCGCTGATGTCTATGATCTCTGTTTCTTTTTTTGGAGGGAGCGGGGGGTGGGGGGGAATAGATGCAAGCAAGAAGAGAACTTCTAAATATTGCCAATAGCACATCTATTGTACCAACATACTTTCATCTGTATCCATATATTACATCCTTTCTGTTGTTAATATGCATGAGATACCCTATTTCTATCTAGAGATAATCCCTCATTTTATACTTAGAACATTCTAGCTACTTAAAGAAAATACTGCAGAATATTTCTTCCCCTCTTCCCTGCCTCCTTGATTTTTCATCTCTATTAAATGATTCCTATAATCATGCAAACCTGATTTTTAAATATTTTCCATTTAAAAAACAACAACAAACAAACCTCCCTTGATCCACATCTGTCTAATCACTATTCCATTTCTCTGCTTTCCTTTATAGCAAAACTCCAAAGAGCTGTTAATGCTATCTCACTCCCTTTTCTTCCATTCTCTTGAGCTCAGTTCAGTCAGGCCTATATTCTTACTAAACCGTGCTTTTGTCAAATCCTCACCAAATTAATGGTCAATCCTCAGTTCTCATTTTCTAGGAACGAATAGGAGCGTTTGACAAAGTACATCACTTCTTCCATCTTAAGACAGATTCAAGGCCTGCCTAACTACATATACAAAACAGTGACGATCCTGTCCCAACATCCCAGGCCCCAATGCCCTTCTTCCCCACTCACTCTCCCCATTAGCCAGCTTCACTGAAGTTCTTCACAGCACTTATTACTACTTGACATAAATCTGTGTGTGTGTGTGTGTGTGTGTGTGTGTGTGTGTGTGTGAAAAGTAACGTCAAGAAGGGAAAAGCTTTATGTTTATACCAGACTTTGGTTCATATAACTACACATCATTTATATTGTTTCAATTACTCATACTATTATCCTAATTAATGAATTTGTTTCAGACCCAGAACTATATCATGTGACGACAAAATGAATATTTCTATTTTTTTTCCTTTAGATCTACTTTCCAGGCTATTATCATTCCAAGTCATAAATTGAGTTATATAGTAAATATAACTCTAAAAAAGTAACTCTACAGCAATGGTCACATGCTAAAAAGAAGGAAGAATAAATATAATATACTGTATGACTTGATGAAAGTACAGGAAAAATCTTATTTTACTAATTATTTACATTAGCCCATTAACATACTTGTAATTTCTACTAAAATAATATAGTACTTCGGAGCACTTTATAGCACTTGATGTCTTATATGTTGAATTATAATTGTGGTTTTACCATCCCAAGAATTTGGACATGTTATTTAACCTCTCCGACACTCATTTTTATTATACATGAAAATGACATGATCATAAATGGGAACTGTTTCCCATGGGTGATGGGATAATTAAATGAGCTAATGCATGTAACTATTTTTAGGGCTATTATTTAAACATTTATTTTTATCATGAGCTCAGTGCTCACTCAGAACCTATCAGCTACCAGGTTATTAATAAAAATACTTATTGAACCGAACTTATATTCTGGCTCTTAGCTGACCCCCAAAACGGTCTTGTTTCCTTCATTTGAAAAAAAACCTTAAGTAGTACAAACATACCTCACAATATTTGTAAACACATGCACAACACTAAGCATAATCATCAAAAGAAATATATTTTCAGTCAAAAATATCAGCAAGTTATGGTGGATAAAGCTGAAAGGTGGACAATGGAGATATAAGCTGTCTACTTTAAATATACTATGTTTCTATTTTGCTATAATACTTGAGTCCAGTTGGAGCAATTAATGAATATTAATTTATTATGATACACCTTAAATCTTTAAAAAGAGACAGCTCTGTACAGTTGTTATATAACTCAATCCCTAAACTTCTCTACAAAAAGGAATATAATTCCAGAGAGTAACATTTTGGTGTTCTCTGGGTAGCACTAATTAATCAGAACTTGAATTTATTAGATCACATTCCTATAACAACTTAAAAAAAAGTTAAACTGAAATAATTCATTAATGGGAAACTAAGAAGTTTCCTGTTTTCACATCTAGCACATTTTAATTTTAACATTTCGAGAAAAGATAGATTAAAAATATTGCTTCTTGCCGAAACCAGTTTGGCTCAGTGGTAGAGCCTCGGTCTGCGGACTGAAAGGTCCCAGGTTCGATTCCGGTCAAGGGCATGTACATTGGTTGCGGGCACATCCCCGGTAGGGGTTGTGCAAGAGGCAGCTGGTCGATGTTTCTCTCTCATCGACGTTTCTAGCTCTCTATCTCTCTCCCTTCCTCTCTGTAAAAAATCAATAAAACATATATTTTTAAAAATATTGCTTCTATAATTTTTAAACTATTGCTTATTGTAAAAGCATTTACTCTTCTACAAAATTCCTTATTTAGCTTGATTCCTCTGACTTTATTCCACTTTCTTTTGTATAATTAGACTTGTCACAAAAGAGTTGATTAAATCAATAGAAAACAGACGTGATAAAAGATTAAATATATAAGACATTAGAAACCTATATATTGATGCCATTTTTATTACATTTATTGGGGGTGACATTGATTAATAAAATTATATAGATTTCAAGTGTGCAATTTCATAACACATCAGGTGTATATTAATTAGGTTTCCACCACCCAAAGTCAAGTCTTCCATGATCATATATTTTACCCTCTTTACCTTTTACTACTCCTCCCCACCACTAGAAATGCAAATCAAAACTATAATGAGATACCGCCTCACACCTGTTAGTATGAAGGCTCCTTAAAAAAATTAAGAATAGAGACACCATATGACCCAGTAACCCCTCTTCTGGGTATCTACCCCCCAAAATTTAAAAACATTTATTTGTAGCTACCCATGTATATGCAGCTCTGTGTTCACTGTGGCATTATTCATGGTGGCCAAGACATAGAGACAACCAAAGTATTCCTCAATAGATGACTGGATAAAAAAGATGTAGTACATATAAACAATGAAATACTACTCAACCATAAGAAAAGATGAAGTACTTCCATTTTCAACAACATGGATGGATATTGAGAATATCATGCTAAATGAAATGAGTTTGAAGAAAGAGTTAAGAGACATATGATTTTATTCAAATGTGGGATATAAAACTGAAAGCAACAAGTGAGCATACAAGAAAAACAAATAAATACCAAAATCATTTTGTGATTAAATGAAAATAATGAGAATAAAAGACAAAGTTTTATCCAAACACAATTTTATTTTTGTTTTGTGTTTTAAATATATGGAATCCAACAGCAATACTTATAAATGAGCACAACAGTTTTAAAATACAACTATTTCAACATGAAAATAAATATCTTGCAATAGAGTACAATATACTTGCACAACCAATTTTTAGAAAGAGTAAATTATTTCAGAACCTTTTGAGAATTGTGTTATATAATTTACCTGGGTTTCAAATCCCATCTGATATTCAACTAGCTGTGAGAATTTGGCAAGCTACTATGCCTCTTCATCTGTAAAATAAGAATATTACCTACCTCACCAATTTGTTGCAGGGATTAAAGATCACATGTCTTTCTTATATAAATTTGGAGTTACCATTTATAATTTCCTCTCCTTCAACTGTTACATGAAGTCTTTTTTTCCAAAGTCTGTCACTTAACCATTAACATTAAACTTGGCCTCTGCCCAGCTGCTCATTTCATACCCCGTCTTCCACTTGACCCCCTCTTGGTCTTTTTGAGTCCAGTCTTAGCTCCTCACAACATGTTCTAATCTCTTCAGGTCAATATTTCAATATGTCTAAAGCAAATGCTATGCACATTCCACAGCCCTCTTCAAATATCTGCAGCTAACTCCCATTACTTACAGGACACAGTACAAACTCCTGAACTTGTATTTTATGTCCTCCATAATCTGGGTCGCTTGCCTACAAGGCTTTATTGTCTAACATTCTCCCTTTCACTCAATTGGGACACTCATTTCCAAGAAAGAGGTAATACAAATATTAATCTACTTTAACAAGACAGTTTTCCATTGCGTGTAAGTCTTTCCCATCTTTGTTTCCTCGACTTCCAATTAAGAAATATTTCTTTAACAGCAAATCATAGTCAAGTCCAACGGTATTTGGACTTGACACATTTCTTCTCACTCCTTTGTATCGTTATGCCTGCTATCACTTCAGAGCATTAACCTCCTGACTAGACTCTACTTCTTCTCCCCTATGTAATTCATTATCCATACAGCAGCCATACTAATATTTTTAAAATGCAAATCATATCCAGTCACAGCATTGCTTAGAACCCTCTAGTGGATTTTATGTTCCTAGAGAAATAAAACAAAAGCATCATGCATAACTCTGCCCCTGCCCACCCTTCCTCTTCATTTCTGCTCTAGGATTTATCACCATGCCTTTGTTCAATAGGCTCCTAGAACACTGCACATTCATTTTTCTTTGTCCATTTAACTCTGTCCCCACATATTTATGTGACTTACTTCTCCGATGAGGCTTTCTCTGACCATCTTTTCTCACATAGTCACCAAAACACATACATAACACACTCACATTCATGCACACATAATCACTCCCTGCCCCTTCCCCTTCTTTCTCTTCTGAGAATTCATCATTCATCATTTTGTGAAATTATTATTTTTTGATGTTACCACATCCCTAACTAACATGGTATGTTAACCTTCTGGAGTACAAATGGTCTTCTTTGTAACTGTATCCCTGACTGTATCCCATATGTTGAAAATTATCAGTAAACAGTTATTCAATAAGTAATCCTTCTATTTAAATGCTTAAAACCACTCTCCTTAGTCAGAATAGAAATTCCTTAAGAAAAGTGATATTTTCTGAATGTTTTAAACTTTTTCAAGAGAGTGGTTTGACCAGGGTAGGTGCTCAAATACTTGTTTGTGTGGTGTGTTTTTTGTTGTTGTTTTTTCTTTTCTTTTTTTTTTTTTTTCTTCTTCTTCTTTTTTTTTTTTTTTGGTTCTTTTAATCAGGTAAACTCAAAAGTTAAAGTAAAATAGATGCTAAGAAGTAAAGGAAAATAAACAGAAAGTTCAAAGTGAAACAGAAAATGAAATATAAAGTAAATATATCTTTCTACCCATTTTATAGAAGAGCTAGTTTCTCATTCATATGCCATGAAAATCTGTTTTATGTAGAGTTTTATTCCTGAAGTTATCTGTCTGCCGCATTATTTTGTACTGAATTTCAACTCTATTGAAATAAAAATAAACCACAAAGCTTCAAATATTAAATGAAGTAAATTTATCAATTACAGGCCCCACAAAGCCTGCAAGGGGACTTTTTGTCAGGTGCATAGTTCTAAACCTAAGGCAATGACTTTTAATTTTTTTTTCTAGTGTCACCAAATTTCTCATTATGATGATATATATGGGTGGCACAAATCACTAAAAACACCAATTACTTGAAAACTCCAAAAGACCCAAAATAATTAATATCAAAACGTTTTCAAAAATCCTCTAACAGCAAACTACTTTGCTGAGCTTTCTTTTTTCCCTTCCACCTACTCAAACTCAGTGCTATAGCTTACAGTAAAAATGTTTTAAAAGCAGAAAAGGTTAATTGGGCAAAATGCCTGGCACACAGTTATCATTCAATAATTATTTTTAAATAAATAAAACAACTTAAAAGACATTCAATAAGGAGCCTAATTAAACATCTGGTCCTAGAATATTATTATAATACTAGAGGCCCAGTGCACGAAATTCATACAGAGGGTGGGGAGTGTATCCCTCAGCCCAGCCTGCATTTTCTCTAGTCTGGGACTCCTAGAGGGATGTCCAACTGCCCGTTTAGGCCCGATTGCACTGGGATCAGGCCTAAACAGGCAGTCGGACATCCCTCTCACAATCTAGGTCTGCAGGCTCCCAACTGCTCACCTGCCTGCATTCTTGATTGCTCCTAATCACTTCCGCCTGCCATTCTGATCACACCCTAACCACTCCCCTGCCAGCCTGATTGATGTCTAACTGCTCTCCTGCCAGCCTGTTTGCCCCTAACTGCCCTCCCCTTCAGGCCTGGTCATTCCTAACTGCCTCCCTTGCAGGCCTGATCACTCCTAACTGCCCTCCCTTGCAGGTTTTATCACCCCCAACTACCCTCCCTTACAGGCCTGGTCCCTCCCAACTGCCTTCCCCTGCTGCCATCTTGTGGAAGCCATATTTATTTTCTTAATATAATTTTATTGATTTTTTTAAAGAGAGTAAGAGAGAGGGATAGAGAGTTAGAAACATCGATGAGAGAGAAACATCAATTAGCTGCCTCCTGCACACCCCCCACTGGGGATGTGCCTGCAACCAAGGTACATGCCCTTGACCAGAATCGAACCTGGGAACCTTGAGTCTGCAGGCAGACACTCTATCCACTGAGCCAAACTGGTTTTGGCTTGTGGCAGCCATCTTGTGTCCACATGGGAGCAGCTATCTTTGACCACATGGGGGCAGCCATCTTGTGTGTTGGAGAGACTGTCAATTTGCATATTACTCTTTTATTATATAGGATGTACAAAATTCAACTGATTTGAAAAAGTGAGGTATAAATGTAGTTTGTGATAATTCATTTGTAAAAGATGCACCAAGTGGGACTTAAGAAAAAATAAATAAATAAATAAATAAATAAATAAATAAATAATAAATCACCAGTCACCAAATACAAACTATTCCACTCCAGAAACCTCCTGAATTTGATGCATCTTCTCCACTCACTTTATTTATGTATTCATGCCTGGTATTCTTTTCCAAATATGCATTCTAAATACTAAGTCTATATTATCTCTATTGAATTTTTACATCATTCATAAGCACTAACACTTTATTGACCAAACAAATGCACAAAAAGAGTAATTTGATAGCATAGCTAGTAAGTGGTAGAGCTGAAATCCTTAACTGTTGTTACAATTTCCTTGCCTCTGACACTCTTTCTAATTATTATTTTTTAAATATTGTTTTGCCTCCAGTGGTCACGTGGTAACAATTCAGACTCATTAGTGTTTCAAAGAAGGCTTTTGAAAGTCTAGAACAAGTGTAGTTGTCCAAGCTCATCTCTTGACACTCCTTACCCCACACCATGTGTTCCTGCCAAAATGAACAGAGAGACTTAGGTCAGGCTGGGTCCTTTCTCAATCCTGTCATTTCGTGCATTTCTCCACTGTCTGTCCCATTCACTCCCCTACAGAATACCTTATAACAAGGCTCAAAGGTTTTTCCGTCAATGAAGCCTCCCTTTGCCAGTCCTCAATCCGCAGAGTAACTTGTTCGGCTCTCACTTTTTCCTAACATCACTTTCATTTATCTGGCACATACCTACCATAAGGTATCAGAATTTAATTATTAGCTAGTCCATCCTCCTTACCAAATGATAACCTCCTCCAGAGTAGAGTTTAGGACTTATTAATTATTGTGCTATGTTTCTCATCCAGGAATATTAGTTGCATGTCCACTGCAAGCTTAACTCAGTGCTGGGCACAAAGCAGACAATTGGTAAGAGGTTAGGCAGGAACTTATCAGAGCACTGTATTAAGAAACTAAGATTACAATTTTATTTTTTAGTTAAAGAATATGAGCACTGGAATCTGAAAAAAAATAAATTTAAACTTCATGTAACCTTGACCTTATTAACCTCTCTGATTTTTGGCTTTCTTATTTATTAAATAAATAATAATAATAACTTAATGCCCCAAATTAGATATTCATGAAAATAATAATTCTTATTAGACAGTCTTCAAGGTCAGGGAGATTTATAAGAGAACTACTAGCAAAGCCCAAAAATCTCTAAAGATAGAAGGCAGAGGACATGAAAGAGAATGAAATATGGGAATGACAGAAGAGTTGAAAAGCAGCAAAGACAAACTTTACTCCCTTGGAAATTTTGTTATTTTTGAAATATTAGGCCATCAAATGCAAGTTAACTTGGACCAAATTCTCTGCAACAAAGACAAAGCATTTTTCTCTTTCCCTCTTTGTGTAAACTCTTGGTTCAGCTATTGAGGGGCAGAGCTGCTATAGTAAAATATCACTCTACCAAATGGTTTTAGTTTTAGTCCATTTAAGCTATTATTCTGAAATTCAACTTGGCAGTCACCTTACTGCACAGTGAAAGGGCAGGATAAATGAAACTTCCCTGAAGTTCCTTTGTATCATTAGGCAGAGGAGAACATTATTGGCTCCCTGCAGTTGTGGCTAGGTTACACGGGTTATACTTGAGCATTTTAGGCCAAATTCTCACTGTAATGTGATATTATTGGGCCAGTTTGTCTAACTTGAGAGAAAGCCCTATTATAATTAGAAGTATATTAGAAGTATTTTTGTTTTATTTCTTAAGAGTATATATAAGACTCCAGAAAAAGTTAAAAGCCTCAGATGTTTTGTCCCCAAGAATGCTTGGGGAGAGAAATTAAAAGAAAATATGCCTAACTGCCCTCTCCTGCAGGCCTGCCCTCCCCTGCAGGCCTGGTCTCCCCCAACTGTCCTCTTCTGCTAGCATGGTCACCCCTAACTGCCCTCCTTTCTAGCCTGATTTCCCACAACTGCCCTCCCCTGTAGACCTGTTTCTCCCTCCCCACCCCCCCGCCCAAATACCCTACCCTGCTGGCCTGGGTCCCCTTCAACTGTCCTCCACTGCAGGTCTGGTTCCCCCCAACTGCCCTCCTCTGCCATCCTGGTCACCCCAACTACCCTCCTCTGCTGGCCTGGGCACCCTTAACTTCCCACAACTTCCCTCCCCTGCAGGCCATCTTGGAGTGGCCATCTTGTGTCTTGGTTTGATAGTCAATTTGCATATTACTCTTTTATTAGATAGGATTTTTATTACAAGCTTGGATTTTACATTTTATTATTCATCATCCTCATCTTTATCTGGCAGTCATTGCAAACTTATTTATCCTTATGAAGTTTAGAACCCATTATGTTGTGTAGTTCACACACACAAAAAAATTATGTTGAGCTTTTGGGGGAAAACTCATTAAGTATATTGATTAACATGAAAGGCACAGGTTTATTTATGTTATAAGTCTTCCTATCCAAGGACAAAATATAGCAAATCTTTTATCTATGCATATCCTCCATTATATCCCTCACTGGTTTAGCATGTTTTCTTCATGCAGATCTTGGATATTTATTGATAAGTTTATGTCAAGTGTTACGTAAGTGTTGTTTATACAAGTGTTGTTACTACCAATGAGGTCTGTTCTTTCATTATATATTTTAAATTATTTAAAAATGTAAATAAGATTATAAAATGAATACCCCTATACTAAATACCAAGCTCTGACCATACTTACTTCCTATATCTTCTTTAAAAAAATCAAATATTACAGATTTGTTTAGAGACTCTCTGACCTTCATCGAATGGGGTTGCCAGATAAAATTCAGGACTCCTTGTTAAAATTTCATTCCATGTTTAGTATATCTCATGTGATATGCAATTTGAATGTATTTTTATTTGCTAAATCTGACAAACTTACCCCCAAGGAATAAAAATATCCTGAATTTTTAACCATTCTGACTCATTTCAACTCTACTGCTATGCATATGTGTTCTTAAACACCTTATAGCATTGCTTTGCATGTCTTCAAAACTTACATAAATGATTCAAGCATGTTTCCATCAATGCTTTTTCTCTATAGCATACTCCAATGGTTTGAACAGTAATTGTGGATAGCTGGCTGGCTAAGATATATATGTGTGCACTGTATATGTTCTCTGGATTAATATTTAATGAATTTGACAATGCTTCATTATAAGTTGTGAGTCAAAAGTACAGATAGTCCTAGTTTGTCACAAACATGGTTTATATTTTTTGTTATTCTTGTTTCAATGGTTTGAGGGTAGAGAAAGGGAAAGTACCTATGCTTTTATTTTCCACAATTAGAAATCACTTTGAAAATTATTGATGCCTTAAGCTGCATTTTAAGCAAATAAAATCAGAATCAACAAGAGCCAGTCTAAAAGCTGTGCAAGTGAACAGACCCCACCAGTGATTCTTCTATGGGGGTGAGATCCATTGCCTTAGCCAAAGATAGGCTTTTTAATAATATTTAAAACATTCTATTTAATATGAATGAATTTGTATTCTGAACCAAATGTACATTTTCAAGCATCTTGGTATACATTTTTAAAAGTCTTGCTACTTCTAAAAAAAAGCACAAAATTTGTTCCATAAAAGCTACCATTTTTAATCTCTAAAGTTTACAAATGGCTTTAAGTATAAATAGAAGTTAACTGGAATTTTATAGAAAGGTCAAGTCTGTTTGGTTCTATTAGACTCCCTGATGTGTAATATTTGGGTCTGCAAAAATTGTACAAAATATCCTGTAAAATATTTTTTAAAATCTTTGAATGATTTAAATATAGGCAACCCGCAATATTTATGCCAACCTTTCTCTGCAGCGTATTTTTTTCACTCTATTACAGAATCTTATGCTCTAGTCAATTGATTGCTGTCCTGTCCCTCAATTATACATTTTTTTTCCTGCTGTGCTATTTTGCTTATATTCTCTAACTGAAAAAGATATTTTCACCTTTGATGATAAATTATACCTATCTTCTTTTTTTAAATATTTTATTGATTTTTTACAGAGAGGAAGGGAGGGGGATAGAGGGTTAGAAATGTGGATGATCAAGAAACATTGATCAGCTGCCTCCTGCACAACCCCTCCCGGGAATGTGCCCCTAACCAATGTACATGCCCTCAACCAGAATCGAACCTGGGATCCTTCAGTCCACAAACCAACGCTCTATCCACTGAGCTATACCTACCTTCTTAAGTAATTTCTTCAAAATCAGCTTCTCTTCCTCCTTCGAGATCTCCTAAGCCAGATGTTGGTTCTCCATTTCTGAATCCTAAAGGCAGTTTATTTGTATATTTCTTGGCATGTTTATTACATTATTATATTACAATAATATGTGTACTTGATTTTTTTTCCTTAGTAATAAATTTTAATGTTAATAGAATCATATTTTATAATTATTTAACATCTACTAAATTTCATACAATGGATTACGGGCATTATTTGCTTTAAGCTTTAATATAAACATAGACTATGTAAAATTACTTTTTTCTATTTTCCTAATGAGAAAGCATGGGTAGAATGAAGTTGAATAGTTCTTCCAAAATCATACAACTAGCATAAGGCCAGTATTTGAACATGTCTCACTGCAAAGTTAGCACTCTAAGCACAATGCCTTGTAGTGTCATAGATCTATTGCCTTTATGGGGTCTTGCTCAGAAACTTTTCAGTGGTAAACCCTAGGATATTTATTACATTGAACCTCATCATTTAACCTCTACCATCAGTTTGATCTTATCTAGGCTGCTTTTATATAATTACTAGAGGCTCAATGCACAAAATCACTCATGGTAGCCCACTGCTGCTTGCAGCCCCACTCACCGACCTCATGGTGACCAGTCATTTGGTCATCACGATTTTTTCAGACACTGGCTTTTTATATATATAGATAAATGTTGGATTCTCGAGTCAATATTTTTTAATGTTTCTGTCTCCTCATTACACTTCAGAATTTTAATTAGAATATATTCCCAGCTAAAGAACAAGTCCTAATCAATCGTTTTTATGCCTCCCCTGCCTTCTAGCAGACTCCAATTGCTTTGTAGACCTGAATTGACAGCCATTATGATTAGCCTGGAAAGCTGAATTTTGTCAAGTTAATTACCAGTAATACACACTGACTTTGATTCATGAGTATGGCTTTTAGCAAGGCTCTTAATGTGAGATGTTAATCAGTCAACACTAGTTTTCACAGTTTAATGGAAATGTAAAAGGAGAGTTTCAGGGAAAGCCCAGGCAAGAAGGACCCTGGTGTGCGCTGAAAAAAAACCCATAAAATATAAAAGAAACATTCACTTTAAAGTGTTTTGGGGCTACTTGATCATGAAATGAACACTCCTTTCACTGCTGGAGCTGAAATCAAATCAATTACCAGTGCTCTTCACCAACCCAGAGATAAATTGAGAGATTGTACTCGGCCTTTCAGGTACAAACTTCTCAAACTAAATGGAGTTGTGTGGCACCACGGGTAATTGCAAAATGGCAGGAGAAAGAAGAAAATGTACTCTTGTAAATATAAAATATTTAAAAGGTATTATAAATATAATATATTTAAAAGATATTACATAGTATTTGATCAAATTGGAAATATTACACAATCTCTTCTTAATTCAATGTTTAAAATGTTACTGGAAATTAGGACATTCATGACCTAAGTCCTTTATGCAGTTTGTTAAGCTTGTTGGCTTTCTTTGTCTCATCTGAAAAAAATATCTTGGAAAAAGACCTCTTTACATGGACACATTTGAAAATGACAGCATGATAGGAAAATAAAAGCCTTATGTTTTGCTGCCAGTTTTTTGCTACTAAATATGTTTTTATTTCTGGGGGAAATCTGATTTTTATAGCATATGAGGAATTCAGGTTTTGACTATATATTTTAGCCTCTAGTTTTAGGCAATTTTTATGACCAAGAAAAAAAAATACCAGAAAAATAAATGGAACCTCATTTGGGTTTACAAGCTCTTTGTTACCAGGGAACACTGTACTTTAATATCACTGGACTTTATCCATCAAATTATACAAATCAAGTATGACATGACTCACAAAGTATTATAACCAAATGCATTTGCTTACAATAATCATAAATATCCTCTCCAGGTCCACCTGTCTCCAATCAAAGCCCAACTTCATACCCAGGAACCACATCTTTTTTATACAGACTATGGCTTCTCATCTCTCTATAGGTTGATTGGAAGACTAAATTTCCAAGTAAAAATAACAAGGCAGTTGTAATTTGTGAATCAAATTAAATATATATACCAACTTTATATGCAAGGTCAGAGAAAGGGGGGAAAAAGCCTGCTTCATTTACTAATATATACACAAAATTGAACATTTTGATATTTAAGAGGACTATCAAAGAATGCTACTGGGTTAGAAGTTTGACATCAGTGAAATAAGTTAAAAGAAAAGGTTTTTATGGAATTAACTCCTGTCAGCTGATCCAAACATTTAGACAAATAATATTGTAGGCAAATCATTAACACTTCAGTGTTATTCTTTTTCTTTTTCCTCAATAGAGGAACTAATCAATTTCTGAACCAATGGCGATTTCAATCTTTTTTTCCATTTAAGACTATTGCAGTCGGCATTTTCTTGTGCTCCCTTTATATTAGAGAAGAAAATAACTCAATCCTAAAATTCATTTTTCTCAGCACAACATGAGACTGTTCTATAAAACTATATGACACCTTCTAGGACTATTTCTTTGAAATTTGAGAATTTGGACAATGAATAAGTAAAACATATTTGATGCAATTTTATATTAATAAATCATTATGATAGATCAAAATACTATGTTACCTTTCTATCTTGAACTTGTGGGTAGACATTTTCCTCATAAGATTATATATTATCATTTATCATTGGTCTTTTCATTATTTCCCACATCAAGTAATAGTTATAAAATTAAATAGGATATTTTCAAAGATAAACATAAAGTTGACATAACTTCTCGTAATAATATCTTATCAGATGCAGTTACTGAATACATTAAGGAAAAATAATTGCCCACATTGAATATGATAGGTTTAAAATTGCTTTAACCCTTCCACACCGTGGGGCAAATAAGTTAATGAACAATTTTCCTAGCTCTCCTCATTTGCAATTTAAATTTTTCTCTTTTGTGGTATAAATATTTATTTTCAATCACGTGAATATTTGCAGAGTTCTCCCTGTACCAGGAATATAATGATTACCAAAGCCAAATACCTACTTCCCAAGTGTATATCATTTACTGGAATATTACAAATCAATAGATGTGTGTTATGTGCTTATTTTGTTCATTTATCAGAATTAATTACACAACTAAAATCACTACTAATCCTCTCACTCAGAGATAACCAGTTAAAATACTGGAGTATGTAAATGCAGTAGGTGTATTTATTTGATTGAAGTATATGAAATCACTGTTTTTGTAAATTAGACATGGTCAATAGCAGCAATAGCATATAAGTCAATCTAATATATTTCATTGGGTGTATAAACTACCATCCACGATAGTTGGATATTTCTTCTCTCCTGAAGAAAAATCTCTCTAAGCAAAACATCTAATCTAGAGAATATGTACCTTTTTTTTCTTTTAATAATTATTTTCAAATTGTACTGAGGATATTTTGCTCAACTGTTGCTTTACTTCCCATTTATGTTGTTTTGAAATTAAATGACTGCTTCATCCATTTTTCTCCTTTGTTTTCTATTATCTATTAAATCAATTTTATTCAAAAATGTATTTTACTGCAAGAGAAATTTCACTTGACCTACATTTTTTGCCTTTTGTTAACAGAATTGCCATGGTATTTTCTTTATTCTTAGGGGGAAAACACAATATATTGTTATATCCCCTCCATCATTCCTCACATACTATAGTATCTTTCTCCCTTGTTTTCCTGTAAGTCTTGTCAATGGGTGGTCTGTTTAATTGACTTTGTCAAAGAAGAAATATTGGATTAATTAAACAATGCTTTCCCCCCCTAATTTTTAAGGGTCATCTTTTGGTGTAGGTGTGTTTTTTTCTTCTTCTTTATTTTTCCTAAGTATATTTTCTTATTCTTTCTATTTTTTGCTTAGTTAAATACTTAATTCACTTATTTTCAACATGTAAAATAATTTTATTCTGAGTATGGCTTAGACCCATTACATCATTTAATATGTATTTTTTCTCTATTTTCTAAGCATGATATAATTGTGGAAGTGAATCTTGGATTTCCCAAGAGTTAATTAGGAGTCATTTATCTCTATTGTGGCAAACACTGTAGGTGTTTAGATACCAAATCCCCCTTTTCATCTGACCTCCTTCCTGTAGAAGTAAAACAGCTAAAATTCTCAATAAGTCCTTGCAATTTGGGGGGAATGTGTGGTCTAGTTCTAACCAATGATATATTACAAAAGCCGCTGTACTACCAGAAAAGCTCTCTAAGAGATCTCATAGGGCTTATGGTACTGACTGGCTTGTTCCTTTGGTCCTCTGCTCCTGTGCCTGTTCCTGCCTGGAATGGGATCATATGCCCAAAGGTTTTACAACCATCTTGAACATGAGGATGAAACCACATACTTAGAATACAAACTCAGGAGAAAGAGCAAAGATACTTAGGGGTAGCCTGAAGCTGATCCATAGGTCCAAGTTGCCTATCTCTGGACTTCTTGATTCATTAAAAAAAAAATAAAGTCTTTACTTTGTTTAAACCACTTTCATCATGCTTTCACTTTCATGCAGCCAAAATTAATCTTAGCTGAAAGGATAGCTGTAGTACATGTTGTCAATTCCCAACTCATCTTTATTGGTCAATGTGCCTGATCCCCAGCTGCTGTGAGCTTACAGCTATACTCTTCTCTGGAAAGCTATCCTGGACTGAGAAAAGCTGCCTCACTCTGGGCATAGCCCAAGGTCAACAGTTTAGCAATAGAGCATTACAAAAGCCAGCCTCTCTGGTGAGCAACATACAAGTTTCTCAGCCCAGAATAAAAGGAGACCTTCAGACTTGGGGTAGAGGAAGATATTAGATTGTTTGGACAGGGCAACATAAAGCAGTTATAAATACCATACTGCCCAGTTGGTGTGACGCAGTGGTTGAGTGTTGACCTATGAATCAGGAGGTCATGGTTTGACTCCTGGTCAAGGCACATGCCTTGGTTGTGGGCTTGATGTTAGGGGTGTACAGGAGGCAGCCAATCAAGGATCCCCTGTCATTGTTGATGTTTCTATCTCTTTCTCCCTCTCCCTTCCTCTCTGAAATAAAGAAAAAATAAAATAAAATAAGATTACACCAATGCTTCAAAGTTTAGTAGGCCTCTAGAACCATTTTAATGTACTTTGTGAATATCCAGATTCCACTATAGACTTTTAAATCAGAATTTCTATAAGAAGAGGTTTAGGAATAGGTTTTCCAAGATGGCTTTGATGCTTTGCCAGATTTAAGAAACACTGGTTTACCTGACTGGAAAACAAGGATGGCTTAAAAAGACTCAAAGAATTCTCTCATTGACAATGACCATTTTGTTTCACTATTATATTTTTCCTCTGAATGGGTCAATTCTGTTTCTAAAGCTATTGGTTTCTATATCTTGGTTTCCCCTTCTCCCATCTGTGGATTTTCATTCTGAGATTCTTTTGTTAGCATATGTAATCTTGGGAGAGCTTTGCATTTGTGGCAGGAGGATTATTTCTACCTGAATAGTAGACAACGATTGGATACTTTTGCTGAAAAACTCAAGTAAGGGGTGGGAAGTAGATTTCAGTAATCAAAATCATTTAAACTAACTATATCAATAATAAATCACAAACTTCAGAGGAGACCAAGATAGTAGCTGTGCAATTTAGCCAGGCCAGGACTTGCTGGCTCTAGTTCATGTTGAAAACAAAAGCAGGCTTGAATTCAACCAAATGTCACTTGTTAATATAAACTACAAAAAAACTGATGAAAATTAAAGTAGAACAGAAGATGGTTTTAATAATTTCACTCACTAGCATTTAGCTTAAAAATCTACCCATTTCTTTATGTGAGGTATGTCCTTCCTGGATTATATTCAACTTGAGTTATATTCATCTTTAAATCAAGACAGTTATAGAATACTAGAGGCCTGGTGCACGGATTCATGCACCAGTGGGGTCCATTGGCACAGCCTGCAGGGATCAGGCTGAAACCCTCAGTCTAATAATGCGTGCCACTCCTGCCTGCCTCTCCTGTTCAGTCCAGCCTTGCTGTGCCTGCTGCCACCATTCTGTTGTGGATTCTGGGCTGTGGTGGTCAGCAGTGAGCCCCATGTCTGGCACCCATTGGTCAGCTCTGCTGTGGGAGCACAATGATTACCAGGGGACAGCTCCTGAATTAAGCATTTGCCCCAGGTGGTCAGTATGCGACATAGTGACCAGTGGACTGGCTGCTCGGTAGTTCAGTTGCTTAGGCATATATATATATATATATATATATATATATATATATATATACACACACACACATACATACATATATATACATACATATATATATTATAATTCTTTTCCATGGAGTAAGGAGCACACAAAGGCAGAAATGTCTAGGCCCCACAAAAGTCATAATGTGACCCTACTAGCATCTCTTCCACTTCCTTTTTATCATTTTTTATATTTTTAAATAAATCTCTATTGTTCAGATTATTACGAATGTTCCTCTCTGCCCCGCCCCCCCCCTCCCCCATTGCTCCCCTCCACCAGGTTCCCACCTCATCTTCTGCCCTTTCCCCACTGTCCTCATAGGTGCACAGTTTTTGTTCAGGCTCTTCCCGCACCCCCACTCCCCTTTTCCCCGAGAATCGTCAGTCCACTCCCCTTCCATACCTCTGATTCTATTATATTCAACAGTTAATATTGTTCATCAGGTTTTTTAATTCCCTTGGCTTTTAGTTTCACTTGTTGATAGTTACGTATTTGTTGATCATAATTTGTTGATCATAATTTTTATCTTTATCTTCTTTCTCTTCCTAAAGAACCCCCTTCAGCAATTCATATAATTCTGGTTTGGCGGTGATGAACTCCTTTAGCTTTTTTTTTATTTGTGAAGCTCTTTATCTGGCCTTCAATTCTAAGTGATAGCTTTGCTGGGTAGAGTATTTTTGGCTGTAGGTTCTTGCTATTCATCACCTTGAATATTTCTTGCCATTCCCGTCTGGCCTGCATGGTTTCTGTTGAGAAATCAGCTGACAGTCGTATGGATGCTCCTTTATAAGTAACTACCTGCTTTTCTCTTGCTCCTTTTAATATTCTCTCTTTGTCTTTTTGCTCTTGGAATTTTAATTATGATGTGTCTTGGTGTGGTCCTCTTTAGATTCCTTTTGTTTGGAGTTCTGTGCACTTCCTGGACTTGTAAGTCTATTTCTTTCCTCAGGTGGGGAAGTTTTCTGTCACTATTTCTTCCAGTATGTTCTCAGTATTTTGCTCTCTCTCTTCTTCTGGGACTCCCATAATTCTGATGTTGGTTCGTTTGAAATTGTCCCAGCCGAAACCGGTTTGGCTCAGTGGTAGAGCATCGGTCTGCGGACTGAAAGGTCCCAGGTTCGATTCTGGTCAAAGGCATGTACATTGGTTGTGGGCACATCCCCAGTAGGGGGTGTGCAAGAGGCAGCTGGTCGATGTTTCTCTATCATCGACGTTTCTAGCTCTCTATCTCTCTCCCTTCCTCTCTGTAAATATCAATAAAATATTTTTTTTAAATGAAATTGTCCCAGAGGTTTCTTACACTATCTTCAACTTTCTGGATTCTTTTGTCTTCTTGCTTCTGTGGAGGAGAGTCCTCTAGCTCTTTGTGTTCCAAATCTTTTACTTGATTCTTGTGAGCTTCCATTCTGTTTTTAGGACTCTGTATAATATTTTTTATTTCAGACAATGTATTCTTTATTTCCAGTTGATCCCTTTTCATATTCTCATAGGTCTCATTTATTTTATCGGTCTTTTCTAGGAAATTCTTGAAAAACCTTATAACCATGGTTTTGAACTCTATATCTAGTCACTTCTTTTCCTCCATTTCTTTTGTTTGTGATCTGTTTCCTTGTCTCAGCATTTTCACAGCTTCCCTGAGTTGGTAGGGTGGCTTTGTGTGCTAAGGTGTCCTATATGATTCAGTGGGTCAGCCTCCCAGTTACCTGAGGTGGACAATCTTGGTGTAGCCATTTGTGGGCTGAGTGTTCAGTCTTGTTGTTAAGCCTTGCTTGTTGTTGGTATCACTGGAAAGTGCTGATCTCTAAGCCAATTGGCTATGAGGATCAGAAGTGTCTCAGCTAGGAGGGTTTCTGTATTCTGCTTGGATGGGGTGGAGTCTCGGGGTGGCACAGACAAGCTTTGGTGAATTCCGCAAAATTGGTTGCAGGCACACACACCTCTTTGGTATAGGTGCAGACAAGCTTTGGATTCCTGTCTGTTCCTCCCTAGGAGAGTCCTATTTGCGGCAAACGAGAAAGCTAGCCACTGGGAGGGCTTTTGTGTTCTGCTTGGATGGGGTGGAGTCTCGGGGTGGTGCAGACAAGCTTTAGTCAGCCCCTCCCTTTGAGGGT
Source organism: Pipistrellus kuhlii (assembly GCF_014108245.1). Lineage (NCBI taxonomy): Eukaryota > Metazoa > Chordata > Mammalia > Chiroptera > Vespertilionidae > Pipistrellus > Pipistrellus kuhlii. Next base: position 35,479,008 of record NW_023425529.1, on the reverse strand, counting down.
CTGGTTTCTGAGTTCCACAGTAATGGCCGCTGGCTTAACATATCTCCGAGAGATCTCTGCCCACCTCCTGACAGTCTGGCCTCTCCCTGCCTGGGGCCATCTATCAGAGCAATAGGGTGCTTCTGTTTTCCTCCCGAACAAGAAAGCTAGCCCTACTGTTAGCTGTCCGCCTTCTCCGCGCACAGGGAGTAAGCCTGCAGCGAACTCGGCCCACCCTCTCCGTGCTCCGCAAGCAAGCCAGCAGCAAAGTCTGGTGGCTGCCTTTTCTCGTGCGCAGTTCTCCACACCTTCACAGTTCCTGAGATTCAGCGTGCCTTCTCTCTCCTTCCCAGATGGTAGAGCGTCCGGCACTTCAGGGCGATGTTTCCCGTTTTCCAGTTCTAAATTCAAATTTGTTGTGGTAGGCTGCATTCGGGTGTCTACCCTATGCTGCCATCTTGGTTTCTCCCTCCACTTCCTTTTTAGATGAGTCTTTATAACACACAAAATTTCTTGGGCACATTAGCAGTTCCTATATTCTAGTATGACTTTGCTATAGCAGAAGTAGGACAGAGTTCCTAGTTTGAATGTCATCCATTGTCATATTTCTCCCCATTTTTGATACCTTGTGAGATTCTCATAGGGCAAAAGGGTGTCACCAGAAGCAATTTCATAAAAAAAATACATCAAGTGTTTCATAAGATAAAATACTTTGCAGTTCCAGTTCCTCTGCTTCTTGAAAAAATTATAAAAGCTAAATCTAGAAGTTTCATGTGAGTCAGCCAAGAAACTTCTAGTAATAAACATGGAGGTCTAAAGCATTTGAAAATGGCTTCTTTACTAGATAATTAGTTTGGTTATTAGATAAGAAATCTATAAAATTGTGGAACAATTTATGTTAGCAAAGTGAAATCTAATATGCATGTAACAAATAACTCTCTTAAATAGCTAAGAATTAGCATTTACTGAGCACTTCCTATGTACCTGGCATCCTCCAATAAAACATATTGCCTAAGGTAAATGCTTTTATAATTAATACTAGAGGCCCAGTGCACAAAATCCATGCCCAGGATGGGGCTGTCCCTCAGCCCAACCTGTACCCTCTCCAACCAGGGATCCCTCTCACAATCCTGGACTGCTGGCTCCCAACTGCTCATCTGCCTGCCTTCTTGATTGGCCCTAACCACTTCTCCCTGCCAGCCTGATTACCCCCTAACCACTTCCATGCCAGCCTGATTAATGTCTAACTGCTCCCCTGCCAGACTGTTTGCTCCCAACTTCCCTCCTCTGCCAGCATGGTCACCCCTAACTGCCCTCCCGCAGGCTTGATTGCCTTCAACTGCCCTCCCTTGCAGGCCTGGTCCCTCCCAACTGCCCTCCCCTGCTGGCCATCTTGTGGTGGCCATTTTGTGTCCACATGGGGGCAGCTATCTTGATCTTGTGTGTTGGAGTGATGGTCAATCTGCATTTTACTCTTTTATTAGATAGGATAGAGGCCTGGTGCATGGGTGGGGGCCAAGTGGTTTGCCCCAAAGGGTGTCCCGGATCAGAGCAGGAATTCCCTTGGGGCGTGTGGCGGCCTGGGTGAGGAGCCTGTGGTGGTTTTCAGGCCAGCCTAGCCCTTCTGGTGACCCTAACCCTGGTATCTGGGGTTTATTTATCTTCTACAATTGAAACTTTGTAGCCTGGAGTGGAGCCAACCCTTCTGCTCACTCAGTGGCAGCAGCCATTTCTGTTGGGGTTTATTCTCCTTCTATAATTGAAATTTTGTAGCCTTAAGCGGAGGCCTGGGCTGACCAGGGTGTGTAGAAAGCTTGGCTTCCTCCATTACCTGGAAAACCCAAGCCTCCCTCCTGCAATCTCCATGGCTGCAGCCATCTTGCTTGGGTTAATTTGCATAATTGCTCCTGATTGGCTGGTGGGCATGGATGGTGGGCATGGCTAGTGGGTGTGGTGGAGTGGTGGTTAATATGCATATTACTCTTTTATTAGATAGGATTTTACAGATAATAAATAAGACCTAGAGATTTTAAGTAACTTACCTAAAATCATAGCTACTAAGGACAGAAATGAAAGTCAATTAAATTCTATATAGTTCTTTAAACCTGTTATACAGATCTTTCCTCCAAACAGCTTTAAAGAAAAACATACTTGCTAGAAATTTTATCAAAATTTTACTGCATTATTTGTTTTTCCTTCAATGTACATACAAAAGATTCCTTATTGACTGTGGTTTTGCTTTACTTTATTAAGAAACATATTCAAAGTTACTAAAGAAAAGTTATACTTCCTGAAAGCTTTTCCATCACTAAACTTATTTTAAAATATTTTTAACCTGTGCAAAACTACAAAACTAATATTATATACATTATTTATAAAACAGTTTTACATTATACATAAAATTTGTATACTCTGTAGGGAGAGAATGCTACATAATTAATTCTTAGCTATATAAGTGTGCATGTGTACATCTGCCAACTGGCAGATTCTCAGTAACTATTTCTTTTCTACTAGTTTGAGGGCAGCATTTCCTGTCATGTGCCTCAATAAACTACTAGCTACTTGAAGGCAAGGACAACGTCTAATAGACACCTACAGTCCCTTTCCCAAAGTCTAGGGCACAGTATGCTTTGGATTAGATTTTTTTTTTCTAGATTTTAGAGTTTTGGAAGGGTATATACCTGTCTAGAGTAGCAACACCTAAACAAAGACATCAATATTTTTTCAGGAAAAATTCTAAATATTTACATGAGACAAAATAAAGTATAAGTAGCCTCAAATCAATTCAGAATAGGTTTTCTCACAAGTGAGTTCAGGTCACAATCAGATGTTGTAGCTAAATGAGTCACAAAGACTGCATGTTTAGAGCTCTGTTGATTTTCAGAATTACAAAAGAGGAAACGTTGACCTGTACTCTTTTGTACCCTGTGTAGCTACACCATGAGGTACTTATTAGTTGATGGAGAAGTCTATTGTTCCCCATAGCTCAGATCTGTGCAGTATGCCCCAATTCAGTAATAATCACCTTTTGGTAATAAATTACAAAAAATGAATTTATTAAGTTATGAGATTGAGTATCAAAGTAAAATTAGTATTTGTTTTTGGTCATGAAAATAAGATCATATTTTAGAGTTCTTGCATAAAATAATTTTAAAACTTAGTGGAAAAGGTCCAACATAAAAGAGAAAACAGGAGCAGGCCCAGAGTGTTTTTAAGGTTACCACCTATGTCACTTATTAGGTTGACATACTAGTATTTGGGGCAGGGAATGTGATATAAAAGGTGGAAAGTTGAGCACTTGAAATAGTTATGAATGAGGATCGAGAGTCCTGCAACCTTTTCATAAGCATCATTGTCTGAAACAGGACTGATAAGTGAGGATTTCTAGATTAACTGTGATGCTTGGGATTTGGAAGGAGAAGATGGTCAGCTAATAACCTCTTTTCTCAAAGGCAAAAGTGTATTATCTTTGCTTTATATTTTATACAATCATAGTTGGACTTTGGTTTAAATAATCTCATAATATTATTTTCAAAAAATGTTGAATTACACAAAAAACAATTTTAGTTACAGTTTCTTTTTCAAAGGGATTTGTCATATGATTAAATTATCCAATAGTCATATTATTTACAATTCCAATAAAATTCGGTTTTAAGAAACACAAAATGATCCCACAAATTAAATGCTATTTGGCTGTGTGTCCTAATCATTTGTATACTACTCAACACTTATGTGTGTACACACACACACACACACACACACACACACCATTGAGACAGTAACTGGTACTTTGACTGAGATCCATCAATAGTGTTTAGCAATAAAACAGTATACTCTGAAGTAAATCTCTGAACATCTATGAAAAAAACTAGAACTTGTGACCAAATTACTGCTAGTAAACATGCTCTTCTAAACTTATCTTTTTTAGTCTGACTTACTTTATAAACAAATTTGAGCAGACTAGTCTAAGAAGAAAGCCACATTATTGAAGGTCAAAGTGTTAAGATCAGCTGAGTAGACTTTTTAACAATATTCTACTCTTATCTTTAGCCTGGTACTGACACATGATAAATACTCAATAAATACTTGTTCTGTTGTCTAAGAGCTCCCACAGTTATGCATTATGTACTTCCTCTGAACCAATAGCAATATATTAAGCAAATAAGAGTAATTTATTTTACTGATCTCAAAATACAACGAGATAAGGCAAATTCCACAATTTTACATGAAATATAGCAAAGATCTGATCCTGATGCCAACTTAAATGCTCTTTTCCAAAAGCTTCTGCTTCCTTTATTTCAGCTGCTATAGTTAGCAACTTTTTATATGCCAGATGATCAGGTTAAGAAGGACTGCTATTTAGAAGTTGTTTATACAATAGCTTAGAAATTACATAACAAATTCTAGAGCCAGAAGAATCTTATGGTGACTAAAGGATTAGACCTATATATAAAGCGTCCCTAAATATTGTCTTCTGAAAATGTAACTATCCTCAAATTTAAAATCAAAGTGACTATTACTTCATTTTTTCCATTGAATTCACAAATAAATTACTGATGTATTTAGAATGATCGAATATTACACAAGAATATGCATAAATATGCATTATTCCATCTGATGAATCAGCAGCCTTGCATCTTAAGCACATTACTTCCAACAGAATAAGCAGCACTTCTGTCCTCAAGGGAAAGATGACTATAAAATTACTTTAATTGTCCAGTGTTTGAAAAGTCTTGAACTGTAATAACATGCAGGCAATCAGAGAGTAATGATCTCGAATAGCCTATCTTAAAAAACTTAACACCTAATACCATCTGAGGTGAAGGTAAGCAATTTCAATGAGGATATCTAGACACATTGAGAAATAGGCTTTGATGGAAAGAAATCTCAAATTTTCATCAGATGGAAAGCCAGGGAATAGACCTGCACAAAACAGTTTGTTCAAATAAATAACAGCAGAACCTGGGAAAACTGAAGGATAGGTGCAAAGTCTGTTAAATCTGATTTCAAATCCCAGCCTACAGTTGTGTCAGTAATTAGGAAATCTCACTCAGCCTCGGTTCCTTCATCAGTAGAGGGAATGGTAATCTCTGTCTCACCGTGTCACGAGGGCATTCTATTCAATTGCACAGCTCCACCATGTTGGGCTTCAGCCTTTGTGCTTATAGGGCTTTTTTTTGCTCATTGGGACAAAACTAGATTGATAAACTAGACAGATAAGACTGAATTTAATGAAGCCAACTCAATGTTGACAGGAAGCCTCCTGAAAATTTATTTTATTTTATTTTGTGTGTGTGTGTATGTGTGTGTGTGTGTGTGTGTGTGTGTGTGTGTGTGTGTTTTATCACAGAAGGCATTATAAAACGTTCATAACTCTCAGGAGTATTTTTAAAATGATTCAGCAGGTTATTGGTTTCCATGCATTGCTTTAAAAAAGAAATACCCGGGGCGGAGCTTGAAGATGGCGACCTAACAGTCGGACTTGTTCTGACTCTGGTCCCAGAACAGATAGAAACAGCGTCTGAGTCGCTCAGGGAATGTTGATTGGCAGCTAAGGGGCTTCGGAATTCTCTAGGAAGGTAAGGAAAGGTCCGTTGGACAAGATTTCCTGACCAAGAGGCCAGCACTGCCGCGGCTGCAGCGGCTCTCCCAGCGAGCTCTCGCGGAGAGAAGGCAGCGCCATCTTACCAGGAAAGGAGGAACATCCCTGAGGCCTGGAAAAACACGCAGCGGGGAGGTCCATCAAGCAGCTGAGAAGCCCGAATCGGCACGGGCGCGTGGAATCCGGGGAGTTCTTCGGTCACCCACGGAAAGGTCAGAGTTTGCGGGGACAGCCTAGGGGACCGGGGTCCCGCGGCCCAGGCGGCTACGGTAGCCGGGGAGCTCCAACCCCTCCCTCAGGGTAGCCGGGAGCGCGCACTACCGGCCGCCGAGCAGCACCCAAAGAAGGCTGCAGCGACACCTAGTGCTGGGTTTGACGTAATCCTCCCCAGAAGCGGGACTTTTTTAAAACGCCACAGGTCACTGGACAGAGCGTTAAGAATCTCGGCTGTTTCGCCAAGGGCGGAACATCTGGACACCTTGGTGCCTGATCCCCTTCACCCCCTTGCTTCTGAATACTAGGGAAGGACTGCCCAGTTGGACATATCCGGGGAAATTGCAGGGGGAAATTGCCTTCCTGGAAACAAGGGATCTGTACTAGAAGAGATAGTCTGGGAGCCAGCTGGCACCCTGCCAGCTAGAGCCATAGAGAAAGAAGACCAGAGCAACCAAAAAGACTGGGAGGTCAAACCAGTAACACTGACACCTAAGAGCTGAATTACAAACTGCACCCCCCCCCCTTTTTTTTTTTTTTTCCTTCTCTTTTCTTTTCTTTTATCTTTTAATTAATCAAAAATAAATGGACACAAATAACTAAGATATAGTCTACTTAAAATTAAGGATTACCTTACAAATCTGAGGTGCAGTGGAATGCTGGGAACTGCAAGACTTTTTGGGCCGAGAATCAGGAGTGCCAAATACATTAACAGAGGAAGTGAATGACCACTACTGGACATTTTTATGCTAATTTTACTATTATTTTATTTTCATTTTTTACCTCTTTTATTTAATCTTCATTTTTTATATCTTTTACTTAAGAAACGATTTTTTTTCCTTACTTGATTTTACCTTTTTAATTATTACATTTTTCAATCTCTATCATCACTATTACTACTGCTATTTTGCAATTTTTTTTTTTTTTCCCTCTTCAGTACCATTGTATTTTTTTTCTTTATTTTACCTTGGGAGTAACCTTCATTCTATTTTAATCTCTACTATAGCATCATTCAACCCTATCTCAACTCGACCTTTACACCATCACTCTCTTGCTAAACTTTACCCTTTTAGTCTACGGTTTATCCTATCCCTTTCCGGCTTTAGTTTTTCCTCCATTCTTTCTGTATACCCCCTGCTAAAACTCTCACTATACTTATAGACCTATGTTCCAACCCCTGATCCAAGTGTATAAATACCAATCTCTGCACTATATTAACTAGTTAAAAAAAAAAAAAAAAAAAAAAAAAAAGAAAGAAAAACTGTTCTCCCCTCTATCCTTTTCGCATTGTTTGTGTGAAGGTTGATTATTGTGAATTTTTAGGCTTGTTAGTGAAATTGTTATGATTATTACTGTGTTGTTATTGTTGCTTTGTATTTTTTTTAAAAAAATACTCTGTTTTTGTTTGTATCTTTTACTTCTGTATATCATAGCCTTACTTAATAATAGGGGATATTGTAGTTTGTATTAATCTCCAAGTATTGTTACTGGCATTAGCTGGGTTCAGTGGTTGTTCTATGGCAGTTTTCTCCACATATATATAGTTTGTTTCCCATTTCTCTTTTAGTTTGCTTCTTCTCTCTCTTTCTCTTTCCTCTCCTTTCTTTTTTTCCCTGTTTTCCAACTTTATTTTGTCATTACTTTTTTTCCTCTTTTTCTATCTCTTTATCCCTCTTTTTTTATTTTATTTACTTAATTTTTTTTAATTTTAATTTTTACTTTTTAAAATTTTTCCTTATTTTATTTTTACCTTTCTTCCTTCTCTCCTATCCCCTAAGTTGCCTTTCTCTAGTGGTCACCTTTACTAAAGGTTATTAATATTGTAAGTACATTCCTGTTAAGTGCCTCTTGTGTTGTACCAGGTAGTGTTTGTATTTTCAAATTTTAAATCAACGCAGGAGAAGGAACACCACATAACCAGGCATCCTGAGAAGAGAGGCCATGGGGAGACAAAAACATAGTCCGCACATGAAAGAAAAGCAGGCATCACCAGAAAAGGAAGTAAACGAGCCCGAGGTAAGCAGCCTACCAGAGCAAGAATTCAGAATAATGATCATAGGCTGGCTAAAAAGAATGGAAGAGAAATTTGACAATAACCAAGAAGAAATGAGGAAGAACCATGAGGAATTGAAGAAGAACCAAGAAGAAATAAAAAATGACATCGCTACCATGAAGAACTCAATAGAAAGCATAAAGAGTAGACTAGAGGAAGCAGAGGACCGCATCAGTGAGCTAGAAGATAAGATGGAAAAAAATACCCAAGTAGAGCAGCTTCTAGAAAAAAAGATTAAAAAGCAGGAGGAGAGCCTACGGGAGCTTTGGGACATTACAAAACAAAATAATATTCGAATAATAGGGGTTCCAGAAGGAAAGGAAACTGAGGTAGACATGGAAAAAGTATTTCAAGAAATAATGACAGAAAACTTTCCTGAAATAGAGAAGAAAAAACCCACACAAATCCAAGATGCTCGCAGAGTCCCAAGCAAAATGAATCCCAGAAGACAGACTCCAAGGCACATTATAATCAAATTGGCAAACAACAATGACAAAGTAAGAATCTTAAAAGCAGCCAGAGAGAGACAGAAAGTTACATACAAAGGAACCCCCATCAGACTAGCAACTGATTTCTCAACAGAAACTTACCAGGCCAGAAGGGAATGGGATGAAATATACAAAGTCATGCAAAGGAAGGGTCTGAATCCAAGAATACTGTACCCAGCAAGGCTATCAATCAAAATTGAAGGGGAAATCAGGAGCTTCACAGACAAAAAAAGACTGAAGGAATTTATCTCCACCAAACCAGTAATGCAAGAAATGCTAAAGGGTCTACTGTAAAAATAAAGAAATAGGAAGTGAAGAAGGAACACGGGTATAGAATAAAAATGGCGTCAAATGTGTACCTATCAATAATAACCTTAAATGTAAATGGATTAAATGCTCCAATCAAAAGACATAGGGTAACAGATTGGATAAGAAAACAAGACCCATACATCTGTTGTCTACAAGAAACCCACCTCAGAAAAAAAGATGCACACAGACTGAGGGTGAAGGGATGGAAAAAAGTTTTCCAGGCAAATGGAAATGAAAAAAAAGCTGGGGTAGCAATACTTATATCTGACAAATTAGATCTCAGAGTGAAGGACATAATAAGAGATAATGAAGGCCATTTCATAATACTAAAGGGAACAATCCAACAAGAAGAAATAACCCTGGTAAATATATATGCACCCAATACAGGAGCAACCAAATACATAAAAAAACTGCTGGAGGACATTAAGAGGGAGATTAATAGCAATACAATCATAGTAGGAGATTTTAATACCCCACTGTCACCCTTCGACAAATCATCTAAACAAAAAAACAGCAAAGAAATATCGATCCTAAGTGACTCACTAGACCAGATGGAATTAATTGACATCTTCAGAACACTCCACCCCAAAGCCACAGAATATACATTCTTCTCAAGTGCACATGGGACATTCTCAAAGATAGACCACATTTTGGGTCATAGGCAAAGTCTCTTCAAATTCAAGAAGATAGAAATCATATCAAGTATCTTCTCAGACCATAATGGCATAAAACTGGAAATTAACTACAATAAAAATAATCCAAAGAAATCAAACACATGGAGACTAAACAGCACGCTATTAAACAAGGACTGGGTTACCAGAGAAATCAAGGAAGAAATTAAAAACATCCTGGAAACAAATGACAATGAAAACACAACAATCCAAAATCTATGGGACACAGCAAAAGCAGTCTTGAGAGGGAAGTTCATATCCTTACAAGCCTATTGCAAAAAACTAGAAAAAGGGGTAACAGATGATCTAACTCTACAACTCAAAGAGTTAGAAAAGGAGCAACAAGAAAAGCCCAGTGTAAGCAGAAGGAAGGAAATAACAAAAATCAGAGCACAGATAAACGACATAGAGACCAAAAAAACAATACATAAGATCAACAAAACCAAGAGCTGGTTCTTTGAAAGAATAAACAAGATAGATGAACCTCTAGCCAGGCTAACTAAGAAACAAAGAGAGAGGACCCAAATAAACAAAATCAGAAATGAAAGAGGTGAAATAACAACAGACCCCAACGAAATACAACGGATTGTTACAAAATACTACGAACAACTCTATTCCAACAAACTGAACAACCTGGAGGAAATGGACATATTCCTAGAAAAATACAAACTTCCAAAACTCGATCAGGAAGAATCTAAAAATCTCAATAGACCAGTGACTTGGGAAGAAATTGAAACAGTCATCAGAAAGCTTCCAGCAAACAAAAGCCCAGGGCCAGATGGCTTCACAGGAGAGTTTTACCAAACATTCAAGGAAGAACTAAAACCTATCCTCCTCAGACTTTTCCAAAAAATTCAAGAGGAAGGAACACTTCCAAACTCCTTCTATGAAGCCAGCATCACCCTAATACCAAAACCAGATAAAGACAACTCAATGAAAGAGAATTACAGGCCAATATCCCTCATGAACATAGATGCCAAAATCCTCAACAAAATCCTAGCAAATCGGCTCCAGCAGAGCATCACAAAGATCATACACCATGACCAAGTAGGATTTATTCCAGGAATGCAAGGATGGTACAATATCCGCAAATCAATAAACGTGATACATCACATAAACAAATTGAAAGATAAAAATCATATAGTCATATCAATTGATGCAGAAAAAGCATTCGATAAAATCCAACACCCTTTCCTGATAAAAACTCTTAACAAAGTGGGAGTACAAGGATCATACCTCAACATAATAAAAGCTATATATGATAAACCCACAGCCAACATTATACTCAATGGGCAAAAACTAAAACCATTCCCTCTAAGAACAGGAACAAGACAGGGATGCCCACTTTCGCCACTCCTGTTTGACATAGTACTGGAAGTACTAGCCATTGCAATTAGACAAGAGGACGAAATAAAAGGCATCCAAATTGGAAAAGAAGAAGTAAAGTTATCCTTATTTGCAGATGACATGATATTGTACATAAAGAACCCAAAAGACTCCATTAAGAAACTAATTGACTTAATAAATGAATTTGGCAATGTAGCAGGATACAAAATTAACGCCAAGAAATCCATGGCATTTCTATACACCAACAGTGAAACTACAGAAACAGAGACTAAAAAAGCAATTCCATTTACCATCGCACCAAAAAAATTAAGATACCTAGGAATAAATTTAACTAAGGAAGTAAAGGATCTATATGCAGAAAATTACACGACACTGAAAAAAGAGATAGAGGATGATGTAAGGAGATGGAAGAACATACCATGTTCATGGATTGGTAGAATCAACATCATCAAAATGTCCATACTTCCTAAAGCAATCTATAGGTTCAATGCACTCCCCATTAAAATACCAAGGGCATATTTCACTGACCTAGAAAGAACTCTCCAACAGTTCATTTGGAACAATAAAAGACCCCGAATAGCCACAGCAATCCTGAGAAAGAAGGGTAAAGTAGGAGGGATCTCAATACCGGACTTCAAACTGTATTACAAAGCCACTGTTCTCAAAACAGCCTGGTACTGGCACAAGAACAGACATATAGATCAATGGAATAGAATCGAGAACCCAGATATCAACCCAAATCAATATGCTCAATTAATATTTGACAAAGGAGGAAAGAATATACAATGGAGTCAAGACAGTTTCTTCAATAAATGGTGTTGGGAAAATTGGGTAGACACATGCAAAAGAATGAAACTAGATCACCAACTTACACCATACACAAAAATAAACTCAAAATGGATACAGGACTTAAACATCAGACGGGAAACCATAAAAATACTAGAAGCATCTTCAGGCAGCAAAATCTCAGACGTATGCCAAAAGAACTTCTTCACTGATACTGCCCCTAGGGCAATGGAAGCTAAAGAGAAAATAAACAAATGGGACTACATCAAAATAAAAAGCTTTTTTACAGCAAAAGAAACCATCAACAAAACAACAAGAAAGCCCACGGTGTGGGAGAACATATTTGCAAATAACACCACTGATAAAGGTTTAATCTCTAACATCTACAGACAGCTGATACAACTAAATAAAAGGAAGATGAATGATCCAATTAAGAAATGGGCAAGCGACCTAAATAGAATATTTTCAAAAGAAGACAGAAGGAAGGCCAAAAGGCACATGAAAACATGCTCAAAGTCACTAATTATACGAGAGATGCAAATCAAAACAACAATGCGGTACCATCTCACACCTGTCAGAATGGCCAACATCAACAAATCGACAAACGACAAGTGTTGGCGAGGTTGCGGAGAAAAAGGAACCCTCGTGCACTGCTGGTGGGAATGCAGACTGGTGCAACCACTGTGGAGAACAGTGTGGAGTTTCCTCAAAAAACTGAAAATGGAACTCCCATTTGACCCAGTAATCCCACTCCTAGGAATATATCCCAAGAAACTAGAAACACCAATCAGAAAGGATATATGCACCCCTATGTTCATAGCAGCACAATCTACAATAGCCAGAATTTGGAAACAGCCTAGGTGCCCGTCAGCAGATGATTGGATCAAAAAACTATGGTACATCTACACAATGGAATACTATGCTGCCATAAAGAAGAAGGAATTCTCATCATTTGCAGCAACCTGGATGGAATTGGAGAACATCATGCTGAGTGAAATAAGCCAATCAATGAAAGAGAAACACCACATGACCTCACTCATTTGTGGATAATAAAGAGCATTATAAACTGATGAACCAAAAGATAGATATAGAGACAGTAAAGCAACAAGCAGATTGTCAAATTACAGCGGGGAGGGGAGGAGGATCTGGGGGAGATAATAGATCAACCGAAGGACTTGTATACATGCATATAAGTACAACCAATGGACATAAAACTATGGGGAGGGAGGGGCTATGGGGGAGGGAGGGAGGGGGGCAAAAAAAAAATCATTAAAATATGTAAAAAATAAATAAATAAATAAATTAAAAAAAAAAAAGAACATTTACCCTCTGTAAATTGATAAAGGTACAAATTGAGGCTTGGCTTATATTTTTATTGTTTAGGCTTAAAAAGGTGATAAAGAAAATCCAATTTGAACTAAAAAGTTTGTTGATAGTCATTAGACTGTCAATATCACAGTATTTGGAAATTACCATTTTCAGCCAAGAAATCATTTACCTCATTGTCAAATGAGTTATTTCACCTTTGTATATTAAACCTTTATGTTGGAAATACACTTGATTGTCAGTGAGGTAATTTTTTGGCCAAATTAAATAATCATCACAGTTTGGTTTTGTGAAACTAATGTTGGCAATAGCATTATAAAACCTGACAGATTTTGCAAGAAATAGCAAGTCACACTAAATTTATAGGTAAAAGAAATTTATAATAAAGTGTATTGTACTATTTAAAAAAAAAAAAATAAAAAAAATAAAAAAAATAAAAAATAAAAAAGAAATACCCATCAGATGGGATAAAAGAAAAACAATATAAAGACCCGATTCCATGGGAAAACAAACAAAATGCTGAGGTAAAATTAAAACTTAAGTTACTGCACTTATATTAATCAATTAAAAATTTAGAATATTTCTTCTTGAAAGATAAAATATATAACCTACTAACAAAGAAATCCCATTTTACTTAGTAGCTTTAAAGCTTATTAAAGGATGAATAACATAGACCTAAATATAACAAACCTAATTTGACAAGAAATTATAGCACTTTACCAGAGGTTCCTGTTTTGCTTGAGAAACACTAAAAGAGATTGCTACAATTTACTAGGTACATCATGCTTAAATTAGTGGTTTTATCCAATGGTGCTTGAAATGCTAAAGTTTCCACTTAAAATCAATACAAGAAAAACAAAATCATATTTTATATAGAGCTGTGAAACTATTTTCCCCATGAAGTTATAATGCTCCTTTAAGGAAAGAATAGAATTGACTTGACACAGAAAAAATGAAGTACATTTGTAGATGATTTTATATTTGCTAATGTTGACACCCAGTTAATGAGCAGACATAGACATTCTCTCATATTAAATATTAATTTATATAACTAGCTGAAGTTAAAATAAGAGCTTACTGTAGAACTTAAAGTAAGAAAGACTTAAGTTGGAAAGCAAATGTATACAAAGAATATAATAAGCATATTATTTGACAAATATTGTCCTAATCTTTTTATATGAAAGTAGTTCAATATCCATTTTAGATTCGTTTATTAAATTTACTATTATTATTTTTTAAGTCCCATGGATATCCTTTATTGATTTTATTGTCCCTATAACCAAGGGAAGAGAGCACAGTTTTCAACTACAATTACAATAATAATTGTTACCCAATTTTTAATCTATACCTTCTATCTCATTTCTATGCCTTTTTCCCTGAAGAATAAGCCTGAATTCCAGACATGCTTGGGAAATGCAGTGAGTATTCCTATTTAGACATTTGTATTTGCTCATATCCAACAGCAAGGTACTATAAGCATAGCTTTTACTCCCCATGTGAATTGAGCCTCTATTTTTAAAAATAGATACATTGCTCCTCATATGGTGCAGAGGTCTTTCAACATTTGCTAGAGCTTGTATCTTATTCCAAGATATTTAGATTTGTAGGGAAAAAGGAAAGAAGGAAGGAAAGAAGGAGGGAGGGAGGGAGAGGGGGAGGGAGGAAGGGAGGGGAGGAGGGAAGAAGGAAGGGAGAGACTGAGGGGAGGAAGGAAGAAAGAGAGGGAGAATAGGGAGGGAGGGAGGGAGGAAGGAAGGAAGGAAGGAAGGAAGGAAGGAAGGAAGGAAGGAAGGAAGGAAGGAAGGAAGGAAGGAAGGAAGGAAGGAAGGAAGGAAGGAAAGGAGAGAGGGAGAGAGGGAGGGAGGGCAAGCCGGGAGGGAGGAAGAAAACCTACTTTCCCTGCAAAGAAAAGGATGGACTATAGTCACCCTGACCTGGGTTCTCAGGGCCAGTCCCCTGTTTACTAAACAGCCTCTGTCTTGTCAGATATTTTATCCCCTTATTCAAGTCTCTTTTATTTTAAGAAAAGGCTCTTAATTATCTTGTGTCTTTATGTGAGCTTTAGGGGCAGTGTTTGTAAACTATCTAATGTAATACCTGACATATGAAAACAACCTCAAGAAATGGTTGTTGGTTTCCTGTCTACACTTCCCTTCTTAACCATCCTTCTCTATCCATTTCCCTACATCACAGTCAAGACCGGACCCACATAAACTAGATCTGAATGTCTGAACGTTGAGGCCCAGGCATCAGTGTTGCTAAAGTTATCCAGGTGGTTTTAACATCTAGCTAAGGTTTTGAAATACTCTATCATCCTTGATTTTCAAAATGTTCAAAATGTCTGTAGAATTCAATCCTTAATTTGACGAGTTGTTTGTCATGGCTAATTACATCTACTAGCATATTCTTTAATTGCTAGCCTTAAAGGCTTGAAATCACTTGTTAATGAGAAAACATCAGGGGCTTCCCACTTGCTCTCCACAGACTATAACAAAAAATTTAAAATCTACCAGCTTTATTTCTTCAAAGCAAGGGGGAATGTCAATATTTTCTCTAACACAAGATAATCAAATTGGGCCTTGGAAGGTTACTTGTGTCATTTACGGTAGTAAGGAAAAATATGTTGAGTAATGTTAAATCAAGGCAAAAATATTCTGTTAATGCAGCACCATCCTACACAGTAATTAAGCTGTTTCATTCTTTTCTTCCATTAGTTATGTTTAGTTCTTTTCTTCCAAGTTTATATTTATCTATTTTCTTACCGTGTTTCCCCCAAAATAAGACATCCTTCGAAAATAAGACCTACTTACAGGTTTCCTTCTGAGTGAAATATAAGGCATCCCCCCAAAAATAAGGCCCCCCTATGCTAAACGTGAGAGATTTGGTCCACTGATTCTGAAAGAAATGGGAGTCACAAGAAATTCACCGGGAAATTCAGGAATTGGATTGTTATGATGATGTTCCAGAAGATGATGACATGATTGTCATTGAATAAATGAGTAAATTCTTGATACTGTAGGATTCACAGTTTGTCTGGTTTGTGTTGACAACTACCGTACTACCGTACCATATACAGGTAATAAATTTCCTTTATTTTCATTTAACAATAAATGTGTATCGTATTCTTCTTCATGGAAAAATAAGACATACCCTGAAAATAAGACCTAGTGCATCTTTGGGAGCAAAAATTAATATAAGACACTGTCTTATTTTCGGGGAAACAGGGTATTTATGTTTAGTTTTTGTAGTTATCTTCAGTTCATTTCTTCCATGAGTAATACTCTTGGCATGATTATCATTTGCTGAAGGTGTCACCAGTTAACAAAGAAGGGCTGGTACCAGAGTTACTGAGGGCAATAATACTACCCACGGGGTGGTTCTCAAAGGCAGCATCAGCTGAGAGCTTGCTAAAATGAAAGTTGTGTGGCCCTACTCAGACGACTGAGTCAGGATCTTTGAGAGCATCCTTTCTAACAAGCTATTCTACTTAATGCATATTCATTCTTGAGAATCATAGGCTTCCAAGATTTCTAAAGCTAATAAAATTTAATTTGTAATACATGGTGTTATATAGCCTCATTTCATCCCTTTCTGCATCAACTTTTTCCCTTTTTCCAAAAAAAGTGCTTATAAAATAATTATTATGCAGAGGAAATGTCTTCAATTAGCTGCAGAGTAACCATGAGGACTGGATGAGGTTCTGATCTGAAAGGATCAATATCTATCTTTTTATAAGAAAGGGAACACTTGAAGTCCATTTTTATGTGAATAGATCACATACAGAACATAGAGTTTATTATGAAGACTTAGGGGCAGTATGTAGAAGCTGTTTTAGCAGATCCTGAAGAAATCAGATTTCCTCAGGAGCTGGGTCCTATAAAATTCAAAAAGTAGCACAAGCTGCAGAATGTTAACACAGAACACTTTTCACCCGTAGTTGTAAGATCTTGACTTTTGGTTGCTTTATAATGAATGCCTATATGTTTGTTTATAAAAGAATTTATGTGTAAAATAGAGTTCTTGACAACTCTTACATCTTATATGGTAAACAGTTCAGAATGGAATAAATGAAAGTCTGCAGGAAAGCTAATCAAAGTGTCATTTCTTAAAACAAATAATACATAAAATTGCCCAGCAGCATCTATTTCTGAGACTGAAAGCATACCAATGATAAAAGATTAGCAGTTAGAGGTGTTATTGTATCTTTTCTAATAAGGTTGGATAATACAACTTCATCAATTATAAACATTTTAATCTTGTTGTAATCCAGTAATATGTGGCCCTTTGTAATATGTGATGCTTTGTGTAAGATTTTACAATTGCTACTCCCCAACCCATTAATTTCAGAAATGCTCCATACTACAAATCCAGCAAGACTATTTTTTTATGAGTTACACAAATCGCATAAATTTCCTGGGTTCACCAATGTTTTACATGAACCTGTAGTTCTTGAAATTCTAAAATGTTAATGTGGAGAATTTTCAAATAGAAAAGATGTTTAAATCAACTCTCATGCTTATAATTAAAGAAGACCTATTTTATGGATAAGGAAAAAAAAAACAGATCATTTTAATTCTTTTATATTAACTCTTAACTACATATTTTTATTCATATGTGGTCAAGCCTGAAATATTTGTAGTTAGTATCTCAATCCTAACAATAGAATGAGGCCATAATTAACCATTCCCATCTCTTAACATTTAGGTAGTCCAGGAGAAGAGAACTTTGGAATAATCACAAGAGTCCCAATTGCTACCCAGGGAGGTCACTTGATCTCATCCTGTTTCTCTTAGCAGTGAGAAATAGAGCAGAGGGTCATTTGAAAATACAGGGGAAAAGGGGAAGTTATAATTCTGCCATTTAGTACTAGATTAAAACAAAGCACTAAATATGTAGAAAACATATAACTTTACTTTCCAGTGTTTCTCAGGGTAATAAATTACAGAGTTCTGAGTAGGTCATTTTATTTACTTTTTCATTTACTTTATTATATATATAGGAGGGATCCTTAGTTTTTTGCCTGAATAAAGACTTTCTTCTATGATTTCATGATACTTTTTTTTTTTTCACATAATAGGACCTTAAAAATATAGTATTTACAGCATGACTTCCACATCCTATTGGAGTGGGCCGGCCAATCCTACCTGTGCACAAATTCGTGCACTGGGCCTCTAGGTAATAAATAATAATATAAGAATAAACTGTTTCCTGTACTCACAACTGTGAACTTAGTTTTGCCCTGCTCTTTATATCTTACCAAAGAGGCTGAGCAAAAGAAAACTGATGCCAAAAGGTACACACTGTATAGTCCTGTTTATATAATTTTCAAAAAAAGGTAAAACTATTCTGTAAAATCTTAAAGTCTTTGGAGACCAGCAAGACGGTGGTGATTGGGAAGGGCTAAAAGAGATCTTAGGTGCTGACAAGGTTCTTTGTTATAATTCATGTCACTTCACTGTATTTCTGTTATTCTTTAACCAAAAATTTTTTTAAATATATACAATGCTTCATTGAAAGTAATTTCTTAGTTTCATCACCATTCAATTGTGCATAAACCAAAATTTTAAAACTATTTTTTAATAGTGAATTAATTTTTATTACTAAAATAGTTACCTCTCTAAAATAATATATTCAAACCAAAAGAAAATATAGTAAATCAATCCAGCCAGTATTTTTTTTAATTTCAATAAAAACATATTCTTTAATGAATATAAATATATGCAATAGAAGATTTTACTCCTTATAAAACTCTGTTATATTAATGTGGGTGTCCAACTGGAATATATAAATATTGTTAATAATTTTAGCAATCTTGCCTGATACATCTAGCAAATCTGTACCAATTATTCAGTGTCCTAAGTGCAGTTTTTCATAATAAAATTGCTTATTAAAGGACTATATTTTATCTATTTTAATGTATAAATCAACAAAATCAAGAAGTTAATTCCTGAAAAACTGTGAAGACTAACATAGCTTCTATGTATTTGTTTGTTTATTTATTTACTCACCCATTCATTCATTCATTCATTCCAAGGAATATATATAAATGCTTAATTTTTGAAATCTTTAAATGAGTTTAATTTTAACCTTCTTTTATTCATTTCTTCATAAAATAGTTCAACTACATGCCAGGTTCTTCATTCCACACAAAGAGGAATAAGGTATGACCGCTATCCTCAAAGACTTGGTGTGTGTGGGTAGTAGGAAGTAAACTATCAGTTACACTGTATATAAGAAGTGCTATGGTTAAGGTAGCCACAGGTTGTTATGGAAGCACTGAATAAGAGCTCAAACCTCAGCCTGGAGTTTAGGGAAGTCTCCTACCAGTGGTCAGCAAACAGAGGCTCGCGAGCCACAGGCGGCTCTTTGGCCCCTTGCGTGTGGCTCTTCCACAAAATACCACGGCCTGGGCAAGTCTATTTTGAAGAAGTGGCATTAGAAGAAGTTTAAGTTTTAAAAATTTGGCTCTCAAAAGAAATTTCAATCGTACTGCTGATATTTGGCTCTGTTGACTAATGAGTTTGCTGACCACTGGTCTAGAGAAAGCAGTAGTTGACCTCAGCCTTGAAGAGGTTAGCAAATCAATTAGAGGGCAGACAAGGACACTGGTCATTTCTAGCAGAGAATAAACTACAGAGGGAGAGCAGAGTTTGGAAAAAGAGAGAAAAGGCAGAATGCATTAAGGGAGGCGTGAACAGTTCAGTGTGATTGATGTTGTGAGAGACTAGAGATGGGAGAGATTGGGGTTGTGAGAAAACAGATTAAAAGAAGTAAACAGGCACTGTTTAATAAATGACTTTAGGTGCAATGCAAAGGACTTCATGCATCTCTTTATAGAATAAAAACAAAAGAGAGTCCTTTCAAAAGATTTTCAGCAGAATAGGCACCTGATGAGATTGGCATTAGAAAAACAACTTTGGTTATGGTGGGAAAAATATATTTAAATAGACTGTAAGACAGGGGACTGAAGTAGAATCTCTGAACTCTGAATATCTGTCTTTCCTAAACAGGAAACAGAGATAGAGATTAAATAACTTGACCCAAATCACACAGATCATAATTGGCCAAGCTGAGTTTCATGCAAAGCTCTGTATAACTGCAGTGTGCTCCTACAGA
The DNA here is from genome assembly GCF_014108245.1 of Pipistrellus kuhlii. Lineage (NCBI taxonomy): Eukaryota > Metazoa > Chordata > Mammalia > Chiroptera > Vespertilionidae > Pipistrellus > Pipistrellus kuhlii. Next base: position 35,459,118 of record NW_023425529.1, on the reverse strand, counting down.
CAAGGGAAGCTGCCTCTCTGGACAAGGGGAGCTGCCTCTCCTAAAAGAAACTATAATTCAAACAACTCTAAACAGTTAGAGAAGAGTAACAAAAAAGTGAAAGAAAAGCAAAGGCATGATCAGGTCTACATCATCAAAGTCAAGTATGGGGCGAGCAATTATCTAGTGAAGGAAGGACCATCTGGGTAATTCTGGCAAAAGCAGATTTAGTGCCTGACTCATTCAGATAATTGTGCATACAAATGTGCCTGCTCTGGCTGAGTAACCTGGTCATTAATAACGTCCATTGTACGTTTTTCCCTGTGGCACTTTTGGAATGGACAGTGGTAACTCAGAAAGAATTAAGGTACTATTCACTTCATGGGAGAGTCACATAAATAATAATGGGATTTTAATAGACTGAGTGCATTTTATATATCCCCATGAGCAATTTCATCACATAGGGAAATGTACATAATATACATAAGCCAAATCCCATTTCAAAGAAGGAGAAACGTTCAGCAATAATACCCTTGAATGTGTGTTTTTATATTCAATTATTTGTCAGGTAGCAGAAAGTTTTCTGAGCTTTAGAGCAATGAGAGGTAATATTACAAATAGGGTTATAGGTTAGACTACAATAAAGTTACATATTTATATATGTCCAAACTATAAACTACAAAAGGCAAAAATCAAGGTGATAGAAACTTTCACAGTAAACAATAGGTGTTTAATTAAACAGAGAAAACATGAATGCCCCAATAAATAGTGAAATAAAATCCAAAAATTAAAAAATACAAAGAACTAATAAACCTGTACACATTTCTAGAACTCATCCAAAATTATAGAAGTACAACTTCAAAGAGCAATTAAATAAACTTTTACTATCAAAACAGTCACATTTTTAACCCAATACCATGTGTGAAAAGAATATTTTCACATTGGTTTATAGTGAGTATCAATCTGTCTATAAACTTTTTGCTGAGGCAGTGTGGTAATAAGCACTAGGTGTCTAGATATATGTATGTGTTTGACAAGGTAACATTTAAGAAGTTATTACAAGAAAATGGTCAGAAATAAAAAAATAGTGTATATTCGTGTTCATTTTCGTAAGTGTGAAAAACCAGTAGCAAAATCTAAAGGCTTTGTGTGAAAAAATATTTGGCATTCATAAAGATATGGTTAGGAATATTAAAATGAGATAAATAAATATTTATGTCAAATGTTAAGTGGGGGGAAAGCTAAATGCAAAATAAAAGTATTCCCATTTATATATTTTAAATAGCTATGCATATTTATTCAAATAAACCTGAGAGGTTAAGAGTGGATCTCTTTGCACAGAATTTTCTTTTATTTCCAATGTTTTCTGAGCGATTCTATATAGCCTTATAATCATGAAAATGTTATTTTAAAAGTAACATTAAATGTATATAATTTTGAAGGGAATTTTACATAATAGTTCACTCACACAACCATAATGAAATGTCCCATCGACTGGTTGTATTTTCAAGGTCACACAACTGCTAAGTCAGGTTCTAAGAATTTGAACCCAAGTGCTCTTGCTACAAAGACAGTGCTTTTTAAGATATGACCTAAAGCACAGTGAGAATTTCAAAGCAGAGTAGAACTAACAATATAAATTTAAAACACACCATACTAAAACTAATAAGCTGCCTCGTAGATTAAATGGGGAGAGACACACATTTGATGAGTTGCCTACTGTACAAATCTAAGCATACAAAGACGGGTGAATCTGGTACCAGAGAAAAACAGACAAAGATACAAATAAGAGTTGAGAATAAAAATGAATAAATTAGTTATTGAATAGATAGTGGGTACTTAGAGGGAGAGGAAACAAAGTCATAAAAAATTAATCACAAACCTTTGCTAATAGCCAATTTAAGGGTGATGACTACTGATGGGAAAAAGCAAAAACTTGTTTTCATTATGTACATTATCATTATTGTAAACAGAACTTCTGCAACTAACATCTATTATTTTTGAGTAATTGCTATTGGTCAATCCCTATTTTAAATGTGTTACATTCATTATCTCACTTAATATTCAAATAAACGCACACAAAAACTGTGGTAAATGCCATTATAATCTCCCAACTGACTTACCAACATTCACTTATCTGCATAATGATACATAAATATTTACAAATGGTTTCCTGCCAAAGCCTTACCCAGGCTTTGGCAGGATAATATTTTGGAATGGCTAATGAAGAAGAGATTAGAAGTAGAAATGCAGAAAGAGAGTTTTGTTTGCAATAAAATAAATTGCCATCAATTTGCAGGATTCATTAGAAAGCTAGAAGCAGGAATATGAGATAGGAGGGCCACAAAGAAAGAAGGGTTAGAAAAAGTAAGGAAAAAAATGTGACATCAGATTATAGTGGTATCAATAAATATTCAAGGAGATGAACAATAAGGAAAATGGCAGACCAGAAGAGAAGAAAAATGAACAATCCTATATAACAAAAGCCTAATATGCAAATCAACTAAATGGCACAATGACCAGTGGAACAACCGGTTGCTGTGATGCACACTGACCATCAGGGGGCAAACGCTCAATGCAGAAGCTGCTCCCAGCTTGCAGGCCTCAGGCCACCCAAGGCAGGTACCAATGGGGACCCCAATCGCCCTGCCAGTTACCCCATAGATCAGCCCTGATTACCAGCCAGGCCTAGAGACACTAAATGTGCAGGAATTTCATGCACCGGGCCTCTAGTATACTATAAGAGAATACAAACATTTGACATGAAGAAGGAGAGCTTATGGATGACTTAGAGAGGATAGATTCTGTGATGTGAGGCAGACCATGGCCAACTTACATGTAGAATGCAGGGGAATGGGAAATGGAAATGGAAATGAATACTCTTTTTATTTTTTAAAAACAATTACATGGCATGTTTTGTGTAGAAAAAATATGAATTTTCTATCTCTTATCTTGGTCTCTAGTTGGCCTCCAGAGACACAAGATATGAAAGAATATATAGAATCACTTATACAAAGTCATAACCCCTATTGGAAAATTGAATCATTCTGTGCAAGCATATAGAAACATTGGTGTCATCCATTATTCCTCATGGAAAGAATAAGGAAGCCAAAAGTAGTTTCCAAAACACAGCCTTATATCAACTAACAAAGGATCCCCAAGTCATCACTGCATCCATCCAGTAAACAGCTCCTTATGGTGACAGTTCCTCAATAAGAATTTTTGAGCCCTACATGGTTTGGCTCAGTGGATAGAGCATTGGCCTGCAGACTGAAGGGTCCCTGGTTTGATTGCAATCAAGGGTACATGCCTGGGTTGTGGGCTCAGTCCCCAGAAGGGTGTGTGCATGAAGCAGCCAATTAAATGATTCTCTCTCATAATTGATGTTTCTAACTCTATCTCCCTCTCTCTTCTTCTCTGAAATCCCATATAATAAAAGGCTAATATTCATATCGACCAAACAGTGGAACAACTAGTCGCAGTGATGCACACTGACTACCAGGGGCCAGAGATTCAACGCAGGAGCTGCCCCCTGATGGTCAGTGAGCTCCCACAGGGGGAGTGCTGCTCAGCCAGAACCAGGCTCATGGCTGGCGAGCACAACAGCAGTGGCAGGAGTCTCTACCACCTCTGTGGCAGTGCTAAGGTCCAGGACTTGCAAGAGGGCACAGGTTGGGATGAGGTACTCCCTCTACCCCCCTGAAATGCACAAATTTTGTGCACCAGGCCTCTAGAATATATATATATGTGCATGGAGGAGGGGGGGTCTCCTCAGCCCAGCCTAAACCCTCTCCAATCCAGGACCCCTCAAGAGATGTCCTGGGGATCGGGCCTAAACTGGCAGTTGGACATCCCCCTCACAATCCTGGACCACTGGCTCCTAATCACTCACCTACCTGCCTACCTGGTCACCCATAATTGCCCCCCCCACCTAATCACCCCTCTCTGCCTCTGCATGCCAGCCTGATTGTCCCTAACTGTCCCCCCTCACTGGCCTTGTCACCCCTAACTGCCCCCTCCTGCTGACCTGGTCACCCCCAACTGCCCCCACATTGGCATAGTTGCCCCTCACTGCCCCTGAAGCCTGGTTGCCCCCAACTATTCCTCTCTGCCATCCTGGTTGCCCCTAACTGCCCCCCCTGCTGGCCTGGTCACCCCCAACTGCCCCTCCTGCCGGTCTGGTTGCCCTTCAATGGCCCCCCATCGCCACTAGCCTGGTCACCCCACACAGCCTGGTTGTTCAGTCATTTGGTTGTTCCTCACTAAACCCCTTGCAGGCCTGATCATAGATAGCCATCTTGTGAGGGAATGATGGTCAATTTGCATATTACCTCTTATCTATCTATATATAAAAGCCTAAGTGACCACTGCAACCCAACAGGCTACATGGGATGACTAGGCCAGCAGGGGGATTAGTGAGGGGCAACCAAACAACTGAGCAAAAGGCTATGTGAGACAACCAGGTCTGCAGAGGGGAGAGGGGGTTGTTGGGGGTGACCAGGCCAATGGGGAGCAGGGGGTGACCAGGTTGGTGAGGAGGGGCAGTTGGGGATGGCCAGGTCAGCAGGGAGGGCAGTTAGGGGCAATCAGGCAGGCAGGCAGGCAGGTCAGCAGTTAGGAGCTAGTGGCCCAGAATCAGGCCTAAACTGGCAGTTGGATATACCCTGAGGGGTTCCAGATTGGAGAGAGTGCAGGCTGGGCTGAGGGAACCCCCCCATTCATGAATTTTGTGCATATGGGCTACACACACACACACACACACACACACATATATGTGTGTGTGTGTGTGTGTGTGTGTGTGTATATAGAGAGAGAGAGAGAGAAAGAGAGAGAGAATATCTTTGAGCCTACTTAGAACGGATTCAATTCAATGGTAATGGTCTTTTCCTGCAAAATACTCCCTGTCTAATTAGAAGACAAACCAGATTACAATAAGGATTAAGTAACAAAATACCAGTAAGACTTTCTGAATAACTCAATAACATTGGCCTGTATTATTACTGATATCAATATTGACTAAATTTTGTTACCAGAACCAAAAGCTGTAGGAAATTGAACTACTCTATTTGAGAGAAAAACACTATACAATATAATTCACAGTCCATTATTAGAAAACTAGTAGCCCTGGGCGCAAATTCGTGTGCCAGTAGCTCGCTGCCACCCTCCAGTAGCTCTCTATCCACTGCCCCACCCTCCCGTAGTTCCCCCTGCCCCCCTTCCTTAGCCTCCCATCAAAGCTTGCTGTCCTGACACCTCCTCTAGCCCTGGACCCCACCCTCCTGCTGATCTGTGATCTGGTCATTATGTGGTCAGTTGTTATGCTTCACAGTGTAAGGACCATTTGCATATTACATCTTTACTATATATGATTAGCATTGAAATAATGGATTTTTGGAAGACTTTACCCAAATTACTTGTGTCCTTTAAATCTTAGTTTTCTCATCTAAGAAAATGGAAATGTTATTATCAGAATTAAATAATTCCAGGCAATAGGAAAAATAAATGCACATACAGCTATAAAAGAAAAGTCCATGAAGCACACATAGACATAATATGAAACAGCAGCACAAATTTAAGTATCAGGTCCACACGTAAAATGTATACAAAGAAATAAGTCAAAACTACTCCAAAGGCTCTGAGGATCCCTTAGCTCTACATCCTGCAAAGTGGGTGGATTCTTTCCCCCCAAATTCCCAAATGCTGCTAGCTATATTACCACCCAAACCAATTTACTATAAAAAAAAACCAAGGTACAGGCATAAGCAAGCCATTATGTCTCAGTGAGTTTAATAAAATATCCCAGATATATATATATATTTGCTACTTGATATGTGTGTTACATTTCAAACTAATAAGATTCGAAGCTGGAAAAAAATGCAGGGAAATATCAAATAGCACTCTAAGAATGTATTCAAAATAAGATTTGGAATTATTGGTCTTCATGTGCATCACAGAAACATTATTTCCTGCAAGGTTTCCTCAGTCAGAGGGTCTCTTCTCTGGCTTTTTTCCCCCAATAGAGAATTTGTTTCTCCTTTCCCCTCCCACTCCATGCCTCCAGATTGCTTTCCAAGGCCAAGGTAGCCTGCTCAGCACCCGGCGCGGGGCTGGGCGTGCAGGAGCTAAATATAGCTCCACCTTGGAGATGCGCGCACACAAGCCGGGGTACAGATGCCCGTGCTGGGTTTGGCATCAATAACAGAGAAAGCGATGCAGCTGCCCCCTCTCCCTCTTTCCCATCAGCCGGGTTTTTTTTTTTTTTGTTTTTTTTTTTTTTTTTTTTTTTTTTTTCCAATCATTTTCAAAGCGGGGCGTCATCAGCCCCCGAAGTGATGCAGCAGCATCTCATGTCTCTGCAGTTCTCCAGCCCGCTGCTCCCAGCCATCCGCTGGTCCCAGAAAGCGGCGCTGAGCCAATACCTACTTCCCGGCTGCGGTCACCCCCGCAGCCTCCGCCAGCCCATCGGGCACAATGACTTCCCTCTCCGGGAGTCCCCGCGGAGAAGCCCACCTTTCGGAAACTCTGCGGGAAGGTGGCTCCCTCCCGGGGGACCACGCCGGGCTGGGAGCAGCAGAGCCTCCGCGGCCCCTCCCTCCCCGGCTCGGTCTGCCGCAGAGAGGGGAGCCGGGCCCGTGCACTCTCACCGGAGGCGGAATGAATGGAACGAACCCCTCCGATGGCGGGGACGCCCCCCACCCCCCGATCTCACAGGGAACCAGCTTTGAGCAGAGGGACCTGGGAGCCAGCAAGCCCCTTCTTCCCCTGGGTGCAACCATTGCCTGTATTTTTTTCTGGGATGTGCTAGAGTCTGGACGCAGGTAGGAGAGGAGAGAGAGGTGCAGAGGGGAGACAGGCATAGGGAGGAAGAGAAGCTCGCCTCTCCCCAGTCCTGGAAGGCGCACGGGTCCCGGCGCTTGGCTGGCACGCCCGTTCCTCCCCGGCCCCTCCCCTCCCCAGCCCGGCAGACATGGCACCCCTCGGGCGCATCCCCGGTGGCGGGAGAGGAAGCCTCAAAGTTGACGAGTCACCGAGACACCGATGGGGGTTCGGCCCCCTCTCCTCCGGCGCCGCCGCCCTGGCCACGCACCTGCTCCCCAGCGCCAGGCCCCCCGCGCCCCAGACCTCCCCGACCAGAGCTGCGGCGACCTCGGGAGATTGGGGGGTGACGAGGGCGGGGCAGGATTGGGGGAAACGGGAGGAAAGGCACCAGCAGCGTGGAAATACGCGTTCTCTTGACCCGATCGGCAAAGAAGGACCAGTCCTGCCTCCTCCTACCTGTTCCCGGCTCCGGCTCGCCCCGGCGCGGCGCCGCTGGACCATCACCTACAGGTTTCCCGCTTCCGCCGCCAACACCTGGGAGCGCATCGCCCCGGCCCGCGCCCCTCCTCGCCTCGCCGGAGCCCACCCGAGCCACTTGACAGCAGAAGCCCTGCCTTGGAGAGCGCTTATTGGCGCCGCGGGGAGAGCAGGGCGGGCACCGAGGAGAAATTCTCGTCTCTGATTGGACAGGCCGGATGTCACCCTCAGCCCAGGATTTTCAGCCCAGTACTCTCAGCTGCGGAGCTGTGGCTGCTAAGGGTCTCTGCAGTGCTTATGGCCAAAACCTGCGGCTTGGGGGATCAAGGACCCCTAAGAGAGAGGGAAACTGGTTTGATGACTTGTCATTGGATACCCCAAGAGGGGTGGAGAGGCCTGGCATAAGCAGACACCCAACACTTCCAGCGCTTCCCTGGAGGGACCATCTGCTCTGAGGTTTGACAGACAAAAAATATGAGGAGCATTGCCTCCATCAGGAAACAAGAACCTCGGTGGAGAACGGAGACAAATAGAAAAATACATACACTTATTGTAAAAAATGAAAATCACGAGGAAAATAAAAATAGGGAAGGAGCGAGCGTGAGGGTTTTTTGTTTGTTTGTTTGTTTGTTTTGTTTCAAGTTTCCATTTTTTGCCTAAATGCAATTTTGGTGTGTGTGAGTGTGTAGAGAAAAGGTTGAGCTGCTTATCTATAGTGCAGAGAGACTCCCTATATCCTCTGATAGGAACAGTGTAAGCCCGTAGAACAACTTCTAAAGAAAGAGTAAAGGAAGGAAACTACTAGTAAGGCCAAACTGTGTGAGGGCTTGCCTTGGACAGTTCATTGGGTAGCAAAAGTCTTGAAATACCAGCAGACTGACTAATAGTCTGTTCCCTTTCTACTGATATTAGCCATCATTCCTTTTGTGCTTAATCCCTGAGGCTGCAGAGCATGGACAAGCCTAGGTGATTCCTAACCTGCCCTCTAGGTTCAGGGCACAAGGGCAAAACAAGTTTGTGCCCATCTTCCAACTTTGCCATGGTCCAGGTGAAATCAGGAAGCAATGAAATTTAAGGGACTTCTTAAAAAGGGGGAAATTACTTTAAAAATCACAAGTAAAGTTATGGGTAAGGAAGGGTCTAATTTTAGCTCCACGTTAAGAAACAATCTCCCTCAATGGCTGCATCCTGTCAGCAAAATAGCCAAATTCTTCATCCACCTAAATTAAGTAGCTATCTTAACTAACTCTGAGCATTAGACACAACTTCCATCCTTAAAGACCTTATAGACTTGAGTCACTAGATAGCTGGCTATTAGAGAAAATGACTTTGTTATTAAATGCTAAATCACTGTAAACTCTTAGCTTAGTACTTATGGTTGTTATTTCTATTAGACTAGACTCTTCATAAAAATGCTATCTTAATAAAACTGGAGAAAACAAATTAATGTTTTGGGGAGTGAGAAAAGAACCCTAGAGATAATTTATAGTGAACAATAAATATGGTTCTTATGCCAGAAAGCCTCTGAACATTGAATGAGGATTAAAAAATAATAATGATAAGTTTTAAAACTTCATCAAGTCATGTTTCTACTTAATATACCATTAGTCTTGCACCTCGACCCCACACCAATTATTCCACTGAATTGTACAAATCATTCATTACTTAGTGCATTTACTGAGCACTTAGTCTATGCCACACCCTGTGCTAATTACTAGGGCATTAAACAAGAATTATACATTGAACTTATTAAGGAAGGACTGAGGAAGCGATTAAGATAGCAAAGTATTATAACAGGGAATGTATGTTTTTCAGCACTAACATTTTTGTTTATTTCTAAGCATTTGAGTCCCAATGAACTCCAACAGACCCTCCTCTAGATTTAAGCAGCGAAGAAAAGGCATAGTATCAAGGAAATAAAATGAGGATCCAGGTCAACACAAGAGTGGAAACTGAGAGTGAAAAGAATGTTAAAGAAATCTCTTCTATCCTAAATCTTTCATTCTTCAATTCATTCATTCTTTCAACAAATATTACTATTGTCACTACAGAGATGAATGCCATAGGCAAATTCTTATGAAGTTTTTTTTTGTTGTTGTTGTTCTTCAAACAATGTAACTTTGTGTATTTACACACAATGTGGGATTAGTATTAGGAGAATTGCTATCTGTTCATCAATCACTGCATATATTTTCAGATAAAACAGACCATCTCTGGGTTATTATTATCCTACAGAGAATATATGCATATCTGTTCTTGTTACATATATCCTTATGTATATGAATATATCAAAAGTATCTGCTGCAGAGCATTTTAAGTTTTCCAAACCACTTTCATATACAATCCTCCTCTTTCTTTTTAAGTAAGCAGGAGATTCATTATTAGCCCATTTCACAATTAAGAAAATCGAAATAACAAAGGGAATGTAAAGGTAATCCTATATAATAAAAGGCTAATATGCAAATTGACTGAATAGTGAAATGACTGGTCACTATGATGCACACTGACCACCAGGGGGCAGATGCTCAATGCAGGAGCTAGGCTCATGGCTGGCAAGCATGGTGGTGGGAGCCTCTCCTGCTTCCACTGTAAGACTAAGGGTGTCCCCAAGGACTACCAGGCTGCGAGAGGGCACAGGCTAGGCTGAGGGACTCTTCCCCTGAGTGCATGAATTTTGTGCACCAGGCCTCTAGGAAAAATAATTCCGTATATAATGCTTGATATATAGAAGATATCCAGTACATTCTTATTGATGAATATATGGCTTATAAAATGTCAGAATTTGAAGAACTTTAGAAACCATTGTGCCGAAACCAGTGTGGCTCAGTGGATAAAGTATTAGCATGCGGATTGTAAGGTTCCAGGTTCGATTTTGGTCAAGGGTATGTACCTTGGTTGCCGGTACATCTCCAGTAGGGAGTGTGCAGGAGTCAGCTGGTCAATGTTTCTCTCTCATTGATGTTTCTAACTCTCTATCCCTTTCTCTTCCTCTCTGTAAAAAATCAATAAAATATATATATTTTAAAAAGAAACCATTGTGTCCTACCCATTATAATATGAAGCAGAGAATCATATATTATAATTTTGCTCAACATCTTGAAAGTTAAGTTCAAAGCTGAGTCTGAAACACAGGTCAAGAGCTAATCATTCATTGTGTTTTTTTTTCCACCACAATAAACAATAACATTTTCTAGTATCTCCTTTAGAAGAATTCTTGCTATTTTTCCTCCCTGAACCACCCAGCCTTTGAAGTTTTCAGGCCTCATAATGGTGTACTCATCCTCCAGCATCTATGAAAACATATGAAAGCATGCCACTTTAACTAGAAATTAAGCCAAGCATAAAAAGTAGCCAAGGCTCAGTTTACTTGTAAGTGTGGGGTCTGCCCCTGAGATTGGCATCAGAGTGATCAGGGCTGGTGTGTCAAGGTATAAAGAAAGCTGATGGAAATGGCTGGTGAGGTAGGCAGATCACCTCAGGCACATATTGTCTCTAAAGTGAAGAGGGAAAGAACCACAGAAACATTATCTGAGTCGCCTTATCTGGCAGCCTTGTATAGAACCTATTTTGAATTCTTCAAAAGGAACAGTAGGAAAAGTTTGCCTTCTTCCCAGGAAGGCTCTGATTCCCTAACCACTCAACAAGTTCCAGAGCACAATATATCAGGCATTGCTTTGCTAAGCTTCCCTTAGCCTTATTATTAATTTTTTTCTGCCACCCCCTCCTTCTTCCAGCATGCATTGGCTCTCATTCTTGAAACATTGCAATTTCCTCCAACCAGTGATTAAATCTCAGGGAGAGGAGAGGAAACGCGGCAACAGCACAGCTTTCCACAGCATGTATTTATTTTCATTCTTCTCTGCCCCACCCACAATTTTCTCACTTCAAAGCTCCCCAGGGGAACAGTTGCTAACATAGCCTAATATAGTAAAGAAGCGGGAGGATAAGGGAAAAGGGTGTTTTCCCATCAAAATTTCAAGCTACACTCCACACAGCAGGAAGACAAAGGAGGCTCTGCCCACTAGTTTGAAGAGAGTCATGTTAACCCAGACTGCAGCATCTCAGAGAAGATCACATCAGTCCACTGACCTAGCTTTTACAAAGCCAACTGGGAACACAGGCAAAGGGATGCACACACACACACACACACACACACACACACACTCTCACACACACACACACACACACACACACACACACACACACACACTCACTGTCAGTACCATAAGGCTGGAAGAAGAGTATTAAATTCTGGAAATACAGTAACAGCAGCAGCTTGCTACTCACTCGGGACCACTGAACCTTCCCGGAGATTCGTAAGATCAGAATGCCTTTTGTTTTGCAAGTGACTGCTGTGCACCAAAAGGACAGATCTGCAGAAAAGCCACATGCTAACATTGCAGGCCCATCTTCATTCAGATTCCATTGTTCCAGAATAGAGTCCGTTTTTTCTCTTTAATATTTGATATGAAGTATACCAGAATGGCTTGTTAGTTCATACATCAGAGCCAATATGCCCTCCAAATGTTTCAACTCAAGAAACTCATACAGAGGAGCCAATACTCAATTGTTAAAGTGAAGCTTTAGCCTCTCTTAATTCATGGAGAGGAGGCAACCTTCATCAAGATGTAATTTTTCTTCTTTCCTAACTGCCATTGTAAGATACTAAATTTTTATTTTATTTATGTTCTTGAAATGATAGATAAGTCAGCATGTGGAGTGGACACAGGATGGGGCATTAGACCTTTGTTCTACTCTAGTCTAGTAACTAGCTGACAATAGAGGAATCGGACTTTAAGCCTTAGTTTCCTGTGCCATAAAATGAGGGGCAGAGTTATACAATTCAAACTATTTGCTAAGAATATGGTGTTAGCATCTTTATACAAGATCATCTACCCTAATATCTGTCCTACCTTGAAATCAACTAAACGAGGTGAAAGGAGAGGAAATAATTTGTCAATTTCACCCAAATGTATTGACCTAAAGTTGTTTATACTATCCTCATTTTATGTGTTTAATATCTAGTAAATTTCTATTTACATTCCAGTTTTCATTTCCAGTATTGACAAATTCTGTTTTCCCTTGTCAAGTTTCCACTATTTAGAAATTTTATTAATCATTTCAAATATCAATCTTGGCTTCATTATTTTTCTCTAATGTATATTTGTTTTGAATTTTATTGATTTGTTCTCTTATGTCTATAGTTTCCTTCCTCTTACTTAGTTTTCTTCTTCACTATTCTTGAAATGGAAGTATATAACATTGATTTTTCAGCCTTTCTTTTTTTTTTAATATTTGCCTTTGTGGCTATAAAATTTCTCTAAGTAGTGCCTTAGTGTATCTGACAAGTTTTAATGTCTTATCTTCATTGTCATTCACTTTAAATATTTTCTAATGGCTGCTTTTCTTTGTTGTTGTTGTTTGTTTTGTTTGTTGTTTGTTTTTGATCCAAAGATAATTTAAAAGTGCATAGCTTATAGTCACTTTGGGTTTTTCTACTTATCTTTTTGTTTGAAAAAAATTAGTTTAATTTTGTTGTTGTCATAAAAAATACTCTTTTATTGGGGCTTTGTTTATAATGTAAAAATTGCATTTTTGGTAAATGCCCCCTATACTCAAAAAGAATATAGTAGTTCAGTTTCTGGTAATAGAGAAATGGGTACTATTGAGCCATGTACCCTATACATAGATGTAAGCTATAAGTTCTGGCAAGAAGAAAAAAACTACTTGAGAGCACGGGGGAATAACCAAAGCAGAAAGAACATACAGGAGTATCTATGCATGATCTATGCATGGAAAAGGGAAATGGCAGTGGGTCAGTTACCCATTTTATACAGCTTTGATGTTGAGGAAAGGTCCCAGTAGGTTCCCCTTCTCTCTCTCTCTCTCTCTCTCTCTCTCTCTCTCTCTCTCTCTCTCTCTCTCTCTTTCTCTCTCTCTCTTTCTCTACTCACTAATTTTATGAAGAATTGTATCTTTGTTCTTGGTTCTTGACTCTCTTGTCACTTAACCTTTTCTCTTGTGTGATATTACACATTCTTCTGGTTCTAACTTCCTTCTGTATATAATTTTTCTATATCTCCATTTCCAATCTTGGCTCTACTCTGCACTGCAGCCACATAAATTCATTTCTCTAGTAAATTTTTCAACCTGGATGAATCAAAATCATATCAAACTCAAAATGACCAAAACTGAAATAATTACCTTGGTACAAGTTACAAAGAAACATTATTAAAACAGAACCTCTCCATGTCTGGGAGAAGACAAGGAGATATGTTTAGGTGAACTGCTAAAGGAAGAATTTATTTTCTTTTTTGTCAGTATCCAGAATTCCTGGCTGTAAAAATAAATAAATAAATAAATAAAAATAAAAATTAAATAAAAAATGTGGAAGATATTACTAGTAATGTAAAATATCAAGGCACAGTCAATAATTGTGATAATATGATTATAATTAAAGCATAATCATGAAGAAAATGAGAAGCAGATTAGAAATGGCCACTGGCCTTCTCACTTTTCCTCAGATGAATGAGGCACACTCCACATGTAGGCCCTTTGCATATACATTTATCATAGGAGGATGCAATATTTTGTTATAAGCATTTGCTGATATATTTCTTTATTGAAAATAAAAGGCTCCATGAAGCAAGGGTGATATTTGGTTGATTGGGAATCCTGGTACAAACTAAGAAGCTAATTACTTCTCTCTACCTTCTGTTACATGTTATCTATCTGAGAAAACTTCTGAAAAGGGAGCATACAAATCAGATCTTTAAACACAAAGAGAAATTAACTAGATAAAGGGTAAGAAAACCAGACATACAGTTTTATAATTAAGAAACATAATTTTTAGTTTTCTTATAGCTAAATGGAAAGTGTAGATTTTTAGGATCACATTAACACTTACTAGAGACAGAATATTTCTATCACTTTTTATCTTAATGAGCTATTAACATGAAGGTTAATTGTGAAAATACAGCAATTTGGTGATAAAAGCACAGAAAAGTATAAATCAACCTAGACAACTAGAGAATACGTAAAATTTAAATTTGAGGATTCTGAGTTCTTGCTTGTTTCTGAAGAAAATGAGGTCATAAATGCCATTAGTTCTTTTGCCCTTTTTTGAGTATTCAGTAATAACGTGAGAAACACTTAGTATAAGTATCTCAGCACATAAGGACAATGCAAAGGATAGCTTAAGAGAATAGCATTACCTACTGCCAGTAAATGAGAATAGCTACCATCCAATTATCTTCCAAATTCTGCTTAAAAGAAAATTAACTTTAACCTTTATGTGAATATAATTTTTTTCCCCCCAAAGATCTGTACCAATTGTTACTGACATAAATTTGGCCCAATCTGGAACTTCTCTACCTGAAGGGAGTTTATAGCCATATATATATTAGACTAGAGGACTGGACCATGAAATTCATGCATTGGGGGGGGGGGGGTTCCCCCCTGCACCCTCTCCAATCTGGAACCCCTTGGGGGATGTCCTACTGCCAGTTTACGCCCGATCCCAGGGATCGGCTCTAAACTGGCAATGGGAAATCCCTCTCACAATTCTGGACCACTGGCTCCTAATCGCTCACCTGCCTGTTTGCCTGGTCCCCCCTAACTGCCCCCACCTCACCCCTGCCGGCCAGATCACACCTCACTGCCTCTGTGTGCAGGCTTGATTGCTCCTAACTGCCAGCTAGGTTGCCCCCAACTGCCCCCTCTGCTGGCCTGGTCAACCTCACTGCCCCTCCCTGCCAGCCTAATTGTCCCCAACTGCCCCCTGCCTCATACCGGCCTGGTCACCCCATTCAGACTGCTTGTTCAGTCATTGGGCCATCCATCACTAACCCCCTGCCAGCTTGGTTGTAGGAAGCCATTTTGTGAGGGTGTGAGGGTTAATTTGCATATTATCTCTTATTATATAGGCTTTTTAGACATATTGTTAATGTCAAATGGCACCAAACATTAGACCTTGGTCTTTGAGTTTTGGCTAAGAAAGAATTCAGAGCCAAGACTCAAATACAAGAAAACTTTTATTTAGAAAATCACTGAGGTAGAAGTGAGGGTGAAAGAAGTGAGCCAACTGAACTGCTTGGGCTCAGGGAACAAGTTACTGAGGCAAAAGTAGGGCCATTGGAGCTTAGGAGAAAGAAAGCAAAGGTGTGCCACTTAGAAGAAAGGAAGGGGGAGGAAAGGTGTGGGCATGCTAGAGAGAAAGAGACAGAACATTCTGGGGAAAGAAGGAGATGAGGAAAGGCATACAAGAGAGAGAGAGAGAGAGAGAGAGAGAGAGAGAGAGAGAGAGAGAGAGAGAGAGAGAGAGAGGAGAGAGAGAGCGCCATCCTGGAGGCTTCAACTAGAGGGGTTTTTTCTGGAGGTCTCTGGGGAGGATCTAAATAGAATATTCATCTCCCTTCCAGGTGTGTCTCCTCAAGGTCTGGTCTCCACTGATTGTTCAGTCAAAACATCGGATCTTTAGTCATCACACCTGGTCTTGATGTCAGCCATGCTGTCACCACATGGCCTTGCTGCTTTGCTGTGGCTGGAGCTGAAACAAAACTGAGGCCTACAAGTTATCTCTAGGGCTTAATACTTAAAGGAGTTGTTGTACGAGGGCTTGTATGGAGCTCCAAAGAGGCTCCTCTGAGGGGTCTACCACATGACTAGTATCATGCCAGTGGAGGAGAGGTCAGGAGAGGGTTCAGACCGCTTCACCAAGGATTTGTTGAAGGAGGAAAGATCCCTCTGGAGGTGAGATCCTGGCCCAGTTTCTCCTGTTGCTAGGTACCTGGGGGTTTCCATCCTGGTGACTTCCCACACCTGGCTTATCATTCCTACTCTGCTCATATCTGTCTGTCTACTATATCAATATCGCATATCTCTTAGGCATACAGGACAATCTCGGTTCTCAAACTTAATTCATTCCAGAAGGCTGTTTGAGAAGCAATTTGTTAAAAAAAATCAAATCATTTTTTTCCCCATTGGAAATACTGTAAATTGAATTAATCTGTTCCAGACAAATGATTCTCTGTTTTAATCTTTCTTAAATACTGTACATGTCTAATGTACTATTTAAACCACAAATAAATACTTTAAAAACAAAAAGGACATGAAATATAAATGAAATTTAAGAAAAAGGAAATGAAATTCAATTGCCTGTGATTTTTGTTTCATGAGCACTTTCACACTCTTAGCAACCACAGCATTCTTGATAGCCTCTTATGCTTTAAAATTGGGCTAATAGTTGACTTCACCATACCATACTCCGTAGCCAGATCAGACATGCGTACACCTCCATCATACTTTGCATTTATTTATTTTGTAAGCTCTATCATTGTTCTCAACTCTTCTTTTCACCTTGCTGTTATCACTAACCTTCTTAGGCCCCATGGTGACTTACTGTACTTATTTAATAACTAGAGGTCCGATGCATGAAAATTTGTGCAAGAGTAGGCCTTCCTTCCCCCAGCTACAGGCACCAGCTTCCCTTTGGCACCTGGTATCCAGGCTGCTTCACTGGCTTTCCTCCTGCACCAGGCACTGGGACCTGGGCTGCTTCCCTCCTCTAGCTGCCTGCAGGCAACCTGGGACCTGGGTTGGCTTCCTTCTGGCACTGGCTTTGTCAGGAAGGACTTCTGTAATGATGTCTGGTCTAATTAGCATATCACCCTTTTATTATTATAGATAAGCATCAACAAAAGCAAAAATTGATGGAATTATTCAGCATAATTTCCTGAGATGTTAACATGAGGTTTAGCAGTAAACTAACTCATACTAGCACATTCTCTCTTCTGTTTGTTGCCTGACAGACATGTAACTGATGGTATCAGCATGAGAAGGTTGTCAGTTCAAGTACTGAAGTTTTATTTGACAACTAATACATTTTTCCATGAAAAACTTGGTTGAGAACTGAATTGTTCCCAATGGGAAATATTTGAGAATCGAGGTTTGACTGGATATATATGTGTCAATCATTTATATGTGATTGTGATAAGCTAAAAGCTGCTTACCTTACCTCCTTGGATTACATGAATGCCTGAGGTTTTTTTTTGTTTGTTTGTTTGTTTTTTCTATGTTGCTATTGCTCTTTACAATTCTATTAGATATTCTAGATTTAAAAAGTAGTTGTTATACTATCAAGAATCCCTTTGTTGCCAATCAGTGGTTGAGCATCTTCCTATGAACCAGGAGGTATCTGTTTGATTCTCTGTCAAGGCACATACCCAGTTGCAGGCTGGGTCCACAGTGTAGGGCATAAAGGAGGCAGCCAATCAATGATTCTCTCTCATCATTGATGTTCCTATATCTCTCTTCCTCTCCCTTTCTCTCTGAAATGAAATTATATATATATATATATATATATATATATATATATATATATATATATATATAATCTGTTAGTCAACAAAGGCATTTTTTAATATATATATATTACAATATATATATGCCTTTGTTGACCAACAGATGTCTAATATGAACTCAAAGAAACAGGGCGTAGATCAGATCAGTTAGAAAAGGGAAAAAAGACTGCAGTGCTTCATTTGAATCATAGACTTGAAAACTACATGAGAGACTAAAATTTTCCATGTGTTTCAGAGTTCTTTGTAAAGGTTGTTTGGTAGAAGTCAACAGAATTCCACCTGGATTTCCCCTCACTCTGAGTCCCCTCCTATTTAAGTCCTCTCTGGTTCTATATTCTCTAATACCTTGCATTACAACTTAAATATCAAACTCTTTTCCATTATAAGTAATCGGGCTCTTCTCTACCTCTGGGACCGTATCTCCGCTCTCTTAGTTCTTTGCTTAGTATGTACCAGCCAAGCTCAGTTGGTGTGGCTTTTTTTTTTCCCCCTAAAAAATTCTCCTGCTGGCTCTTTATATGATTGGATTTCTAAGAGTTTTTCCAAGTCTAATCTTCAATCTCACCTCCTAGAGAAGACTTTGTGATAACATAACTGGACAGAGGTGAACAGGCTGCTGCACGTTGCAGCACAAGCAACTGCTCTTAGACTACCCGCTGAACCCCTGCTGACCCTAATGACACCATAAAATTAAACTGTAAGTTTGGACCAGGTGCAACAAAAGAAATGGAAACTTCCTACCAGTCTTCCTTTTAGCTCTCATTCATTCCTCCTTCCCCTCTTTGAGGTCACCATAAAGTATATCGGCAACAATTTCTGCAACATGAAATGTCAATTAGATTGCATTGTTTTCCCAATGTTCAATTAGAGGCTCAAGTCCAAAATCTAAAAGTCATCCTACATTCTTCCCTTTTTCTCACCTACCAATCTACTCCATTAATAATTCCTATTAACCATTCCTCCCGATTTGATAATGTATCACAGGGGCTACCACTCTGATCAAGGCTACCATTAATGTGTCCTGAGCCTTGGGCAATAGCCTGCTAATTGGTCTCCTCCCTTTCACTCCCAGCTAGATGCAAAATCATCCAAAGGGATCATTTAGAAGCAGGAATCTCTTTAGATCACTTGCCCATTAAATACTCTCTAATGACCTTGCATTACAATTTGAAAGTCCAACTCTTTTCCATTACAAATGATCTGGCTCCGCCCTACCTCTCTGACTTTATCTCAAACCACTCAGTTCTTTGCTGGCCTTGATTCGGTTCCTCAAATATGCCAAACTCAAACCCTGTTCCCTTTTTCCTAAAAGTCTCATTCTTCTCCCAGTTCTTCCTATGATTGGCCTTCTATGAGTTCCCAAGTCTAATCTTCAATGCCATCTCTCAGAGAAGACTTCTGTGACAGCACTCCTAAAATACATCCTCTAATTCAGACTCACTGCAGTTTCCCTTGATAGCACTTTCCTGTAGGAAATGATATTAGGTATTTCAATGTTTACTTGTATATTTTATTTCTCTCCCTACTGAATGTATGCTGCATAAGGACAAGGACCTGGTCTTACTTATTGTCTCCCCAGTGCTAAACATGGTACCTGCTCAACAAATATTTCTGAATAAATAAATAAATTATGACACATGTCTACTTTTTAAAATATCCATGGCAGGCTGTAATAAATAAATAAATAAACAAACAAACAAACACTGTTGGTGAGCACTCACACTGTCACAGACTGACAGGTCCCTCTGGATGGACTGTCCTATAGAGCTGTCCATCTGAACTGTTTAGAGCAGGCTGCTTGGTTTTGCTCCTGAGGCAGTTGGTGGGCTCAAGACAGTTAACACTCAGTTGATGCAGACAGTTCATTTAAGGAAAGCTTTCTGATCCTTTTATATTCAACAACCTGGTGTTTTCTCTACCAGCAGTGGTAATTTACTAATTCCTTCAAATAATTAAAATAACCTCATAATTTTTGCTTATGTACCCAAACATTTACTCCCCTCATACACTAAATAACCCTAAATTTAGAGCAAGCATAAGATTTAATTTGGGGAAGTGAATAAGAAAGAGCTGAAGGGCTATTCAATTTAACCATAAACTGACAAGATTTAAAAGCAGGATCACAAGATTGATCACTAACTCTAATTTATTTCTGTTATATATTTATGAAAAAATTCCTTGAAACATACTAACTTATTCAGAGAAAGATAGTATTCTAAGAAGATGAAATAATGTTGCTCTGATGCAAAGACATGAATATTTTCAAGAGAATATAAACATGAAGACTGTGAGACTTGTCTTGCTAGGACTGCATATGAAGGTTTACCATGTATTTCCTAGAGTTTCAATTTTTTTTTAATTGTTCTGATTAAGTGGACATAACAAAATTTAACACCTTAACCATTTTTTAAATGTATCTTTATTCCCCCCCCCCATTGACCCCCTCTATCCTGCATACACAAACCCCCAGGCCTTCACTACACCATGATCTGTGTCCATGGGATATACATACATACTTACAAAATTTTTAGTTAATCTCTCCCCACCTACCCACCCCTGCCTTCCATCCAAGATTCATCAGTCTATTCCATGCCTCTATGTCTCTGGATCTATTTGGTCATCAGCTTACCCTGTCCATTAGATTCTACATATGAGTGAGAGCACATGATACTTGTCTTTTCTCTGACTGGCTTATTTCACTTAGCATAATACTTTCCAGGTCATTCCATGCTGTCTCAAAGGGTAAGAGATGCTTTTTTTCTGCTGCATAGTATTCCACGGTATAAATGTGCCATAACATTTTTATCTATTCTTCTACTGATGGGCACTTGTACTTAATCATTTTTTAAGTACACAGTTCAGTGGTATTAAGTGCTTCATATTATTGTGCAATCATCCATCTCCAGCACCATGCATCTAATAAAACAGAATCTCTATATCTATTAAATAATAACTCACTATCGCACTTCCCCCAAGCTCCTGGCAACCACCATCCTACTCTCTGTCTCCATGAGCTTGACTATTCTAAGTATCTCACAAAGTGGAATCATATGACATTTGGCTTATTTCTCTGAGCATAATGACATCAAGTTTCATTATATTAGTTTCAGGTATACAGTATAGTGATTCAATAATTATACGTGTTATAAGGTAATTGCCCTAATAAGTCTAGTATCCATCTAGTACCATACCTAGTTATTAAATAGCACTAATTCCCTATGCTGTACTTTACATCCCCAAAACTATTTTTATAACTGGCAATTTATACTTCTTAAACCCATTCACCTTTTTTACCCACCCATCCCAACTCCCCTCTATCTGTGAATCATCCCCAAGTAACTTATAAATAGAATATTTTATATATCCACAGTCTAGTGAAAAGATAAAAAGAAATCAAATAAAAACAAATCTTAAGGACATTTGTAGTAAGTTTTTTAACTGTATTGTAAGATGGAGCAACTAAAAACATTGGATAATATTGAAACTCAGAGAGAAAGCAAATAGCTTGCCCAAGGTCATAAATCTAATGAGTGTCATGACTGTTGTTGAAATTCAGATATTAGGACTCTGATCTCACTAGTCTCTCAATTACAGCACGTCATTTTCCTACAGCTTACTCCTTAAACATGAAACAGGGTATAGGATATTAAAACCTCACATTTAATTAACTTACCAAGAATTAAAGAATAAACTAACAAAACTTGTCTAAAATATTAATAGTTTCATATTTAAGCATGTGACAGGCAGCAGCAGTTCCAGGTTCCCTTTTTACCAGCCTTAAGCACAGAAATGTAGACATGCTAATAGCTGGCTAGGCTTGTAACATCCTGTCCCCATATATCAGCCATCAAACCCACAGAGAATGAAAAGCCAGACATTGACACACATAAAAGAGAACATCAAAACCACCCAAGAGCTGGATTGTGAAATTGCACTTTGCCAGGATTCCTTAGTTCCTCTATTCCCATAATCCCCCTATCAAAACTCATTGCTACCCTGAGAGATTAAGATGAGCTTTGGTACAAAATTCACCCAACTTCTCAGGTGAATGTCACTTGAATAAATCTCTTTCCTTCCATCAGTAGTATGTTGTACGTATATTTGGCTTCATGGCAGCATGCAAAAGAACCTGAGGGTCATTTGGGCTGGTTTCAAACAGTTCTTAAGTTCAGCAAGTCAACAATTACTTTTTCTTTCCTCCTTTGTTGTGCTGACTTTCCTGCTCTCATGGTATATGTAAAAAATCAAATCAACACAATAATGTGCACATTTTGACTTATAAACAGGATATGCCCACTTATAAGATGGAGTAGTACAAATTTGTATTCTATAAAGCCTCAGGCATTAATCCCAATAAAAATGAAAAGGAGGGCAACTCTAGTTGCTTCTATTATACATTTCCCTTACATTGTAGGAGCAGTGAAATTTTGCTGTTTAAACTAAAAAAAGAAAAAGAAAGAATATTGTTTATTCAACCTAGTAAGTAAACATACACTCCCAAACTTTTATATATAATTATTCCCAATGGTACCCAAGTAATTTTTTATTTTATTCTAAAAATCCCAATTATTTCCCAAAATATGAGAAAACAAGACAGATATTCATTTCCCTCTCAAAGGGTGAAAAAACAAACAAACTTGAATTATCACTACATAGAAGTTTCTCTAGGTAAATTCCAAGTTTCTGTGTAGCCCTTCATTATAGTGGGAAAGAAGAATAATGTTGCTGTAATAGACTTACCCATTCTCCCTGCCATCCATACAACTAACCATCCTAAATAAATTAGGATAAATGGACAAAAATAAGTGCTTAAGGAATTTCAGGAGAGCTTTTCTATTGAGAAAATTAATTCCCAATTCTACTGAAAATTTTAGACCAAAAAAATTATATACCATAAACTTATTACAGTAGAGAATTCAAAACCCCTACATTTCTTAAGCTAAAAAAGAGGGAAGATCTGTTGATTCACTACCAAGTAATTATATGTAATATTTAAGAAGATTAAGGGTAATAGAATAGCCTGTTCTATTAATGCTTTCCCACTTACATGCTAAAGTGTTTAATGCATGTACCCTCCAAGTCAGACATCTATTTTACTCAACCGTAGTGCTAATATGGATTGTTTTTTGTGTGTATGTACTAGGAAAAATATAGAAAAAGATACTACATAAACACACATAAAAACCATGTCTTTATAACTTCACCCACTTTTGTAACTTCAGTGTTAAAGATTCATTTTTTTTTCTGTTTTCCTAAGGGGAAAAAAAAAGACAAAGTGAAGCTAAATTTATGACTAACAACAATTCTCAGCCCTAAAGGGAAATCCTGATTAACTAGTACAATATTTTTTCCTTTTAAGTTTTTCTTTGTGTTAGTAATTACCAAATGAGAGAGGCCATAATATAATAATTTCACAGACCAAATTCCAGCTTTTATGTAACAATAGATGTTCTCACACCAGTTAAATTCTTGATGAGAAATATATTTTAAAATACAGTCAATCTTAAATCCTAACATTTCTTGCCTTCTCTAGTACTAACTACCACTTTAGACCAAACTATAGTCAATTCTGGCTTGATAACTACCACTGGCTTCCTGCCATTTCTTGGTCCTCTGCCCTCATTCTGCCACTCAGCAAGAGAGAGAATGATACTTTCACACTGTAAATAGATCATGTCATCCCTATGTGGAAAAATATCCTAATAACTTTCCAGCTCTCAGAAAGAAAGAGGAAATTTTTACCCATGTCCTAAAAAATCCCTCAATTACCTGGCCCCTGCCTATCTCTAGTGAATTCAAAAAGAGATTCACATGATCAGACATAGGTGTAGGCAATAAAATGTTCCCAGGAAACAGACCTGTGGAAGAAATTATGGTTGTTATTTTTATAGTAAATTTGATTTTCTGAGACTAGATAGAAAAAGGGGTGGGCATATGTAGGTTAAAATTATAATTGAAACAAAGTAAAAAGAAAGGGAATGTTTCCAAACAGAGATAAAATAAACTTTTGTATAGAAAAAGAAAGAAAGAAATTAAGAGATGTTGTATGTGTTGTTTAAAGAAAATCTGGTCATTTTATTTCAAAATGACTTATTTTTTGCATAACTTTAATGTGAGCATTCTTGGCCATGCCACACAGAAACGAAAAAACAATTTTCACTTTGCTTTCATTTAAAGTTTAAAAGAGTTCTGGTGTCTCCTTTGCATTTTTAAAAGTCTATAATAAATACACAAATAAATAAATATTTTTAAAGTAAAGGAGAATAATCTACAGGACAATATACCAAACTATGGAAATTAAAATAGTAGTTAAAATAATTTTAGAAAATTTAAATACATTTAGTCCACAAGAGTCCAGTAGGTATCAGTTTCAACTTCTGCATGGTACAAGAGTGCTTTTCTTTAACTTCTTTGACACATGTTTATCTAATTTTTAATTGAAAGCTTCCAGTGATAAGAAACTTTTCAACTTAAGACTTCTTCCATTACAATTATAAAAAATATTAATAGAAACATCTTTAGATTGACTCAAATACCTCTTAATAATTTTTACTAACTGATTCTCAATTTTTATTCTTGACCAATATATGGTAAATCTAATTTCTTTTCTACCTAACATTGCTCCATATATGTGAATACAGCTGGTATTTCTCTTACATGTTCTATATTCTACAGTCTAAACATTCCAAGGCTCTTCTATGCTTCCTCACATTCGATGGTTACCATTTCTTTACCATGTCACTTTAATTTCTTTGGAGATTCTATTACTTGCAGATATTATTTAAAATAGTACATCACATCTACACTAATAAAAGATGCAAATTGACAGTACCTTCATGACACCCACCACCAATCAATAGTGAGTATGCAAATTAACTCAACAAAGATGGTGGATTAATTTGCAAATTAACTCAACAAAGATGGTGGGTTAACACAGGCGCCAAGTGGCTGGGGGTAGGGTGGGACGACACTTGGCCCCAGCAGCTCTGGGCCTCTGGGAAGTGTGGGAAGGCAGAGCAAAGGCAGTGCAAGCAGCCAGGGGAAGGAAGGCCCATTCTTGCACGAATCTTCGTACATCAGCCTCTAGTTCTAAACATACCCCAGATGTATTATGACCTCTAAAATCATTTTGCCTTTCTCAGTCTATACAATAGCTTCAATGATCATGAGATATTTATATTAATCTCTGGTCCATTAAAACCTCCTGACTTTTTTTCACCTAAAATTCTCTGAAACACAGTACCTCTCACCCTATACTTTACTTTTCTTTTAATAAAAATTATTTATTTTTATTCAAATGCAAAACTGTAATCTTCCTTAGATATAATTGTTAGTTGCAGTCTTTTGGAGTGTTGAGCTCTCCAAGAGTACTCAGGAATCTTGAGTGTATTATCAATTATTTATATTACCTTTCTCTCCTAGCTTTGTGTGATTAGCAGATTTGACAATCTTGCTTACTATATTTTTGATAGAGTGTTAAAGAAAATCTCTTAAGGTATATCTTACTAGAAAATATTTGGAAACAATTGTTCATTTATTTTTAAAATCCTCCTATCTGCATTTTCATTCAATATATTATACACTGATCTGTGGATAATTCTCAGCAATATCTTGAGACATTTAATTAAAAATTTTGATGAAAGTGATACACAACAATATGTATAATTCTCCTGATTTAGCACAACCTATGCCCCTCTAAACCCTTAAAAGAGCATAATTTATGTTAATTTACACTTAAGAGAATCCATTTTCTAAGAAAAGAACACTTTTTGTTCCAAGTTTTCACACACAAAAAATTGTTATAAATTTTATATTTATATGCTGGATGTCTTAATCCAGCTGAATTCCAATCTTAGCTGAAGATAGTGTGTATGTGTGTGTGTGTGTGTGTGCACATGTGTAAGAGACAATTGTTTAAATCTACTTTATTTTATGCTTCAATCCTGATAGCTTCATTATACCTCCTGATTTAAGAACTAGTTAAAAATTAGTAATCCTATATAATGAAACAGTAATATGCAAATTGGCCATCACACAAGATGGACACCCCCATGTTCTTACACAATGGCCAGAAAGAGAGGGCAGTGTGGGCGACTAGGCTGGGAAGGGATGGTAGTTGGGAGCAATTGGGCTGGCAGGGGAGCAGTTATGCATTGATTAGGCTGGCAGTGGAGTAGTTAGGGGATGATCAGCATGGCAGGCGGAAGTGGTTGGGGCAATCAGACAGGCAGACAGGTGAACTGTTGGGAGCCATCAGTCCCAGATTGTGAAAGGGATGTCTGACAGGGATCGAGCCTAAATCAGAAGTTGGACATCCTCCAAGGGAGAGGGTGTAGCCTGGGTTGAGGGGTACCCCCCAGTGCACAAATTTCATGCACCAGGCCTCTAGTATAATTATAATCTACATTCCTGTGGGTGAAAAGATAAAAAACTACCACAGAGTTTTTTGATGTAGGTACTTGGAATGATGAAGTACCCACTGAATGGTTCTGTGCAGCCAGTAGTGCTATGGAAAATTTTTGACATTTTGCAGACCATTAAAAGAGCCATTGCTAAATGAAATCAACTTAACAACTTTCACAGATATTTGTGTAAAATTTTTAGAAGTTTTCAAAGTAAAGTTTTAGTTTTACATAAAAAAATATGATTTAAACAATAATAAACATGTTTTTAGACCAGAAGATTCTTCATTCTATTGACATCATCTAATCCCACATTTAGTGTAGAGTTTATACAAAAGAAAAGGTGGGGGCTCTTTCCCAGAAAGGAGCAGTTCCTCAATGATAGATTAGTTCAGACTATTGTATAAATTAAGCCTCAAAATTTCTAAGTTATAATGGATCTGATAATTGCTTAGCATTCACTTTAAAATTGAACTCAGCTTCATAGTACCCACCATGCAACAGGAACCACAAGAGGAACTTACTGAAATGAGTCACCTCCACTTGCACAAAACAAATACCCTAAAGAGCTGCCACTCTGCACAGGAAGAAGTTGGCCTGGGGAAGCGGGGGGTCGGTGCTGGGACAGGGAGTGCAGAAGCAGCACCTGGAAGAACAGTTGGCTGCACACAGGTTGGTGCCAGTCCTTCTGGCCATCATCTTGCCCCTCCCAGAACTCTCTGCAGCAGGCTCTGCAGACGAAGATGGGAAGAGCCATTGCAATACCACAGACTTAGAAGTCTATTATGTATCCCTGGCTCCAGACTCTGAAGCCTAAGCCAAACTCCCAGAGTAAAACTTCCACAAACAGAACTTTGTCTCCTTACAATCCCTGCTGTGTCTCCATAGCTGACCTCAGGGCCTGGCACAGAGGAGGTGCTAAGTGTTTATTAAATGCATCAGTTGTATATCTTCATGGTGAGCTAACAATTGAATAATCCTATTCCATGTTTATAAGCTTCCTTATCATTTTCTACAATAATATTATTAAATTAGGGGCTGACATTTATTGAGTGCTAGGTGCCAAATACTGTTCCAAGCACTTCCCATGAGTGAACTTATTTGCTTAAGGTCTTTAAGTACGGGTTCTTCGCTCTCCTCCTTTTCCTATTTCCCAATCTAAATTTCACTCTTAGATGCTGCTGTGCTGACCACAATATGTCCTCCACACAAAATAATTCAACTTGCCCAACCTCACATGTAGGGCCTAACCCAGCTACCCCCAAACCTGGCAGAGTAAAGAGCCCTCAACTCTAGCAACTGTCTGCCTTTATTATGTCAACACTGCATCATAATGATTCCCAAGAGGATCAAAAAGAAGTTCAATCAGAACAGATTTTGTTTGTAAGTATGTTGTTTATGCATTTCAGCTACTGAGTATATGGAATGGCAATCCGAAAGAATCATCAAGTAGACCCTAGACTTTTAATGATTTGTGCAAGTCATTTCATGATCTAGTCTCTCTGCCTTCTAATCGGTGTCATTTTCTGCCACTTCCCCCTCCTGAAAACACCATGCTGTTTTGTGTCCCCTATGATTCTTTAGCCATTGCACTGCTAATTGGAGTCCTATACATTTCTCCCAGACCTTGGCATGGTAATGGGTGTTAGGTACTCATAAATCTTCATTAGACTATCGAGGGAATGGATAAAGACGATTCATGCCCGGCTGGTATTGCTCAGTGGTTGAGCATCTACCCATGAACTAAGAGGTACCTGGGTCAATTCCTGACTCCCATTCAGGGCACATGCCTCATTGCAGGGCTCAATCCCCAGTAGGGGACAAGAAAGAAGATTCATTGCAGAATAATGATGAAAGTTCTCTAACTCTTGTGAGCAGATACAGTGTAATAAAAAGAAACAAAGAAGCTCCTTTAATCCCAACATTGTTTTGTTTTTCATAAGAATTCTCCCAAGGTAGCTTTCAATCCCATCTCCCTTACACTCCTCTCTCTAAAGTAGGGGTGTCGAACTCAATCAGAGAAGGGACCAAAATCTAAAATCCAGCCTAAATCATGGGCTGAATGGTTTACTGAACAGTCATAAACTGTCATTGTGATGGAAACGCAGCGGAGTGCAGTGATGACAGCGTGGTGCGGGCCACATTGCAAGGCCTGGCGGGACGGATTTGGCCCGCGGGCCTTGTGTTTTACACATGTGCTCTAAAGGCTAGATCAATTAAAATGTAGGAAAGGTTTAGAAAGAGGAGGAGTAATAGCAACTATGTTCCCAAGACCCCTTTGCAAACACCTTCTCTCTCTGCCCCAGCCCAAGTGCAGTCTGCTCTGGGCTTCTGGAGTAATCCTCCTTATACTCTGCTTTGGACAGTCCTTAGCATATGTATGCCGAAGCAAGAGTGGTAAAGGGGAGATTTCTGTGAAGCACTTGAGACATTGTAATGTATTTGCAGATACAAGAAATCTCAGGAAGAAACTCTAGTAAACATTGTGAAACATCTGAAATATTTTTAGCTTAATAATGTGCATAAGCCTAGATCAACATTATATGTAGACTCTTAAAGGTCAAACTAGTCTTCCTCGTGGGAAATACATGGATAATATCTGTTTGGCAAATTTTAAGAACCAGATGTTGGTATGGCACATTTTTTTCAGACTCTTCATTTTCTTCCTCCATCCTACCTTTTCTTTGCCCACACCACCACACAGACTGACTTTCACAGCACAGCTCTGGCCATGTCACTCCCTGACATCAAAGCTTTTAATAGAACATTGCTATTATGAAGTAATATACAAGCATATTCATGTGATGCTCAGAGGTCTTCAAAGTTCGGGTCAACTTCTCTTCCCCTTATAGTCCATCATTCATTTATATGTACTTGATTTTTCTAGAAAATTATTCCCCTGGCTATCCTAATTTTGTCTTTATTCTTTGCCTAGAATGGCTCTTCTCTGAAATGCTTCATCATTCAGTAGTTCTCCTTAGCGTATGTATTACACTAGCATATTTAATAGTCCTGTGTGCATGCATGAATATGTGCATGCATGTAATGTTGATGAACTTTTTGCAGGCATGGTTTCTTATTTATCGCCTCCACAATTCAGAACATTTCAAATAGTAAATAATAAATGCATATGAATAAAAGGGTAAATGACTACAGGTCCTACTAGAACCACCACTCTGATTAGACATGAAGATGTTTCAGTCTCACCATTATCACCCAAACATCAGATGTCTTTCCACCTGTTGCTCGTTATCTACCAGTCCGATTGCAGAAACCTGCTGGACAAAAGAACCCCCGCTCTCTGGAGAGTACTGCCCTCTTCTGACATTGCAATCTGCCTGCGCTGTTCTTTTACATGGCTAGTCAAACTCTCAGAAAGGGAAACGTTATTTTCACATATTTTCATAATTATAGCAATGTGGAACTGTTACAAACCATGCCAACAATTTTAAAACACAGACACTGATAGTTCCCGTTCTGCTCCAGAAACATCCAAATCACAGCAATTTCAGAAATGGCCCGTAGAATCGAGTAGAGATTCCACCGAGGCAGTCATTTACTCCCGAAAGTCACAGGGATGCATTTGCATATTTGAAAGTCAGGCTTATTCTTAGAAACTAACAAAGGTGCATTCATGAAAACGAGGGAGCACATTCCACTCTCTTGACTCCCCAGAGAGGCTTAGGTTCAGTACTTTCACTTCTGCAGCACAATCCATTACTTTAAAATACATGTGCTGACTTCTCTTAAATAGTGTTGGCAGGACAACCCTCCACGTCGCCTGTGGCTTGTGAGACGGAAACAGAATGGGTCTCTTCATGAAGATAGTGTGTGTGTCCTGTGTGTAAGTGTAATTGGTTTGGGTTGGAAAACTCTTTAAAGGGGGCCTTTTAGATAAGCAAATGCAAAGTCAGTTCTGTTCCAGAAAGGAAGATTGTGTAATGAGGTACCGAATGCTCTGCGTAATAGCCCTTGAGTTTATATGAATAGGGAGGTCCACATGGAAAGGAATGAAACCAGGTGGCAAGACTAGGCCTTCAGACAGTGAAGGCAGATGCTGGGCCAAGGGGTACTGCTCAGGGATTCCAGAAACTATTATGCCCACTCTCTGGTAAAGGGGGGATTCTCATGCATCTCTTCTTCAGTCTACATGGTAACCCTTCCTGTTCTCAGGCCTTTAAGAAAAACTTTGTAAAGCAGTAAACTTGAAGGAATAATTGGATGGATGTGTTCTCACATTTAGGAGAGCACCGATGTCCTGGAGGAGTGATGTTAACTGGGAAAACAGTGATCTATAGAGAAGCCCAGAGAAGCAGCCTGAATTGAAGATGCCAAGTGATATATTTGGGGAACAAGAAAATGGTCCAGAAAGGCACCAAAAAATATTTGGGTAGGGAAACTTGGTAAAAGACAAAATTTCCTGGAAATAAACCATGGAAGGAAAATGTAATCTATTGATATTAGGGTGTGTGTGTGTGTGTGTGTGTGTGTGTGTGTGTGTGTGTGTGTTTGTGTGTGTTTTCTCTGAAATGAATTATTTATTTTTTAAATTTATCTTTATTATTGACAGTTTTTTAAAATATATTTTATTGATTTTTTTACAGAGAGGAAGGGAGAAGGATGGAGAGTTAGAAATATCTATTAGCTGCCTCCTGCACACCTCCTACTGGGGATGTGCCTGCAACCAAGGTACATGCCCTTGACCAGAGTAGAATCTAGGACTCTTCAGTCCATAGGCCAACACTCTATCCACTGAGCCAAACCAGTTAGGGCTATTGAAAGTTTTAAAGAGAGAAGTGACAAAGAAGGCTATAGAATTTATAGACATTAAGTTCTTGAGTAGGATGTTAGCAAAATGATTCATAAGTGTAAGAATTAATGCTCAGTAATACTTTATCAATAATGTTGATCTTCAGGAGTTTCTCATTGTTCAGAGAAATTCAGTTTGGCTTCTAGGACCAAACCATAAACATCAATGCTACAATATATTCAGTATATATTTTTTTTCACTCCTGGTCAACAGAAGCAGCAGTTCAAAGGAAAACATTTATGATCAATCAATAACCCCAAGTCTGACCTCTAAACATCTCTAATGATGCCTTTGCTTCTTACACTGGAAGATAAAGATTGTTCAAATAACTGTAAAAGGCACCATGTAAAAATAGAAATAGTAGTCAAATAGAAAAAGTCAAAAATAGAAATGGTACAAAAAATGTAGACTATAATGAATTCTACAGAAAATATATACAAATCATAATTATACCTTTAAAAATGGGCCATAGATAAATATAAATAATTTTTAATAATAGAAAGTATTTACATTTTCTTTTTATATTTAAACAATTAAATACTTTATCTTTTTACTAACTTTACTGAGGAAAAGTAGTTGACATTTTTCTAACATCTTAAAGTTAGTTATTTTAAAATTAATATTATATTTTCAGGAGCACATTTTTACCTGCCACTCATCTAGAAGAAAAAAATACAGTGCTATATACTTCATCTTTGATCTTTTAGCTTTATACTATTCAATTGTTGCTTTTTAATAACATCAATATGTAATCTTAGGGAAAATAAATGTAACAATGGCATTCTGCCCATTCTTCACTGGTATCTTTACCAAATCTGGCCCTCCAAGGCACATGCACAAAACTTTTCTTTTTATTTTCCACATTGAGAAGACCCCCTATGTCAAACACCTGTCTGACTTTCTGAATTTTTATTGCCTGTGTAGTAGGCACGTATTATGCAACTTTCCCTCCTTCTTATTGTGTAACTAGAGGCCCGGTGCAGGAAATTTGTGTAGAGGGGTATCCCTCAGCCTGGCCTGCACCCTCTCCAATCTGGGACCCCTCAGGGGATGTCTGACTACTGGTTTAGGGGCATTTTCCAGCCATTAGGAAAATCACACAGAATGTCCTTGATGTACAAACAGTGTGGTTTTATGAGTTGCTTTAATAATAATGGCCATTTCTTTAAATAATATCTGCTTACATACAACATAGCTGGTACTATGTGAATTCAGAATGTTAATATCACAAAATCATAGAAGGTTATAGTGGAAATAACCTTGAATTGTCTAGTCTAAACTTTTACAAATATTGTAATTCCCTTTTCAAAGATTATTGAAAGCTTTTTGTCCTAAGAAGCTTAACCAACTTTTGAGGCAACCCATTTTCTATGAAAGAATTGGGCCCTCCAATGGCAGGCATGTGGCATGGCCAGACCTGCCTGGGGGCAGATCTGGTTGTGACACGTGCTTTGTTATCCATGGGACTGGGAGACTCCAACAGGGTTGAGGGGACTGGGCACCACCATCTTGTGGTTATGTGTGCTGCCATCTTTGTGATGGGGTGATGGTCAATTTGCATATTCCCTCTTTATTAGATAGGATAGAAATTCTCTTTAATCTGGGGAGTTTATTCTACATGGGCATGTGAGTCTTGTAACTCTCCATAAAACATAGAGAAAGAAATATGACCTAGGCCTGGCCAAATTTACATCATGTTCTTGGATGTTGTGACTGATTCAGGAATAAGTACAAGACTTAAGGCAGGCCAAGCAGAACCTTCCCTAGAACATTTCTTCTGGGCTCTCAGAAAAGACCTACCCTGTTGGAGTTGATAGACTGATGGGATAAGAAGTGGGGCTTTGGTAAACCATCTGACCTATCATGGAGCTTAAGCTTGTTCAGGAGATGAAAAGCAAGACAAAGTACTAATATCCTCATTTAAGCCCCTGGGTATAGCTGTGATTAGAAGAGTGCTTTCAGACTTCTTGGCACATAAATCAACATATCCCCTTTTGTGAGACAGCTACTTTGATTTGGGTTTCTGTCATTTACACTGGAAAGACTCCTAACTGATAAACTGATCTATGCCTCATCTATGGGCCAGGATGCCCTACTATTTTATTTTAATATCCCCATACCTGCAAGACTTGCTTACCTAGATTACCTACTTGTAGACTTTTAACTTACACTGTGTGGTCTTTGCTGGATGTACACCTGATACCTGCTTGATTTCATGGGCTCGTCTGCTCCAGAGCCTGTTCCTGTCCCACAGTAGGTGATGGTAGATCATGAACAGTTCCGGCCATGTCTGAAGAGACAAGAATATTCCTCACAGAAAAAAAATAACAAAAGCAAAACTCACTGAATTTTACCCTAACCTGTTTGGCTCGTTAGCTATAGCATCATTCTGTGAACTGAAAGGTCCCAGGTTTGATTCCAGTCAAAGGCATGTACCTTGGTTGCAGGCACATCCCCATTAGAAGGTGTGCAGGAGGCAGCTCTGATCAATGTTTCTCTCTCTTCGATGTTTCTAACTCTCTCTCCTTTCTTCTCTGTAAAAAATCAATAAAATATATATATATTTTAAAAACTCACTGAATTTCTGTTGACTCCTAGATAAATAAACAAAGTTTTATTTTGTCACAGTCTAAACAAGTTACCAGGATATCTTAAGTTTCAATTTTCTTTTGCCTAAAACATTTAATATTTCTAATTTATTGTTTATTCTAAAAAAAAAAACCTCCTCACCAAACAAGTCAGATTAGTTAATCTTATGATGCCCATTTATTTATTCATTCATTCAACAATATTTATTGAAAGATAATCTAAGAAAATTATTATTCTAGGCATATATCAAAGAAACCTATCAAAGAACAGGGCAAGCTTCTTGCCCTCATGGAATTTAGAGTCTAGGGAGAGGAGGTAACTAATAATAAAACAAAAAAAAATGTAAAGACAGAATGACATAATGAAGAGGGGAGTAATAGGGATACTTGTGAGGTATGATGCTTCTTAAAACAGGGTCAGTGAGGCTTTTCTGATGGAAGACACATGAGTGTAGCAACCTGAAAAAAGGGACAAAAGGACCCATTAGACTCTCAGGGGAAGTGTATTTTATTTGAAAGGAACTCCATGTGCAAAATTCCTGAAGCTGCTTTTTCTTTGAACAGCAACAAACCCGATGTGCTTGAAGCAGAATAAACAATGAGGGGAAGGTGGAAAGATACAAACGTAAAAGGTTGGGAAGAGGAGGGCTTTGTAGCCACAGCAAGGACATTGGTTGTTAATTGACTGAGTTGGGAACGCATTGAATGGTATTGGTCAGAGACGCAATAGGGCCTGAGCTTACATTTTTTCCGAAGGTCATTCTAGCTGTTGTGTAGTAAATAGACTGAATACTGAAACAAGTGCAAAAGTAGAAAGACTAGCTAATAGTTTAGTGCAAGTATCCCTATTACTTGTATCCCTCACAAGTATCCCTATTACTCCCCTCTTCATAAATAAAATACACTTCCCCTGAGAGTCTAATGGGTCCTTTTGTCCCTTTTTTCAGGTTGCTACACTCATGTGTCTTCCATCAGAAAAGCCTCACTGACCCTGTTTTAAGAAGCATCATACCTCACAAGTATCCCTATTACTCCCCTCTTCATTATGTCATTCTGTCTTTACATTTTTTTTGTTTTATTATTAGTTACTTCCTCTCCCTAGACTCTAAATTCCATGAGGGCAAGAAGCTTGCCCTGTTCTTTGATAGGTTTCTTTGATATATGCCTAGAATAATAATTTTCTTAGATTATCTTTCAATAAATATTGTTGAATGAATGAATAAAGGTTATAATGGCTTGGACAGTGGTGGTCATGATAGAATTTATGAGAAGTAGGGATATTCTAGATATATTTTAGACATAGATCAAACGGGATTAGTTAATACGTTGAACATAGTGGAGGAGAAAGGGGATGGTAATGTTTTCCCCTGAGCAATGAAATGGGGTGGCCTGCAAGAGGAGCAAGTTGGGGCAGGAATATAGGAAATAAGTATTTGGATTGGACCTATTACACTTGAGAGGTCTATTAGACATTCAAGTGGAATCACCATGTAGACCGTTGAGTAAATGAGTCTGGAGTTCAGCAGAGATAACTGGGGTAGAGGTATAAATTTGAAACTTACAACATGTTGAAAGCCAGGAGTCTAGCTGAGATCACCTAGGGAGTGATGAGCGATGTCTGAGTACTGAGTCATGGAGCCTTCCAAATTAGAGTTAGGAGAGAGGAGACGGAACCAGCAAAGGAGATTGTGAGAAAATAGCTTAATAAGGAAGGAGAGTACTGAGAGGGTATGGAGAGAGAAAAAGATTCCAGAAGCCAAGTAAAGAAAGTGAGAATGAGGAAATGTTCAGCTCTTTGCAATAGTTGATGAGAACAGAGAATTGACCATTATACTTGGCAATGAACTGGTCACTGGAGACCTTGACAGAAGCTGTCCCAGTGAATTAAAAACCTGATTGGCACAGGTTCAGGAAAAGATTAGAAGAAAAGCATGGAGATAGCAAACAAAGGCATTTTTTAAAATGTATTACTGAAAAGGGGATTGGGAAATGGGACAGCAGCAAGAGAGGCACAGGTTAGAGATTTTAGATCATATTAGTATGATGTTGGGAAAGATCAGGTAAAAGATGGGAAATGATGATGCCATAAAAAGAAGACAGTAGTTGAATTAATGTATCCAAACTGGCAAGAAAGATTGGGATCCAGTGTTCTAAATGAAGATAAGATATGTCATTGGGAGTGATGGGGGAAAGGCATATTTACGAGTGGGTATCTAGGGATAATGCTGGGAGCATGTGGAATGTCCTCATCTTGTTTCTTCTATTTTCTATGGAGGAAGAAAAGCCAGCGATTGAGATCCAAAAGGAAGAAGGAGGTATTTGTGCTTGGAGGAGACAAATGAAGGAATAAAATAGCCATCTAGGATAGTGGAAAAGTAAATTATGTATTAAGGAAACATGTGGAGATGCTGGCAACATTGAGGGCCCATTTTGAGAATTAACTCAGAATAATGGAAGGAAATGGATAAGAGCTTGCAAGGTCATAGTTGATTCACTATATTCCAGCACAGTAATGTTGGCCATACTGTTCCACCTTTAAAGGTCCCCGAAGTTTCAGGATGAATGCAGAAATAAGGAATCACATAGGCTCCTTAACCTTGGTTTGAAAGTATTTGGGGTGGGGACAACATGGTCCAGACCAGAAAACACAACAGGGCATAAGATAAAAATGGAGCAAGAGTTAAATCCAGATAAGTAGCCTAGAAGTAATGGGTGATGGGAGGATGTAACAGACAGAGCAGTGGCCTTAGCTAAGTGAAAATGAAACAGAAAGACATTAGAAACTAGGAGTGGAGCTTGGGAGAAGTAAAACTGGGCATAGGGAACCAAATCAAGGAGAGTAAGATAGGAGATGACAGAAATCCTGAGGTACGAAGCCAGTTATATCTGGTCCAGCAGGTTAATTAGAAAGGAGTGTACTTCTCTGCATTGTAATCTTCCCTATCAGAAGTTACATTAATCTGTATCTTAAAGGAATAGCACTATGCCTGACTCAGGATAGAACAACTATCCCAAATGCTTTCTCCATCAGTCTATTCTGTTTGATGGACATCAGACTCCTTAGATTGCCTCCTCTGATTCCCGCATTGCAGGTTCCACAGTTAAAACACCATGTATATGGTCTGTAGCCAAAAACTAAGTTCTCTTTGGAGACTCAGGCTTTGAATGGAAAATACACATCTCTATGGCTTAAATTCACTTCACTGAGCAATAATTGCTCATTTAAATGTGAGAAGATTAATCTTTATGACTTCCAAAGGATGAATTATGAGAGCATGAAAAATGAATGAGCTTAACAGTCAAAAGGAACTTGAATTTATTCTGGTTTCAGTTTACTTTAGTTAATTTTTCACAGGTCTTGGTTTCTTCATCTATATAAATAAGTAATAACATTTATCTAGGAAATTATTTTAAAGATTAGATCAGGTGAGCCGAGACCAGTTTGGCTCAATGGATAGAGCGTCGGCTTGGGGACTGAAAGGTCCCGGGTTTGATTCCGGTCAAGGGCATGTACCTTGGTTGCAGGCATATCCCCAGTAGGGGGTGTGCAAGAGGCAGCTGATCGATGACTCTCTCTCTCGTCGATGTATCTAACTCTCTATCTCTCTCCCTTCCTCTCTGTACAAAATCAATAAAATATATTTTTTAAAAAAGATTAGATCAGGTGATATATGAAAGCACCTGTTGCAATGTCTAAAACATAGTAAGTCCTCAAAAAATGTTTTCTATATTTTTGCTTTCCTCTTCCTTTTTCTTTTTGCTCATTCTGGTGGGAGCAGAAATAAAATATTGGGCACTATCTATAATTATAAGAAATATGAATCATGCTCTAGTAACCATGATTGTTCTGTTCTTTTTAGAAGAAAGTACATTCTAACCTGGCTGAGAGTTGTACGCCTTGGGACATGGGAGCCAACATCAAATGCAGTCCATCCTTCTTTTCTGAGAACTGCCTAGATGAACAATCTTGTTGCTGAAACAATCTAATTCCAGAGGTGTCCAGAGGTGCCAGGAGGCACCCACCTTCTATGACCAACCTCCAGCCTACATTGCCTATAACCTGTAACCATTATACCTTGCCTGCTTTCCCAGGCTTGTAATTATTACTTTCCCATGTAATCTTTGTCCTTCTACCCAATATGAATATTTGAAGGCAGAGCAGATTTCTGTGGATGGCCTGCTGCTCTCCCATACTGCTGGCAGTATTGGAATAAACACTCATGCATGATTCTACCCTGTCTCTGCTTAATTGGCTCAAGCAGTGACAGGCAGTCCATACCCATTGGTTATCCTGTTACAGCTCCTCAAAAGGTCCCTTTCCCATCCCTTCCTTTTCATCCTTTCCTTTTTTAGGCACTAAATCTCATCGCTAAGAGGTGTTTACTGGGAACATTTTATTTAAATATATTATTATTTCCTGTCTTCCCATCAGTCAGTACACAATGTGATAAAGGTCTAAATTCATGTACTTACAGGAAACATAAGTCTGCTGTTTGTTACAGAATCCTGTTGTTTTAATTCTGCTTTTAATTTCTTAATTACATTGATTTTATCATATCTTTACCCCTGAAATTTAGTATGACCTCAGAAAGTTCCCCTTTGACTCTCTTTTTATGAATGTTATTTGGGGTGAATAAAGTAAGAATGCATTTTCTACAATTAATCAGGCACTTTCTTTTAAAGTAACATAAGCATTTTAAGTAGGAATGGTTATTTTACTTTTGTACATTGCTTTATAAATATTAGATCTTAGGTATCTTAAATATCTGATGTCTGGAAAAAATAGACCCCTTTAAGCAACTACCATGACAGTATATTGTCTCTTCCTCCTGTCTACATGATACATGTTTATTTTTGCTTGGACAATTTATTATTGAACTCTTAGCAGCCACATCAGCTTTCTCATCCTCCTGGCCTTCCATCACCTCAGAAACATCACAAGGTTGTGAAATTATCTCTTGGCAGCAGGATGATTAATGGCCTTTGTTGTTGAGTCTGGTCTAAATCGTCAAATTCTCTTTGTTGAAAGACTCCCAATAGTTTGTACTTAGCTTGGTTCAAATAACTATATTCAAGATTATGATCTACCGCAGGTTTAATGAAGTATTTTATAATGTCCTTATCTGTGATGTAGGCAGTTTAGTTCTCTTCATTGGAAAACGTGATACAAAATATTCTAGGTGATTGTACCTTCTTTCAACAAGGAAGACACAAAGCTTTGCACTTTCACAGGCATTCCTAAAAATTATTGCATTGCTATTGCACAGAAGAAGAAAAAAATAAATTATATATAAAATATAAAATTTCATTTAAATAAAATTTTATTAAGACAATTATTGTAACTGATTTTTCTACCAAGAGTTGGTTTCTACAGCCAAATTGCCAATGCGTGGTAATACTGAGGATATAAGAGATAGATATGAGGGTGCAGGGGAGAGATGGGCAGTTGTTACTCCATGGGTATGATGTTTCAGTTACGCAAGATGAATAAACTTTAGAAACCTGTCTGCTGTGCAACACTGTGACTATAGTTAACCATATGGTGTTGTGCAGTTTAAAATATGTTGAGAACAAATCTCATGTTAATTATTCTTGCCAACACACACACACACACACACACACACACACACACACACACTCATACTCACACACAGTCACCCACACACACACCCACACACAGTCACACACACACACCACCACCACTACCAAAAACAATAAAAAGAAAAGTTTTGAAGGTGATAGTTATGTTTGGTGGTGTTAGCACAGGTATATGCATAACTCCAAAACCATCAAATTACATTAATTCAAAATATGTAAATTTTCATATACTACTATTTAAAAAAGAAAATAGACACTGAAATGTAAAAGATTTGTTTTATGAGAAACCATAAATGATTCAAATACATTAGGAAGTAACACAGAGGAAATAAAATACAACATCAAGTAATGATACATGAGCTTTTATAATATAGTATAAATATGTGTAGGTAAGATAAACTATTCTGGAGGAAAAGGAATTAAACTTTTACTCAGAGAATATTCTTTTAAGACCAAATCAGAATTAATACAGGAGTATATGAGGTCCCAAAGTACATATTTTAAAAATAAGAGGTTTGAGTAGACAATCACTGTAATCTTCCTAGAGATCTCCATTCGAGGGACTTAGTTGTTGAAGGGAAGAAAAAGGTGATTTAAAAAAAAAGCGTGAGCCGGGACGGTTTAGCTCAATGGATAGAGCGTCGGCTTGGGGACTGAAGGGACCCGGGTTCGATTCCGGTCAAGGGCATGTACCTTGGTTGCGGGCATATCCCCAGTAGGGGGTGTGCAAGAGGCAACTGATCGATGACTCTCTCTCATCGATGTTTCTAACTCTCTATCTCTCTCCCTTCCTCTCTGTACAAAATCAATAAAAAATAAATAAATAAAAAATAAATTAAAAAAAAGCGTGAAATAAAATACCAGAAAAAAATTTCTCCTACTTGCTTTTGTGACAGAGATGGGAATGGCTTGTAAGCTAGTAATGGCTTGTCATTGCAAGAGAACAGACCCTCTCATTCTGGCAAACTGCCCTCCTATAGAAGAAGCCATGTATCTGGCTTTTGATTTTGATTGCACACAAGAAATATTACCTTGGCTACAGTGTAGTCTTCAATGCCAGTCTTTTAGAAACTCATCCTTAGTTCCCTGACATGAAGTTTAAATTAGTCAGTCATGTTGGGAATGATTAAAATATGTTAAAATATGTTTTCCGCAAAAATAGTTTCTCCATTGGAAAATGACCAAATTAAAAAAATAAATGCCTCCTCTAAATTTTATCTTACCTGCTAAGAAACATCACCATTGTGCCCCAGAAACACAGTAAGATCTTATATGCCGAGTTGCTTCTAATTTAAATCAACATTAAAAGCTGTCCATTCATGCCATTTTTTTCTATCTTCAAGCAAATTGTTCAAAATAACTTTGAGCCAGAAAGAATAGTTGTAGGGTTTTATAAGATGTTTGACATTCAATTCCCCGAGAAGGCAAACCTTCCCCAAAAGCCAGAGTTATTAAATTTGATGGAAGCTCATAAAATATTCATTTTTGATGCCAACATGGTGTGAACTTGTTTATTCAGCCAGTCCATCAGGGAATTAAAATGGATAAGAAGCCTGGTGGGGGCGAGGGGCTCACAGCGGGAAGCCTGTCAGAGTTAATTCCCTGGAAGTCAGTGGAGGGAGCTTGGCAGGAGGATGCCTACCATCCATGTGTTCTTCGGTGCCCAGTCTCCTCGGCTCTGCAGCAGGGCTCTCAGACATGGGAGAGAGCTGACCAGTGCATTTTGTGGTCCATTTACTTTGGAAAAATCAGTGACTTATTCACATCTTGGTATGTGACCTTAAAATATCTGTGGATCATAATAACACTTGGCCTTCTTGATGTGTTCTCTGAACCCAGGATGTAAAACTTAATTTTTTGGGGAACCTTCCCCAACATAATCTTATTAAAAATTTCAGTGATTGCTTAGTTATGATTACATATTTGGGATACGCTTAATTTTTTCAGCAAAACATTGCAAATAAATGCATTGTCAGCAGGTGTCATGGAGTCTGGAATTGCTTGGGCAATTAATCATTTTGTTTTACATATTTTTTGTCTTTAAATATATTCTAGGGATACTATTATTTAGTTCAAATTACTTTGAATTCCAAGGGACTTTAAAGTTCTTTACTGGTTGTAAATTGCCTATTATATTTATAGTAGTGTTTGGTAAGATAGTTTGAGTTAGGTTCTGCCATTATAAAATCCAACCACCTAATGCAGTGCACGTGATTCTTCTCAGGCAAAAGAAACCATAGATTTTTGTCCTGACTGGATAGCTCAATTGGTTAGAGCAGTGGTCAGCAAACTGCGGCTAGAAAGCCACATGAGGCTCTTTGGCCCCTTGAGTGTGGCTCTTCCACAAAATACCACGTGTAGGCGCACATGTACAGTGTGATTGAAACTTCATGGCCTGTGCACAAAAGTCGGTTTTCGGCTCTCAAAAGAAATTTCATTTGTTGTACTGTTGATATTTGGCTCTGTTAACTAATGAGTTTGCTGACCATTGGGTTAGAGTGTCCCAATGTCAAGGTGCCAGGTTTGATCCCTGATCAAGGCACATACAAGAATCAACCAATGAATGCATAGATAAGTGGAACAATATATTTATGTTTCTTTCTTACTCTCTCTTACTCTCTCCCTATATCTCTTTAAAACTAATCAATAAAGACAAGTAAATAAAAAACATGGTTTTTGCTCCCTGTCCCTAATACCTCATTATTACATTTCATATTATTCTTACACATATTTGACTAAGTATTGCCACTTTTTAATAATTTAAGGAACAGGAAACTCATGCTTCAAAATTCAATGCTTGGCATAGATATATTCATTACTAGTCCTAGCTATTTGTAATCTTAAATATTTTATTTGATGGTCAGACCTATGTAAGTGCAAATGTAAAAATATATTTTTAACCAGGTGCTCACTAGGATAGACAATACCATATATATACACCACACACACACACACACACACACACACATTCAGCTTAACAATAACCCACAACCTTCGGACCAACTAACACACACACACATTCAGATACACCTCCCTACATGCAGCCCAGGTATCAGTTGGTCTCCATCCCTTCCTTTATATCTATGAGGGGTGGGGACAAATTTTATTCTGACAGGGAAAAAAGTTTGGGATAGAGATTAGAACATGAGAATTATCAGAGAGATAATGAGGACATTTTCCTTCCCCTGGTATATGAGACTGATTTTCAGTTCATGAATAGTTAAGACAAAAACTTAAGCTTAAAGGGAAGTTGTGAAACGCTAAACATAAAGAGCTGCCTTGGGGGTGTAGGTAGAAAAGTGAGGCTTGTGGTGGCATTAGGGCACCCTCTCCATGATGAGCTTGTATCTCTGCAGAGGGCACTGCACCATTCAGATACCAGGATGCTGACAGCTGAGGCAGCCTGCAGCAATCAGCATTTTTGACATAGATTTCGATGACATTATGAAGGATAGTTCTGGCACACTAGGCTTTTACAAATGCTTTTGAACTGTCAATATTCTGGAGCAGAGGTTGGGCAGCTTTTCCTGTAAGACTAGATGGTAAATACTTTTTCTTTTCATACCACATGCTATTTTTGTTACATTGTCTCCACTCCCCATCACCATCCTCCTCTTCCTCCTCTATTTTCTTTTTAAGTAAATCTTTTTAAAAATGTAAACAGTCTCTAACCGGTTTGGCTCAGTGGATAGAGCATCCACCAGGGGACTGAAGAGCTGCCTTGTTGGATTCTGGTCAAGGGCATGTACCTTGGCTGTGGGCACATCCCCTGTAGGGGGTGTACAGGAGGCAGCTGATTGATGTTTCTCTCTCATTGATGTTTCTAACGCTCTATTCCTTTCTGTAAAAAATTAATAAAATATATTTTTTAAATGTTACATATTTTTAGAATGCAGACAGTAAAAATACAGACTATGATTGGATTTGGTCAACAGTCTATAGTTTCCCACTTTCAGTCCTAAAGGGTAAGCAGAGAGTGAACAATGATCTGGAATGAAGACACTGATTTGTCAAAATATTCTTACTCTTGTTACAAACAACTCCCAAATCCAGTAACTTAACAAATAATAAATTCATTTGGCTCTCATCAAGGTCCAATGTGAAGGTCGGCTGGGGTGGAGCCGGGGGGGGGGGGTGGTGGTGATTATACTGTCCCACCTAGTTCTTCAGGCACTCTTTCATCAAGTGGCTATCACGTACGCCCTCCAGTCTTCCAATGAATGCTTCGCATCTGGCTAACAGAGGAAGGAAGAGCAAGAGAGGGGGGATCTCAAAGGAGATTTTCAAGGCTAGGTTTGGAAGTGTTGCACATTGTTGAACCCAGTCTCATTGCTACACCTGCAAACAGGGCTAGAAAATGTAATGTAGCAGTCAGTGGGAAGCAGAGGCAAACATAGGCATTGGAAGCT
Source organism: Pipistrellus kuhlii (assembly GCF_014108245.1). Taxonomy (NCBI): domain Eukaryota; kingdom Metazoa; phylum Chordata; class Mammalia; order Chiroptera; family Vespertilionidae; genus Pipistrellus; species Pipistrellus kuhlii. Next base: position 35,415,675 of record NW_023425529.1, on the reverse strand, counting down.
ATTAACAATCTGAGAAGCAGTGACAAGTAGACAGACAACAGCAGCAGCATGCAAGCCTCTGAAGGTCTGGGAGGTAGAAGTGAGGAGGGGAGAAAGGGAAGGGTACAGAAAGATCTGATGTGAAGGTAAATCACTACCTACCCAATAGCCATCTTAGGATCTGGCTCTGGTAACATGCCATGTGCAAGGATATGAGTATCACTGAGGAATTTGGAATGACAGAGAGGTAGATAGATGATCAATTGATAGTCAAATTAGATGTACACAGGAATCAAAAGTTAGAAAGCATCATTTTCCAACTTGATAGTTTCAACCAGCAATTTTTTCAATTCAGAATGAGAGTTGGGGTCAGGCTGAGATAAACAATCTCTAATCTTATTTATATCAGTCAGAGCATTTAATGAAAGTTTAATTATTTTTATTCACCCTCTCCAGTGGCTAGGATATTTGTTTACAAACTTTGTGTTATTTACACATGAATATTTTCATTTCATCTTATCTTCACAGTCAAGGGGAAATGACTTTTGTTTGACATTGTTTATTTTGTGGGAAAACATCCTATATAATAAAACCCTAATATGCAAATAGACCAAACAGCAGAACAACCAGAGGAACAACTGGTTGTTATGACATGCACTGACCACCATGGGGCAGCTTCTGCATTATCTGCCCCTGGAGAGGGAGGCAACCAGCAGCAGTGATTGGGGGGCTGGGCCAGCCAACAGATGCCAGCTAAGACGGGTGCCAGTAGGGCACCCCCCATTGCCCCACCAGCTGGTCGCATCACAGATGGTCCTGATTTCCAGCCAGGCTTAGGGACCCTACCCTATATATTGGGGACAGACTCTTAGATTTAAAAATTAAAACCTGTCAAGGCTACTCTAACACTGAAAAAATAGGATGATACAATGATGACATGCATGGACTCTGGGTTGCACATTTTGTGGTCAGCCCTGATTCTGACACTTATAACTGTGTGACAAAGCCAATTACTTAACTTCTCTCTGCTTCAGTTTTTTTCTACCCATAAGATGAGGAAAATAGTACTACTGCCTCAGAAGGACCATGTTATGTACTACTTTTTTATAATCAGGACAAAAAAATGTTGCTGCCCATACAAGATGCCTTTCACTCGTATGCAAAGTATGGTCACTGGTGCATGCAGCATCCAGGATTGCGAGAGGGATGTCGAACTGTCGGTTTAGGCCCAACATCCCCTAAGGGGTCCCAGATAGTTAGAGGGCTTAGGCTGGGCTGAGGACACCCCCCCCCCCATGCATGAATTTTGTGTACTGGACCCCTAGTACTTAAACAACTTTCATTAATATAACTGTGGGAAGATCAGCAACTATAGAAGAAATTTATACATATAAAAGCAGAAAGGTTTATGTAAGCATTAGCTACTAGTAGCAGCCCATAAATCAGTATAATTATCTACAATACTACTAGTCCCAGGTTCTTTTGAAGAACATATACATTTTCATTGCATTATTTAGTATGTTTATCAGGCAACGTTTCACTGCATCATTATCTATCTATAATAAAAGTATAATATGCTAATTAGACTGGACATCTTTCCGGACGACCTTCCAGATGAAGCAGTGGTGAGGCAGATTTGACAGAGACCCCCAGCTGCCACAGTGGGCAGAGGACAAGGCCGAGGAGGCAGAGGCAGCAGAGGCTCCCCAACTGCTGCGGGGGAGGGGGTGAGGAAGGCCAAGGCAGCCACAGCAGCAGTGGGGGCCGATCCCCTTGCACAATTTTCATGTATCAGGCCTCTAGTTGTATTATAATTATCTAGAATGCTACAAATATCAGATTCTTTCAAATATATATATATATATATATATATATATATATATTTTCACTGCACTATCTATTATGTTTATCAGCAACATTTTCACTGTGTTATTCCTGCTTTTATTTAAGAAAAGAAAAAACAAACACTTATTTAGGCAACCAAAAAGAATGCATTGAGCTTTTGCTCCTCTTTCCTGGCAGGGAGACTAGGGGGAGCTATGGTCTCTGAATGACCAATAGAGAACTGGGAGTGATGATCTCTGAATGACATATAGAGATATTGGGATTTATGGTCTCTGAATAATATATAGAGATAAGCTTCAACCAAACAGCTTTCAGTTACAGGAAACAGAACCCAATCAAGATATATGTTAAGAAGGCATTGTTTTTAAAATGTAAGGAATTGGGTGCTTAAAAAAATCACCGGAGCTGTGGAAAAACACACTTTACCCTGGGCTTTCAGGCATGACTTCCAAATCAATACTATTGAACTGACTCAGTAGGGAGCTACAATCTCTACTGCAATGAGGAAGAAGGGAAAACAAGGAGGCCATCTCTGAAGCTATGATCCAGAGAGCAGCTATGATTGAACGAGCAAGAGGCCAGCACCTCCACAACAACCTCCTGACAGTCTCTGAGGTTAGTGACTAGAGAATAACATGTTAAGTCGGACCACCAGTGCTCCCTGCCTTTCTAAACCATGCTCTAGAAAAGAGCTTGACCAACCTGTGCTTTCCAGGCCAAATCCAGTCATCAAGCACACACAGACTCCTCTGTTCACATTTTGTCTGTGACTGCTTTCACTACATAAGCAGAGTTGAGAAGTTTTGATAGAGCTTGTGTGACCACTTGTGCCACAAAATAAAATAGACATTATCTGGCCTTTGACAGAAAAAATTAATGTCAACCTCTACTATAGAAGGCTGTGATCAGAAGGTTGTTCTAGCAAAAAGTCAACAAGTATACAGTGGTGCTGGCCAGAAACAACACCCAAACAAGCTGGAAGACTTCTGTCTGCCATATCATGGTTAGTTTTGTCAGCTAGAACCCAATTATCAACCTCAACCTCAACTTCAAAGGAGTTTTAAAAATAGAGTTTGTGCTTTCCAGTATAGGAAGCCACATTAGAACATGAGTGCCATTTCACTCTTTCCACCAAATCCAATCTGTTTTTAAAAATACATTTTTATTGATTTTAGAGAGAAAGGAAGAGGGTAAGATAGAAACATCAATGATGAGAGAGAATCATTGATCGAGTGCCCTGCATGTCCCCTACTAGGGATGGAGCCTACACGGAGGCATGTACCTTTACTAGAATCAGAATGTGAACTCCTCGTTCATAGTATGACATGTAACCACTGAGCCACACCAGCCTGGCTAAATCCAATCTCTATTATAAGCAACATACACTTGCTCCTATATTTAAATTTACAACAACAATGGCAAACTAAAATACCCACCATCAGACAAATATAAATGCATTCACCCTCTCCCTCATAGGAAAGAACCAAAGTCTCACCAATCACTGGTGATTGTATTTTGTATAGACAAAATGCCATCTAAAACATGTTATCCTCCTTTTTTCTCTTCTCTTTGCTCGAAGCTGAAAAAAACATATCTAGACTTGAACTATTTGAGACATGATGGGCAGAAACCACAATCTAGGAATGGGAGAGGAGACAATGAAAGAAGCTCTCACCTCTGGCAATAGCTCAAACTACTGTCCAGTCATAGACCACAGCTCAGGCTAATATATGAAGAGTCACTCTATTTTTAACTCACTACAGCAGCTTAGATTATTTTCATATGTATAAACCTATAAATTTAATTATAATCGAACATCAATGACACATCCTATCAAAAAGAGTAAAAGAACCCAAAAGCTTACCTATTAATAGCCCTCTATTGACATGAAACCTTACCAATAACATAAACAGTTGATTAACACTAGTTTCTATGTTATATGCATTATTTATTCTATTCTTACAATAAAGCAAGCTGGGGAGAAAAGTAAAAGGGGAGGAGAGAAATTAATTAGTGTGTGTTAATTAATTAATACAGTAATTAATATATATAACATAGTCTTTATTTGAGGTGTCTGGCTTGTTCATGGTCTTGCAGAATATCATTTGGTCAATATAATCTTCTAATAACTTTTACCACTAGGAACCAACTCAGGGATCACTTGACTCCAGATATATTCCTCCTTGTTCCCATGTGAAGCACTAGCCTATTTCCCTGTAATAATTAGATAAATCACTGGAAGACATAATTATTCTGTGCTCATCTCATTTAATGCTATTATATTTTGTTTTGTTTTGCTTGTTACAAGAAAAGCCTGACCACAATCATCACTATGTTCCCTGTGGAAGCATTTCTTCCTTCAATGACTGGAAAAATATTGCCCCAGACAGGAACTGGGTCTCCTATATATTTCACAACCTCCTTCTCAGGAAAACAATTGGCATTTCTAATCCACTTGCTTAGGCAACACTGTATGCTTGCCTGAGCTCTGTTCTGGAAAACCAGTTACTCCTCGCCCCAACATTTATCTGTCAGCTGAAAGTCAGTCAGAAGTCTAGCAATCATTGACCAGAAAGCCTTTTCTTGATTATTTAACTCTTTTTCTTATAAATGTCACTAGCAAGAGATAAACCTTTCAGTTGATCTGCTTAGGTTCTTTCCTTTGAACAACCTTGAAATAAAATTTTGACATGTCCACACAATTAAGTTGACATCATTGTTTTTTGTTTGTTTGCTTTTTTATAAATGGCAAGGATATTTGGAAGGTGACATTGGTACGGAGGTTGGAGCATCACTTTCATTCCAACTCCCTGGTTCCTCAACTTTTATAACTATAAAAAAGTAGCATTTACCATATTTCTCCTACCTTTAAGTCTTTTTATGTGTTTGTTTTTGTGTCTCTAACATTGGCCTGCTTCTTACAATGATTGCAAGTCATAGTTCACTTGATAGTAGTTTTCCCTTTCCTTAACAGTACTTAACATAATGGTGCTCCTTACATTCAAGGCGCATTAGAGCAGGAATCACTGCTTACCACCAGAGAATGCATTCTCCAAGAGAACCTCTTCACCTCACGAGGTACTGTCTTCCAGAAAGTGCTGTCACCGAGTCTATTATGTGGTTTCATTAGGGATGTTTTCCTCAAAGTAACAGGAGACTTAGTACAACCAGGAAATTCCTCAGGCTTTGGCAAGGTTTTCCCGTCGAAAGCCAGTCCGTTGATGAGAAACAACATTCTGAGGCATCCTGAAATTGTGAATGAGATATTCAGTAAGTCTACGGAGAAGTGTCTGATCCGGGGATAACACGCTGCAATGACGTGGTTCAAAGTAATCCACCAACCTCCAGATGTGTCTGGCGCCTCTGGGTTATGGCCACATCCTATATGCAGCATTGTTCCTGGTTTTGGCAAGCAGGACATTTATTGGTCCTCTTAGCCCGCCGGCCTTGGTGAAGGGAAGCCTGCACATACATGCATGCCCCTGGCCATCACGGCTGTGTTGGTCCGGAGCCCCCTTGTGTACATACTCACTGGACCGGCTGGGGAGAGAGGCTGACAGGGACATGCATGAATCTTACTGGTGTGTTTTTTTGAAGTTCTTACATTTGTGCTTTTAGTAAGCCCATTGCTTTATAGAACATTACAGATGTCACAGTTACAAGAAGACAAATTTACCAATCTGCAGTTAGCTGGTGCAGCTGCTGAGCATTTTTTATAAAGGAAGAGAAATGCAAAATCCCTGAGTGTGGGAGACAAATGAGATTCTGTTCTTCAGGTGTTAGAAGCAGGCTAATGAGACAGGAAAAATAACTCTCTACCAGCTGAAGAGCTGCTGCCGTAGGCATATCCTAATAAATATAAACTACAGCTTATACTATGGTGCAGCTCTTGCGACATTTTGAACAAGTCATGCTCTGCTCTCAGACTTCAATGTTGGAGCGTTTGGGTCTTTGTAAATCTCAAACATGTGGACTTTTCAGGACCAATATATTTGCTCTGAAATTAACAGTCTACTTCACAATGTTTTAAAAAAATTCGACCACAGTACTTTAAGCCAATCACATTTAATCCTAAACCCACACTACATATCCTAATGCAAACTACAAAATAGTTCAGGAGGTATGTATGGGTGGGGCTGTGTCTCTGAGTGATACTGATAAATGCTACACAACTTGTGGATGCATAAGATCTTCCTTCCAATTTGGTGACTCTGCTACTCTAATAATCAGTCATTAGGACATTATTAGGATTTTTTTTACTATGATTTAGTGAAAACTTATTTTATTAATTTTAATTTTGTGTCAGCAGATCCAAGTTTCTTTCATTGAATCGATAACTAATTATAAGGGGTTAAAAACCAACACTTTTTTGTAGCATTTGGGGTAACGGAAGGAAAAAGAAGCCATGCAACATGCTGAGGGAATTATAGCCAATAGGAAACAAAAACAAGGAAATAAGATGTCACAAAAGCTAGTTTATAATCCCCATTATAGTCTGGTCTCAGCCTTTTATCCACTTCGCAGAACCATTTATTTCTCTCTTTTGAATTTGCTTTACTTCTATTGTTTCTGCTTTTGCTGCATATCATTCCCAATAAATCCTTTATCTTTATTAGGTTAACACTGCCCAATGAAATGCATGCATTAAGTAAATGCTACCAAAAGAAGGTGCATAAAAAGTGATTTTTTTAATACTCTGTAACTGAATCACTTAGTAATGTTCCAAACTTTACAATCACTTTATGACATCAATTATATACATTTTGTTAATAACACAAAAAGTACATTTCCTATTTCAAAGTTTACAGGAATTTCTTTTTCTTCTATTTTTGTTGTTATTGTTGTTTAATCTTCATTGGAGAATTTTTTTTTTCCCATTGATTTTTAGAGAGAGAGGTAGGGAGGGAGAAGGACACACAGAGAGAAGCATCAATGTGAAAGAGACACATAGATTGGTTGCCTCTGTGCAGGGGGTCCAAGCCTGCAACTGAGGTATGTGCCCTTGACCAGCATCAAACCCAGACTCTAGTACACAGGCCAATGCTCTAACCATTAAGCAACACTGGCTAGGACAGGAATTTCTTTTTCTTGATAACAAGTGTATTGATATATAATTCACATAATATACAATTCACTCTTTTAAAATATAAAATTCATGATTTCAGTATACACATTGTCTATTAATGTAGCCAATTTATCCACCAAGCCTTGCCTTCAGCAAGACATGTCACCCCAGACCAAAAGTGATAATTTCAGGAGCTACATACCATGTGTTACTGGTGTCCCACTTTCCAATGGTAACTGGTTTCTTCCCACCTTTACACCAAAACTTGATCAGATATCTAATTCCAGATCCCCATCTGTGATGATCCATTGACTATAATCACTTCCTCTACACAGTGCTGCATGTGCCATTATTCAGAATTTATTTGCAGGAAATAAGAATCTCTACACCTTTGGTATCTTAAGCATAAAGGAATAAAATAGCTAAAGGGAATTATGTACTTATAAAAAGCATTTGATCTCTTTTATTAGGGTCAGAAGAAAATGAGGAGAAGGGGAGTCAGAATTTTTACCTTCAATTTTGCCTTCAATGAATACTTCTATTACAATTATGTTGATTTTTGCTGTAAAGAATAATCTTAATTCTTTGATTGGTTTTCTGCTCTCCACCCTCTAAATCTATCATCTTAGACTTTTTTTTGTTTAGCTCCTTGTTCTTTCTTTTGTATTCAGTGAGTGCTATTCAAGTTGATTCCCATATTTTCCTGAGGGTCATTTTGGTACCTTAACTTCATGCAAAGTATATAGTGTTCACCCCCCAAAAAAGTATGCAAAGTTAACAGCAGATAGCTCAATTAATATTTCTGTTTATTTTTACAGATTTAATCCACTGGAATTAATAATTATTCAAAGTGTGTAAACATTTTTGGAGGGCACCCTGTATATTTTAATTCATTGATGAAATTTTATTTTTATTTGTTGTTTTTCATTTTTTTATACTTTAGTTCATTTCTAGAGGTCAAATTATTTAATTGTGGCTATGTTTCTTTATGGTGTCCGAATGCCAAAATGTTGTCCTACTAATTCATTTTCCAGAGTTTGTTTTTCTTTACTCTTCAGAGTAATGCTTGTTTTCCCAGTGTTGCAGCATTTTCTCAGAAATCCATATTGAGGATCTTTTTTTTCTATTACACTTTTCAACAATAAATGAGGCAAAAGATAAAGAGACTCATTGGGTGCCACAAACAGAATACATAGATCATTTTTTGTTAAAATGTGTTATACTATTCATCTCCTGGAATAGTATAACACATTCTCAGAAGGTAAGCTACATGCCCAATAGTATGTGTCTATTACATCTAGGAAATTTTCAGAATCACAAAAGTCAGATGTGATTGAACTTTCTCGTGATTTCTCAATAAATGAACTAAACTTAGTTCCCATGCCTCCATTTTGTTTTTACTGAATACAGAAATCTTAATCTTAATAGTTCTCATTAAACTCAGTCTGTACTGCATTTAAACAAAATTGTAATTCTGTTAATTCAAGAATATTTTTGCTCCCTCTTTCTCTTCCCTTCTTCTCAGGGGAGGAAGTACTTAACATACCATTCGGGCTATAAAGAAAAGCTGATATATATTCATAACCATTTGTTCCCTAGTTGGCCTTCATCAAGATATATAATTCATATTGGCCTTTAATGATTCTCTCTGTCACCTGCTGCTGGTATCCATGGTACTGCCTTGTTCCCAGATTGCGAGGACAATATATTCTTCATCCCAACTCCAAGGCATATTCAATGCTACCTCCACATTTCAGCCTCCCTCTGTATCATTTCCAAGGACATGGAAGTAACTTAAATACTCATCCACATTGGCTCAGGGCTCATGAAGAAGAGTAGAAAAGGGGTAATAGTTTCTCTCTTCCTAGCACTGCCTGGCATCCATTCTCACTCTATTATGACTAAGGTGCTCTGCAGGAACATTTCCCTCCTAAAAATCCAGGTAAGAGATAGGGCACAGGATATCCCTGCTATCCAATTATCAAACCTATCTAAAGGTTTATATCAAGCCTAACCCAGACTTCGGCCTTGAGACAGGCAAATGCAAGATACCTTTCCCAGATTCCCAGTGACCAAGCTTGCTCTCCTTTCTCAAATTTCAATCTCTTTCCCAAAGAACAGAAAGGGCTTTTATTTTCTCTATCTTCCATGGATAAAAGGGGAAGATGTATATAGTGGAAAGAATCAGAAAATGACTCCTTATCTACTCACTTTCTAATCCAAATTGCATTTTTTTCCTTCAAGTTTTGTCTCAGTATGGTCAAAGCTTCTATTTTGATTATTATACAGTTACTTTAGAATACCAAATCATTTTTATTTTTCTTATATTTTGAGACCATTCTTTCCAGTATGTTGTTTCTTAAGAATTCATTTAAAAATTAATTTTTCCCTCGAATTTTTAGTGCCCTTCTTTTTCAGAGGCAATTGAAAAGCATTTAAGACAATAAAAACAAATAATTGTTCCAATGGATAAGTGGGTAAATGGATAAATAGAATACAATGTTAGTGTAAAAAATTAGGAAAAATAGCTTCAAATTTTATTCTAATTCCAGAATATTCCTCTTATAGGCTCTTTTATGAGGCAGACTATTCTTCTACAGCCTGCCTGCTATTCTAATATGAATTCATGTAATATAGGCAATTAAAATCTCTTCCTGGATTCCTTAAGACTTCTGTCTACTCCAACTTAACCTGCACCACTTTTCTTGAGGGCTGGTAGAAAAGGTTGAAAAATCAGCCTCTGACCATTTTAAAATTAAGATGAGCATAGCAGAGGAATGACTTTCTTTTTCTTTTTTCTAGTTAATAAAGAACCTGAGTCACTAATCAAAAGATAGACAATGGGGGGGGGGGGATCGTGCAACTTTTGTTCAGATGGGTGGGTTTATTTCCTTTCCTTTAAGAAAATGGCAACCATTATATTTTTCTCACTCCAAATCACAACCAACTAAAAATTAATGAAGATTTCTAAAGTTCCTGGAAATAGATGATCTGTTAAGGCAGTAGTATTATAGATTGCATGCTGGTGTTAATCTGAGTCTTCTCAAGATTCTAAGTAGGAAGTGTGGGTCTGAGAAGGCTGTATTAGACACTGCTTATCATTTTTAACTCTAGAAAATTTTAATAGCAATCTTATTAAGAATAATTTGTTCCTTGATAAAATTAAAATTCTAGTAACAAAGCAATATTGCAGCCAGCCTGAAATAACCCTGCTGAAGTAAGTTTGTTTTGGGCAGGACTGGGGGCGGGGGGGGGGGGGGGGGGGGGGGGGGCGGGGGGGGGGGGAGGGGGGGGGGCGGGCGGGGGGGAGGGAGGGAGGTTGACTCCAATGGTTCCTTTTGTGCTCTCAAAATGTTAATCATCTCACCCTGTCTCGCACCTGGAAGTAAAAGAATTCGGCACTTTGTGAGGGAGAATCCTTGCCATGACCCAGTTCTCATCCCCCACTGCATCCCTTTCTCTCCTCTGAAAGCACTGATTGAGTTCAAAAAAAAAAACGCTGCAGAGAGAGATCATCTGCGATGTGAAGAGAATTAGAATTGGACCCAGAGGTACAAGTGTAACTGGTGCTAAAAATAGCTCACACTGTAGAAAGTTGATTAACACAAAGGAAAAAAAGATATTAAAATGTTCTATTAGAATCTCTGCAGCTCGGAGACTCTATTTCAATTGTTAAGGTATTATGTATGCAAAATGCAGAAGGCTGTAAACCTTACTAGGAACAGGAAAATAAAAGGATGGAGCCACAAATAATTCCTTTCAGAAGCAGCCACAGAAAGAGTTTGACAGGAACAGGAAGTATTATTACTGCAGATGTCCCAGTCCATTATTATAACTGACTCATTATCATTAAAAAAAAAAAAAAAAAAAAAAAAATGGCCCAGCCAGCATGGCTCAGTGGTTGAGCTTCGACCTATGAGGCAATTGGTCACAGTTCGAGTCCCAGTCAGGGCCCATGCCTGGGTTGCAAGTTCCATCCCCAATGTGGGGTATGTAGGAGGAGTCAATCAATGATTTTCTCTCATCATTGATATTTCTCTCTCCCTCTCCCTGAAATTCACACACACACACACACACACACACACACACTAATAAAAGGGTAATATGCTAATTAGACTGGATGTCTTCCGGACTTTCTTCTTGATAAAGCAGGGCCAGGGCAAAGCACCCGAAGTCCCCAGTGCCTGCGGCCAGCCAGAGGGAGGAAAGCCCAGGTCCCAGGTGTGGAGGCCAAGGCAGAGGCAGTTAGGGGTGACCAGGCCAGCAGGCATAGTGGTTAGGGGTGATCAGGTAGGCAGGCAAGCGATTAGGAGCCAGGGGTCCTGGATTGTGAGAGGGTGCAGGCCAGGCTGAGGGACCCCCCCCGCCAGTGCATGAATTTCATGCACCAGGACTCTAATATATTGTATTTCTTTGTGATCCCAGAAATTCTTTTGGATATGAACTTTTCAAACTTCATATACTAGATTTTAGGTATCATTATATGAGCTCTAGACCACATTAAAACAGAGTATCAATATAATTCTTAGTATCAATTGGTAATACAATCTATTCACCTCTAGAATAGCATAACCATCTACCCAGCTACTCAATGTAGTAACTTTAAAGCCACTTGACTCATTGCTATCTACCACTCCTGGCAGTCAGTCACCAAGACCTGTCCATTCTGCCTCTAAGCCACACTCAAACCATTCCACTTGACTTCTTCCCCATAGAGACAGCTAGTTCAGACCATAAAAATTTCTTGCCTAGACTATTACAATAAGCTCACTATGTTTTCCCCAAACTGGTGTGTTCTCATCCATCTGTTCTCCACATTGCAGTTAGAATCTTAGATCAAAAACACATCTGATCATTTTATTCCTCTTCTTGAAAGCTTTTGATTTTTTTCCCTATAGTCTAAAGTTCAGTGTCCTCAATAGGTTTCAAGGAACCTTCACAAACCACACCCTGCTTAACTATTCACCTTATCTGATGGTTGTTCTTCCCTTTATCCTCTCTGCTCCAGCAAACTGGATTTACAGTGTTCTTAAACAAACTGGAGGCCCAATGCACAAAATTCATGCAAGAGTAGGTCTTCCTTTCCCAGCTGCTGGCATTGGTTTCCTTCTGGCACCTGGGCCCCAGGCTTCTCTCCATCCACTGGCTGGCAGGCACCGGGGACCTGGGTTCCCTCGCATTCCAACTTTGTCCAGAAGGACATCCAATCTAATTAGCATATTACACTTTTATTATTGTAGACTAGAGGGATGATGCATGAAATTAGTGCAAGGAACTCGGCCCTTGCAGCCTGTTGGCTATCTCAGCCAGCCCTCACAGCCTGGGCCAGCCCTCACAGCCCTGGCTTCATCCAGAAATTCATCCAGAAGGATGTCTGGATGGTCATTCTGCTGTTCAGTCTAATTAGCCTATGAGCTCTTTATTATATAGGATATATAGCATCTTTTAACAAAGCGGTTTTGCATATGCTCTTTCCTCTGCCTGGAAGGCTTATCTCTTTGTCTAGCTAACTTCTACTAATTCTTGGATTCATTTCCTAGGAAAGCCTCTACTAATATGTAAAAAGACATGTTTATGTTTTTCCAAGTGTCTTCATAGCCTTTATCATACTATTATTTGTTTGCATAATGTGTCCTTATTCTGATAGAATCTATGACAGTGGTAACATGCTCACTCTATTTCTTGGCACTCAGTATAGTGCATGCCTAATGAAATAATAATTATTTACTAGATCAGGGCATTTTTGCCTGAAGGAGTGCAAAAGGAAGAAAAGCTTTACAAAGGAGTTATAGTCGAGATAGATCTTGAAAGATAAGTAGGACTTGTCAGATAAAAAGAGTTGGTGGATTGTTCTCAGAACTGAGACTAGCATGAACAAAAGCAGTGACATGAATAAAGTATTTGGGGAATGGTAAATTCCTGTGAATAGAATAGATGATGGAGAGGAAAATGTTTACAGATACTGTTGGAAAAGCTAATTCAGGTTCAGGATGATAAAAGGCTTTTATGGCACCCTACATAGTTCAATTCTAACAGGGAAGCAAAATGATCACAATTATTAATAAAAACAAAGCAAAACACAGATGTGTTAGTCCATTACTATTGAGAGCACCTGATATAACAACACATACCTTTTCTTATTTTTTTTAGTAAAATTGGTGCTCTGGTTCTATAAATTGGCAGTGTTTGAAATAAACAGATAAATATACCAAATGGAAAATCTATTAATGCTTTAAATATATCTGGAAAACACTAGTATTTTTATATCCTTCAATGGGACACAGTTAATAGATAGCCATGCAAGAAGAAACAACTCTTTGCTGCCATCTGATGGCTGCCCATTGTGCCACCAGGTCATCTTTTCAGGTCCCACTTCTAAGCCCCTGTGAAGAGAGCAGGCCACCTCATCCAATAAATAGTCTTTTGAGGACCCAACAGAACTTGTTCAATCTGGCATGAGGCTTCTCTGACCTTCATAGTTCTTTCTTGAAGTGGTCAGGGCTTTAACTTCTCTTTTTAATAACAAGCAGGTGGAATCACAGTAAGATTAATTAATGTAAGAGATGCAACAGACTCCTTTGAGGCAAGGTAAAGCCAACAAGGAATCCTGAAGAGACTTCTGTTCCTGAATGCTGTCAACACAGAACTCCTTGGACACTGCCCCTAACCAGAGAAACCTCTTGTGATCCATCTTCTCCAAATGGTTCCCTTATATAAACAAACTAGTCTTTTTGACCATTGATCAATTCATTTATTTAATAAGTGGTTGAGATACTTTACAAGAAGAAAGTCATGAAGCTTACATTATAGTCAGGGAAATAGAAAATAAAAAGAAAACAGGCAAATAATTTAGCAATCGCAAAATGTAATAATAATTTTGAAGGAAAAGGGGGTTTTCTTCAGGTAAGCACCTACACTGGGAAAGGTGCTCAGGGAAAACCTCACGAGGAGATAGCATTGAAGTTGAGACCTGAAGAGAAGGTAGGAATTTGGGATAAGTGCATTCTAGATATAGGAAATAGTATGTGTAAAAGCAGGAGATAAGACACATCTTGGAACATTGAGCACTTAGGGGATGTTAGCTATGTGGTGTAGTGAGGAGAATAGTGAAAGATAAAGCTAGGTCTTTATAGGATGTGTAGGCACTGAAAGAATTATGGATTTCATTTTTAATTCAGTGGGGTAAAAACATTGGGAAGCTGTAAGCAAGAAAGTAACATCTTGCAATTTATATTTACACTGCTGGCTAACAATGTATTTATTATAAGAGGACAGGCATGAGAGTGAGAAAACTAGGAGATATTGTAATCCAGAGAATAAGTGATTGCATCCTGTACTCTGTGATGAAAATAGGCATTCTGGGAAGTGAGGATATTCAAAAAATCTTTTGGTAATAAAATCAGTCGGACTTACCCAGGTGAGTAAAGAAAAAGGAAGATGTTCTGACATTAGCAATTGGCAGGAGAGTGATGTTGCCATGAACCAAAATGAAGATGAATAGAGGAGAAAAAGGAGTTGGGGGAAAATGTAAGATTTCTGTTTTGGAGAGGATAACTTTTAGACATCCTAGTGAAGATACCATGTGGACAGTTTATGAGATTTCTGCTCAGATTGAAGGTCAGAACTTGAAATATGAATTCAGAAGTGACCACTATAAAGATGTTATATTAATCGATGGTAATTGAAAATGTCATCTAAGAAATATAGACAGCAGAAGAAGATAAGTCAAAAGAGAGATGAGAGGGTCAAGTTTAAAGGTACATTGAGTTTACTGTTTATAAAATTTTATATATTGTGATTTTAGACAAAAGAGCAGTTCTTTCTAGAATCCTTTATTCCCTTGCTGGGTCAGAGGCACATCTGGCTTTAGCCTTCTTCTTCTTTTTCTTCTTCTTCTTTTTTTTTTTTCCAGATTGAGTCTTACCCTTTGAAATGATTAAGCAATTTCAACTAGATGACACTTTTTCCTTTTAAATCACATAGACAACAAAAGAAGATAAGACCAAACAGGTCTATAGGAGTCATATCCTATATATGACTTTAAAACTTGGTTTTTCTCTCAGCCCACTAATTGTGACCATTCAGTGTCATTCATTTTCTATCCAAAGTCCCCAGCCTTATACTAAACGATAATCTCTATTACATCTTCCAGGTTTGATGTCTACCTTGCCTGTGTAGATTCTAAGAATCTATCGATAGCCAATTTAGGTGAATTGGATTGCCCATCAGTGGGCCCTTTCTTCTGAAGGTATTGCAGCCAGAGTCTTTAATCTGAGCAACTGTCCACTCTGGCCTCTGACAGAGATCAGTAGAACTTAAATCTGCTCCAATAGATTGATTGGGTGACCTAATCTCTTCTATAAAGAAAAGATATCATGAAAAAGCATTACAAAAAGTGAAAAATTTCAGATTCATTCTTAGAAGTCTGTTCATTTTGAAAAGCAAGAATTTGCTAGTAAGAAGAAAATAACTGCATGAAATTATAGATTTCTGGCCTTTATTTGTATTGCTTGAGATCATGGCATTTTACTATGTTAGTATATATCTATATACATTATCTGAAAATTAATGTCTTAATTCCTCTGAAAGCAAATGCAGTTTCTACGTCTTAAAACTAGAATGACTTAAAAAGGAATAGAAATAAAGCTTTTTGTTCTAAAGTCCATATAGAAAACAGTATTTTGTGTGTGAATACAACTTACCACAGAAAATGACTTCTCAAATTAATATTCTAAGAGTTCTAAAGCATTCATTTGGCATTTTCAATTGGATAATCGATACTAGAAATTTTGAAGAAATGTTCTTGCTCTAGTCCTTCAAGAAGGTCTAGTTCAATCAGCAACAGAGATGAGAGGGTCAAGTTTAAAGGTACATTGAGTTTGCTGTTTACAAAATTTTATATATTGTGATTTTAAACAAAAGAACAGTCCTTTTCTGTAATCCTTTATTCCCTAGCTGGGTCAGAGGCACATCTTTTTTTTTTTTTTTTCCAGATTGAATCTTACCCTTTGAAATGATTAAGCAATTTCAACTAGATAATAATTTTTCCTTTTAAATCACATTTATGTGCTACTTAAGTTCCCGAAATGAATACAAATAAGTTGGCTTAAAACATTTTGTTTTTAAATAAGTAAACAAATCTTTGTAATGGGAAAGAGTTGAAAGTTAAATTACTATGTACAAAAAAAATCAAAACAACGCATGGAAGTCTTTCAATAATTTTCTTTCTAGCTTTGGAACATGTTAGAGTTCAAAAACTACTTTGTTTGGTTTGATTAAGTTCAAAACTTGTTTATTATTTCTAGGGGGTACTTACAAACAATAAATAAAAATTATGAAATGCCCAACTAACTTCCTTTGACCACAATATAAGTGAATGGCACAGAAATAGGAAGCCTGACACCGAAAGGTGATGCTAGGTCATGGAAAGCAGGAAGTTATGCTTCCAAGGCAGGTTTGGATGCAAGATACACTTCTGCTGAGCTGCACATCTGTGGGCATCTCAATTAATCTCTCTAATTCTAGGAATGCATCTGTTTAGTGGGGAAATAAAACTTACATGTGGTTCTTTTGAGTATTAAAGATAATGAATATAAAACATCTGGCATGTAATAGATGTTCTGTAAATGGTAATAGACTGATGATTTCCTGGTCAGCATATGTGAGTAAAATGAGCTGAAGATTACTCCAGAGATGTGTTTTTCTATCTATCAAAGGCAGTCTTTTCATGATTGTTTTTTATGCTGCAACATAAGAAAGATTTACTACCAACTCACTTTGAACCAGTAAGACATGACCCAATTTCCTAAAGCCAGATGGCAAAGCCACTTCCAGTGGGGCAGATGGGCCTATTGACTTTCATTCTCATGAAAACATCAAGCTTAGAAGATACCCTGGAACTCAGCTAATGAACCAATAAGAGAAAGAAATGCCTTAGATATTGGCCTGGGTATCAGGGAAGAAAAAAAAAATCAGAAAGACATGTGTAGTTTTAGACACTCACACAGTATTTGAGGCATAAAATAGAGTATTCAAAGGAAGCCAAGTTGCTTTCATTGGCAGTTGGGATATTCAAGAAGCATCATCAACTAACCCTTTTTGTGTGAGATTGCAGCAGCACTTCTGAGGACCAGATGTGCTTATCCTGAAAGGAAATGGAAAAACTAGACACATTCATATTCACTAGTTAGGTTATATCAAAGTTAATTTATAAAGGCAACTATTTGCTGGAGCCACACTGGTAACAAACATTAAAGAGAAATATTACAGAGATGGGAAAAAATATATATCAGGAACTCTTCTGCCTTTAAAACAAACATAAATTATATTGAAATAATAACAAATCCAAATTCTACACTATGAATAGAAAATATGTAAGAGCGTTGGCTATAAAATAGAAGACAGATTCTTGTAAATAAAAGGAAAGAACTTTCCAAAGTCAGATGTTTCTGGAAATGGAATTAATTCTATTGAGTTCCTCTGGAACTCATACTTGCCTAACACAATGTGGAGAGAATTAGAATTAGCTCCCTATAAATCCTAAACCATATGACCTTGTGTATAAATCCAATCCTTAATTTGTCTCTCTTTACATAGGTCACACTTCATAGCCTTATTCTTTTTAAGCATCACCAAATTAAAAACTGCAGATGTTATTTTCAGAAGAGCAAATGAGATGTTATAAAGATGGGATTAGAACCCAGGGCTCATTCCAACCATGCTGTTTCTACAACATCATAACTGTTCTCATTTGTCACAAACTAACTTACAATCATTAGATATATAGATCTATTTATAAACCGTCTTATAGGCAAATGACAGATGAAAAGTCATTAAATGTAAAGTTCAGAATATATTGCATCTGTAGAAGACACTGCCATTTGCCTACCAAATATACATTTTCCCTGAGCATCTTACTTATTATCCAAAACCCCAATTTCATTTAAGGCATAATTGGATCCTTGTGTTCCTTGGCAATTAGGAATGACCAGGCAATCCTATTCAGGTCAAGGTTCTATAAATGGAAGTGCATTTTATTAGGCTTTGGGGAAAGCTACATTTCCCCCTTTAAAATACTTCCATTTTATATTTCCATTGTGAAAATGCAAACTAGCTATAGAAAAAAAGAGATATGAAAAATAAAACTAAATACATCTACAGTTCAATTTATACAGATAACCAACCACTTGATGTTTAGTGTTTAGTCCAAACATGTATACACTCTCCTAAAATAATTTTATAAAAATAAAAGTGAAAAGTGTACCGTATTTTCCTGCGTATAAGACGACCCCCTAATTTTACAGTTAAAACATAGGTTTAGGCTTATATTCGCTGTATAAGACTACCCCCCCACTTCCAAGGCGACACCAGTTCTTTTTTTAATAGACCGCCTCTCTGACTCTGGCCAATCTGAGCAGGCTTTTTACTAGAACATAGTTTAGCTTTGGGTACAGAACATGTATAATTTGCATGCATAAAAAACCTGCTTGGATTGGCTGAGTCAGAGAGGCGGTCCGAGCAGCCTTGTAGTGTTTGGTGCGGGATCAAGTTGGAAAATTCGTTTAGCGGCATATCGAGACGTTTTTCAGGGTATACTCGGTGTATAAGACGACCTCCGATTTTCAGTTGACTTCTTTTCATTTCAAAAGTCATCTTATACGCCGGAAAATATGGTATATAATTCACAGTTATTGCTTTTTTCACTTCATATAATTGCTATGGGTTGAGTGTTTGTATTTCCTAAAATTCATATGTTGAAATCAAACCTTGAAGGTGACCTTATTAGAAAGTGGGGTCTTTGGGTAGTACTTTTGTTACTTTTATTTTGTTCTGTTTTAGGAGTTTTTGGCTATTCCATATAAATTTTAGGATCAGCTTATAAATTTTCGCAAAAAGAGTCCCTTGGGATTTTGATAGGCTCTACATGTGTTTATAAATCAATGTGGGGAGAATTGCTATATTCATAGTGTTGTCTTTTGGTACATAAATATGACCTAACATATCATATTTAATATTTTTCAGCAATGTTTTGTAGTTCAAATATGTTGTATTTAGAAAAGCAGTATTAAATCCTCCAGGAAATTAAATTAAATTAGTAAGTGAGGCTGCCTGTTTAAGGGAATTTATCCTGTTCAATTTAAGTTAATCAAACACTAATTCAGGAAAAATTGAAAGGAAATATTCTCATTTGATTTCTAGATTTATAAATACCACGATGGAATTTGTAAGTAGAACTTGAAGATATAAAGAATTTTAGGCATTTTTATTTTTAGCTTTAATATATTGAAAATTTATTTCAATCCTGATAATAGTAAATAGTCCTTTCTATGAACAAAACCTCTGCTTGGATTTTTAATTTTAATCACATTGATCCTCTTAATCAAGACATGTACTTTTTAGACTTGCCTTTTGATAGTTTAACAACTTTTCATGTATAATACCATCTGTTGGTCTAAAAAGAGAGTTTTGGCATATACATCCCCATAGAAATATTAAGATGGAGTCAATTTGGACAAAGAGGAGATGTAAGACTAAACAACACACAGAAAATCTCACCCTAAAGGGCTCTGTGATTTTCCCTCATCTCGCCAACTCCACTATCTCCACTGGTTTTCCTCATATTCTCCATTCTATCATACTTCCTAGTTATGTCCTAATGTTAAGAAAATTCTTCTCAGGCTAAGCCCTCATATCTTATCACACCTAACACATGTGTTCAAAAATAGAGAAAAGCATTAACCATACGGAGGCTCAGTGACATGCCTAAGGCTATTCAGAAAATCAATGGCAGCCCTCTCTATGAGTGCTATTCCTTTCGTAGATTAGAGATGCTTCTGGGAAAGCTAATTTTATAGATTCAATATGTGTGGAAATAATATGTTATGCTAGCTATGCTTAGGATGAGACAGATGATGGCCAGATAGTAAGACTGTGCTCAAAAAGAAGCACTTACATTAAATACAACATGGGGTGATAGGAAATTCTAAATTATTATTATTTGAAACTAGAGGTCTGGTGCACAGATTT
Organism: Pipistrellus kuhlii; assembly: GCF_014108245.1. Lineage (NCBI taxonomy): Eukaryota > Metazoa > Chordata > Mammalia > Chiroptera > Vespertilionidae > Pipistrellus > Pipistrellus kuhlii. The sequence goes on along the minus strand of NW_023425529.1, from coordinate 35,395,760 downwards.
GTAACCTTGAAAGTAAATTAATTAGAAGGTGGCTCACAGGGCGGGACTTGGCGAGACAGGAGGGACATGCCCTGGAGCCAACCTCCCACAGTCCCTTTCCAGCTGGCTGCACCTGGGATGAGGCCAGGGCTTGAAGGGCATCTGCAGAGTGAGTGGAGTCCCTCCGGCAGGTGGGATCCCTTGGCCTGGCCTGCGGGGATCAGACTGAAACTTATTGTCTGACATCCCCCAAGGGATCTCAGAGTGAAAGAGAGCACTCTGCAAAGTTGCTGTCACTCGGAAGCTCCTGCATTTAACATCTGCCCCACGTTTGTTAGTGTGTATGATATTATAGCTGCTGGTTGGAGCGTCTGCCCCCTAGTGGTCATTTGCATGTCAAAGCTGCCAGTCAGACAGTCTCATAGGCTTTTATATATGTAGATGTGCAGATAAAAAATCTTGAGTATCAGAATATACAGGGAAACATAATGTACATCAAATGCTTATACTATTTAAGGCACCTGATCAGGTTTGTATTTTTTTTGTTGATTAAATCAGTGTCTGGATCAGACCAGTTCTCACTGCTGCCGCATTTCCTCCAGAAATCTTGGAAGTGAATTCCAGTGATGATCTTCTCCATTTCTGCATTTCCTGCTGACCTTCCCCAGCTCTGCAATCCATAAGCATTTCCAAAACTCCAAATTAAAATAAAACATTTAAACAAATTATTGGACATTCTCAACAATTTGGCATTTCTTTTTCTGGATGGTATGCACATCTATAGTTCAGTGAAAACAAACTGTAAACTTCAGGGGAAATACGGTTATGTTTGGGATTATTAGTTTAGGACACAAAACTCAGATATGAATGATCAATATTTAGAATGAAAGGAATAGAATATCTCACAACTTAATAAACTTATTAAATTTATTACCTTTAATAAACATACACATTTATATTCATCTTTATTTTATATGTTATATATATAAACTGAATGAATAATATCTCTAGAAAGATAACATTTGACAAATTGGACAAAGTACCTTGCTAACTACAACCATAATTTCTTCAGATTTTCATATGGAAGTATAATTATGAGTGTCATTCCCACGCAAAAATTCATTATTTTAACAATTGTGCATTGGTCTTCCTGACTTGGAAATGAGGAGGCAGAGGTAAGGAGCAGGACAGTATTAGAAAAGGGAGTATAGACTTTACCCTCAGAAATAATCATGCTTTACTACAATTATTCTTTTCCCTCCTTGATAATCAGTGCTAGTACACTATTCATCCTCCTGCTACACAGCAGAAAATTGGCATACAGTCTCCTCTCAATAACTGCAGAATAAAAATAAAATGAAATTCTAGTACTTTCTCCAACATGAGAAAATTGAGTGGTTTTGGGTAAATCACGTAATCTATCCTTACCTGTAAATTACCAGAAAATGTGACAAGATTGTTCCCTAAGGTTCCTTTCAGCCTAAAAATTCTATAAATGGGAGTTTATATGTACTCAACTTCCATGCCCTGCCACTGATATTGTCATGATGTTATTGCTATTTCACAGAGATTTTAACTTTTTATCATATTATGCCATAGATAACAGATTAGATCAGCAGTCTAGCTCTGAAACTAATTTGTTCTGTAACATCAGCAAGGCCATTACATGTCTCTGCCTCAGAATTGATTGTCTGTATGATATGGTTGGTGATGCCTGCCACTTGCTTTAATGTAATAACATTTTGTTGAAAAGCTCTTTGTAGATGAGCAAAGAACACCAGCGTGGACAGTTGAAAATTAATAGTATAAAAGATCTTCTTAGGGACATCATCTCTACAATACCCATGGTTGAATAATCAAAATGGTTTTGCCATAAAAACAGGGCATAACAGAGACATAAACACACACTTTATTTGATGTTTTTAAATGAGTTAGTTTAATGAAATTATTTTTACAAATATACTAGTGGGCTATACAGGGAAAACCATAATACATAATTTCATAAAACTATATTTAATTCATAATAAAAACTACATTGTTGAATTTTAATGTTTTAAATGCTGAATGAAGTCAGATGTCACTACAAGTAAGAAATATTCCCAAATTTATAGAAATTTGGTCTACCCCAACAGTCCCTCATCTGGTACTTACCCCCTTCTTAATTCTCTCATTTTTTTATATTAAACATATTTTTAAATGCAAGTCCTTCGTTACTGTTCACAGAGATCAGAATGTTATCATAACTTAGCAGTGATCGAATAGGTAATGGGTTGGACTCTAAACACATCCACTGATGAGTGCAGGCGAGTCCTGGTTGTTGAAGGAGTGCTATGTTAAAGAATCACTAGAGCAAATGACTAGGCATTAAGCCAGAACTAGAGATGACCTTTCTTACTTTTATGTACTTTACTCTTTTAAAAAAGTTACAAAAAAAAAACACACACACACACACACAAAGAAATAAAGAAACAATCTATGTAGCATGCTGGTTAAGAGAATGACACTGAAATCAAGCATGTTAAACCCAATTCTGCCACTTCCCAGCTAAATAACTGCAAGTAAACTACCCAGTATCATTTTTCTCAGTTTCCCATCTGTGAAATGCAATACCAGTGTCTGCTTCATGGAGTTCTGGTGAGGATTATGTGAGCTAGTGTGTATATCAGAACAGTGCTTGGTTCAGAGTAAGTGTTCCACAAACGAAAGTTATTGCTATCAGCATTATGATTGGTTAAAAAGAGAGTGTGCTTAAAAAGGGACAGCTATGCACTGAATGCTTTTGTCCCCCCCGAGTCATATATTAAAGCCCTAAACCTCAATGTGATACTATATGGAGGTGGGGCCTTAGGAAAGTAATTAGTTTAGATCAGGTCCTAAGGGTGGAGCCCCCATGGTGGGCTTAGTGTCCATGAGAAGGGGAAGGCACTAGAGGACTCTCTTGTCCCACCAGGTGAAGATATAGCCAATCGGTGTCTGTCTGCAAACCAGGAAGTGTCCTTACTGGATGCCAAATCTGCTGGCACCTTGATATTGAACTTCTTAGCCTCCAGAACTGTGAGAAATAAATGTCTGTTGTCTAAGTCACCCAGTTTATGATATTTTGTTATAGATTACCCTAACTGACTAAGACAGAGAACACTGAAAGTAGGAACAGGAAATAATGTGAGATTTTAAAATTAATAAGGATAAAAAAATGAATTGGATGTGATTCTAAACATTATATAAAGGCGAGATATTTCTGTTTTGGAGACATATGTATAAGCCAGATATTGGGTATTCTACAGTAGTACCTCTTTTTAACAATGCAGATTAATTCTATTGATATTCTAATGTCTGACATTTTGTTTTCCAAAAGAGTAATAATATAGTGGCAGTGAGTTCAAACTAGGATAACAGAAATTAGAGTTACAGTTTCCAGAAGAAAACATCTGTTTTCTTTTGTCATGCAATTTAAAAAAAACTTTATCACATCCATAATGCTAACCTAAACATTTTTCTAGAGAAACATAAACTCATAGTGGAAAAAATACATGTTCACATAGCTATGGTGATTTTTAAACTATCTATAATAATAAAAGCATAATATGCTAATTAGACTAGCTATTCTCTGGACAACCTTCCGGAGGGAGCTGGGACTGCAAGGGGAGCCCAGGTCCCGGGTGCCAGAGGGAAGCTGGTGCCGGCAGCTAGGGAAGGAAGGCCTACTCTTGCATGTATTTCATGCATAGGCCCTTTAGTTGTTTAATAAAGTAAGAGTTTTACAACTCTTTATCTGTCCAATTCTACTATAAATAATTACTACACCTGGAGCCCAGCAACTTAGTTGGAGGTTACAAGACTAAAAACCAAACTATGTATGTAGATGTATGAGTTCCCTATAGATTTTGGAGATTAGGCCCTTATTATTAGACTGCTTAAAAAGGGACAGCTATGAACTGAATGCTTTGGTCTCCCCAATGAAAGCCCTAAACTCCAATGTGATAGTATAAAGTAGGGGTGTCGAACTCAATCAGAGAAGGGGCCAAAATCTAAAATCCAGCCTAAATCGCGGGCCGAATGGTTTACTGAACAGTCATAAACTGTCATTGTGATGGAAACGCAGTGGAGTGCAGTGATGACAGCGCGGTGCGGGCCACATTGCAAGGCCTGGTGGGACGGATTTGGCCCGCGGGCCTTGTGTTTGACACGTGGTATAAAGGATCTAAATAGATACTTTGAAAGTGGACATACAGAAGGCCACGAGACATATGAAAACATTCTCAAAGTCACTAATTATCCAAGAGATGCAAATCAAAATGACAATGAGATACCATTTCACACCTGTAAGAATGGCTATCATCAACAAATTAACAAACTGACAAGTGCTGGCCAGGACGTGGAGGAAAAGGAACCTTTATGCACTGCTGGTGGGAATGCAGACTGGTGCAGCCATTGGGGAAAACAGTATGGAGTTTCCTCAAAAAATTAAAAATGGAACTCCTATTAGAATCAGTAATCCCACTTCTAGGAACATATTCCAAGAAAACAGACCAATTAGAAAGGATATGTACGCCCCTATATTCATAGCAGCACAATTTACAATAGCTAAGATTTAGAAACAGGCTAAGTGCTCATCAGCAGATGAATGGATTAGAAAACAGTGGTACATCTACACAATGGAATACTACACTGCTGTAAAAAATAAAAAATAAAGAACTCTTACCATTTGCAACAGCATGGATGAACATGGAGAGCATTATGCTAAACAAAATAAGCCAGTTGGAGAAAGATAAATGTCACGTGATCTGACTCATTTGTGGAATTTAATGAACAACATAAATTATTGAACAAAAATAGAACCAGAGATATGGAAGCATTGAACAGACTGTCAGACTTCAGAGTTCCCTGAAATTCAGAGTTCCCTGAGGGGGGAGAGGCTGAGGCAAGGTGGGGGAGGGCGGGGATAAGAGATTAACCAAAGGACTTGTATGCATGCATATAAGAATAACCAATGAACATAGACACAGACACTACAGGTTGAGGTCATGTGCTGGGGGGTTGGGGTGGCTGGGAAGAGGTCAATGGGGGAAAAAGTAGACATATGTAATACTTTAAATAATAAAAAATTTAAGATTTAAATTTAAAAAAACAAAGAGAGAGAGAAGAGTTGAGCTTTTATATGTAGAAGAGATCTGCTTGACAATTTTAAAGAAGATGAATGGAAATCTGGAGTCCATAAATCATTAAAATGTTTTCCAGGAGAATCCAAGATGGCTGCCCGGGTAGGCAACTAGCCGCATCCGCACACAACAATTTCAATAAAATACAACTAAAATATAAAATGGACATTACCCAGAACTACAGGAAAGTCGACTGACTGGAAATTCTACAACAAGAAGCAAGGAGAAAACCAGAAGGAAGCGCGGAGGAGCTGTAAAAGCCCAAGGTACGGAGACACACGGAGAGGACAGAGCCAGAGAGAAGGGAGGCCGAGTGCTTGGCTGGCGGTCCCAAGCGGGAAGGAGAGAAAAGCTCCGACTGTGCTGGGCCCAGCTCCAACTGCTCTGAACCCCAATTCTAGGCCAGACCCAGGGACCCAGGCTCATCCATAGGGAGCTGGGCTGTAAGGCGGGACTCCGGGGAAGCGGCGAAAGGAGGTCCCGGAGGTGCGCACACTGCGTGCAGAGAAAGGCCGGCCGGCTGTGCCGTGGGATTGCCCTGACGGGAAGGAGACAGGGGCTCCAGACTGCTCTGAACGCCACCTCCAATCCCACTACCAACTGAACTGAACCCCAATACCAGACTCATTGGGGGAGAGCATAGACAGTTTGGCAGCAGGCGAAAATCGAGGGCACCTTTCTCTCAGAGGCGCTCGCAACAAGTAGTGAAGGACCCTGAGTCTCAGGAGTTGCATAGGGCGGGGCTGAAGGAAGCCAAGGCTGAAGGCTCCACCCTGAAACCCCGCCCCATCAGGAAAGCTGCCTGCGAAAATGCCTAAACCAAATAGATCACAAACGAAAGAAATGGAGGACAAAAAGCGACTGGATATAGAGTTCAAAACCACACTTATAAGGTTGTTCAAGAATCTCCTAGAAAAGGCCGATAAAATAAACAAGACCTATGAGGATATGAAAAGAGATGAACTAGAAATAATAAGGGATCAACAAGAAATAAAGAATACATTGTCTGAAATAAATAATATTTTATGGAGTCCTAAAAACAGAATGGAAGATTGCAAGAATCAAGTCAAAGATTTGGAACATAAAGAGCCAGAAGACACTCCTCCGCAGACACAAGAAGGCCAGAGAATCCAGAAAGTTGAAGATAATGTAAGAAACCTCTGGGACAACTTCAAGCGAACCAACATCAGAATTATGGGGGTCCCAGAAGATGAGAGAGAGCAAGATATCGAAAACATACTGAAAGAAATAGTGACAGAAAACTTTCCCCACCTGATGAAAGAATTAGATTTACAAGCCCAAGAAGCACACAGAACTCCAAACAAAAGGAATCCAAAGAGGACCACACCAAGACAAATCATAATTAAGATTCCAAGAGCAAAAGACAAAGAGAGAATATTAAAAGAAGCAAGAGCAAAGAAGGTAGTTACCTATAAAGGAGCACCCATATGATTGTCAGCTGATTTCTCAACAGAAACCATGCAGGCCAGACGGGAATGGCAAGAAATATTCAAGGTGATGAATAGCAAGAACCTACAGCCAAAGATAATCTATTCAGCAAAGCTATCACTCAGATTCGAAGGTCAGATAAAGAGCTTCACTAATAAAAAAAAGCTAAAGGAGTTCATCACCACCAAACCAGAATTATATGAATTGCTGAAGGGGGTTCTTTCAGAAGAGAAAGTAAATAAAAATAAAAATTATGAACAACAAATACGTAACTATCAACAAGTGAATCTAAAAACCAAGGAAATTAAAAAAAAATCTGATGAACAATATTAACTGTTGAACATAATAGAATCAGAGGTATGGAAGGGGAGTGAACTGTTTATTCTTGGGGAAAAGGGGAGAGGGGGATGTGGGAAGAGACTGAACATAAACTGTGCACCTATGGATGAGGACAATGTGGGGTGGGGAAAGGGCAGAGGGTGGGGTGAGAAGGGGGGGGAAAGGAACATTTGTAATAATATGAACATTAAAAATTTATTTAAAAAAAATAAAATAAAATATAGAATTTTGAGAGAAAAAAAATGTTTTCCAGTTCCAGGGGTTATGATACATGGCAACAATGTAGAAGCTCTGATAAAGAGAAATGTTACACATATTTTTCTAGGATTTGACTGTGTAGGTCACATTCCCTATAGTAATGCTTTTAATGTGGTATTACTAATCACTGAGCCTAAAGTTTCAGTCAAGCAAAATAAATATGCTCTAAAGATCTGCTACAACATGGCATGTGGGGTCAATAGTAATGTAGACTAAAATGTTTATTAAGAGGGTAGATCTCACATTGTGCTCTTACTACAAAAAAATAAAATAAAATACAGAAGAAGAAAAGAAAGTATATATGTAAAATCATCCACACAGAACAGACAAAACCTAGCTTTGCTTTACAACTCCTTGAATGACTTGGAAGTAGAATTCGGGGATCCTAATTTGACATCATATACTCAGCAAGCTATTTTCTAGACAGCATAGCTTTATTCCATCAACAAGAAGTAAAGGACCATTATCAACACGCTATCACACCAAAAACTATGCTAGGACATATTACAATAATTTTTAATTTTCAGCAACTCGATGAACTCATTTACTATAAAAAAAAAAAAGTAAGAAGAATTAATGAGGAGGATGAAGGTGTTAAAAAATTTATCATATGTAATATTCTTACCACCCTATGTTCTTGTATTTCTCTGAGGATACTTTCCTCAGATTAGGTGATTTTTAATAAAGCAAATGACATCCTTGTCAGTAAAAGTAATATTTTTATTAATGTTTTATATAATTTCCTGTGGAATCCTTTGTTCACTTTAAGAAATTTAATGGCCCTAATGACTAATTCATTTCTTTCTCAGAAAGTTTCTTCTAATAAAAAAATCAGTTTTTTTCTAATAGACTGAATTAAAGTTATTTTTTAAACTCTTCAAGGGAATTTGACAAAATTATACATTTTTTAAATGAACCTACTTTAACTTAACCTAAATTTTAATATATATTTAAGCTTTTAAAATTTATTTAAGCTTTTGCTGTATTTTAAATGTTTGCTTCTAGTAATAGTTCTTTAAACCAAATCTGTTAACTCTATTGGAAATTTCAGAGACTGAACAAAGGTAAAGGAATTTTAAGAATCCATCAAAAAGTCAAATAAAATTGAGATTATCCACAACTGAGCTATGCATTTTTTGAATAATCTGAGTTAGCTTTAGACTTTCTCCACCATTCTGTCCAAGTTGCTCCTATCCAGTCTTCACACAATACCACGCACAGATGCATGTATGTTAATTGCCTGGAAGTGTGTATCCATGAGTGAATCCACGATCATAAGTCTTGTTTGGAATCTAAATATAATTTGTTATGTTTAATCTAAACTGAGTGAGAGTTATGCATATTGAGTAGGTAAGACTTTTTTGGGGTAGGTTTTGTGGTGTGTCTTTTGCAATTTAGATTTAGAATTTTAGAGAAAGTATATATCTGAAAAAGTCATATCCATTATATATTTTAAGTTATTCCATAAAGAGGGAGATAGACAAATTGATATTTCAAAGATTTTTTTCATTAACAATATTGTATTAATAACTATTAGCATAAATATTGGTTTTTAATGTAGTGATATTAAGAGAAACCATGATCAAGTCTCATTCCAGCTATTATACAATATTAGTAGAGACAGTCAGGGTGTATGGTATAAGAGACATGGTAGAGATTCAGGGTTTCCTCCTCCTTCAAAAGTCACTTCGTCATCTTTCTCTGTTTGTTGGAGTCCTCCAGGTATCCAACATCAATGCTTCTCAAGCTAAAGTCAATTGCTAGGTGATTTTCCCAGTACCATAGATTATCTATAGTGGATGTATGACTCCCTAATATACATTTCAAGTAGAAACTACCCCCTGAACTTCAGGCTCAGATACCCACTCTTTCTATGGCATTTCCACTTGATTACTAAACAGATGTCTTAAAGTTAACATATGCAAAACTCTTCCTCCCAAACTTTTCCTCTCCTAGTATTTTCCCATCTTAGAAACTAGGCATCACCTAAGTATTCAGGCTCAGTGTTTTATTATGACTTCTCTGTCCCATCCTTGCCACTTCTCACTGTCACAGCCCCAGCCCTCAGCCCCAGAGAACAGCATATTTTACCTGGTTCACTACAAAATTAAAATTATCAGCCACCTTACTTTTTCTACAGTAGTCCTCACAGTATAATCCACATGATAAGGATTAGTAATAAACCTTTTAAAATTTAAATCTGGTTTTGTCAATCTTCATCCTTCCTTTGGTTTTTCATAACACTTAGGAAAGCAAATCCATTGTCCTTCCCAGGTCCTCCCCAGAGTCCTGATCTGATAAGTTGCCATTTTCCTCTCACTCACTCCTCCTGGAAACATCAACCATATTCTTAACTCATTGCCTTTGAATTCAGGATTTCATTGCCTGTTTATTTGTCTCCTGAATAATAAAATAAACGGAGAGATATTCCAGGTTCATGGATAGGAACACTCATCTTGTCAAAATATCAGTTATTCCCCAATGGCTCTATAGACTTAACACAATACAAAATCCTATAAAGTTATTTTGTGGATATAAAAAAAAAAAACTTATTCTAAAGTCTATATGAAGAAGTAAAAGACTCAGAAGGGCCAACATAATATTAAAGGAGAAAAAAAACACACCAAAGTTGGAGGACTAATACCACCAGATTTCAAGTATTACTATAAAGCTACAGAAATCACTGTACGATATCAGTGAAAAATAAATAGTTAAATCAATGGGATATAATGGAGAACCCAGAAATAGATCCACAAAAAAGTATAGTCAACTTTGACAAAGGAGCAAAGGTACTATAATGAAGAAGAAAAAAAAAAGATACAAATGGTGCTGAAATAACTGGACACCAACATGTAATAAAATAAATGACACAGACCTTATACCATTTACAAAAATTAAATCAAAACAGATTATAGACCAAAATGTGTAATGTTAACTATTAAATTCCTAGAAGATAACATAGAAAAAAATGTAGGTGACTTTGGATATGGTGATTATTTTTTAGATGTAAAATCAAAGGCACAATCTAGGAAGGGATTGACAAAGTGAACTTCACTACGAGTAAAATCTTATGTTCTATGAAACAGTGTCTAGAAAATAATAATAATAAAAAAGCCACACACTGGGAGAACATTTTTACAAAAGACTCATCTAATAAAGTATTTTTACCTGAAGCATATAATGAACTATATAACCACAACAAGAAAACAAACAACTCAATTTTTTAAATGAGTAAAAGAACTGAACGGACACCTCATTAAGAACACACACAGATGAGTCCCACCCTATAGTGAGCAGAAGGTGACCTTCTCTTTCATCCTGGGAAGCTCTGAGATATCCACCACCACCACTGCTGACAGCCTACCACCCTCTGCTCTGTCCGCCAACCCCAGCATGCCCCAATGCCCAGCAACTGCCACCTTAGTCAGCTCTCTGCCAGGACGCAGCCCCTCTCAGGAAAAAGCCTTGGCCTTGGTGCCTGCTGTACCTGTGCCACCAGCCATAATGACTCCACAACCCTAGCAAGTGGGCCAGAGCTACCAGCCCTACTGCTAGGCCACCATCATCAAGCAGATCAACTTGGAGCTCTAGCCTACTATGTGTACCTGTCCATGGCCTCCTGTTTGGCTGTGATGATGTGGCCTTGAAGCACTTGTTCTTCTTGGGGCAATCTAGCAGAGAGGCCATGCTGACAAAAGGCTGATGTGTCTGCAGAATCAGTACGGAGGTCTCATGTGCCTGAGTGAGATCAGCAGGCTTGACCTCAACTATTGGGAAAACAGCTTAAGGGCTATGGAGTGAGCCTTGCAGCTGGAGATGAGCGTGAACCAGAGCCTGCTTGATCTACACCAGCTGGCCACCTAGAAAAAGGATGCCCACCTGTGCCCCTTCCTGCATGAGGAGGTGAAGTTCATCAAAGAGTTGAGGACCATATCACCAACCTGAGCAAGATGGGAACTCAGGAATCCGTCCTTGCCTACAATCTAGTGGGCAAGCGCAACCAGAAGAGATGAGCTTGGACTGCCTTCTCCATAGACACCAGTGACTTCCCCTCGTCACCCTGCCGAGCATGCATGTTGCAATATTGCCCTTGCAGCACATTCACTCTTTATTTTTCTTCAAGTTTTGCCATTGCATGTCATATATAGTGATCTTATTCATATATAGAATCTAATGAGCAAAATAAACTGACGAACAAAATAGTTCTAGAGACCACATGGAAGAATGGAACAGATTGACAGATCTCAGAGGGGAGGGTTGGGGGGATGGGAAGAGATTAACCAAAGAATTTTTATGCCTATATGCATAACCCATGGACACAGTCAACAGTGCCATAAAGGGGGAGGGGGGAGGAAGAAAGGGAGGGAGGGGGCAATAGAGGAACATCTGTAACACAGTCAACAATAAAAATAAATTTAAAAAAAGATATACAGATGACAAATAAGCATATGAAAGGATCATCCCTATCATATGTCATCAGGAAAATGCAAATTAAAACAACAAAGAGATATTGTTACCTTCCTATTGGCTAATATCAAAACACAAGCAACACCAAATGCTGATGAGGATTTGAAGCAATAGAAACTCTCATTCATTGTTGGTAGAAATGCAAAATGATATAGCTTCCGGGGCTGACCAGCAGCCCCTGAGGGATGCATGAACAGATTACCAGTATTTTGACACACGTTTCTGTGAAAGAGAGGGCTAAGGCACTACTTGACTATCACCACCAAGTACCCTGTTCGCCTGCCTTTTATGGCTTTTATTGTTCTAACAGCTTGAACTAAAATTAACCTATAGATACAATGAGCAGGGTAAGTGTCCTTGAGAAAGTACATGCTTCTATAAGGTCAGGACTTTAAAGACTAAACATAAAGATTCTAGCAAAACCCCCAGGGGATTGGAACTTGTTTGGAAAAGTCAAGGTAGGGGCTGCTGCCTTCCTTTGTCAAGGTCCCCCAGAGTTCCCTGACCTTTCAGAGAATCCTCCTTATAGACATTCCAACCAAGTTCTGTGCTTCCCCACAGTTAGCAGTATCTTACAAAACTAACATCATCTCCTCATAAAATCCAGCAATCATTCTGCTTGGTATTTATCCAAAGAAGTTGAAAACTAATATCCACAAAAACCCTGCACTCTGATGTTTATAACTGCTTTATTCATAACTAGAGGCCCAGTGCACAAATTTGTACATGGGTGGGGTCCAGCCAGCACAGTGGTTGGCTGGCTGGCTCCGCCCTCTGGTCAAACTCCTGGTTGGTCTAACTCCCACCGGAGGGGACAATTTGCAAATTAGCCTTTTATTATATAGGATTACCAAAACTTGGAAGCAACCAAGACACCCTTTAGTAGTTGAATTAATAAACAAACTGTGATACCTAGACAGTGGTATTATCTAATGTTCAAAAGAAATAAGTTATGAAGTCATAAAAACACGTAGAAGGAGCTTACATGTACATTACCAGGTAAAAGAAGCCATAATGATGAGGTTACATAGTCTATGATTCCAACTATATGGCTTTCTGGAAAAGGCAGAACTATGGAGACAATAAAAATATTGGTGGTTGCCAGGAGATAGTGGGGAGGGAGGGATTTTGAAGGCAGTGAAACTCTTCTGTAGATACTAAAATGAAGGATACGTGTCATTATATTGATACAAGTGTCCAAATCTATAGAATGTACAACACCAAGAGTTGTCCCACTGAGATAATTCAAGATAATCTTTCCCTCCCAAAGGCAACTGATTAGATCCTTAATCCTTAATTCTCCTTTGCCTTATTACCAAACATTTTCACAGGTTCTGGGAATTAAAGTGTGGATATGTTTGGTGGGGTGGGGTTTATTTTGCCTACCACAATACATAAACCCACATGTGTTGTCAGATTTCATTTGTATATCTTCTCTGACTTCCTGACAATAAGAATAAAAGTTTTAAAACATTTTTTTAAAAGCACATAAAGCCAAATATTCAATTCTTAGAACCAGATGTATTTTGGAATTTAGAATTTGGGGTATTTAACTGGAATTTATCAAGATTATATATTCTGTGGCATTATCTTATATTTTAAACATATTAATCTTTCTGTGGGCAATGTATGAATATTCTTCCCAAGAGGAATAAATAAAGACTGTAAATAGCCTTATGTCAATTGAGGTCAAATTTTGTCACTAAGTGAGTTCAGTTGAGGTCAGAATTTTGTTGTCAATTAGCTATGAAAAAAAATTGATCTTTGAACTTTTGGAATTGCAAAAGTACAGATAAAGTGCATGTGCATAAAATATGATAATATGTGTGCAAAATATTAATAGTTGATTTCAGCTTCCTTAATATTTTCTATTAATTTTTAATTTTATACAGAGATTTTTTTCCATTCTCTAATATGTGTCCTATTTTAATAAAATGTACAAAAAATGTGAACTATATAGAATAATTAATAATGTAATTAACTTTCATAGAGTGAACACATTGGGTAACCAGTATCCAGATCAAGAAACAAAACATTCCTGGAAGGACTTCCAGAAGCTCTCCTCTGCCTCGTTCCAGCCATCCCTCTAACACTACTAGGGTAACTACTCTCTGTTTTCACCAGAGATAAGTTTTGCTTGTTTTTAAACTTTTAACAAATTGAATTATAAAGTATACATTATTTTGTGTCTGGCTTATTTGTCTGAATATTTTTTATAAAACTTGTCTGATCCTGACTTGTGTAGCTCAGTAGGTTGAGTGTCATCCCATGCACTGAAGAGTCACTGGTTGAATTCCCCATCAGGGCACATGGCCAGGTTTCAGGCTCAATCCCTGGTTGGGGTGCATGCGGGAGGCAGCCATCAATCTCTCTTTCACCTCTCTCTCTCTCTCTCTCTCTCTCTCTCTCTCTCTCTCTCTCTCTCTCTCTCTCTCTCTCTCTCTCTCTCTCTCTCCCCTTCTTTCATTCTCTCTCCCTAAAATCAATTAAAAAGCATATTTTAAAAACTCACAAAATTATCTGCATTATTGTATGCAGTATGCATAATTGTCTTATGTAGGATTCCTTATGTATGATTTATCCATTTTAGTTTCGACAGACATTTGAGTTTTTCCATTCTAGATCTATTAAAATTAGTGCTACTATGGACATTCTTGGTAAATATATATGCACATTTCTTTTGGATATATTCCTAGGAGTGAAATTTTGGGCCATAGGGTTGTAGATATTCAGCTTTAGTGGATATTGCCAAACAGCTTTTCAAACTTATTTTCATATATTATTTGTATAATCAGGACAATAATAGTATGAATTTAAAAAAATAATCTATTTGTTCCTTAGAATGAGCACTTGATTGTACCATCAGTGACTTGTGTTTTAGGACTGTCTCTGCCACCAACTAACAATGACTTTGGGCAACCCACCTCTTCTCTCAGGCTGTTTCCTTATCTTTAAACTAGAAGTTTGGAGTAGATGACGGCACAAGATTTATCCAAACTCTAAGCCTATCAGCAAATCTCCTAGAGCCAAATGTCTGAAGGATAGAGTCTGCTTCTTTTGAAGTTAGTTACTCAAACTCAAGCAAACAAGCTAGCTGAGGTCACACATTAGTTAACAGGTCATCATTTATAGAAACAACTAGCGGGGGATCCCTCCACCTAGCCTGCCCCCTCTCACAGTTCAGGAGTCCTTGGGGCAGGAGGCAACCTGGAGATCAGGGGAAGGCAATGCTCCCATCACACCTCTGCTGCTGCCACTGCCAGCAGTACAAGCCTCAGCTGGCCCTGGTTACCTGAGCCTTGGGTGGCCCTGGGAGGCTGGGCAGCTGCCATTTGAGGCTTGCCTGCATCTCAGGCCTGCCCTGGGTGGCAGGGATCTGGGACCTGAGGGGACTGGGAGAGTGGAGCACCCAGACCTACGTAGGGGCAGGCCCAGTCATGCTGCACACTTGGCACCCAAGCAGGGCTGAGGAGACTGGGCGCCGCCATCTTGTGGCTGTGGACACTGCCATCTTTGTGATAGTGTGAGGATCAATTAGCATATTCCTATAGAAACAATGATAAGAGAGAATCATTGATCAGCTGCCTTCTGCATGCCTCCTACTGGGGATTAAGCCTGCAACCCAGGCATGTGCCCTTGACTGAAATCAAACCCAGGACTCTAGTCCACTGGGTGACACTCTAGCCAAAACAGCCAGGGCAATTTTCATTCCTATGACCACCACAATTTTTGCCCCTCTAGGTATGTTTTGCACAGTCTACAGCTGATTTGTACAATCTCGCGGCAAACCACATTCAAATTCCTAGGAGAGAGAATTCAGTCAATGCTAGTTGTACTCATCACCAGTCCTAATACAGTCATCTTTGTCCATATGGAGCAGGGTCTTTAGAAATATGGAATTTTCTTTTCCAGGACTTATGCATTCTCATCAGAAGGGATTGTGATTCAGCAGGCAATGGTAGTTGAGTTAGTATTCCTCACATGGACAAAGTAAGAAAGAAAAAAAATAAATGATGATGGCAGAGAGATGACATAGAAGGGTATGTTGAAGAAAATGTAAGTGCTTCACTATAATTATCAGGGTAACTAGAAAATAGGTAGTAAAAGACTAAAAAAGAAAGTACTAATATAATGCTTCACATACTGTGACTAGAGAAAAATACCTAGCCTAAAGTAACTCTTCAGGAAAGGGCACCACAAAAAAAAAGAAAGAAAAAAAAAGAAAAGAAAAGAAAAATAGGTTAAGACATTTGCACTAAAAAGAATAAAAGATGGTGGGAAAGATAACATCAAGAGGGAAATCATTAACATACCTTACACTAATTCTTCAACTATTTGCATGTGATTTATGAGAACTGCCTATTAATTTTGTGCTTAACATGAGAAATGTACTTCCTTTCTATGCTACTATTGTGGCTAAATTTGACCCTGAATTATAAATCACCACTAGTGCTTGCTAATTTGCTATCAGAGTCTATGTTCTGTTAGTTTTTAATAACAAAATAAGTTGCTGGTAATAAGAGAGAAGAGTCTCTGCAGAAATAGACATAAAATGATTCAGAGAATACTGAAAAAGTTCTGAAGGTGTAAATCACAGGGGAAGTCATCTTTGCCCTGCTATGTCAATAGACAAAGCTCTCAGTAATATTGCATACATTACTTGATAGGTCAGTGTGAAATAAATTAACCTACCACACTCTCGCTCTAGAAAAATGTTTAGCTTGTCCAGGCAGTAGATGAAATAGTTTTAAAGTCTTTCAAATGTACCTTTGCTGTTCTTTTGTTTTTTTAATAAAGCTGAATGTCATAAAGAAAGGACTTGTTTTCCTTTATTTGGTTAATTCTTTTAAATGTCTCTATTTGAAGATTAAAAATATGTATATAAGTTTAAGTAAAAACACTGGAAAGTAATAACTGTTGTATTACCCTGACAAAGAATGAATTCCTCCTGTCCTGTTTTAACTGTCCACATCATTGAGTTTGATTACTAATCAAAGTTGAGATTTGGGATGGACTTGGGTCCTGCTTTACATGAGAGTCTGTTATTAATATACTTGAGGCTCAGTGCATGAAAATTCATGCACTGGAAGGGGATCCCTCATCCTGGCCTGCCCCTCTCACAGTCTGGGAGTCCTCAGGGGTGGGAGGCGACCCAGTGATCAGGGGAAGTTGACACCCCCATCACACCTCTGCTGCTGTCGCTGCCATCAGTGCAAGCCTCCACCAGCCCTGGTTACCTGAGCCTCTGACAGCCATGAGTGGATGGGCAGCTGCCATCTGAGGCTTGTCTGCACCTCAGTTCGGTCCTGAGGAGAGGACTGGGCACTGCCATCTTGTAGCTGTGAGTGCTGCCATCTTTGAGGGTGTGGCAGTAAATTAGCATATTCCCTCCTTATTGGCTATGGGTGCCACCATCTTTGTGAGGGCATGATGGGCAATTAGCATATTCCTTCTTTATTAGATAGGATGTTCACTTAGCCCTTCAAATTTAGCCTCCTTAACAAAATGCTTCTGAGTGTTGATTAGTTTAATCATTTTTATTATGCAAATATTTCCTCCTTTCTAAATCAGTCTAACTTAGAAAATGAATTCTTAGTCCAATTTTCAGCATAAGATTTGAAAAAATCTTATCAGTATGTTGTGTCATAATTGGCTCAGGTCAGACAATAAAATAATTCATAGAAATATAGAACTAGAGACAGCTAAAGGGTTTTGGTTTTAGTTATAGACATTTTATAATAGCTTTCCTTGGGGAGAGGATGTCAGGATTTATGCCCACTGCCTTATTCCACATTTCTCCACAGCCGAGATCATAACTGGTTCATACAGATTGAATCTGGTTGAATTATGACCTATTCATCAGCTGCATTGCTGACTTAAAGATGAATACATGCAAATTGTGAGTCTAGAGAAGATATTTAGATATTTGAATATTTTGGAGTTTACATATTTATCTACAAGCAACCATAATTCAGTTGCAATCTAAATTCAGGAACACTTTATTGAGTAACAATTTGAAAAACACATGTCTGTAAACCAAAGGTTGTATCTGCTGTGATTTCCTCCTCTATGAATGCATAATATATAAATACTAGGTTTAGCATTTAAATGTTTCTTCTCTTGCCCTTTTTTCCAATTCTCAGTTTGACTATTGAAATAAATTCTCCAAATAGCAGTCAAGTTCAAATAAATAAATAAATAAATAAATAAATAAATAAATAAATAAATAAAATTAGAATTAGAATAAACTACAGAAGCCATACCTCGACCTATACAAATAACTTGTACATTTGGGACCTGCCTGCACTCTGGCCTCATCCCAGGACACACTGTCTCAGTAAATTAAGCAACACACGTTATTTTTAGCTTTTTGAACATACCAAGCTTCTCTTATGTTGTTTCTTTTGCCTATAATACTCTTTGTGCTATTTGTATAGCCAGCACTTTCTCATTGTTCAAGTCTCATCTCCTCAGAGAGGCTTCCCATGGTGCTTTATGTATGTATGGATGGATATATGTGTTTTTGATCATCACCTGAGAACATGTTTAGAGAGAGGAAGAGGGAAAGGAGAGAGAAACATTGATGTGAGAGAGAAATAGAGAAACATTGACCAATTGCCTTCCACAGGTGCCCTGACTAGAGATCAAACCCAAAACCCAGGTATGCGCCCTGACTAGAATCAAATGGGCATCTTTTGGTGCACAGAATGCTGCTTCACCAGCTGAGCCACTCCTGTTGGGCCATGCAGCCATATCTCAGGTTCCACTTTATTTCCTTTGTGATTACAACTTGCAACCATTCTTCAGTGCAAGAATATTTCCATGGCATATTTACAGAGCAGGGTGCACAGTAGATGCTCAGATAAAATGTATTGAATAAATGAATGAAAGAATAAGAAGTAATTATAATGAGACATAAATAAAATGAGCATTCTTTTTCTTTCTTGAGATGCCCTTATTCCCATTCAACATCAGAATAACTTATTTAAATAAGTACAGCTTTTGCCCCTAATTTTCTTCATAATGTTTACATTCTCCTCACCTATTTACTTAATGTTCTTATAATTGGTAGTTAGATTTAGATGCCAGATTGGATTCAGATTTAATACTGTTAAAATTAAATATAAAATGGAGACCTCACTTGAAAATCCTCTGAGCAGACACAACAATTTAGGTCATGTAAGCAAAACTAATTCTAGTTTATTTTATGAACATAAGTAAAACTTAACTTTCATTATTTCTTGTAAATGCTTCTGATAATTATAAAAGAAACTTAAGTCATCTTCTTAAAAATGGTATGAAATCACCACTTTTACCCAATCCTTTGCCATCTGAAAATCTCCATTAAAAGAGCCAATACTTGTGAAGGTTACATGAATTTTAGTTGTTACATAATTCCTATTTTCATTCTTTTTTTTCTTTCACTTATCTGATTAGATAAATTCCACTCTCCTCTCTTCAAGTTGTATCAGTTTTAAATCATTCAGAGAGGAGATTGTGTCTGGACATATAGATTGGAAATCCTCAGTGTATAAACACATCCACCTGTGTTGATGAAATCATCTAAGGAGCCTGAGTAAAATGAAAAGAGGAACACGATGAAAATTTGGAGACCTCAGAGTTAAAGAACTGGCAAAAGTGAAGGTGTGATCTCAGGGATGTCCTCGGTGTACCTATCTATTATTGATAGAAGTGGGCTCCTTGGGGTCCCAAGGGAATAAGAATTTCCTGAGGCCCCCTGGGAGGATGAGGTATAGTGGAAAGCTTTATTTCTGTGGAGTGAAACCCTTAGGTTTCCAAGATTCCATTTCCCTCCATCCTGCCTTTCAAAGTCCCATGTTGTGTTCAGCCAAGCTAAGATCAAAACCACTGCCCAGAGCTTCCACTCCATTTTGGCACAGTCCAGTCCAGCATCTGGCTTGTTCCCAGCTGCAGTCCATTGCATGTGGGGTTGCATGGCCATGGGCCATGTAGTTTCTAGGGCCACATGATGGGCTAGCGTAGGTCATGAACAAGTGAGTGCAAGGAAGCAGTCTCGAAGCAAGAGGAACAAGAGAGAGAATTGTTTGTCTCAGGGCTTTTACCTTTCCAAGACTTTGCATGCTTGCAGTGGCTTCACCCCCTACCTAATAATCTTTGTTCCCAGGTTTGACCGACAGGCAAGTACCTTTTCTATGCCGTCCTGACTTCACTGTCCTAGTGATCTGCAGGGAATGGACCGGGGATTTCCTGAAAGGAGTGTGAAACGTGAAGCTTCCTGGTGAAATTTCCACATGACCATGCTTATAGTGGCCTCCCCTTTGGTCTTCTCTTATATTAATACTAGAGGCCCGATGCACGAAGATTCATGCAAGAATGGGCCTTTCTTCCCCTGGCTGCCAGCACTGCCTTTGCTCTAGCCTGGAGCTGCCTTTCAGCCTTCCCACTCAGAGGCCCAAAGTGGCTGGGGTGGTGCGGAATGCATCCTGCCCCGCCTCCAGCTGCTTGGTGCCTGCAGGGGCAAATTAACCTGCCATCTTTGTTGAGTTATTTTGCATACTCACTCCTGATTGGCTGGTGGCAGTCATAAAGGTATGGTCAATTGGCATCTTACTCTTTTATTAGTCTAGATTAATAACTATCCAATTACAATTGTAACAATGATGTCCGCAAATGCAGAGCATTAGTTAAAAATGATGTATCAGAAAGAAGAAAAAGGATTCAAGCCCAAGCTGGTTTGGCTCGGTGGATAGAGCATCAGCCTGTGGACTAAAGGGTCCTGGGTTCAAGTCTGGTCAAGGGCACATGCCCAGTTTGAGGACTTGATCCCCAGTAGGAGGCAACTGATTAATGATTCTCATAATTGATGGATATATATATATATATATATATATATCCCTTCCTCTCTGAAATCAATAAAAATATATTAATTAAAAAAAGAGAAGGGATTCAAGGAAGAGTGAAAATAATATCAGCCCCTATAGAAAGAATTATAAGGAGGCCACTGGTGTCTGAAGCAGAGAGAGTTATAGCAAAATGAAAGAGGTGATGCAATTTGCATAGAGAAGTAAGGAAAGAGAACAAAGCCTACATTTTCAATAAGTTTAACAAAAGGAAAAGAAGAAAACCAGAGAATGGCCTCACCAGATGAAGAGGAGAACATGAACATAGTGGTGAGCCATGATCTGACTCAGTTTCTCCTTAGAATTCCTATTGCTAGAGCCACCTATTTACAGCTAGGCACTGCAATTAAAGAACCCCAAATAACTTGTTTATCTTTAAATATAAAGCACATTAAAATAAAAAATAATTCTTATTGTTATAAAATAAATACATGTACTCATGAATTGCTTGCAAAATTGTATTTATTTTTAAAAATCTAGGCAACAAAAATTAACACGCTTCATATTGACAATTCACTTTTGGGTAGAGATACAAATGTTTCTTTATTCTCTCAGCTGAGTGCTGATATTTGGACATTTGTAAAATAAACACCCGCCTGTTACAACTGGGAAGGTAATGTTAACATTAGGAGTGTGATGAGGATGTAGATTGATGGCACTTGTTGGAGCAAGAACACCCTGTGATGTGCCTGTATTTGTAAGGAGAGGTGTGGCCACCAGGACAGTCAAGAAGAACTTGTCTGTACTCGACTGTTTCTGCTTGGCAGCAATGGCAGGAATTTTGCAACTGAAAGATGTCATAATTGTAGCTAAAAATAAAATATCCAATAATTAATATTTTTGGAATGTCTTTGGAAATAAAGAGATCAATGCTTAACTTCTAATTGTCTAAGTGTTTTATTTACCAAGCCTCCCAATCAATTTATTATTTTTCCCTACACCTTGTATTACTATACATTTCTTATATAAATCAGTGATAAGTGGTAGTAAGATTAAAAAAAAGAGGAAAAGAAATTCAAAATGGATATTTATAATCTCATAATTAGAGCATTATGGTATAAAAAAATAAAACTGATTTAAAAATATGCAGTTTAACAACCAATTATTATCCTCCATAAATTAATTTATATGTGAAAGTGTACATAAAGGAAAAAATGTAAAATGTTATATCTAAAATGCATGTGGCAGTTTAAAAATACACTTTTAGCAAGAGTAATTACTTAACTACTCTCTGTAATCACTATACAAATATAAATACAGTTGCTATCAATGTATTATGTTTGACATATAGAGAAAGCTACTTCAAAATGATTCATTACTTATTAGGATTCTCATATCCTAATATTTTAAATATTAAGATCCTGATCATTAGCTAGCATATGAAAATTTTCCATGGCCCAGGCCAGTGTGGCTCAGTTGGTTGGGTGTTATCAAAAGTTTGCACCAAAAGGTTGCCAGTTTAATTCCTGGTCAGGGCACATGCCCCTAGGTTGTGGGCTCAATTTCAGGTAGGGAGCATGTAGGAGGCAGCCAATCGATGTTTCACTTTCACATCAATATTTATATCTCTCCCACTCCTTTCCTCTAGCTCTAACAACCAATAAAAAAATATTAATTTTTTACATACATGTTTTAAAGATTTCGTGCCTCAATAATGTTGCAAAATTAACACACAGTACATGATCAAAGAAAAACTCACCTTATGCTCTGTTTACACTCCCCTATGCATCTTGTCATCTCAAATCTTTTCTTGCAACCATTGTACGAAACAGTCACATTGACTGGTGAAGTTCTGCAACTAGTATTACCTTAAAAAAAATGAATCAGAGAGTCAGAAAGGTTTAACATTAAAATTGCTAAGCATCCATTTTTCTTAACCATAATTAGAGAAGAATAATAAATATTATTATTCACAATTTTACTGACAATATGAACTATGTCAGCACTAAGCACAGTTAACAGTTTAATACTCAATAAATGTTATCTTATTGTTATTGCTATTATTCCTACCATAAGAGGAGAAGAAGACAGAAGAAGGAGGAAGAAGGGGAGAAGGAAGAAGTAAAGGAAAGAAGAGGGAAAGGAAAGTGGAGGGCATGGTTATTTTTGGTATCTATTTTCTCATTGCTGATCATCCTTATGATTTAATACTAGAGGCCCAGTACACAAAATTTGTGCATGGGGATGGGGGGGGGGGAGTTGTCCCTCAGCCCAGTCTGCACCCTCTCCAATCTGGAACCCCTTGAGGGATGTCCGACTGCCCGTTTAGGCAAAACAGGCAGTCGACATCACTCTCACAATCCAGGACTGCTGGCTCTCAACAGCTCACCTGCCTGCCAGCCTAGTCACCCCTTAACCACTCTCCTGCCAGCCTTTTTGCTCTTAACTTCCTTCCCCTACAGGTCTGATCACCCCTAACTACCATCCCCTGCTGGACTGGTCTCCCCCAACTGCTCTCCCCTGCAGCCTGGGTCTCCCCCAACTTCCTTTCCTATAGGCTTGATTGCCCCCAACTGCCCTCCCTAGCAGGCCTGGTCACCCTAACTGCCTTCCCCTGCTGCCCCAATCACTCCTAACTGCCCTACCCTGCTGGCCTGGTCCCCCCCTACTGCCCTCCTCTACCATCCTGGTCACTCCAAACCTTTTTGACTCTCTGATTCATTTTTTTAACGTAGTTGTGCCTGCTCACCCACAACTACCCTCCCCTGCAGGCCTCTTCTTCCCCAACTCTCCTCCCCTGCTGGCCTAATTGCCCCCAATTGCCCTCCTCGCACTGGCCATCTTATGGCAGCCATCTTGTGTCTACATGGGGATGTCCATCTTGTGTGTTGGAGTGATGGTCAATTTGCATATTACTCTTTTATTAGATAAAATATCAATTTACAACTAAACCTGCTAATGTTAGGAGAGGAAGTTAAATTTATTTCCATGAAAATTAATTGTTTTCCTTGTAAACATAGCTAGTTTTTACTAGGAGGGATTTTACAACCAACACGAATAAGTAACTATAGTATATTGTGTGCAAATATCCATTGTCAGTTTATGCATATAGATTAGAATACCTATTGTGCTAAAAACACATGAGACTTTCTCTTAATGATCTGCCATTTTGTTTAAAGAAGCTAATTTTTTTTCTAACAGTTTATATTTCCTCTACATGGGGAGCTTAATTTTACTTACATTTATAGCAACATTTTTTGGAATCATACACTCGGTCTGCCTATAAGGGTGAGAGAAAAAGAAAAAAGACTGACATTTTTCTGTATTTTTCTATAAACAACGTAACATTTTTTAACTTATTGAAGTATTATTTCAAGGGGAGAAAATGGAACAAATGAACATGCCATTCAAAGAGCGTGGATGTGAGAGAGTAGTAATAAAAATGAGACTATTTACATTAATTTTAGCAACAGTGAGTTGAAAGGGACAAATAATACTTGAATAAAATTTTCTTTAAAATAAAATGCAAAGGAATTAAAAAATCATCCCTTAGTTATTATAATTGAAAATACTTTAACAGCGATATTACTATCAGACACTAAGTATCTCACAGGCAGGAATTTTTTTACCTCACACATTATTATACTCATTTAGCCTATCAATGTCTCAGAATAAAAATGCAATAAATGTAAAGTTATTTTAGAACTCTAATATTTATTAGAGTTCTAAAATAAAGCTTTGAACTATATTATATTAATTATACTGTATCTTCAGAAAGAAAAATAAGTTAAGCTTAAACCTTTCTTAATAACTTGCATTTAAGTATTTATTAATTCAAAATCCTTACCACATTTGGGCTCCATAAAAATAAAGACTGGGGCACTAAGAAAACTCTGAACAGTACACATATATGGGGTTACATAAATTTTTTGTATTTTTACAGAAAATTACTAACCTGACTTTATAAACCTTGAAAACAAACTAGAGTTTTGTTTGTTTGTTTGTTTGCTTAAAAATAACAATATGCTTTCCACAGCAACTAACTTCTAGAATAGCCCTAGATTAAATTTTAGAGAGGCTGCAAATATATCTTTGATATAAAAAAAAATACACATGACAATAAAAGGTGAATGAGAAATCTGGAATGAAATCTATAAGAGGTCTATTAGCCAGATATAAACTTTTCCAAATGAGAAAAAAGCCAGGTTGTGTTTGTATCGAACATGAGAAGTGAACCTTGTTGTTTTGCTACTTGAGAAGATGACTTACTTCTGCACACCAGGTCTGCTTGGGGCAGTCCTGGACCGATGCACGGAAACCAGTTTTGTCGCAGGAGTAGGAGATGCATGGGTTGTTGGGGTCATCAAATGAAGCACCAATCTGGGGGGTGGGAATGAGGAGAGAACAAAGTAATTAGTCACCTTGATTTCTTTTTGCTGTTGATAATAAAACCTGTATTTAAAAAAAAATCAAAAATTCATGATGGTTAGTGAATTTTCAGAGGCATGTTCAGGCATTAGGTTAATATTTAAGGAAAGATGGATTGAAAGCCTTCTACTTCCATGAGTCAAAGTTTGTCATTGAGAGCACAGAATGTGTCAAGGTTCTCAAATTAAGGCCTGATATAGCTATTCTGTTATAGTTTTTTTTAAAAAAAAACAAACATATTTTATGGATTTTTCACAGAGAGGAAAGGAGAGGGATAGAGAGTTAGAAACATCAGCGAGAGAGAAACATTGATCAGCTGCCTCCTGCACATTTTCCAGTGGGGATATGCCTGCAACCAAGGTACACGCCACTGACCAGAATCGAACCTGGGTCCCTTCAGTCCACAGGCCGATGCTCTATCCACTGAGCTAAACCAGTTAGGGCTCTGCTGTAGTTTTTAAGTGTTTCCAAGAAAGATTATTTTATTTGTAACAGTCAATTGACTAGTTTTTATGCTCTCAGTTTAAGGGGAAACAAAAAGGAAATCCAAATGGGGGGAGGGGGCATAAAATAGGTTTATCACAAATGACAAGTAACATTTTCTATCTTTGCTTGTGTTTCTATACTATTTTCTTTTTATTGAAGTTATCTGGATAACATTGGTTAACAAACGTATACAGCTTCAGGCCACATACTTTTAAAGCTCTCTAGATGTCTTTATAATGAATTTATGCTCAAAATTCAAACACCAGTTTGGGAAATTGCATTTCTTTCAGGACTTAAAACCACAAAATAAACTTTCTGGTAAACTAAATAACAATTTCAATTATTTTTCATATAAATGCATCGAGATAAAATGTTTGTTCTTTAAACATAGTCATATTTTATGTTTAAAAACTATCATACATTCTCGTCAGGTCACTTTTGGAAACTAAAAATTAAGAAACTAAAAATTGAGTGTGATAAATAAGTTACCAAATTAAAACTCGCATGGGCTTTGTTTCTGTGTATTTCCTAACATGCCACATATACTTTATTTCAGGGTGTTTTTTTTTTTTTTTAACACTTAGTACCACCAGTTAAAATGTATTAAAGTCATTTTGAGAATCATCTGGTTTTTATGGCTTCCTGGTACTTTTTCCAAGAAGTTAAGCTACTTTCCAAAATGCCAAATCAGTTGTCAAAACCCACCCCTGTATTGCTATATGCACATAATGGGGTTCTAGTCTTTGGGGTTTTCTTATTTGGTCTCTGACAGTTTGGCCATCTGATCTTCCTGGTTATAATTACAGTTTAACTCTGTTCATTGATTTGAATGTTACAGAGTGTGTCTTCTCCATCTGGCAAGCCCTGGGGGAAATATTATTCAGAAGCTCCAGTGCTGGTTGGTTAATGATCAAGTATATTTTCTCCCTGGGAAAAGAGCCACGCTGAGTGTTACATTTGACATTCCTTTTGAAAACTGACTATAGGGGGAAAATTCTGCCCCACAATTGACTATGAAATTTTCATGTCATAAGCTGAAAGAGGCTGCATTTATTCATAATGACATTGATAAAAATAGGGTAAAGCAAGAGGAAAACGACCTTACCTCATAGTCGGTGTTGTTAAATAAACATGTTCTTGGTTCTGAAAAACAAATGTATTATTTTATCCTAAAGTAAACATTATAATTATATTTTTTATTTATAAGACAGAAATTGTAAATGGGATTGCACTTCTCAGCCAATCATAATGTTCTTCCCATAACATCAACATACTTTAATCTGCTGCTTATATTCATTGATGTTACTTCTGGGTTTCTCCCTTACAAAGATAGCAAATTTTTAAGAGGGCAACTACTGATTCTGTTTTACTTATCACACCTATCCTGCATAGTGTTTGACACATATTAGTAGCTCAATAACTACCTCTTGGATATGGAAGCAAACAACTATTCAATTCAATCCAAATAAGGTGTTAGGAATACACACCACAGTATCCAATTTCACAGCAGGTGTCATTATCTTTGAACTTCACAAGCCTCTCTCCATCTTTGCATGTGGGGGGAGAAGGACACTCCTTGGGTTTACAGTCCACCGCATTAGCCTTGGTGCAGGAGCATTTGTGGCAATTAGCAGTCCACGTATCTCCAGGCTACAGAAACGAACCAAGTTTAGACTTTTACTCCAAGACAGGAATGACAGCAAATTTGGATTGAAGTAGAGAAGAACTAGGTACTTACTGATTTCTCTTCTCCCGTTGGACCATGGCAAACTGTTAACATGAAATGACAAACGCTAATTAAATTTGGCAAAATATAACCATCTGTTACTTGTAGATAACCATCAGGTGGCCAATACTGTTAATTAGCACTACGATTTCAGAGACACAGAATCAGAGACACTATAGTGCCTTAAGTGGAAAAATCATATCCACCTACTTTGAGCAAATTGTCCCTAACAAGCATATATTCCCTATGTTTAGAAACTCCAGGAAATGAGAATTCTAAATTCTCTTGGCAGTGGTTAATAAACTTGATGGCTACTGTTTTGCTTCCTGTTTGACTTCTGCCTCCATAATCCTAGAAGTCATTTAGACTTTATAATTACCAGTTTCAAGGGACTTCTCAGTTTTTTAAGTTAGCAATAGCTAACACTTGTAACACTCATCTTGAAAATTTCTTCTTTCAGATTAAACACTCTGGAATTCCTCTATCAGTTTTTTCTCCAGTCTTTCCTCTGGCATCCTCTCACTCCACAGGGTCCACTGTAACACTAAGTAGATGACTTTCAAGTGTCTAGCTCCAGTCCAGACATCATGTGTGAGATGGACCCAGATCTCATTCCATCTAATAAATAGCATGCTGGCCAATCTGTAAGAACCTTAAATTCAATGTGAACAAAACAGATTGTATTATTTTGCCCCCAAAACAATTTCTCATCTAAACTGGCTTCCTACTATTAATGGCCAAATTATTCTTCCAACCATTTACTTAAAACTTAGGAGTCATTTTGATTCCTTCCTGTCACTTGCTATCCAACCTACTGCAAAATCTTGTATCTTCATCTTCATTTGAATCCCTTCTGTTCCTGGCTCTGCTTGCCATAATACTCTGGGATCTTAGTATCACTGATGTAGCACACTCGGGCTTTTTCGGGGGTTACTCTGATTAAGGTATTTTCCTGATCGAATTAATTTTCTATACGATAGTTAATTTTCCTAAAGCCTAATTTTCATCTCACCACTTCTTTGATTAAGAACTTTTGACATCCCCATATAATCTTATGAAATATTATTAATTTTAGCATTTTAGCTTCTGATATTTGATCCAATCTACCTTCTCAACCTTGTCTTACTACTTTCATTCATATGCCCTGGACTAGTGTATATATTGTTCTAAAATTGCAATTCTGTTACATATGTCACATTTTTTTTACTGTAAAATTTGTTATCAGCCATATATAAAAATTGTGTTTCTTTAAAAATCTCCCATTTCCCATTATATTCTAAGGTCAGAGAATGATTATTTTTTTGGGGGGTAACTTTTGCCATTCTACAGAGAATAGTAGAAACCCTCTGAAATTATTGAACTCTGTTTAACATCAATTTTTCTCACTACAATTCAGCCCTCAGAAAAGCTGGAATTATCTAGTTTAAAAGAAACTACCAAGTGACATATGTTAATCAAGATATATAATTATATTATATATTTTACATTGTAGGTAAACTCTATTTTGATTGATAACATTTATTTGGTTTTGTTTCATTAGCTTGTAAAACAAACCACTATTCATTATTTATTTGGTGAATAAAAACTAAATTCATCCACTTTATGTTTTCTTATTTTATAACATCTTCAAATCTGGTGGCCTTTTATTGATACAACCTCTGAAATTTGATTTATAAGAAACATTAATGCAGAATGATTGTTTTTCAAGTGCAGGTGTTCTTACCTGGAGGTGGTGGGAGTGGTTCTGGACAATCTGTGTAAAAGCAGACAGCTCAGATTAGTCCCTAAAGTCCTTAGAATAGTTTCGGGGTAAATAGAGTTATCTCATTACTGAAAGTAATTGGCTACATTGCTAGCCTACAAACAGACACATTCCTATCTATCTTCCCTTTCTGCTCCTCCAGGCATTTGAAATTCCACCATTAGAGGGTATTTCCTTTAAATCTCAAATTTTAATGGCAGGACATTTTCTAAAGGAAAAATGTTAAGTCATCAAGGTAAACTTCTCTTCAAAATTTTCTTGGGAGACAATTCTGATGAATATGACAATAAAATACATAATCAAAAAAGAAAAAGAATAATTGATATATCTGAGAGATGTATTTTTAGTTACCAATTTATTTAATCCTTTAAGCACTTTTATCTTCTTTTTGTCTTCTTGAACTACTTCAACCTTGCTCCATCTCTACCCTAACCAAATATTTTAAAATATATTTTTAATTGATTTTTTACAGAGAGCAGGAGAGAGGGATAGAGAGCTAGAAACGTTGATGAGAGAGAAACATCGACCAGCTGCCTCTTGAACACCCCTTACCGGGGATGTGCCCGCAACCAATGTACATGCCCTTGACCAGAATCAAACCTGGGACCTTTCAGTCCGCAGACCGATGCTCTACCACTGAGCCAAACTGGTTTCGGCCCTAACCAAATACTTTAAAATGGTCATATGTTTCTTTCTGAGGCTTTGCACATCACTTATTTTAGTCAACCCAACAATTTACTGATAAATTAAAATTCCATTTTCAAACAATTAATAATCCGATTAGTACTTTTATTCTACCTACCAAATAAAAAGTCTGGCCTAGAAGCAAGAGAATATTTGAGAGGCACTTAAAATTTCTGAATGTTTAGGTAGAGAGATGCCAACAAATAATAGATACAGAAAAACAGAAAAGAAATTAAACATGTGGGAGTTTGGGAGATCAAATGTCCCTCTTTACTGAGGGAAGCGAGGCTAATCCCGAACTATAAAAGTTTGGCAGGTTAACAGAAACCAACAGCAGGAGAGAGTAATGATCTATTGGGCATAAATACAGCAGAAAAATCTTCCCTGAACCAGAATTTCAAGAATATATTGGACATTCGCAAGAAAAAACAAACGAACAATCTCCTAACCTCCATCTTGTTATCAGAGTAATTTCTCTAAAACACCTATCTGATTATATTATTCTCTTAATACAAGTCTAACAGAGATCCCATTTAGTGCAAGGAGTAATGTCTTGTTTAAGTTTGTAAATAAGGTCCTTCATGAACTTTCCTCTATTTACCTTTTCAATACTATTTCTTCCCTGAACTTCAAACAATCATCACCAACATCTGGTTGACTCCTGAATTCACTGATGCTGTTTCTTGTCCTGTCTTCTCAAGGGCTATTTGGTAGAATTCCCTTCTTACTCTGGCCAATATTAAACTCAAGCATATCCTTTGTGATCCCTTCACTCAACAGTACCAACTAATAGATGTGTATTAACACTTTCCACTCACTATACCCCTGTGGCCATAATTGTACATGTTTATGGGTTAGCATTAAACATACTGCAAATATAGTTTTGGTCCCCATATCCCCCCTGTTACCCTCCCTCCTACACACACACAAAGTAATAAAATGGAAAGGGCTATCTTTTATTTATAAACTTGCCATTAGTATTTGCTATAGATTCTAACACATATAAGGTATTAAAAAAATGTTAGTTAAATGAAAAATAAAGAAATTAAAATTTTTCCCATACTGACCTGCTCTCGTTTTATTTTTTTGATCTCCTGCTGCTACTATAGTGGTTTCTGAGGGGAAAGAAGAGGATGGCATTGTCACTTTATTTATCAGAATATAATGTATGCACATCAAGCTTCTGTGTATATGAGTGTACAAATAATCACACAAACTCGTGCTCAAGGAAAACTTTGTGTAGAATAGACAGTTCATTCCAGTATATTTGGGTCATTTCATTTAATCTAGTTAGGACACTTTGAGGTTTGTTATTATCCCATCTGTCAACAATAGCACATTTCATAATCTCATACTCAGAGATTTCAAACTAAGAGCTTTATAACTAATTCTCCAGGAGAGGAGTTCTGGAAGAAGCCTAAACAAAAAAAATATCCTAGAAAAAAAACACAGCTAGTTGAGCTCCAAAGTCATATTCCAAAAGGAAATTTAGCATAACTTCCTATCCTTTCTCTCCTTTTTATTTTCCACCACCCCTCTCCCCCAAACTCAACTCCTTGTATGTAATCACAGGCACACTGGTCATGAACAAGTATGTATTGCCAGTGTTCCTATGGTTGTATTCCAGTTCCAGACTCTTGTGGAAGCAGTGACAACTAAGGGAGGAATAAACATGGTGCATACAGTGGACTGGAGAAGATAGAGTTTAACTTCTGGTAACCTATCCTGTCTTCTGAGATGCCACCAAGCTAAGTTTATTTATTATTATTTGGCTTACCCAGGGTAGAAATTCCAAAAGCAGTGGTCGTTTCAGATGCTTCCTGGGAGGTACCTAAAATAAGCAGCAAAAGAGCAATGAGCTTTTTCTGGTCTCAAAAGAGCATGTCCCAAGATGTCTCTACATGGAACAAAGTCTCAAAGCACTTGGAATGTTCGCATGCATACACTAAGGCTCCTGCAATTGAACCATGAGGTTTCTACCTCAGCAGCTCCTTGCTCACAGAAATGAATACTTTCCTCTGATCCTGGTAAATTTCACTTTTGGGTCTCCTTCTCTAAATAACAAAAACTTTTCCCACACTTGACTGTTTTACTTCCTATAACTTGGTTTCTTGGTTATCCTGTAACAGTTGTGGGGAGATAGAAGTTATAATAGAGTGAGAGAAAAGGAGAACCATCTCTGTTTATCCAGATGGCCTTACCATTTCCCTCAGCCTGATTAAACTTCAGGCTTCTTCCTGACTCTAGGTCCCTGGACTCCTTTTCTTAGAGCATTTATTTTAAGAAACTTGCAATTGTAAGTTAGTTCTCTGACTCTTTTGAGATGCAAATATTCCTTCAGCTCTGGCCAGTTTTAAAATCCTGGAATCTTTTTCAAAGACCTGAGAGCCACCCCCTTGACATGAAATCATCAAGAATAATAGCACCTGCCGAAACCGGTTTGGCTCAATGGATAGTGTTGCCCTGCGGACTGAAAGGTCCTGGGTTCGATTCCGGTCAAGGGCATGTACCTTGGTTGCAGGCACATTCCCAGTGGGGGTGTGTGCAAGAGGCAGCTGATCGATGATTCTCTCTCATCGATGTTTCTAACTATCTGTCCCTCTCACTTCCTCTCTGGAAAAAAATCAACAAAATATATATTTTTTAAAAAGGAATAATAGCACCCATATCTTCCTGTCTCTGTGGGAAGGAAGGAGCCTACTTTGATTCTATAAGTACCAATTAGCAACCATCAATGGCATAATCAGACAACCTCTTCCCTCATGGCCTGCCCTCCAGTACTTTTGCATCATTTCATCCCAGCACTTAACTCTCCTGTCTTTTGTCTCAGCAGAGTTGAGTTCAAAATCTCATCCTTATTGCAATGGTCTTGACTCCTATTGCAATAATTTTATATAAAAGTATTTCTTGCCTATTTAAGTCCATCTGGAACAATTTTTCTTTTAAAGTTCAACTGGATACTCATTCAAAGAGATGAATATTGGATATATGAAACATGTGGGAGAAGAATGTTTAGCATGTAAACTTCATTTGAGTCATTCATTTCTATTACCTGGACTGGAACTTTTTGGACCACCAGAAGTACTTCCACCTGCTGCCACAGTAGTAGCTACAAAGGTAAATGAAGAACATTTCATTTCATTTCAGATGCACATTCTTATGATTATGTTCAAAGATCAACAGCAAGAGAGAAAGTAAATCAGATGAAAGACTGGGCGAGTGCTGCAGATAGTCCGGAGGGTACCTTTGTGAATTACAATAAACATCCCTTTCAGCAGATGAGGCCTCATGGATTTACAACTTGTTGTAGGGATATTGGCTGAATTTTAACCTCTATTCCTCTGTTTAGCAGGTGCCCGTGTTCACTTTTACAAACCTACCTGGGAGCTCTTGTCTGAGCTCAGAAATTCAGAGCAAAAGACAAGCTTAGACGTCTGGAAAAGTACATTCCTAATGGGAGTCTGCTCTATTTCCTGGGCCTTTATCTTTATTCTCAATAATCCCCTATGTTGGGTAAAAGGCATGAAAGTTATTAATGAACAAGCAACAGATGTGAACCACTGATACTTTCCTGTTTGCATTCCAACTCCAGTGGTAGCCCCTAAGAAAAGCAAACAAGAATGGGGTCAAGACTGCTGTGTTGATGTTACAATAGACAATCAATTCCAGAGAAGGGCTCTTACTTTTTTAGGCTTAGCTACTTAGATCCAATTACTAAATATTTATTTGCCTGCTAGTAAATTTGTAAACTAAGGCCTTTATTGAAATGCCTAATCCTTGATCACAAGTTTAGAAGCAATTAAAAAACAATGTTTTTTAATGTGTTTATTTCTTTCCATTGAAGAGCAGGAGAGATAAGTCACTGGAAGAAAATCATGTGACTGTAAGACAAACATTCCCCAATTCAGTAGATTCGAAAGGCTATCCCAGAAGTACCTGTAATAAAAGGGAAGGATGAGTCTTACAAAGGTTTTCTCACCCTAAGAAGAAGAGTGTGGTATTGACAAGTGTTCCTGTTTCTCTTAAGTAATAGAAAGCAGTTTAACAATTTTTCTTGCCCCAAATATTAGGCCATGCATATCATTCAATGTACTTTCTAATGCTTGCATGTTAAAAAAAAAAAAAAAAGGGGGGGGGGGGAGGAAAAGTCCTAATTTCATCATAGATTTTATTTCTCTAAGTCTAGAATCATCTAGAATCTAAATACTAAATTAGGGAATGTTTGTCTTACAGTCACATGATTTTCTTCCAGTGACTTATCTCTCTTGTTCTCCAATGGAAGGAAACAATTTTTTTTTAAATTAATTGCTTCTAAACTTTAAAATTAGAAGCGAAAACAAATCTTATTCAAAAGCACACATGTCCCCTGAAAATTCTGGTTGATCCCATATGATTTGAGATTCTGAATTCCCCAATTTAGAACCAGTACAGTTTTCTGGGTCACATCCCAGAACCCCAATATTCTGTCTTATGGGTTTGACTTAATCCAAATCAATTATTGAGCCCCAATTCTTTCTCTTTTAAGGCTCCTTTGCATTTGACTACCCCTTAATGCCCAAGGAATCATGTTTTAATTTTTGTCTTCTCATCTCACCTCTGTGTGTTTATCCTAAATAAACTCACAGTTTTAAATCTCATTTGTAAGAAAATGACTGGCAAATCTCTTCTCCAGTGCAGGCCTCTCTTCTGCACTCTAGTTGTGCTTCTCATTCCTGCTGAGCATACAGCTTGGATACTTCAGACCATTTTAAATTGAAACTTAAATTTAACTTCAGTATAATTTCTATTAATTATCTTTTTTTTTTCTTCCTCCAGTATATCCCCAAATTTTGTGGATGACACTATTGTCACCCACCCAGACAACCAAACCAGACTAGAACCCATCTAAACTTCTTCCTCTTTTTCGTCTCCAAACACCACCCTCTACAAGCATGTCAAACTTGTGGCCCACAAGCTGCTATCAGGCCTCTTACTTTGGAGGAGAGATAAGAATTTTCTTTCCGTATTACTATTTACCTGCCATTAATTTGATTTTATGATGGTCTAGTGAAGGCTCTTGTAAGCTTAGGCAATCAGGAGGTAATGTAAGGATTGGCTTACCTTTCTACCTGAAATTGATTGACATAATATATCTAATAGTGTAGATATATTTTCAGAAGACTATTTTAAGAAGTTACTTTGAAATACAGGTATTAGCCTAGAGCACTTACCTGTCGCTACTCCAATGGTAGTTGTTTCCCTTTCCCCAAGGAAAGTTGTGGCCTCTGAGGGAGAGAACAGAGAAAGAAGTGATTAAAGAATATTTCAGAATCATGGGAAAGATATGATGGTATCTTCCAATGTGTAGTCTCAGAGGGGAAATCTAATTTGTGGGAAGAAGTGGGGAAGATTCTATTTCAAATTGTAGACTCACCTGTTTTGGAACTGCCTGGGGCAACAGTTGTGCCAGGAGCTACCCCAGTGGTGCCTAAAACACAAAACCAATGTTTTCACCATGTTTTCTTTTTTTAAAATGTGCACCTAAAAAGAACCTAAGTACAATGCCATTTTATCTAACTGGCTTGCTGTCTACCTCTTCTTTGCTGGTGAGCTGTATGTATTTTCCCATTAACCATTTTTTTATTCCCAAGACTTTCAGAAGGATAATGTTCTCAACCTGAGGCAACTTCCGGGCAACATTCTATTTTGGTGAACTGGTTGGGTTTCTCCCACACTCACCTGTTTTCCTCCCAGTGACTTCACTTTCTGGTGATACAGTGGTACCTTCTGGGGGGTGGAAATGGAAGAAGATATGAGTGTTCTGAAAATTACAGCTACTGAGAAAATATTGTGCTGTTCTTTGTTTTCTTTGTGTGTGTGGAAAAGCCAACATCTAATGGGGCAGACATGTTTCCAGGGTTTATGTAGCTCTTCTTTATATATCACAAATAGAAAATGTTCTCACTTTCCTCTTCAAGTCTCATAACATCTGTAAATTTCTCAGAACTATTTAGAAAATCATGCCATGTTCAAGGATTACAGCTGTAATTCAGAACTCTGTTATTAGCAGTTTAGCAGGACAAAATTTTAAAACTTAAAAAGAATCAGTTGGCCCAAAATACAGCATTAATAAGGAAAATGTGAACAGCTCTCCACAAAGTCTTTCTCGGCTCTCCTATGAACATCATAATTAGTGGTTAGCAGAAGGCATGTGATACTTCCTCTCACCCTCTCTGAATCCATCTCCAGTGACACCCCTACCTCCTGTGGCAATTGTAGCCTCTGAGGGAGAAAATAGAAAAGAAAGTTCTGGGTGTTTGGGATGTTGGGAAGAGAGAGGTATTTTGTATTATATTATCACAGCAAGCCTATAAACCACTTAATTTCCATTGTGTCCACAGAGATAGTTTTCTTATATTTCAACTCCCCCTGTGTTGGAAATAGCTGTTTTAAGAGATCTTTTAGCTCACTGCATGACACACTGAGAGATGCATGTCCAATGGACCCCACTCAACAAAGGCAAAATCCAGTGGATCAGATGGACAAGTGTGGAAACCAAACACCTCATCGCATAAGGATCAAAAAGGGGTTTTATATCAGTGAATAAAATAAGACAAAAATACCAAATTTTATGGAGCTTGTATTTGATTGTAATTGCTAAAGAACTGCAGAAGTGGACAATGTTTTAGAAAAGTGAAATGTTATACAGAACACCTTTTTTTTTTTGCTTATTTTTTAAAACTTAAATTTTAAAAGAGACATCAGGAATCCATAAAAGCTAAAAATTTTCATGAAAATGGTAAGTGACAATGCTAATATACTGAGAAGTATGGTACTATCTTTTTTTAATGAGGAGGATACTTTTAGAGTTATCTTTATTTACTTGATTTTGTATGTTTACGCACAACCAATGTAAAACTTAACTATTATGTAAGAAACTCAATACACCTTTGTTATGATTTCAGAAGGCATAAGAATAGGAAAAGTAAAATCTCTATGCCACCAAACTCTAATTTGAAGTTTATGTTTTATTAATCTGATAAATTATGACTTCTGCTATCTTATTTTCAATTCTAGTTACTGTAACACAATTTCTTAAGTGTATATTTATAACATTATATTTTCTTACCTGTTACGTCACTAAAAATTAAAAATACATTTTTATTTATCTCAACTCAAAGATTAATTTATATTAAATTATAGTTTAGGAAGTATATCACAGTCATTCAGTTACTTTTCAGTGCTCAAATGGAAAAGATAGTAATATTTCAAACTACATTGTACACAAATAGTTTGTCATTTTAATTTCAACTTACCTGCAATGAGTTCTGGTAGAAATTTGTTCGCTGAGCCAAAAAAAAGAAAAGATAAAATTCATGTTTCAATTAAAAGTATACTTATTGAATTGCATTTTAAAATTTCACTTTAGTGCTTCAATGGACTATATAATTAAAAAAAAACAGAAGTGTTATTTCCATAGGAGTTTATCTAGAAATTCAAGTCAGGAAGAGGGATCTATTGGGGGGAAAATCTGTAAAGTGTTCTTGTAAAAAATCATTCATAAGTTACAAATTATTAAACTGAAAACAGAACCACTGCATTTTCCCAAGTTAAATCTTTACAAACAGTACCTCTTGTCTGGATCCCTTTAATTTAAGAGTAAAGTCTTAAACTTGGGAAGAGCAAAAAAAAATAGTAATAAAAAAATAAAATACATGCTGTGCCCCAATAGTTAGATATCCTAGTAGCCATGGTACTAATTTGTAATATACTCTTGGTGCTCAATAAGTAATATAAATCATGTGAATTCATTTACATTTACATAACCATTGAATGAGTAAAGAATAATTATGAATTTAGTCTGAATTAAATTTTTGAATAAATTATTTCCAGGTGGATAATTTGTAAAATAAATTTACATCAGTGGAGTTTTTAATAGTAATTAGAATAGATGTAGCATAAATCTTTACCAGAAAAAAATTATTAGCAATCTATTCCTTAAATAATAGACAATTTAGTCACTAAATCTTAGGTTCTATTAGATAATCTAAAAGTGAGACATGTCTTTCTCAAGTACTATGATACATTCCTACTCCAGAAACTTAAATAATAATGTTCTCTAGCCTGAATAAATAATTTAGTCCATGTATTGTTATGAGAAAATTATCCTAGAAGTATTTGTAAATTTTATGTCAAGTTGGAATAACTGAAAAAAGAAAGGAAGTGATGAACTTTTTATTTATAAAACAATAGAATTATAGTTTTGTCAAGTAAAATGCCTTAACCCTTGCTGTTTTGAAACAAATGCCACAATTTTTCTAGTATAAAAAATTATAAACCTTTTTTTTAATACCTGTTGCTGTAGTTATTATAATTAGAAAGGGGGAAATTTAAGTTTTGCACATATAAAAAAGCAAGCTTTTCTTAATAGGTCATTAAAGATCATTGTCTCTAGAGGATGACATGTGCATGTGGTGAAGATGAGTCTCTGGAGTCAGGAAGCAATGGGTGAAAACACAGGCCTCACTATGATTGGCTGATAAACCGGGACCAACCTAGGTAATGGCTTTTCTTAAGTTCCTCATGAGTAAATGAGATAACCATCCTATTCAAATAGTTAAAAAAAAAATAATATATTTAAAGAGATTTTAATTATGTAACTGGTATTTTTATTAATTTATTATTTAAAACTAGTAAATGAATATGAAAATAAATAAAAAACATACATCCAGCATGCCCTGCAGGAACTACAATGGTAGTTCCTGATGGAATTATTGAGCCAGGGGTCCTTCTTATGGAACCTGAGACTAAAAATGGAAAGTCATAAGCAGTGTTTTTATTTTGGGGGGATATAACCTGGATATTGTCACTGTAACTACTTTGAGCCCAAGTGTTGTAGTTCCAGTACTGGTGAGAAAGCACCTATCCTACTTATATGCAAGAGTAATATGCAAGAAGACCAAATGGGAGAACAACCAACCAATCAAAACACAATATGGTAATGATATGCTAAGGCTGCTCAACTGCTGGCTATGATGTGCACTGTCCACCAGGAGGCATATGCTCCGACCAGCAGGTTAGCTTGCTTCTGGGGTCCAGCCTATCAGGACTGAGAGAGATGAGCTGCATATGCCCTGGAGCCCTCCCACAGTCCCTCCCAGCCCATTTGTTCACCACTGGGGTCCCTCTAGCAATCTAAGACCCCTTGGGGGATGTAGGAGAGCTGGTTTCAGCTCAATCCTACAGGCCACTCCCCTTAGGAGGGTGCCAGATGCAGGACTCATGGCTGCAGAGTGCTGCTGCAGCAGCACCAAACTCTCCTGATAGGGACTGATTGAGCACAAGCCCTCAACAGTCACAGTGGGGCCAAGATGAGTGGGAGCAGCAGGTAGGAGCTATAGATGGTATTGGACTGCAGGTTTTGGCCCAATCACTGCAGGCCATCCAGAGAAACCATGCACCAGTTCAAATATAAGGCCCTAAATATTGGATCTGGTTTTCTGATTTTTATATTTCTACTACACAGATATTCATGATTAGATGTGTCAGAAAACCTTATGTTGAGACACAACCTAAGTCAATAGCATCCCTTCCCACTCTTCTGTTTTACCAAGTATGGTTAATCTGGTTGTGCTTCCCCCTGCTTCAGTGGTTTCTCCACATGATTCTCTAGTTATGCCCAGGTAAAGAGACAATTGATTATTATCTTTACATGATTCACTTTTGCAAAAATAACAAACTTACATCCATTTAACTAGACTTCAATTTTAATGTTAATAGTGAGCCTAAAATTTAATTTTATATTCCAAAATATTCAGGCTTTAGTAATTAATTTAAGCTCATCATCACAATTTGGGTGTCAGGCATATTTGTGCAGGATCACCCAGGTGAGCCTTACCTGATAGGTTCCCAGTAGTAAGTACCATGGAGGCAAACAGAGGAAGCACAGCTAGAGCAAGAGCCTCTGGGGTCACTGTGCTTCCTCCCTCTGCCTCCATGGTACATCCTACTGACACTCTGAATGCACCTGGTCAATAAAAAGAGTAGCAGGGATGGAAACATCAAATTATTAAGAAGTGAGAAAAAGAAATTCAAAACAATAATGTTCAATAAACTTCATATATAATTAAAAATTTCAGGTCATAAATAATCTAATCACTATAAATTTATATGTATAATTCCAACATATTGGAGCAAAACTGATATTATTAAAACTCTTAGTTCTATTTTTGACTAAATTCACTTACCTCCAGAGTTGGTAATATCATTTCTTGGAAAACCACTGGTTCCTAACATTCCACCTGTAGGGCCAGTAGTTGGGATTCCTCCCTCAGGGGGCCTGTAACTGGCACTTCCTTCAGATGAGGATTCAGGTGCTTGAGACCCTGTGGCAGATGTTCCAGATTCTGGTGTTGCACTTATTCCTCCTTTCCCGGATTCCACTCCATTGGTTCCAGGCATTACAACTGTTGGGCCTGTTGCTCCGATTCCTCCCTCTGATGGCCTGTTAGTTGCAGATCCGCCTGGTGATGATTCAGGTGGTTGAGACTCTGTAGCAGATGTTCCAGATTCTGATGTTCCACTTGTTCCTGGTTCCCCAGGTGGCACATTACTGGTTCCTGCCATTCCACCTCTAGGGCCAGTTGTCCCTGTCCCTTCAGTTGAGGTTCCCATTGTCCCTGGTCTTGCAAATGAAGAGTCAGTTTTTGCGATATCTCTGAGAGATGTTCCAGTTTTCCCTGATCCTGCAGGTGTTACACCAGTAGTTCCTGACATGGAACCCATTGAGACAGTTGTTTCTTTCCCTCCAGCTGATTGTCTGGTTGTTGTAGGTCTTTCAGATGATGATCCAGGAGTTGCAGAACCTTTAGCAGGTGAGCCAGGTGCTCCAGACTCATATGTTACAGTTGGACCTGATCTTCCAGGTGTTACTCCAGTGGATCCTGGCATTTCAGCTGATGGACCAGTTCTGCCTTTTCCTTCTGCTGGGGAACGGGTTGTCCCAGTTGCTTTGGGTGGTGATTCAGTTGTTCCAGAACCTGTACCAGGTGACCCAGTTGTTCCAGATTGTCTTGTTCCACTTGTTCCTGATTCCTCAGGTGTGATGCCGTTACTTCCTGATACTCCACCTGTTGGGCCAGTGGTTCCTATCCCTCCCTCAGATGGCTTGTTAGTGGCACTTCCTTCAGATGATGATTCAGGTGGTTGAGACCCTGTAGCAGATGTTGCAGATTGTGATGTTGCACTTGTTCCTCCTTTCCCAGATTCCATACCATTGGTTCCAGGCATTACACCTGTTGGGCCTGTGGTTTCAGTTCCTCCCTCAGATGGCCTGTTAGTGGCACTTCCTTCAGATGATGATTCAGGTGGTTGAGACCCTGTAGCTGATGTTCCAGATTCTGATGTTGCACTTGTTCCTCCTTTCCCGGATTCCACGCCATTGGTTCCAGGCATTACACCTGATGGGCCTGTTGTTCTGATTCCTCCCTCTGATGGCCTGTTCGTTGCAGATCCGCCTGGTGATGATTCAGGTGGTTGAGACCCTGGAGCAGATGTGACAGATTCTGATGTTCCACTTGTTCCTGGTTCCCCAGGTGGCACATTACTGGTTCCTGCCATTCCACCTCTAGGGCCAGTTGTCCCTGTCCCTCCAGTTGATGTTCCCGTTGTCCCTGGTCTTGCAAATGAAGAGTCAGTTTTTGCGATATCTCTGAGAGATGTTCCAGTTGTCCCTGATCCTGCAGGTGTTACACCAGTAGTTCCTGACATGGGACCCATTGAGACAGTTGTTTCTTTCCCTCCAGCTGATTGTCTGGTTGTTGTAGGTCTTTCAGATGATGATCCAGGAGTTGCAGAACCTTTAGCAGGTGAGCCAGGTGCTCCAGACTCATATGTTACAGTTGGACCTGATCTTCCAGGTGGTACTCCAGTGGATCCTGGCATTTCAGCTGATGGACCAGTTCTGCCTTTTCCTTCTGCTGGGGAATGGGTTGTCCCAGTTGCTTTGGGTGGTGATTCAGTTGTTCCAGAACCTGTACCAGGTGACCCAGTTGTTCCAGATTGT
The DNA here is from genome assembly GCF_014108245.1 of Pipistrellus kuhlii. Taxonomy (NCBI): domain Eukaryota; kingdom Metazoa; phylum Chordata; class Mammalia; order Chiroptera; family Vespertilionidae; genus Pipistrellus; species Pipistrellus kuhlii. The sequence continues at coordinate 35,354,158 of NW_023425529.1, read as the reverse complement.
CTTGTTCCACTTGTTCCTGATTCCTCAGGTGTGATGCCATTACTTCCTGACACTCCACCTGTTGGGCCAGTGGTTCTTATCCCACCCTCAGATGGCCTGTTAGTGGCACTTCCTTCAGATGATGATTCAGGTGGTTGAGACCCTGTAGCAGATGTTGCAGATTGTGATGTTGCACTTGTTCCTCCTTTTCCGGATTCCACGCCATTGGTTCCAGGCATTACACCTGATGGGCCTGTGGTTCCGATTCCTCCCTCTGATGGCCTGTTAGTTGCAGATCCGCCTGGTGATGATTCAGGTGGTTGAGACCCTGGAGCAGATGTGACAGATTCTGATGTTCCACTCATTCCTGATTCCCCAGGTGGCACATTACTGGTTCCTGCCATTCCACCTCTAGGGCCAGTTGTCCCTATCCCTCCAGTTGATGTTCCGGTTGTCCCTGGTCTTGCAAATGAAGAGTCAGTTTGTGCGATGTCTCTGAGAGATGTTCCAGTTGTCCCTGATCCTGCAGGTGTAACACCAGTAGTTCCTGACATGGGAACCATTGAGACAGTTGTTTCTTTCCCTCCAGCTGATTGTCTGGTTGTTGTAGGTCTTTCAGATGATGATCCAGGAGTTGCAGAACCTTTAGCAGGTGAGCCAGGTGCTCCAGACTCATATGTTACAGTTGGACCTGATCTTCCAGGTGTTACTCCAGTGGATCCTGGCATTTCAGCTGAGGGACCAGTTCTGCCTTTTCCTTCTGCTGGGGAACGGGTTGTCCCAGTTGCTTTGGGTGGTGATTCAGTTGTTCCAGAACCTGTACCAGGTGACCCAGTTGTTCCAGATTGTCTTGTTCCACTTGTTCCTGATTCCTCAGGTGTGAGGCCATTACTTTCTGACACTCCACCTGTTGGGCCAGTGGTTCCTATCCCTCCCTCAGATGGCCTGTTAGTGGCACTTCCTTCAGATGACGATTCAGGTGGTTGAGACCCTGTAGCAGATGTTGCAGATTGTGATGTTGCACTTGTTCCTCCTTTCCCAGATTCCATACCGTTGGTTCCAGGCATTACACCTGTTGGGCCTGTGGTTTCAATTCCTCCCTCAGATGGCCTGTTAGTGGCACTTCCTTCAGATGATGATTCAGGTGCTTGAGACCCTGTAGCAGATGTTGCAGATTCTGATGTTGCACTTGTTCCTCCTTTCCCGGATTCCACGCCATTGGTTCCAGGCATTACACCTGATGGGCCTGTTGTTCTGATTCCTCCCTCTGATGGCCTGTTCGTTGCAGATCCGCCTGGTGATGATTCAGGTGGTTGAGACCCTGGAGCAGATGTGACAGATTCTGATGTTCCACTTGTTCCTGGTTCCCCAGGTGGCACATTACTGGTTCCTGCCATTCCACCTCTAGGGCCAGTTGTCCCTGTCCCTCCAGTTGATGTTCCCGTTGTCCCTGGTCTTGCAAATGAAGAGTCAGTTTTTGCGATATCTCTGAGAGATGTTCCAGTTGTCCCTGATCCTGCAGGTGTTACACCAGTAGTTCCTGACATGGGACCCATTGAGACAGTTGTTTCTTTCCCTCCAGCTGATTGTCTGGTTGTTGTAGGTCTTTCAGATGATGATCCAGGAGTTGCAGAACCTTTAGCAGGTGAGCCAGGTGCTCCAGACTCATATGTTACAGTTGGACCTGATCTTCCAGGTGTTACTCCAGTGGATCCTGGCATTTCAGATGATGGACCAGTTCTGCCTTTTCCTTCTGCTGGGGAACGGGTTGTCCCAGTTGCTTTGGGTGGTGATTCAGTTGTTCCAGAACCTGTACCAGGTGACCCAGTTGTTCCAGATTGTCTTGTTCCACTTGTTCCTGATTCCTCAGGTGTGATGCCATTACTTCCTGACACTCCACCTGTTGGGCCAGTGGTTCTTATCCCACCCTCAGATGGCCTGTTAGTGGCACTTCCTTCAGATGATGATTCAGGTGGTTGAGACCCTGTAGCAGATGTTGCAGATTGTGATGTTGCACTTGTTCCTCCTTTTCCGGATTCCACGCCATTGGTTCCAGGCATTACACCTGATGGGCCTGTGGTTCCGATTCCTCCCTCTGATGGCCTGTTAGTTGCAGATCCGCCTGGTGATGATTCAGGTGGTTGAGACCCTGGAGCAGATGTGACAGATTCTGATGTTCCACTCATTCCTGATTCCCCAGGTGGCACATTACTGGTTCCTGCCATTCCACCTCTAGGGCCAGTTGTCCCTATCCCTCCAGTTGATGTTCCGGTTGTCCCTGGTCTTGCAAATGAAGAGTCAGTTTGTGCGATGTCTCTGAGAGATGTTCCAGTTGTCCCTGATCCTGCAGGTGTAACACCAGTAGTTCCTGACATGGGAACCATTGAGACAGTTGTTTCTTTCCCTCCAGCTGATTGTCTGGTTGTTGTAGGTCTTTCAGATGATGATCCAGGAGTTGCAGAACCTTTAGCAGGTGAGCCAGGTGCTCCAGACTCATATGTTACAGTTGGACCTGATCTTCCAGGTGGTACTCCAGTGGATCCTGGCATTTCAGCTGAGGGACCAGTTCTGCCTTTTCCTTCTGCTGGGGAACGGGTTGTCCCAGTTGCTTTGGGTGGTGATTCAGTTGTTCCAGAACCTGTACCAGGTGATCCAGTTGTTCCAGATTGTCTTGTTCCACTTGTTCCTGATTCCTCAGGTGTGAGGCCATTACTTCCTGACACTCCACCTGTTGGGCCAGTGGTTCCTATCCCTCCCTCAGATGGCCTGTTAGTGGCACTTCCTTCAGATGACGATTCAGGTGGTTGAGACCCTGTAGCAGATGTTGCAGATTGTGATGTTGCACTTGTTCCTCCTTTCCCAGATTCCATACCGTTGGTTCCAGGCATTACACCTGTTGGGCCTGTGGTTTCAATTCCTCCCTCAGATGGCCTGTTAGTGGCACTTCCTTCAGATGAGGATTCAGGTGCTTGAGACCCTGTAGCAGATGTTGCAGATTCTGATGTTGCACTTGTTCCTCCTTTTCCGGATTCCACGCCATTGGTTCCAGGCATTACACCTGTTGGGCCTGTGGTTTCAATTCCTCCCTCAGATGGCGTGTTAGTGGCACTTCCTTCAGATGAGGATTCAGGTGCTTGAGACCCTGTAGCAGATGTTCCAGATTCTGTTGTTACACTTGTTCCTCCTTTTCCGGATTCCACGCCATTGGTTCCAGGCATTACACCTGATGGGCCTGTGGTTCCGATTCCTCCCTCTGATGGCCTGTTAGTTGCAGATCCGCCTGGTGATGATTCAGGTGGTTGAGACCCTGGAGCAGATGTGACAGATTCTGATGTTCCACTTGTTCCTGGTTCCCCAGGTGGCACATTACTGGTTCCTGCCATTCCACCTCTAGGGCCAGTTGTCCCTGTCCCTCCAGTTGATGTTCCCGTTGTCCCTGGTCTTGCAAATGAAGAGTCAGTTTTTGCGATATCTCTGAGAGATGTTCCAGTTGTCCCTGATCCTGCAGGTGTTACACCAGTAGTTCCTGACATGGGACCCATTGAGACAGTTGTTTCTTTCCCTCCAGCTGATTGTCTGGTTGTTGTAGGTCTTTCAGATGATGATCCAGGAGTTGCAGAACCTTTAGCAGGTGAGCCAGGTGCTCCAGACTCATATGTTACAGTTGGACCTGATCTTCCAGGTGTTACTCCAGTGGATCCTGGCATTTCAGATGATGGACCAGTTCTGCCTTTTCCTTCTGCTGGGGAACGGGTTGTCCCAGTTGCTTTGGGTGGTGATTCAGTTGTTCCAGAACCTGTACCAGGTGACCCAGTTTTTCCAGCTTGTCTTGTTCCACTTGTTCCTGATTCCTCAGGTGTGATGCCGTTACTTCCTGATACTCCACCTGTTGGGCCAGTGGTTCCTATCCCTCCCTCAGATGGCTTGTTAGTGGCACTTCCTTCAGATGATGATTCAGGTGGTTGAGACCCTGTAGCTGATGTTCCAGATTCTGATGTTGCACTTGTTCCTCCTTTCCCAGATTCCATACCATTGGTTCCAGGCATTACACCTGTTGGGCCTGTGGTTTCAGTTCCTCCCTCAGATGGCCTGTTAGTGGCACTTCCTTCAGATGATGATTCAGGTGGTTGAGACCCTGTAGCTGATGTTCCAGATTCTGATGTTGCACTTGTTCCTCCTTTCCCGGATTCCATGCCATTGGTTCCAGGCATTACACCTGATGGGCCTGTTGTTCTGATTCCTCCCTCTGATGGCCTGTTCGTTGCAGATCCGCCTGGTGATGATTCAGGTGGTTGAGACCCTGGAGCAGATGTGACAGATTCTGATGTTCCACTTGTTCCTGGTTCCCCAGGTGGCACATTACTGGTTCCTGCCATTCCACCTCTAGGGCCAGTTGTCCCTGTCCCTCTAGTTGATGTTCCGGTTGTCCCTGGTCTTGCAAATGAAGAGTCAGTTTTTGCGATATCTCTGAGAGATGTTCCAGTTTTCCCTGATCCTGCAGGTGTTACACCAATAGTTCCTGACATGGGACCCATTGAGACAGTTGTTTCTTTCCCTCCAGCTGATTGTCTGGTTGTTGTAGGTCTTTCAGATGATGATCCAGGAGTTGCAGAACCTTTAGCAGGTGAGCCAGGTGCTCCAGACTCATATGTTACAGTTGGACCTGATCTTCCAGGTGTCACTCCAGTGGATCCTGGCATTTCAGCTGATGGACCAGTTCTGCCTTTTCCTTCTGCTGGGGAATGGGTTGTCCCAGTTGCTTTGGGTGGTGATTCAGTTGTTCCAGAACCTGTACCAGGTGACCCAGTTGTTCCAGCTTGTCTTGTTCCACTTGTTCCTGATTCCTCAGGTGTGAGGCCATTACTTCCTGACACTCCACCTGTTGGGCCAGTGGTTCCTATCCCTCCTTCAGATGGCCTGTTAGTGGCACTTCCTTCAGATGATGATTCAGGTGGTTGAGACCCAGTAGCAGATGTTCCAGATTCTGATGTTGCACTTGTTCCTGGTTCCCCAGGTGACACATTACTGGTTCCTGCCATTCCACCTCTAGGGCCAGTTATCCCTGTCCCTCCAGTTGATGTTCCCGTTGTCCCTGGTCTTGCAAATGAAGAGTCAGTTTTTGCGATATCTCTGAGAGATGTTCCAGTTGTCCCTGATCCTGCAGGTGTTACACCAGTAGTTCCTGACATGGGACCTATTGAGACAGTTGTTTCTTTCCCTCCAGCTGATTGTCTGGTTGTTGTAGGTCTTTCAGATGATGATCCAGGAGTTGCAGAACCTTTAGCAGGTGAGCCAGGTGCTCCAGACTCATATGTTACAGTTGGACCTGATCTTCCAGGTGTTACTCCAGTGGATCCTGGCATTTCAGCTGATGGACCAGTTCTGCCTTTTCCTTCTGCTGTGGTATGTGTTGTCCCAGTTGCTTTGGGTGGTGATTCAGTTGTTCCAGAACCTGTACCAGGTGACCCAGTTGTTCCAGATTGTCTTGTTCCACTTGTTCCTGATTCCTCAGGTGTGAGGCCATTACTTCCTGACACTCCACCTGTTGGGCCAGTGGTTCCTATCCCTCCCTCAGATGGCCTGTTAGTGGCACTTCCTTCAGATGACGATTCAGGTGGTTGAGACCCTGTAGCAGATGTTGCAGATTGTGATGTTGCACTTGTTCCTCCTTTCCCAGATTCCATACCGTTGGTTCCAGGCATTACACCTGTTGGGCCTGTGGTTTCAATTCCTCCCTCAGATGGCCTGTTAGTGGCACTTCCTTCAGATGAGGATTCAGGTGCTTGAGACCCTGTAGCAGATGTTGCAGATTCTGATGTTGCACTTGTTCCTCCTTTTCCGGATTCAACGCCATTGGTTCCAGGCATTACACCTGTTGGGCCTGTGGTTTCAATTCCTCCCTCAGATGGCGTGTTAGTGGCACTTCCTTCAGATGAGGATTCAGGTGCTTGAGACCCTGTAGCAGATGTTCCAGATTCTGTTGTTACACTTGTTCCTCCTTTTCCGGATTCCACGCCATTGGTTCCAGGCATTACACCTGATGGGCCTGTGGTTCCGATTCCTCCCTCTGATGGCCTGTTAGTTGCAGATCCGCCTGGTGATGATTCAGGTGGTTGAGACCCTGGAGCAGATGTGACAGATTCTGATGTTCCACTTGTTCCTGGTTCCCCAGGTGGCACATTACTGGTTCCTGCCATTCCACCTCTAGGGCCAGTTGTCCCTGTCCCTCCAGTTGATGTTCCTGTTGTCCCTGGTCTTGCAAATGAAGAGTCAGTTTTTGCAATATCTCTGAGAGATGTTCCAGTTGTCCCTGATCCTGCAGGTGTTACACCAGTAGTTCCTGACATGGGACCCATTGAGACAGTTGTTTCTTTCCCTCCAGCTGATTGTCTGGTTGTTGTAGGTCTTTCAGATGATGATCCAGGAGTTGCAGAACCTTTAGCAGGTGAGCCAGGTGCTCCAGACTCATATGTTACAGTTGGACCTGATCTTCCAGGTGTTACTCCAATGGATCCTGGCATTTCAGATGATGGACCAGTTCTGCCTTTTCCTTCTGCTGGGGAACGGGTTGTCCCAGTTGCTTTGGGTGGTGATTCAGTTGTTCCAGAACCTGTACCAGGTGACCCAGTTTTTCCAGCTTGTCTTGTTCCACTTGTTCCTAATTCCTCAGGTGTGATGCCGTTACTTCCTGATACTCCACCTGTTGTGCCAGTGGTTCCTATCCCTCCCTCAGATGGCTTGTTAGTGACACTTCCTTCAGATGATGATTCAGGTGGTTGAGACCCTGTAGCAGATGTTGCAGATTGTGATGTTGCACTTGTTCCTCCTTTCCCAGATTCCATACCATTGGTTCCAGGCATTACACCTGTTGGGCCTGTGGTTTCAGTTCCTCCCTCAGATGGCCTGTTAGTGGCACTTCCTTCAGATGATGATTCAGGTGGTTGAGACCCTGTAGCTGATGTTCCAGATTCTGATGTTGCACTTGTTCCTCCTTTCCCGGATTCCACGCCATTGGTTCCAGGCATTACACCTGATGGGCCTGTTGTTCTGATTCCTCCCTCTGATGGCCTGTTCGTTGCAGATCCGCCTGGTGATGATTCAGGTGGTTGAGACCCTGGAGCAGATGTGACAGATTCTGATGTTCCACTTGTTCCTGGTTCCCCAGGTGGCACATTACTGGTTCCTGCCATTCCACCTCTAGGGCCAGTTGTCCCTGTCCCTCTAGTTGATGTTCCGGTTGTCCCTGGTCTTGCAAATGAAGAGTCAGTTTTTGCGATATCTCTGAGAGATGTTCCAGTTTTCCCTGATCCTGCAGGTGTTACACCAGTAGTTCCTGACATGGGACCCATTGAGACAGTTGTTTCTTTCCCTCCAGCTGATTGTCTGGTTGTTGTAGGTCTTTCAGATGATGATCCAGGAGTTGCAGAACCTTTAGCAGGTGAGCCAGGTGCCCCAGACTCATATGTTACAGTTGGACCTGATCTTCCAGGTGTTACTCCATTGGATCCTGGCATTTCAGCTGATGGACCAGTTCTGCCTTTTCCTTCTGCTGGGGAATGGGTTGTCCCAGTTGCTTTGGGTGGTGATTCAGTTGTTCCAGAACCTGTACCAGGTGACCCAGTTGTTCCAGCTTGTCTTGTTCCACTTGTTCTTGATTCCTCAGGTGTGAGGCCATTACTTCCTGACACTCCACCTGTTGGGCCAGTGGTTCCTATCCCTCCCTCAGATGGCCTGTTAGTGGCACTTCCTTCAGATGATGATTCAGGTGGTTGAGACCCTGTAGCAGATGTTCCAGATTCTGATGTTGCACTTGTTCCTCCTTTCCCGGATTCCACGCCATTGGTTCCAGGCATTACACCTGATGGGCCTGTGGTTCCGATTCCTCCCTCTGATGGCCTGTTAGTTGCAGATCCGCCTGGTGATGATTCAGGTGGTTGAGACCCTGGAGCAGATGTGACAGATTCTGATGTTCCACTTGTTCCTGGTTCCCCAGGTGGCACATTACTGGTTCCTGCCATTCCACCTCTAGGACCAGTTGTCCCTGTCCCTCCAGTTGATGTTCCTGTTGTCCCTGGTCTTGCAAATGAAGAGTCAGTTTTTGCAATATCTCTGAGAGATGTTCCAGTTGTCCCTGATCCTGCAGGTGTTACACCAGTAGTTCCTGACATGGGACCCATTGAGACAGTTGTTTCTTTCCCTCCAGCTGATTGTCTGGTTGTTGTAGGTCTTTCAGATGATGATCCAGGAGTTGCAGAACCTTTAGCAGGTGAGCCAGGTGCTCCAGACTCATATGTTACAGTTGGACCTGATCTTCCAGGTGTTACTCCAATGGATCCTGGCATTTCAGATGATGGACCAGTTCTGCCTTTTCCTTCTGCTGGGGAACGGGTTGTCCCAGTTGCTTTGGGTGGTGATTCAGTTGTTCCAGAACCTGTACCAGGTGACCCAGTTTTTCCAGCTTGTCTTGTTCCACTTGTTCCTAATTCCTCAGGTGTGATGCCGTTACTTCCTGATACTCCACCTGTTGTGCCAGTGGTTCCTATCCCTCCCTCAGATGGCTTGTTAGTGGCACTTCCTTCAGATGATGATTCAGGTGGTTGAGACCCTGTAGCAGATGTTGCAGATTGTGATGTTCCACTTGTTCCTCCTTTCCCAGATTCCATAACATTGGTTCCAGGCATTACACCTGTTGGGCCTGTGGTTTCAGTTCCTCCCTCAGATGGCCTGTTAGTGGCACTTCCTTCAGATGATGATTCAGGTGGTTGAGACCCTGTAGCTGATGTTCCAGATTCTGATGTTGCACTTGTTCCTCCTTTCCCGGATTCCACGCCATTGGTTCCAGGCATTACACCTGATGCGCCTGTTGTTCTGATTCCTCCCTCTGATGGCCTGTTCGTTGCAGATCCGCCTGGTGATGATTCAGGTGGTTGAGACCCTGGAGCAGATGTGACAGATTCTGATGTTCCACTTGTTCCTGGTTCCCCAGGTGGCACATTACTGGTTCCTGCCATTCCACCTCTAGGGCCAGTTGTCCCTGTCCCTCTAGTTGATGTTCCGGTTGTCCCTGGTCTTGCAAATGAAGAGTCAGTTTTTGCGATATCTCTGAGAGATGTTCCAGTTTTCCCTGATCCTGCAGGTGTTACACCAGTAGTTCCTGACATGGGACCCATTGAGACAGTTGTTTCTTTCCCTCCAGCTGATTGTCTGGTTGTTGTAGGTCTTTCAGATGATGATCCAGGAGTTGCAGAACCTTTAGCAGGTGAGCCAGGTGCTCCAGACTCATATGTTACAGTTGGACCTGATCTTCCAGGTGTTACTCCAGTGGATCCTGGCATTTCAGCTGATGGACCAGTTCTGCCTTTTCCTTCTGCTGGGGAATGGGTTGTCCCAGTTGCTTTGGGTGGTGATTCAGTTGTTCCAGAACCTGTACCAGGTGACCCAGTTGTTCCAGCTTGTCTTGTTCCACTTGTTCCTGATTCCTCAGGTGTGAGGCCATTACTTCCTGACACTCCACCTGTTGGGCCAGTGGTTCCTATCCCTCCCTCAGATGGCCTGTTAGTGGCACTTCCTTCAGATGATGATTCAGGTGGTTGAGACCCTGTAGCAGATGTTGCAGATTGTGATGTTGCACTTGTTCCTCCTTTCCCAGATTCCATACCATTGGTTCCAGGCATTACACCTGTTGGGCCTGTGGTTTCAATTCCTCCCTCAGATGGCCTGTTAGTGGCACTTCCTTCAGATGAGGATTCAGGTGCTTGAGACCCTGTAGCAGATGTTCCAGATTCTGATGTTACACTTGTTCCTCCTTTACCGGATTCCACGCCATTGGTTCCAGGCATTACACCTGATGGGCCTGTGGTTCCGATTCCTCCCTCTGATGGCCTGTTAGTTGCAGATCCGCCTGGTGATGATTCAGGTGGTTGAGACCCTGGAGCAGATGTGACAGATTCTGATGTTCCACTTGTTCCTGGTTCCCCAGGTGGCACATTACTGGTTCCTGCCATTCCACCTCTAGGGCCAGTTGTCCCTGTCCCTCCAGTTGATGTTCCCGTTGTCCCTGGTCTTGCAAATGAAGAGTCAGTTTTTGCGATATCTCTGAGAGATGTTCCAGTTGTCCCTGATCCTGCAGGTGTTACACCAGTAGTTCCTGACATGGGACCCATTGAGACAGTTGTTTCTTTCCCTCCAGCTGATTGTCTGGTTGTTGTAGGTCTTTCAGATGATGATCCAGGAGTTGCAGAACCTTTAGCAGGTGAGCCAGGTGCTCCAGACTCATATGTTACAGTTGGACCTGATCTTCCAGGTGTTACTCCAGTGGATCCTGGCATTTCAGATGATGGACCAGTTCTGCCTTTTCCTTCTGCTGGGGAACGGGTTGTCCCAGTTGCTTTGGGTGGTGATTCAGTTGTTCCAGAACCTGTACCAGGTGACCCAGTTTTTCCAGCTTGTCTTGTTCCACTTGTTCCTGATTCCTCAGGTGTGATGCCATTACTTCCTGACACTCCACCTGTTGGGCCAGTGGTTCCTATCCCTCCCTCAGATGGCCTGTTAGTGGCACTTCCTTCAGATGACGATTCAGGTGGTTGAGACCCTGTAGCAGATGTTGCAGATTGTGATGTTCCACTTGTTCCTCCTTTCCCAGATTCCATACCATTGGTTCCAGGCATTACACCTGTTGGGCCAGTGGTTCCTATCCCTCCCTCAGATGGCCTGTTAGTGGCACTTCCTTCAGATGATGATTCAGGTGGTTGAGACCCTGTAGCAGATGTTCCAGATTCTGATGTTGCACTTTTTCCTGGTTCCCCAGGTGGCACATTACTGGTTCCTGCCATTCCACCTCTAGGGCCAGTTGTCCCTGTCCCTCCAGTTGATGTTCCCGTTGTCCCTGGTCTTGCAAATGAAGAGTCCGTTTTTGCGATATCTCTGAGAGATGTTCCAGTTGTCCCTGATCCTGCAGGTGTTACACCAGTAGTTCCTGACATGGGACCAATTGAGACAGTTGTTTCTTTCCCTCCAGCTGATTGTCTGGTTGTTGTAGGTCTTTCAGATGATGATCCAGGAGTTGCAGACTCTTTAGCAGGTGAGCCAGGTGCTCCAGACTCATATGTTACAGTTGGACCTGATCTTCCAGGTGTTACTCCAGTGGATCCTGGCATTTCAGCTGATGGACCAGTTCTGCCTTTTCCTTCTGCTGGGGAACGGGTTGTCCCAGTTGCTTTGGGTGGTGATTCAGTTGTTCCAGAACCTGTACCAGGTGACCCAGTTGTTCCAGATTGTCTTGTTCCACTTGTTCCTGATTCCTCAGGTGTGAGGCCATTACTTCCTGACACTCCACCTGTTGGGCCAGTGGTTCCTATCCCTCCCTCAGATGGCCTGTTAGTGGCACTACCTTCAGATGATGATTCAGGTGGTTGAGACCCTGTAGCAGATGTTGCAGATTGTGATGTTGCACTTGTTCCTCCTTTCCCAGATTCCATACCATTGGTTCCAGGCATTACACCTGTTGGGCCTGTGGTTTCAATTCCTCCCTCTGATGGCCTGTTAGTTGCAGATCCGCCTGGTGATGATTCAGGTGGTTGAGACCCTGGAGCAGATGTGACAGATTCTGATGTTCCACTTGTTCCTGGTTCCCCAGGTGGCACATTACTGGTTCCTGCCATTCCACCTCTTGGGCGAGTTGTCCCTATCCCTCCAGTTGATGTTCCCGTTGTCCCTGGTCTTGCAAATGAAGAGTCAGTTTTTGCGATATCTCTGAGAGATGTTCCAGTTGTCTCTGATCCTGCAGGTGTTACACCAGTAGTTCCTGACATGGGACCCATTGAGACAGTTGTTTCTTTCCCTCCAGCTGATTGTCTGGTTGTTGTAGGTCTTTCAGATGATGATCCAGGAGTTGCAGAACCTTTAGCAGGTGAGCCAGGTGCTCCAGACTCATATGTTACAGTTGGACCTGATCTTCCAGGTGTTACTCCAGTGGATCCTGGCATTTCAGCTGATGGACCAGTTCTGCCTTTTCCTTCTGCTGTGGTATGTGTTGTCCCAGTTGCTTTGGGTGGTGATTCAGTTGTTCCAGAACCTGTACCAGGTGACCCAGTTGTTCCAGATTGTCTTGTTCCACTTGTTCCTGATTCCTCAGGTGTGAGGCCATTACTTCCTGACACTCCACCTGTTGGGCCAGTGGTTCCTATCCCTAACTCAGATGGCCTGTTACTGGCACTTCCTTCAGATGATGATTCTGGTGGTTGAGACACTGTAGCAGATGTTCCAGACTGTGATGTTGCACTTGTTCCTCCTTTCCCGGATTCCACACCATTGGTTCCAGGCGTTACACCTGTTGGACCTGTGGATTCAATTCCTCCCTCAGATGGCCTGTTATTGACACTTCCTTCAGATGATGATTCAGGTGCTTGAGACCCTGTAGCAGATGTTCCAGATTGTGATGTTCCACTTGTTCCTTCTTTCCCGGATTCCACGCCATTGGTGCCAGCCATTATAGCTGTTGGGCCTGTGGTTCCAATTCCTCCCTCTGATGGCCTGTTAGTTGCAGATCTGCCTGTTGATGATTCAGTTGGTTGAGAGCCTGGAGCAGATGTTCCAGATTCTGATGTTCCGCTTGGTCCTACTTTCCCGGTTTCCAACCCATGGTTCCCTGCCATTACACCTGTTGAAGCTGTGGTTCCGATTACTCCCTCAGTTGTCTTGTAAGTGGCACTTCCTTCAGATGATGATTCAGGTGTTTGAGACCCTGTAGCAGATGTTCCAGATTCTGCTGTTCCACTTGTTACTCCTTTCCCGGATTCCATGCCATTGGTTCCAGGCATTACACCTGTTGGGCCTGTGGTTCCGATTCCTCCCTCAGATGGCCTGTTAGTGGCAGTTCCTTCAGATGATGATTCAGATGGTTGAGACCCTGTAGCAGTTGTTCCAGATTGTGATGTTCCACTTGTTCCTCCTTTCCCGGATTCCATGCCATTGGTTCCAGTCATTACACCTGTTGGGCCTGTGGTTCCGATTCCTCCCTCAGATGGCCTGTTAGTGGCAGTTCCTTCAGACGATGATTCAGGTGGTTGAGACCCTGTAGCAGATGTTTCAGATTCTGATGTTCCACTTGTTCTGGATTCCCCAGGTGCCAGGCCATTGGTTCCTGTCATTCTACTTCTTGGGCCAGTTGTCCCTGTTGTTTCTGTAAAAAGAACATTTCTAATTTGAAATTTGAAATCCTGGTTGATAAATTTTTAGTAACCCACAGCCTATTATTTAAATAACAAAATAATTCATGGAACTCTTAAGTATTTCTAGTATTAAAAAATTACATTGTCAATTAGTGAAATGCAAAAATGGCTGACATATCTTTTATTATTTGGCAGTTTTAATCATCATGCATTTTTGCTTGTTGCCTCAGTGGGTTTTTTGTTGTTGTTGCTTTTTGTTTTGTTTTTTTGTAGAACAATGCAGACCTTAGATAAAGAAATGTAATTAAGTAGATGAGCATAATATGTAACTGAAAAGAAGTATCTAACTCCAAACCTTCATTTAACGATCAATCATAAGATGAAATGTTAGATTGTCACTGTTGCCTTTTGCTTAACTCCACTATGATGTATCAAAAAATATTCAAGTGGTTTCTAATTGAAATATCAATTATAATATGCTATATTAAACTTGTTTAGTAATGCAGAATATCTGAACTGTCACATCCATGTCATTATCTGTGACATCTTTGGTCACACTGACATCTGAACAGTAATTCCCAGACTCTGCTGTTCCCCCTGACAAACACAGTATGAGGAGAGCATGTGCATTATTGTGACAATCCAATACTGTGCTACTTTTGAAGGGAAGATTTGGAGAAGCCAGTAAAATGAAAAATCTTAAAAATGTTAATCTTTTTGCCCTAACTGGTTTTCTTCAGTGGATAGAGTTTCAGCTTGCGGACTGAATGCTTCTGGGTTTGATTCCAGTCAAGGGCATGTGCCCATGTTGCGGGCTTAATCCCCAGTGGGAAGCATGCAAGAGCCAGTGGATCAAAGATTCTCTCTCATCATCCGTGTTTCTGTCTCTCTCTCTTCCTCTCTGAAATCAATAAAAATATATTTTTAAAAAATAAAATGTTAATCATTTTTATGCTCGTATTTTCCCCCCCTAGTTTTTAGATGATGAATTTGAGTGAAGTCAGCAAGTTCTGGTTTAATTTAGTCCTTGTTGACAAAGCCACGACCTCTGAATGACACCCTTTGCTCATTGACTTGCCTTCCTTAGAGGGTGTCCCTTCACTGCTTGGTGCTTTAGTGGTTTCCCCAGCTGAAGACCCAGTCTCTTTCAAAATAAACAATAAATATATGTATCCATGAGCTTTGGTTAAGCAGAACAGATTTTGCTGTTCTCTTCTTTTAAATACTTTGCATATATTCGCTCACACTTAAAACATATCAAGTTCACTCTTTCTAAAAATTAATTATAAGAATCATCTGGGTTGCTTACTACATATATAGATATCCTAGCCTACTGGTTCTCAACCCATTGCAACCAACTATAAGGCTTTTAAAAGACAATTGTGCCTTGGGTCTTCATCCAGGAGTTCTGTTTCAATTAGCCTATAAAAGGCCCTTTAATATGCATTTTCAAAAAAAAATTTCTAGTCAATTCCAATGTGCAGCCATGATTGCAAACCATGACCTGAGCCCCAATCAGACTCAGAACCTCAGAAGTTCAAAGGCAGGATTCTGCAATATAATTCTCTTTGCTCTAAGTTGCCTGTGAGCTAATGTTAGTGAAACACAGTCAATAAGCCCGTCGAGCAGGGACGGTGACGGGATGAACATGCACATTTACTAATAGCTAAGAACCTAGTAGAAGCTGCTGTTGGCTTCCCTATGGGCAATAAGAAAATGCTTCAGAGCCCCCATTTGCATACCTGCTCTGCCTCCTGAGGTTGTGCCTGGGACAGTTGTGTCTCCTCCATTGGTGCTCTTGTGCCCAGGTGCGGTGGTGAAGTCCTCTGATCCTTCTGAGGTCCCTGGCGTAACAGCAAGGAAGGGGTATTACTTCCAGAATGGTAGGATTCTACAGATCACTCTAGTGTGACAGAATGTAGGATTCTATGTAAAGGAAATCTTAGATGACACCTAGGATTTCTGCAGCGAGATGATCTAATGTCACAAACAGCTTCGTCTTTAGTCCGACCTGTAATATGTTCAGGACCATTTCACAGACGTTCAAGTGCACATCCTGACTTGCCTGATTTTCCTGTGCTTGTTGCTCCTGTGCCTGTGCTTGTTGCTTCTGTGCTCAGTTCCCCAGGTGTGCTCTCTTGTTCAGTTTCTACTGGTGGTGCAGTAGGGGCCCCTTTTCCAGCTGTGGGGAGAATAGCAGTTTAAAAAGTACCCTCGACATAAATCCACTCTTATACACATCCTCTGAGGCAGGTAATGTTATTCCCATTCAACAGACGTGGGTAAGTGACTTTCTCCAGGTCACTAGGTTGGCTGGCAGCAGACCAAGAAGCCAAACCCAGATAGTCTAGCCCCAAAGTTTACTGTAACCTTTACTTCTCAAACAATCTGTGGTAAAAGAGCAATCTGCCCTATGTGGGTGTTTTGGGAAATGCCATGAAAATAGAGAAATATGT
Organism: Pipistrellus kuhlii; assembly: GCF_014108245.1. Lineage (NCBI taxonomy): Eukaryota > Metazoa > Chordata > Mammalia > Chiroptera > Vespertilionidae > Pipistrellus > Pipistrellus kuhlii. Next base: position 35,338,554 of record NW_023425529.1, on the reverse strand, counting down.
TTTTAATAAAATCATTTCAAACATAAGCTTGTATTTCGGAGGCATTAAAGGCACTGTGTGAAACTGCTGTTTCTATTTTTTAAAATATATTTTTATTGATTTCAGAGAGGAAGGGAAGGGAGAGATAGAAGCATCAATGATGAGAGCGAACCATTGATCGACTGCCTTCTGCACACCCCCTTCTGGGGAACTAGTCTGCAACCCCCACCTGTGCCCTGGCCAAGAAGTGAATTGAACCATGACCTCCTGGTTCATAGATCGACACTCAACCACTGAGTGACACTGGCCAGATGAAACTGCTGTTTCTAAATACCTGTTCTCTGTTTCAGTTCTTACCGCATCATGACCAGTAATCAATAGTTCTGATGGTACTCATTTGTGGACCAAACTTTCAACAACCCTATTTAAAACTACTACCTGATAGCAAAAAAAAAAAAAAAAAAAAAAAAATTTACTGATTGAATTGTCACTATTAGCCAAATAATTCTGATTCAAATTTTAAGGACTATCGACTAAACCGTCATCACCCTAAAGTTTCAGATCTAATTGAAAATAACCAGTTTCTTAATTTCTGTTGCTGTAGATTCTTCTAACACATTGTTTTTATGTAAACTATATCTTATTCTAAAAAGTGTGTGACATAAATTTTAAATAAAGAAACTTGCTTTAGGAAAATAAATATAGAAAAACAAAAGAGGCCATAGATTAGCTCTTAGAATCAGGCCATGAATTAGATCATAAAGGCACAAAGAGAAGTACCCTGCATACTCTAACTTAGAAAGGCATAGCTTTTAGTAATATGTAAAGGAGTTTTTATTTATCCTAAAGCAACCAGAACAATGGAAGGATTTTACATAGTGCAGCGACATGATCACAGTTGCATTTCAGGAAGTCCATTCTAGCCAGAGGTATTGACTAAAGCATACATTGGAAGAGAAATAGAGAAAGATGTTCTCAACATTGATAAGCACTGATTGCCAAAGGGGCTTGTGAATTAATATACTTGCTGGGTTTCACTCTAAGAGATTCTGATTTCAGGGAGGTGGCCCCCAAAATTTTCCTTTCTAAAAGGAGATGTTGATGTTGTTTGTCTGGGAACCACACTTTGAACACCACTGTGTTAAGATAAGGTGAGGTTGATGGACAACTGCAGAGACCAGATGGACAATGCCTAATACCTGAGTAGAGGCAAATATGATGCAGAGGAGAAAATGTCAGAGTATTTACATTAACTGATGAGTATTATCTATGTTAAAGAATATCAATAATCTCTTATTCATGAAACTAGTAATAATTGGAATTTAGTCAGTGATGCGCCAGGGCAAACATGTCCTTATTTGGCTTTTTTTTTTTTTTTTTTTTTTTTTTTTTTTTTTTTTTTTTTTTTTTTATGTATACTCTATGCACTGATCAGGAAATGGTGGATCTATTGCAGAGGAGGCTAGGGATTCTGGGTTCTATTCCTGCTTCTGTCAGCTTTGACTTGAGACCTTTTATTATTTTCTTTCTAATGGCAATGAAGAGATTTAACTACCATGGTGTTAATGTGGATTAAATTATGTTACATATTTGAGCATAATTTAGAAATTCTAGTATACTTTAGAAATATATCACTAATATTTTAGTTAATAAAGAAAGACTAATTTTGAATATTTTCCCTAAGTCATCCAGGTGACTTAGTGCTATTGCTGGACCCCCATTTCCAAATGCAGTTCTCAGGGTACAATTGTCCCTGACCAGAAACAGAGAACTGCTTGTGAAAAGAAGCTATGGAAGGAATAGAATTTGACTCATTTCTTTCTTCTTTTTTTTAATATATTTTGATATTTTACAGAGAGGAAGAGAGAGGGATAGAGAGTTAGAAATATTGATGAGAGAGAATCATCGATCAGCTGCCCCTTGCACACCTCCCTCTGGGGATGTGCCCGCAACCAAGGCAAATGCCCTTGACCAGAATCCAACCCAGGACCCTTCAGTCCTCAGGCCGACACTCTATCCACTGAGCCAAGCCGGTTTCGGCTTGACTCATTTCTTTATCTCACCTTCTCTGAGGCCTGTGTCACCTGGTTTTGGTGCTTTAGCTCCTGTGGTTGTACTTGTTGATGATCCAGTGGTCCCTGAGGAAGGCAGAAAACAAACACATGCCAGAAAGAGTTCATGGGTGCTGTCAACACTCCAGGTAATGGGTGTGTATACCTGTCACAATGTGATATATTTTAAGGAATCAACCTGTGAAAAAAAACAAAACTCTACACTTTAATTACATATAAAGCACACCTATGTCATCCTGGAGGGTGGGAGTGTCATCCAGGGGTTGATGGGACAAAAGAAGACATTTGTAATACTTTAAACAATTAAAAAAAAAAAAGAAATATAAAAAAGGGGGACAGACATATGTGGTGCTTTTAACAATAAATAATTATTTTAAAAAATTTAAAAAGAACACCTACATCTGATATAACATCTAAGCCAGCTATTTTTATGCTGTAAAATATTGTACTGAGCAGCACTGCCTAAAACCAGTTGCTTAGATGTGGTTGTGTACTCTGTTCTGGACTTAATGTACCTGATACGTGCCAAGGACTGGTGAAGAGGGGACCCACTACTCCAGTGGTGCCTGCACTTCCAGATGTGAAGGTGATGGGAAATGGAGTACCCATAATGCCTGAGAAAAACAGGAAATGAACTCAGCTCAAGTAAACTTGGGCTTTGCTGCCAATGGGTGATTTAACTGTCCAGTCAATTCCTAGCATAGAAAATCCAATCAAGAACCCAGTACTTTCCACCCAGAGTTCCCTACGATATTTTTCTGGTATTATTTTTGAAGCTAGAGTGTTAACACCCTCAAAAATATCTTTAATACAAAATAGGTTTGTAAGCTAGTTTAACAGCCACAAGAAGGAAGCCACATAGCACCATGTTAACCATTAGAGAGAATGCTCAGACAGGGACCTGCTAGGCGGTAGATGACAAAGGGGCCCCAGGATGCACAGTTTTCACCCCTGCGCACCAAGGTAATCTATTGACACGATTTTTTAAGATGGTTTTCAGCCCACAAGGTGGAATAACCTCCCTACTACAGTCAGTCTCTCTGAGATCAGATTAGAGGATGCAAGGAGGGCAGTAAACTTGTGGAAGATGAAAATTAACTGCTTACATAAATCAAGGACCTATCAGCGAGCCTCACCACCTTAAGCCCCTTATTCATAATTTTTGTTCTATTAAAACCTCTTGTCTGTCAGTCATTGGCAAGTTGGGATTTTGAGCACCAGCTCCCCCTTCTCCTGGGTGGTGCCATCCCAATAAAATTACGCCTATTTCTTCGCTGAAAATCCTGGTGTCAGTTCTCATTGGCTTGCTGTGCACGGGTGGGCAGGAACTCCCTCTCGGCTAGTTTGATTACACTTTCCTCTAAGCTTTTGGTTTAGTCCTTGCTATTTTTTTCTTTAAAAAAAAAACAGTCATGTTCTCTGCATTTATAATGGGGTCACACTAAGTTTGCATACTTTTGTCTCAACAAGGTTGCTTTCAAAGAAATGGAACCTAATCACACTGTCATTCAGGGATGTAATAACAATGATGAAGTAACATCACCAAGTAGCTAATTGTACTTTTACACTTAAAACACCTAAAAGAACACAATATATTTTTATATATACGCTTTCTCTTATCTTATACTAGAGGTGTGGTGCACAAAACTTGTGCACTCAGGGGGTCCCTCAGCCCAGCCTGCACCCTCTCACAGTCTGGGAGCCTTTAGGGGATGTTCGACTGCAGGGGAACGGGCCTAAGCCAGCAGTTGGACATCCTTAGCACTGCCTCATGGAGGGAGTACACTGACCTGCAGTGAGCATTTGCCCCCTGATGGTCAGTGTGCGTCATAGCAACCAGTTGTTCCAACATTTGATTGATTTGCACATTAGCCTTTTATTATATAGGATTCTTTTTTTTTTTTTTAATAAACTTGATATTATTTAGTGCTATTGTAGATATTATATTAATAGTTAATAATAAGGAATAAAATAATTAATCAATATAAACTGGCCAAACACAAGTTAAATTCATTTTTAGAGAGTTAAAAACCAGTGGGAAAAGTCCAGTGTAAACTATTTGTTGGTAATATTTTTCCAAAAGTTAAATTCTTATATAAATTTTTTTTCTTAGAAATCCAAAGTTACTAGTAATTTATACTACTAGCTATTTTTAACATATAAAAGTCAGGAATTAATATTCTGACCTGTAGTAAAAGCTTCACTGGGTAGAGTTAGAGTTGTTCCTGATAAGAGAAAGAGATATATTGTGAATTTTTCTGACTTCAAGGGAAAATACAGAAAGAATGGACCCTTGTTAATTTTTAATAGATAGTTGTTTGCAATGTATTTAGTGTTGAGAGTAATAAGATTTTATTTTATTTTTAAATAATGACATTATAACATACATTTCAATTTATGTGTATAAAATACACATAGACATATGTTGAATTCTACTAAATACAGAATAAATGGTATAAATATGCAGGAGTGAGCAACAGTAGGTTTATAGTTGTGAGTATGTAAAAGAATTTATTCTTGTATTATTATTTATTTCTTTTTCCACTCCTGTAAATTCTTGATGACAAGTTAATTCTTTATTAAGCAGAGGCTGATTTTACTATTTGTTTCTTTCAATTCTCTCTCTTTCTGATTATCTGTGCCTCCAATAATTTTCTACAAAATAGAATTTAGCCTGTTAGGGTTTGGGGTAAGAGGAAGAATTACACTTTTGAGGAATTTTTTAATGATTTGATAAAGCAGATCTGTGGAGATAAATTTGAAATGCCCAATGTGCTCCTAAAGAAAAAGACCATGTTTTCATCTTTGCATCTCCAATACATATTCTATTGGCAAAAAGGCGGTAGGAGTTTATAAAATGTTTGTTGAGAGGGGTCTGTGGAGTTAAAAATAAGACTTTATTAATTTCTGGCTTTCCTCAATAATTAAGAGTCGGCTGTTTTCTGTATTTTCAGTCTTAATTTCTATCGAGAATCTTTGGAAAACTGTTGTTTTTGTGGTTATATCCCTTTACAATTTTATAGTGTTTTGTAACTTAAAAAAGAAGAAAAAAAATACATTTCTCACACAGTCTCTCTATTTAATTCTCACTCTGTCCAGCCACACTGGCCTTCCTTCAGTCTTTTATACCTGTTATTTTTACTTCTCTATACTTGGAACACAGTTTCCCTCCTTTTTGTCTACTTACTATTTATTGGTCAGTTCTCAAATCAGCCATCTTTACTTCAGCCTTTTCTGACCATCTTGACTTAATCAAACCCCTGCTCTACCCTCTTCACCCACATTCGAATCACTTCACAGCTCTTTATGCAAGCTTTTATGTGTTTTTGTAATTACTTAATTGATATCCTGACTAGACTATAGGTTTTATGAATGCAGGAAGCATGTCTATTTTAACTCATCTTTATATCTCTAATAATATTAGAGTATCTAGCACATAATAGATGTTTGGTAAGTATTTGTCAACAGAATGAATGAATGAATGGATGGCTGAATGAATGAATGGAATAACAGTATTGTAACTATTCTACATATGACGAATTGGACACAGCCCTAACTGGTTTGGCTCAGTGTATAGAGCTTAGGCCTGAGGACTGAAAGGTCCCAGGTTCAATTCTGGTCAAGGCATATACCTTGGCTATAGGCACATCCCTAGTAGGAGGTGTCCAGGAGGCAGCTGGTAGATGTTTCTCTCTCATCCATGTTTTTTAATCTCTTTCCCTCTCTCTTCCTCTCTGTATAAAATCAATAAAATATATTTAAAAAAATAATTTGACTCAGAAAAATGAAGTAACTTATTCAAGACCACTGCTAGTCAGAGACAAAACTGAGACTAAAATCTAAGTCACATTGTACCTAGGACTATGACACTAGTCTATTTTAAAATTGGAATCTGTAATTTTATGCTACTTCAATAATGGATTTAAATTAAACTTTATTCTCTTTCTTAAACATAGAAGTATTAGGAATAGAATCTAGAAAAAGATGTCCTAAATTTTAATCCTCTTTCTGCTCCTTATTAGCAAGGAACTCCATATATACCTTTACCTCTTTGTACTTCATGGGACCCACTTCATAGAGTTTTCTGTACCAAATGTGATAATATGTGTCACATACTTAGAACAGTGCTCAGTAAATGTTAGCTCTGTGTCAAGATCTGTCAATTTAAACAGGGGGGGAAAATAGAACTGCATATATTTCTTCTTAAAATAGCATACTTAATTGGAATGGTTGGGTAGGCATCTCTCATGATATTTTAACCCTTTAAGCATTTACTATATGAAAAAGCAAATGGATATGTAAAACATGAAAAAAGCTTAAGCTTTTGTACATTGCTTCCCGTATGCTTTTAGATATTTCTATAATGTTTTTCTAATTTCATCAAAAGTGCACTTTAATCCTATGCTATGTACCTCAATGATAGGCTCAACAATGAAATCATACCTCAACTTCTACCCAAGATGCTCGAGTATAAAGTCAAATGAGCCATCAATCCTCTCTTGAGGACCTAGTCATTTCTTCTTCTATTTGACAGTAATGCCTTTGATCATCTGAGCAAGATAATTTTTTATGTGCTTGTTTGTTTATTTGGGAAGACAGGGTATATTTAGAATCACTATTCCAGAGTTTCATTATTATCTTTTTTTTAAATTTTAAGTATAGTTGAGATACAATATTATATTAGTTATATTAATATCAGGTGAAAATATAGTGATTCAACATTTTTATATCTTACAATGTGATCACTTCACTAATTATAATGACCATTTGTCACTGTGCAAACTTATCATAATAATACTGACCATATTGCCCTTCACTGTTTTCACCCACCTCCTCATCCTCTTCCCTCTTGTAGCCATCCCTTTGTTTCTGAATTTATCTTTGTTTTGTTTGTTTACTTGTTTTGTTTTAGATTCCACATATAAGTAAAACTATATGGTACTTGTCTTTCTCTGTCTGAGTTCACTTAGCATACTACCATCAAGGTCCATCCATATTGTCACAAATGGCAAGACTTCGTTCTTTTTTAATATTTCATTCTTCATCCATTCATCTTTTGATGAACACCTAGATTGCTTCCAAATCTCGGCTATTGTAAATAGTGGTGCATGAACATAGAGGTGCATATATCTTTTTGAATTAATGTTTTTGTTTCCTTTGTATAAGATGTCAAGTAGTAAAATTGCTGGGTCATACAGTCTTCTGAAGAATCTCTACACTGTTAGATTTATGGAAAGAAACTTTAAAATATTTTATTTAATCTTTTCAAGTTTTGGTAAAAATAAATAAACAAATAAATAAAAAGTAATTGCCAGTGAAAAGTACTTAATTCAGAGAAGTGTTTGATCCAGTATTTGATCAAAAGTACTTTACCCAGGGAACCAGATCATAGCAAAGAGCTGCATTCCCTTCATATCTCAACAACCCTGATATCTCTCTACATTATACCAGAAAAAAAAATATCTTTTTCTTCTGATCTTTGTTAACCTGAAAAAATATTGAAAGTTAACTATTATATAGATTAGCGTTGGGTGCAATTGGGAATACAGAAATGGCAAACCATGTCTCTGCTGTCAAGGATATTCACTGGACTTACAGTGGCAATCATTTCTCAATATATATAAATATTGAATCATTATGTTATATACCTGAAACTAATATAATGTTATATGTCAATTATACCTCCATAAAAATATCGTGGATTTAAGTATATGTATATGTAGATTAGAGGAAAGAAAGAAATTATAGGAGGAAAAGAAATAGTGTGAAGTTGGAGGAAGAAAAGGTCATAAATATTGGATACTGGGTATGTTAATTCTAATAAGTAAATTGAGATAAAACAATTTTATTACTTATAAAATATGTTGTCATTTTATAGGCTTTCTAATTCACCTACCTATTGTCTCACTGCTTGATGTTGTAATCTCTGGAATGAACGTTGCTGAATTAAAGAAAAAAATTGAAAAAAATTACTTTTATGTAGAGGGGAAATTGTTTCTGAGAACATCTATGGTCATATGAAAAGTGGGTCAAAATGAATGTTTTGGATAAGTTTGATCATATAACTGAATGGATGTTAAAATGTGAAATTAAAGTTTTAAAATCTATAGTAAACATGTAAATGGTAAAAAAAACCAAAAAACAAAACAAAAAAAAACCACCTTATTTTGTATAACATTTTTCTGAACTCTTCATCTAAGACATTTTAAAAATAATAAAATAAACAAAAATTCCCCCTAAATACTACAGAAAAGGGAAGTTTTGAATTTTTTAATGCCCTCTTGATTAAGGTGTGGTTCTATATTATGGCTTACCTGTGCCTGAGCTTCTAGTTGACAATGGAATTTCTATACAAAGGAGGAAAGAAATATTTTAAAATATATGTTAAAAAGGTGTTGAAAGACATGTTGTATTTCTAGAATGCAAATAAATTAAATGTAACTTATTTATCAGATATTCACACATATTAATATATTTTTGTACTCTACTGGTTACCGCTTTAATTAAAGTTATTTGGTGCTAGGAAAAAAGAAATAGTAAATTATTTTCAAAGAATTTAACAGAGTTTTCTTTAGTAGCCACTTTTCCCAAATTAGTAATATGGGGAAGGTTCTTTTTAGGACACATCAGCTCCAAAAAGAGATGCTTCTTTACTCATATTACAATTTAGATGTTGAACATACTATTTGGCATTTATGAAATAAATAAATAAATAAATACATACATACATACATATTTGAAAATAGGGCCAAAATGCTTAAATGGCAAATTCAGGTTGTTGCAAATTTAGAAGTTAAAAAACAAATAAGCATTTATGTTTTACCTGTTGTGGTGCTTAATCTGGAGGTAGCTGTTGTAGTAGAAACTGTTTAGGGAAGACAATTGTTACTTGAATCATTTTTGCTGGGAAATTTAGTTAAAGAAACAAATTGCCATAAAATTAATAATAAATTTCTGAAATTATGTGTAAAGATTAAGTGAAAAAACAATCTTTCATTTAAATCAAAAGATCACTACCGTATATATTTATTGCAAGTCTACCAAAGTAACTAATTATTTTTGGTTAGTATCTTAACTAAAATCTCATAGGAGCCTTATATGGGTGAAAAAATAAAGTTTAGAACCTTGATATTAGAACCTTAATATATATAATAACCTTAGTGTTAAGTAGGTAACCAATATTAACTAAAATGTAAATAGCATTTTACCAATTATCACATAACTTTATAAATATTATCAAAACCTAAGGTTTCTAATTTACTGTGCTACCTCCAAATATCAATCAACAGGAAATAAAAGCCCTCATTGAATCACACAAGAAGGAATAGGAAAGTATACTGCAGCAACTCAAATTCTTAGATTGCCAATAAATTAAAAGTCCACAAGCTACAGTGAAATTGCATTTTGCCCAGCACTCCCTGGAATGGACATAACTGAAATGCTCTTATAGCTTACAGCAAATATGTAAGCTAAGAAAAAGAAAACTTTTTATTTCTATGTTTTCAAATGATCTCCCAGTATCATCATGATTTTAAACTATTTACTTCATGGAAGACCACATTTACTTCTTTTTCATTCCATTTATTCCAATTATTTCCTTAAAATGTCAAGCTTTAAATTATGTTTTTAGCTAACAAGCAAACAATATCTATTGTATGTCCTAATCATATTTCTAACTTAATTCACAGGAATATAATGAAATAATATTTTGACGTATTTTCAAGTAACTTAATTTTAATTTGAAATTTTTATATCAGCAGACTTATCAGCCTATCTTTTTCCTACGCAGATTCATCTAAAACTATAAAAGTTATCCACAAAACAAATCAGAAATACATATTTAAAACAATGATGATTTTACCTGTAACTGTTGCATTTTCAGAACCAGTTTCTGAAATAATAATAAGTTATTATTATTAATGCAAAACTATAAATAAATTTAAATCTCAAGTTGCTTATGGGTTGCGTCTTTTGTATCTTACTCTTTACATTTTCTAGTACACAAAAGAGTAGCTCATGTGTTCTTTAGAAGCTCATTGGATTTATTTTTAAGATGTGTCGCTCATGAGCGATCCTTCTATTATTTAATTGTATCTGTATCAATCCACACTTGCCACCCCACCATTTATTCAACTATTTTGGCTGATGTCTCACTCCCTGAATTCCCAGAACCTACAAAGAGGCAGAGCACCCATGCAACAGAAGAACCACCTGCATGACAGTGTTCGCAGTGACTTGGCAGCATTGGGTTTGAACTGACCCAACATCATCAAACACACTGCAATGGAATGAATGGCCTCCATTCACTGAGGGGCAGCAGGTAGCATTATGCACCTATTCTTCTTTTGCTGATGAACTGAGAAGATCCCAGACCTTTATCTAGTCTTCCCTAAATCAATTACAGTAAAATGCAATGACTCACCACTGCACTCCAACTCTCCTGCGATGCAATAGCTGAAAGTTAATGTTTAAAGAATAATAATGAGATTGACATTTTTAACTCCTAGTGACATGCATCTCCAAAATGTAAAACAACAAACTGTCTACCAGTGAAAATCAAAACAGGAACAAATAAGAGAACAGTCAACCATTCTTTCCCCAAAAAGCGTGGTATTGATTCAAATTGCTTGCTTTGTTTGTTTGTTTTTTCACATACTGTTATTTCTAATCATTTCCCTAAGGAGTTCTTGGGACCTAAAAGAATGCCTTGCACTCAAGCTGTAGAATTAGTTCTCCCTCTTTCAGTATCAAACACGACGTAGCTTCTTTGCTTCCATGTCTCTGTCTGAAAGGCTTTTGACATGATCTTACATTTATAGAAACAAAACTTTTGTTTTACCTAAAACTATATACTGACATTTTTTTCTTTTCTTCTGCATTATTTGATATAAGATTTAACAAACCATTTGCTGATATGTGGGATTACTGAATATATAAAATAACTAACTGAACTGATGTAAAACTAAAGCTGGCCTTTTTCTTTAGAAATGAATTAAAAATTACATATATATTTTTATTTCTTGGTTTCTTTTCCAAATTAAAATGCAAGAAACAGAATTGCTTATTAGAAAGTAAGGAGAGAATGTACCAGGTTCTTCCACAGTTGTCTTTGATCACTCCACCTGCTGGGATGACATCATTGTAGAAGCAGCTGCACTCAGATAACTTGACGCATTTCATGGTGTTCTCATCCAGGTAAGGAGCGCTCTCCGGGCACTTAGCATAACAACCTGTGAGTGGAAATGACCCACACAGTTGGTCTCTATGTACTGAAACTATAGATCACACCAAATTATAGAGTCGTGAAGTTACTTAAATGATTTCAGGAGCTAAAGCAGAGAATAGCAAAATGACAGCACATTCTTAAAAATGACAATGGGCAATGGGATTGTAGCACTGGATCTCCTCTCTCTCTGTCTCCCTCCCTCTCCTCTCTCTCTCTCTCTCTCTCTCTCTCTCTCTCTCTCTCTCTCTCTCTCTCTCTCTCTCTTGAAACAGATCATGTACATCTAGAGAGAATATTTTCAATGTAGAAATATTAATGTCATAATAAAGATAACTAATCATTAAATTACAAAGTGTAGGACACTAAATTTTCAGGAGCTAACAACAATTTCAAGTTTTGGGTCTTTTTAAATATATTTTTATTGATTTCAGAGAGAAAGGGGAGGGGGAGAGAGCTAGAAATATCAATAATTAGAGAGAATCATTGATCCACTGCCTCTTGCACGTCCCCTATTGGTGATTGAGCCTGCAACCTGGGAATCAAACCATGACCTCATGGTTCCTAGGTCAACACTCAATCATTAAGCCATGCCAGCTGGGCATCCAACTTTAAAATATCAATATAATTTGTAGTACTTCATGGATATTATAAAATTCACCTTACCTTCTAAAAGTGCAGAAAATTTCTGGCCAATAACTTGATCTTTGCATGTTTTTGCAGTCACTGTCCCGCAAGGCTCATAATGCCAGCTGCATTCTCCAGGGGCATTATAATAATCACAGTAGACAGCTGTAACCGAATTATAGCCAATTACTTCCTCTTGTTAGGTGACAACTTTCACTTTCACTTCCCCAAGTAGTTTTAAAAAGGAATTTGAATGATATTACAATAAACAGATCAAAAGTAAGCCATTCTGTCTTATCAACTTCCTTTGTGTTTATCCAAATTATTATAGAAGTTCACACACACACACACACACACACACACACACACAAAAAGCAAATAGAATCATAATAACACTTTTCTTTGACATCTAGCATTCAGGTTGGTTTTGGGTGGGAAAGTAATATTAATTTTCCCATTTTGAGATAATTCAGGTCATAGACTAGATTCACAGTTTTAATGTTCAAAATTTAAATTAGAAAAATAAATCTATGCAAAAATTAGGCTTTTTAAAATATGTAAATAGCAGTTCCCAAATGAGGTAACTAAATATTTTAATATTATATAGAGCTGAGCATAATAAACTGAATAAAATGAGGATTCAATTTTAACATTGCTCATTTGTCATATTTTCTCATGATACCTTCCTTTAGAAGGAAGAGTTGACTAATTCCTATTAAAATTACCACTTTCCATATATATCAAGATCCAGTTTACATTTATCTTACAGTGTATCTTGACTAGGGCTCTACAAAAGTTTTGATGATAAAGAGTGAGGACTCTAATTAATAGTGACATATGACATAAGTTCTTAAGGACTTGTGACTATAACAGGTTATGTGAACAGTTTATTGTCCATCTAAGTTTTAATGAGGTATTTCCCATCAGTCTTCAACTTCCTCCCCCTGCAAAACCAAGAACTTCTGCACGTAACATTGAATTTCATGTGGTATGCTAGGTTGCTATGTTTTTCTTTAAAAGGGTATTTTCCCATTATGACTTATTCATATGTTTTTAAACCTTTCTAAGTACAAGATTTTATATAGATAGATATACATAATAGAGTTTATAAGTAATTTGTAGTATATATAGGGAGAAATTGTGAGAGGAATGATTACCTAACAAAACAACTCTACCTAAGTATGATTTTAAAGGACAATTTGTGGGCTCCACTTACGACAGAGGTCGGGCTTTCTCCACGGGACACAGACCCCAACCGCGCCGCACGCCTCCGCATACATGGCCACGGCCGTGCAGAATCCCATGTACTTGCCCTCCATGTCGCACGCACAGGCCTCTTCCATGCATGCATCGTAGTAAGTGGTGGGGTCCACCTGGGGCAGAGCACAGGGCGTGAGTGTCTGGGCACCCCGGGGCGGGCACCCCGGGGCAGGCCCCACCCTCAGAGCAGCACTACCTTGCTGTGGCACTCCCTGAAGGTGCTGTCCCGGATGATCTCGCATTTGCGCACAGCCCAAGCCTTGCAGTAGGGGTTGGAGTCACATGGGAAAGTTTGGGTCACGGTGTCCGAGCATTCTTGAGACGTCTTCCAGCTATTTCCGAACTCCAGTGCTCCGGTAGCTACTGAGGAGTGTCGTGTGGTGAAATCATCCTTGAGATCCCCGTTGCTGTTTCCACAAAGACCACACACCTTGCCCTATATACATCAGAGAGGGAAATTAATGGGAAGTTGTTAGGGATATAGACACACAGGTGTGTAAATATATAGGGAGATGAGAGCAGAAAGGGAAAATTGAAAGTGAAGTTGTACGAGGGACATATATAGAGCTAGATGGGCAATGACATACATATATATTATAATCATTAATCTATTATTTAAAATTTTAAATTTTGAAAAGAGTTTGTGGATAAGATTCTGCTCCATTTAATCCAAGAAACCCTATATTGTAAAATGATCTAGTATCAAGTAAGATAAATGACTTAAGAATTAAAACATTATTATATTCACGAGCTTCTAAAGGTACATGAGAATCCCCCTAGGTTGTTAGAATATTTGCTCTCAGGAATACATCTAATTCTATTTATACATCAACTACCTCAAAAGTGAATGATGCAATAATTTCAAATTACCAACCGTGCTTAAACTAAAGCGCCTCAGGTTTATTACATTTATTTTAACCGGATTCAATTATCTTTCATTATAGTTCACACTGCATGCAGATTGAACATATGTGGGAGGTTTGTGCTATATCAGAGACTACCCTCCTCCCACTTTCTATCTACAAATATGTGCATAATTCTCAGTAACAGAAATTATTTCGCTTCCCAATTAAGTACTTATTAGTGATGTACATACATTCCAGTATGGCTCCAATATAACAGTCATTCTTGTGTTTTTGTCCCAAATCACGGTTATTCCAGAGGCAAACTTCAGAATCAAGTACAGGCCAACGGTATGCACAGTGTACGCATTTCCGTTGAGTTCACACTCCTTACTTTCCGACGTTTTGATGGCTGTTACTTTGCCATCTTGCAAGATAACATTCTGATCCTGTAAATAAAAACATATGCTCACAATTAAATCTCTTTTATTTGGCCAATCACAATCTGAGAGGAAATGGAAATAAAGAGAAATGGCACTGTACCTGAAAAGCAACTACGATCTTTCTTGAGCACGTGAGCCCATCTTCACAGCAAGGGACGCTTTCAGTTAAAATGCGGAATGTGCCATTTTCACCGCCACAATAATCCTTTGAAATTAAATTATGGTAAGTTTATGAATATCAAGAATGTGGAACTCAACGGCAATATTTGTACCAGACAAACAGCTCACTCAGTGACACCTTAAACTCAACAAATTACCATAAGCTGGTAATTTATCATGGGATGTTACAGAATTCCCAAAAGACAATGGTCACCTGGCTAAGTGCAAACTAGTTACCTCTCTTTGACTCAGCCTTTTCTCATTTCTTCTATTCAGGTTAAGAATTATGTTATAAATAAGTAAGTATTTAAGTTATAAAAGTTTGTAATCATAAATTTATAGCTGGGTGCTGTAAGTAGGTAAAGGTATGTTTTTTTTTTCCAGTGATTTACATGAAATTAATATTCAATTAAAACTAATCAATACCAACAATTAAATTTCGCCCATTAGATGTTATTGGTGAAGGAGCTTAGTTGTATGTAACAAACTCTGGAATCAATCAGATAAGGTTTGAATATGGCATTGTCTACTTAGCAATTTACATTGCTTATCCTTTCTAACCTTCATTTCTTCAGCTTAATCGTAGGAATACTATCAGCCTCTTAATATCATAATGATTAAATGAATAAAATACATAAGTTTGCTTGGCAAAGAAGCACTCATAAAATGCTATTGTAACACATAGTGCTGTTCTTGAAAAAAATATCTAACATTTAATAAGCAGTTCTTATGTGGTCCAATATTTTTTCTAATTTCTTTTCAAGTAAGGACTGTTTCCAGTCCCGTGTTATTGATAAGGGATCTGAGGCACAGAAAGGTTAAGGGATGTGCCCAAAGTCACACATGTGAGGAATGGCAGAGCCAGGATTCAAATCCAGGAGGACTGCCTTCAGAGTCACATTACTTTGTTACATTTTATTGTCTTTGAGAAACAGGTAAGGTGAATTTAAAGTATTTTTTTCACATTTTCATAATAAAATAATCCAGAGCTTATATACAAAAAATAATAAATAAGATATATATAATAGAAAAACTGTGGCAAAACACTTGCAGTTACCTCAACAAAGGAATACTGGCAGAGACCATCAAAGCTGTAACTTTTTTTGTCAAAAGTTTGAACATGACCTTCCCCATAGATGTGGCAGGTACTTTGACATTCATTTTGTGTACATTCCCAAGATCCTTTTATGCAAGTACTAAAAGAAAACAATTATAGAGTGTATATCAATTGTATTATTCCAAGATGTATCTGTGCATACTGTTTTTGTATAAAAGCATAAAACAGTTTTTTCTGTGGACTTAAATTTTGTAATTGTCTTCATTATATTTTACGATGGTCATCATATATGCTGTTATATAAAGTTCCATTTAAAGATATAGCATTGTTATAAATACATTCGACTATTATTTTTGAAATATCCCAAAGTATGACTTTTTCTTATTATTTTTGAAATATCCCAAAGTATGACTTTTTCTCTCCCATAAAAATAAGGGCAGACAGTACACTTCTTACAATCCCCTCACACACACACCCCCCCAAAAAAAAATAGCAATCGTTAGGCACCATTTGTTGCAGCCAACTGAGGTGACACTTCCTTGGCTGTACTCTCGTCCACCAAAAGAACAAGGGCAATCATCAGGAAAGACACAGTTCCCTTTGGAATCTCGGACCATTCCTACTGGACAGTAACACCCACGCTTGCAAGGCAAGTCCTCCTACAGAAACAAGTACAAAACACACATCAAAAGGCATTGCTCTAAGCACTCATTTTCATACATTGATGTACCAGGCATGCATTTAGTGTCAACATTGGACAAGTCAAAATAAACAAGCGATAAATAATATGACCTTGTAATTATTTATTTTTTTGGTCTGCATTTTAGTTCCTTCTGCACTGACACAATGAAAAGCTCTAAAGAGCTAAACGCTGATGCCATGCCACTTACCCCAAAATTAGGTATGTTCCGGGTGCTACATGTACTGTCAACTCTTTTCTTTGCGTTGGGATCACTGCAGTCAACATATTCAGCCCCTCCAGGGCAATTCTCTGCAGGATAAAGGAAGGCATTAATCAAGGGCCTCTTGATCTGTTTATTTTATTTACTTATTTTCATTTTAACCAAAAGAGGTAGCATAAGCCTTCGCTATGATCTCAACACTTACGGCGGCGGGTTAAATCAATGGGATTCTGGCAAAGAAGAATTCCATCCCGACAGACACTGGACAGAAAAGAAAATGATGCGTTTAAACATCGAATTTCAGTAACAAAATCGCAATACCCTGTTACAATAACTGTAACCCCTCATCCATGAACCACCCATTTAAGCGCATGTGGTAGTATGAATGAGGCACAGTCCTCAGAAAGTGCAAATGAACAAAAATATAAGATATAGCCTTGGGTGTATGAGAGGCATGTACAAACAATGTTATATGGACATCAGAGAAAGCTTGATTCTCCCAA
The DNA here is from genome assembly GCF_014108245.1 of Pipistrellus kuhlii. NCBI lineage: Eukaryota > Metazoa > Chordata > Mammalia > Chiroptera > Vespertilionidae > Pipistrellus > Pipistrellus kuhlii. Next base: position 35,321,487 of record NW_023425529.1, on the reverse strand, counting down.
GAGTCAGTACCCTGCTTGCTCTGTGATTCCAAGATGTTCATTCATCTTCGCAACAGTTGCAGTAAGCACAAGGCTTGGCACACAGTAAATATATATTTGATGTGTTTGTTGAATGAATGCTGAGAGACAACTAGAAAGCATTGCCTGAATGGGAACTCATTTTTACATAGTGTGCAGGTTGGAGCTGCTAAAATATTCTTCTACTGGTATTTAAAACCAAACAACAATAGGAGAGATTGGTTACAGCCATGACGATGCAAAGGACACTCCTGGTAAAGGGTATCAATAACCAACCTTACTCACAAATAGAAAATAAAAGATGTGACAGGTCTAAAGAAGACATCATGCTAGCAAGAGACTATTTGATTGTCTGAAAAGGACAATCCCTGGATTTCAAAGCTGCAACAAATATATATATATGTGTATGTGTGATCTCCATACCATTTATTGTCATTGATCTGGATGAGTTTGCCTGGTTTTATGACCTCATCATTCATGTAGCAGTCACACTGAGACTTTGAAACACAATTTCCTTCATTATCCTGGTACATCCCATCAGGGCAAGCGCATCCATCTACTGGGACATCTTCTATGTCACAGCTCCTATCCCTCTCTGACAGGGACCGGCAAGAACTGTTGCAGGCTTTTACGTTGTACTTGAAAACGAAGCCACTGGGACAAGAGTGATCTGTCGGTAGAGAGTGAACATGTACATATTCAGAAAAATTAGCATCTTTACTTCAACTTGATGTTTATAGATATTATAGTAAATTGTTCATCGTTGATTTTTAAATATATTTTTATTGACTTCAGAGAGGAAGGGAGAGGGAGAGAGAGATAGAAACATCAATGATGAGAGAGAATCATTGATCGGCTTCCTCTTGCATGCTCCCCACTGGGGATCAAGCCTGCAACCCATCATGTGCGGGCTCATGACCGCCTGGTTCTTAGGTCCTCGCTCAACCACTGAGCCACACTGGCTGGGCCATAATTGAGATTATTTTTAAAAACTCAAGAAAAAGTACTCATTCATTGTTTATCTCCCCCCTCTCTCCCAGTTAATACTAAGTCCCTACTATATGTTTGCATATTTTGCTGGGGATAAAGCCCATAAACAAGAGTGGTAAACACTACTCTCAAGTGGATTACGTTGCTGGGGAAAGGACCCTTTTGTTACGTGCTGTGTGCAGCCAGAACCTGCTCTTGGTGAAGAGGAGGGACAGCATGAAGGCCGCTGAGAGAGGTAATTCTATGTCTGGGCAACAGCCTAAGCTAGAAGAGGAGGAAGTTCTTATAAAGACCCTGAGTCAGCAGTTAGAACCCACAGGGCCCTCTTAGGCAGTTTGGTGTTTTAGAGCCAGGACCAGCCCCTGCCTTGTGTTAGACTGAGTGCCACACAATCGGTTTTGCTTTATTGGTTTTCTTTAAAGATGACACTGACTTCTCTGTAGAAAATGGATTAGAGGAACTAAGAGAGAAAGTGAAGGAAGCTATTGCAGTCACTCAGGAGAAAAAATCATGGTCTCTCAGACTAGGTTGATGGCAATAAAGATGAAGTGATATGAATGGATTTTAGAGAAAGAACTTATTGATTGACTGCATATCGACTATGAGATTTTAAGTATGATCTATATGAGATGCCTTTGTACAAAACGTTATTTTTGTCAATTGAGTACTTTCTAAAGTTGCATTCAAATAGTGCAGTATTTTAAAACAAAGCAAGGTTTTATAGATGATAGTTGAGAGTTTACTGATTTAATTTTATTCAGTTTCTAATAAATAGGTTTTTAAACATTTGACTCTGACTTAGAAATGCAGTAGGAGTCAGAACATTATTTAAATTTTGGCAGATAATGATTGAACAGAAATGTATATTTATGCATAAATATATACATATTCTGTTCTGTTTAAATATGAACATATTAAATCAAGATAGGAAATAAATAAGGAAGTAAAAATGAAAGGATTGCTCAAAGATAAAGTATTTTATATGTATACATATTGAGACAAAGATGCACACACACACATAGGCACTGAGTGACCATATTTAAATCACATGCTAACCCCTTGTCCTTCAGCAGGCTGAGTTGCTTTGATTGGTAATTCTAATTAGATTTATTCCAACGAAGATGGAGCAGATTCCCAAAGAAATATCAGAATTTTATTTCAAAAAAAAGGGAGGACATGGATCTTGAGTAATCAATACAATTAAAGAACAGAAATGTGCACTATTAATATTTTTAAATTGTTATTGTTTTCCTTGGTATATTTCCCCAAAAGTGTAAATGTAGTATCAGGGCAATGAAGATTTTTATAGTTCCTTCTGCCTAACATCATACTGATTTCGGAAATGCCACACCAGTGCCTGAAGATCATCCTCCCCTGCCCAGGACCAGGGGTACATTGTTTTAAACCACACTTCTGTCAACTAAACATCTGTTCCGTAGTAGAAACAGAAAATTCTCTTTGAAAGAATCTAATACAAATTTGTTAACATATGGGACTAAACTCTCTTTCTCTCTCTCTTAAAATTGAGAAGGAAGAATTATCTGAAGCCTTCATCCTTCTTACCGCATCGTCCAGTTCTCCATTCCTCCATGTGTGTTTCTTTCTCAGCACATGTTTTCACATAGTTGCCTAAGATTGTACACAGGCATTCTTGACTATCTTCACAAGCACAAGTGTATTTTTTGCATTCCTTTAAAATAAAAACAAATTATATTACTCTAGGAATATAGTCAGAAGAAAAGATAAACTGAGTGTGATGCTTCAGTTCAAAACCACTCTGCTTCCCTGAATAAACATTTTTTTTTGAAACTTTGGGAAATATTTCTTTTTAAAAATTTGCAAGATGGTATATCAATCATTAACTGAGTTTTCAAAGAACTTAGAGAAGACAGAAAGAGAACATCATTCAAGATTTTACTCATTTTTTGGACCACATTTTTAATTAAAATTGGTATATTTAACAATTGAATAAATTAGTAGAGTCCAATGTTACATTTAAACATATCTTCATCTACTGTCAATGGTTGCTTTTAAAATTTTTAAATATCTACAAGATTTTTTTTATATTAACAATGTATTTCCTTTAAAAGTTGTTACCAATAGACCCTCACATACCTCATGATATGGTTTAGGGTTCACATATGGATGGCAGGAAGCAAAAGGCCCACTTGAATCAAGAAGGATTCCACATTGCTTTTCAGCAAACCGTTCTGAAAGAAAATTAAGACACCCCAAAATTATATTAATAACTTTATATTTTTAATTACAAGACAAAGTACAAATGTTAACAAAGTTTCTTTATTTAAGTAATTGTATTTTATAGTGTTTTTGTTACAATAAGTTGAATTTGTTTTCACTATTTAAAAAATAGCATGATATAATCAGAGACACTTTAAAACCAAAGAGGAAAAAATCTTCATTAGCTTTGGAATTTTATATAAAATCAGCTAATCAGAGATGCAGTTTATATACATAAATGGCAAAAAGAGAACCAGATTATTTATTTTGTGTCTTTTAATTTAAAATATAAATTTATGTCTTTGTTAACAAGTTGGGTAAATGAAGCCACCACAACACCTCTCATTTCACCCGTCACCCTGTGTAATTTCCTTAATAAGATAAATGGTTTAGTATAACTAATATATTTAATAGCAGTGGCTGGGAGAGCTGGATCTGGCTACAGCTCTATTGTTAAGTGGCTCACTGTTAACAATTTCAAGCAATGATCATTTCCATGGGCCTTGTTTAATAAACCAAATAATCTATAAAGTCTCTTCTACCCTATTATTCTATAATCATGGAGAAAACTGATTAAGAAAGGGAAAAAATGGATATAGAAAATGACAACTGAGATGACCCGCCCATTCCCTGTGAAAGATGTGTTTGCTAGAAATGCCCTCAGCCAGCCAGTTTCTCTAATGTTTTCTCTAATCATGGGACAATACACCAAACACCAATTAAAACCAGATTTATCAGATGGAGTCCTATCATTACCAGAATAAGCATATAATTCCTAGCACCCGATATTTAACTACAGAGTTTGGCATTTAATTCACATTACCTGTTTCTATGCTGATGCATGAAGCTGGGTTTCCTTTAGGACAGGACATCATTTCCCAAGAATCAGCAAAAGCCTGAGACGACTTCTCCAATATATTCTGACTTGACATGAAATCATCCTCTGCTCTATTGTTGTAGGAGCCACAGAGTCCTGAGTAAGAGCACAGGACAAAAGTTTAACACCCCCTTCCCTACTCAACGTTTGGACTCATATCCTCACTTCATACTGAGTTCTTTAAGTCAAAACTGTAGAAGTTATCTATAGTTTTGATTAGTCTTTATACATGTAAGTGACCATGGAATTTGCCATAATTGTTCTTGTTTGTTTTGTTTGATGTCACTGATAGGAGGTAAGAGCTGATTTCTTAGTAGAAAGATCTTCAGTGGAAGATGTGAACACCCGATCAGAAAAACAAGTTATACTGTAGTCTGAAATATGATTTTCAAAAGGTTGATATTCATAATATCTTAGTTTATTCTTTTACAGACCAAAAACCCTAAAAATGCATATTAACAAAAGGATATTTAACATATTATCAAATATCACTATATTTGGAAAATAAAAACCTTAATTTAAAAAACTAAAATGTTGAGAACCATTTAGAAATAGGTTTTGTAGTAAACAAGGTTGTCATTACTATAAAAAAGCAAATTGAAATTTTACTGAAATATAAAAATGACTTATGGTTTAATACCATTAAGAGACAGTTGAAAATTATAATAGATGATTGTCATATTAGGGCCTTGAAAATAAAAACATAGGCAGAGGACTTACCAACAGTGTCTGTGAATTGGTTAGGTGGCATGGAAACATATAATTGCATCACGGGATCAGTTTGTATTTGCATTTTTACATGAAAGTTTGTTTCTACTTGGAAGTATGAGAGAGATGCCTTGAAAATCTGTATTTGGTCTGTTAAAAGAATTATTGACATTATTAACAGTAATTAACATATTAAACAGATTTAAATTTATTAAAGTGTTTTTATTCTTTAATACATGTTTAAAACAGAAACATATTATCATTAAAACTTGAATAAATGAATGCCTCTTACATTTATTTTAAGTGGTATTATGAAACTTACCTGAAGAGTAATAATGTTGATTTTCAATTTTGTCATTTGAGACTGTTCCATCTCTATGAAATACATATTTGTCAACTGAACCAGACTAAAATTGAAAATAAATTGTTAGTTCACATCAATTTATAAAATTATTTCAGACTAATGCAATGAAATACATAATAGATGCCATGAAAACGGTTTAATTTTATTAGATTAATTCCTAAATATCTATAATAACCATTTTTTAAGCATTTTCAATTCATACTTTGCTTCATTACTTTTCATACCAAGTTTCTGAGGAAGTTTGTAAAGGACTCTTCCTCCTCAATTGTAGGTGAGACAACTAAGACCCTTGAAGGTAACTTGAATTTCCAAAGGTTAAAAAGCTTGTACGTGCAGGCTGGCTGCTCTTCCTTCTCATCTAGGTCTATTTTCACTTAAATGTTAGTTTCTCATACATGAAATTCTAAACAAATATAATTGCCTTCTTAAATGACCCGCAGTGTTTAATAGTTTTCTAAGCACATGAGGTTGATGTATAATGAGCATGTTAGTTGTGTATCTATAGTATATTTTTATTATTTAAAGATCCTTGGAACTATCCAACTCTTCCAGAGACTCTACCAATTTTCTGCATGAGGTTTTTTTGTGTTTTAAATTTACATAGTCAAGCCTCTTTTCTGCAACCTCTGAAATTCTGAACTTGAGATATAAATGATTTGGTTGTGCTCTGAGTAAGTTTTAGGAAGCTGACGACTTACCGCATTTAAGGCGACTGTAACACTGTTTAAGCATGTTCCTGACATACCACTTGGACATTCCCGAAGCTCAACGCTAACAAACCAGTCTTTATCCTGTTAAAAAAGACATTTCAGTTAGATAGTAACTAAAATGTTATTGATTACATATTATCCCTATTTTATTTATTCACAATGCATGTTTGCATTCTTTATCTTAAATTGATTGGGGTAATATTGGTTAATAATATACATCTCAGGCATACAACTTTATAATCCAGTGTCTCTAGATTCCATTGTGTGCTCACCACCCAAAATCTAGTCTCTTCCTGCCACTACAATGCCTCTGTATAATCATTCTGCTTTGAAAATAGAATCTAACTTCAATCCATGGTGTGTAGATTAAAATTGGTCAAGAGCTTTACCGATCAGCTCTTTCTGTGTGGTCTATGATTGGTGGTTTTTCATAGCCATTGTTTTTTTCTTAATCTTTACTTTCTGTCTTCTCTTCCAAGGGAGTGATGTTGTATTGTGGAGACTAAGATGAACTAGAGGCAACCTAGCTTGGTTAGTCTCTGGACAATCCACATTGTCTATTTAGACCTGATGTAAGAGACAATTTATGAAACCTCAATATAACTCATGTCAAACACTAACTTACAGCTCTCATTTTAAGATCTAGGAATCCCTAACCTATAGGAAGCAAACATTCCATACATTCTGGCTTATTTCCTTCTCACTTTACCCATCCCCCATCCTCATGGATTACATGAAGCATACAAAGAGAAGAAGAGAAAATTTGAAAAACTGACTTTTAGCAGCAGTAAGTACATTTCTCAGAGTACTGGATATTGACCCACATCTCTCACCTCAGGAATCACAAATTCTGTTCATCCTTGTTTCTTACCAGGAAGACTAACTAATATTACTTATCCGCATGCTAACTGAAGGTACAAACAATGAAATGGGATTCCCCCTTTTATTAAAATTCAAACTACTTAAAATTTTAATACTGAAAAAAAATTTAAACCTAAGGACAGCTTCTATCACACTGATAATATTGTCATAAAAACTAAAAATAAATGCAAAGAATCATGATGAAAGAGAAAGATGCTCCATCTATAATAATAAAAGCACAATATGCTAATTAGACCAGATGTCCTTCAGGACAACCTTCTGGATGAAGCTGGGGCTGTGAGGGAAGCCCAGGTCCCAGGTGCCAGGTCCCAGGTGCCTGTGCCAGCAGCCAGGAGAAGGAAGGCCTACTCTTACACGAATTTTGTGTATTAGGCCTCTAGTAGAATATAAAGAATAGTTTCATTTGAGACACTAGTGAACACATGCAAAGAAAAGTAGCACAAGTGATTTTCCAGTGTATTTAGAGAATAATTAGTGATGAAAGGGCTTTGTTTGTTTTTAAGCAGGAATTTCTAAAGAGCACAGGTAATACTCTTTGCCAATGTCAATGTGATAGCAAACAGACTGAAATATATAACTAATACCTGAAAGGCTGTTTGTAAAATGCATTTGTTGTGTGTGTTTTTTGTTTTGTGTTTTGTTTGTTTTTTTAACAATTGAAGGCAAAGATTGTGTTTCTAAATAATTTAAAAATAGCTTGGAGCCTGTATTAATTTTTTGAAGTATCAGAGGTTCTTACGTACATAGATGGCCAAAAAGTGACAGTTTCCAGGATGATTATATTTTTCACCATCGAAGGTGGTAATTGAACTTCCTTCCACCTTACATCTTCCAGGACACATTGCTTCAGTGCAAGACCACTTTGCTTCTTGGCATGTGCTATTAAAATAAAATGGTAATGTTAAAGACCATCAATCATGTCTTTAAAAAATCACGCCTTACGCTGACATTTAATTAAGCTTTCTAAGGCCATGTACATTCCCCGTCCAACATCTCAGTTCTGATGTAATGCCTCATTGACACTGGTATCTTGGTATTTTAACAGTCATGAATTCCACTGAATAAAATGATAACATCTGCCTGCATTAAACAAATAAAAGCTTGTAAGCTGAATCTCAGGTGCTTAAATAGAACATGTTTCACTGTGAGTCTTAAAGCATCTTGTACTTGGCACATTGTAGACCTGTACTTTCCAATATAGTACAGAGTCATATACTAGTAGCTATTGATTATTTGAAATGTGGCTAGTTCTAATTGAGATCTACTTTAAATGAAAAATATACAGACTGCGAAGACAACATGAAAATAATTGTAAAATCTCATGTTAATGTTTATACTAGTTTTATGTTGAAATAATAGTTAAAAGTGTTAGTTATCTATATGGGTGACATTCATGACTCACATTAACTTCTCTTGAGCACATGAGCAGCATTTTTATAGATATTTAATAAATCATACTTCTCTCTCTTTCTCTCCCTCTCTCTCTCTCTCTCTCTCTCTCTCTATATATATATATATATATATACATACATACATATATATATATGTATACACACACACACACACACACACACACACACACACACACATATATATATATATATATATATATATATATATATATATATATATATATAAAGAGCCAGGGTCTGTAATGTCCAAAACTACCAAATGAACAACCAAACACTGAAAGTCAGTCCTGCAATCAGTGCTGAGTTGCTGTAGTGACCCAGCACTGACTGCCACCACTGCAGGCCCAGCAACGCAGCACTCACTGCTGAGAGGGCTGCTGATCAGACCAGGAGAAAAGCCCAGAGAGAGAAGCATAATGATCTGCAGCCTCTGTGGCAGCTGTTGATCAGCCCTGACCTCTCTTTCTCTTCAGGCTTTGTCAGCAGCAGTGGGGGCTGCTGATCATCTCTGCCTCTTTGATCAGGCCCAAAGATAGGGCCTGGAGATGCTGATTAGCATAAAAACCGACCAATCAGAAACAAATCTGGGTGAACTGCTAGGAGTAAATGGCTGCCTAGGAGGTGGAGCTTTTGACGATGTCTGGCATAGAAACCGACCAATCAGAACGTTATCTGGGTGAACTGCGAAGGTAGAACCTAAGGTGGGGACTGATGAGGGGTTTTAAGGATGACAGCTGTTTGTGTAAGGTGTAAGAAAGTGGTTCAATTTTTTAATGACCATTTTGGAGGTATATTGCATATGGCTGACTATCAGTCCAGATATAGGGATTATATATTTTTGTCTGCCAAGAGCATCTTCTCCTGCTGAAAAAGGCTTCCTCCACCCCCATTTAAGCAATTCTATCATATATAAGCTATCTATATAAATAAAAGGCTAATATGCTAATTAGACTGGGTTGACCAGCCATCTTCCAAACGTCCAAATTCCTTCTGAACAATGCCATGGGGGTGGGGTCCAAGGCAGAGGCAGTTAGGGACAACCAGGCCAGCATGGGAAGGGCAGTTGGGGGGGGGTGAGATCAGGCCAGCAGGTGATGGCAGTTAAGAGCCATCAGGCAGGCAGAGGGGTTAGAGGCAATCAGGAAGGCAGGCAGAGGCAGTTATGGGCAATCAGGTAGGTAGGCAGGTGAGTGGTTAGAAGCCAGCAGACCCAGATTGTGAGAGGGATGTCCTACTGCCTGTGAGATCAGGCCTAAACTGGCAGTAAGACATCCCCCAAGGGGTCCCTGATTGAAGTGGGTGCAGGTTGGGTTGAGGGATCCCCCTTTCATGCATGAATTTTGTGCACCGGGCCACTAGTTATTAATAAATTATTACCACATGAATCAAACATTTTCTATTTATAGGGGAATTATTATAGTATAAATAATAGATAATTTTTCATTGAGTTAAATTATTTACCCAGAACAACATAATATATTTCTAGAAAAGTCCTTTTGAATCCTAAAGAAATTTGAAGTTTCAGAGAAAAGTAATAATGAGGAATGGAGAAATCTTTCTCATCAGCAAATTCTTGCTGCATTTAAAAGGAAGAATCAAGCTAACTTTTCAAAGAGGAATAATCTACACTAGCCTTTGGCACATTAAAATCTACTCCAGATTAAATTTATCTCCACCAATGTAGCCTTATATAAAATTATTTTCAAGTGTTGGGTTGTTTCTGATTATACATTTTATTAAATATTCTTGGCAATCAGAATGATATTAGTATTTCATTATTGTAACCATACTCTTGTATTATTCTTTGTTCTATATTTGCAACCACCAACTGGATCAATAGTCAAAACACTATTTCAATGAGTGAAACATATTATCTTTTAAAGATACACAGAAAGTTCACGTTTTATATAAATATCACACTAAACATTCCTCAACCAAAAAGATAAAATATTAACAGAGAAAATCCCCTGAGCCTGCTAAATTTTTCTTAAGGGCAGAGTTAGGGATTATTTTAAATTAGACTAAAATCTTCATATTTTTTCACTTATCAACAAAATGAGGATGAAAAGCACACACATACCACTGAGACCCACAAGGACCTTCTCGGACTTCTCCTGACTGGTAGACTATTCCATTAGACTCACAGGGACAGTTAACCTTTAATACACATTTTCCTTTCTCTCCAATGTCATCCAATAGGTAACCTAGAATACATTATGTAAGATGAATCTCAAAACATGAACATCAGTAAATTCTCAAGCAGTGCATTGTGAAATTACTGTTGATCTAGTTCTGCTAGGTGCAGACATGCACTTAACATAGTAATTTATATTTAAGCAGTTACTTCTTCTTTGAGAACTCGCAAGTATATAATTTTCTGAACCACAGAGCAGTCCTACTGAGCCAAATATAGAATCAGAGGGTAATCTGTGGGTATTGCAGATCCTCAGGTACTGCGGAGATAGAAATTCACATTAACTTTAAAGGTCTCTCTCTACCCCTCATCTGCAGTTTGCTAGAAGGCTGTACTATGAATAATTGAATTCATTAAGTATCTTGTTAGAGATAAGACTCCACTAGACTGAGTCACTTCTGTATCAGTTCTTTTGGTGTAAATAGTATTACCTTCTGGGCAGGTGCAGCCACTCACACATTCACTGTCTTGAAAAGGAGCCACATTAGAACAAGTTGCAGGATTTGAGAGGCCACATTCTTTGTAGATATGTTTTTCTGGGCATTGAGGTTTTTCTGGAGAAATATAGAAATATTGATACATGAAAATTAGAAGAAAATTTAATTTGATAAATATATAACATTCTAATGATAATCTTTTCAAATAGAATTATTTGAGTCTAATTTTCAAGATATATGTTTTTAAAGATAGTATCACTATATTATGCTGATTGACCATGCATTATTTTATAATACAAAATTTAATGTGGAGGAAATGTATGCTGCACATATCATTTTATCTTACTTTAATCTTATTTGTATTCTAGCTTATAAGGACTGAGCTAAGCATATGTGAAAAGTATATTTATATATGTGTGAATCTTCTATTTATGTTTTACTAATTTTTTAAGAAAATCATAGTACGAATTAATATGCTTTTGATAACATTCCCAGGACTTTTTACATTTTTTGTTCAATTTTACTCATTCCCCACAGTGAATTTTATTTATTGTAAATATTATTAAGTTCCTCATTAAGATCTTAACACTTCACCAAAGGGCCTCAGTGTCATCACAAGGACAAGTGAGGACAAGACTCTATTATCTCTGAGATGCTTCCCAGGGCTTACATTCTGAGAAGATCTCTATGAAACATAGCTCAACTTTAAAGTCCCATACAGGGCTGGTCCAAAGTTGTTTTATGATCATTCATATGGAAAATAGTGCAATAATAAATAATACAACAATAAGCTCTGTGTTTTGCGTACTCACACCTATAAACCTACTTTTGTCCACCCCTGTATAAACTTCCTGGTTGGAAATCTACAATAAGATGAAAAACCTACCGCAAAACACATCAGAATCGTCTCGCCAGGATTCGTATTTGCCAGGACCATCTGAGGCACAAAGGCGGGACAGTTCTGAATAAGTATCACATGTCGACTTTTTGTCTCTCTTTTGGCAATACTCATCAATGCAGACCTTTTTGTAGTCACTGGACAAGGCAGAAACCTTTGTACATTCCTCAAAGTAGGTTCCAATAATTTTGTTACAGTACTGCAAAACAAAATATGAAGTTTTAATAAAACATTAAAAATGGGCAAATGAATATTTAAGAAGAAATCAATTCAGAAGTACTTTTTTGCATAACATCCCATAGTTTTGACAGGGAGGATTGTTGGATGCTGGTTGAAATGAAGAATTTTTAAGGATTATAGTAGATACAGTCACTCTTAAGATAGTACTTCACTTGTGGCATTTGAGTTGCTATAAAACAACTTCAAAAACTATACCTGAATTTATTCCAAATTTCTCTAAAGATGACATGAGATTTAAAACTTGAGAAAGTGGAAGAAGTGAGAAAAGGAGAGATTGATATCAGAAATTGAATGGTAAATGATTGATAATACAATAGACACAAGGGATATTGGCCTTTTAACTGTTAGTTTGCTTATATTTGGTGAGCAAACGTTGACAGTAAAATATAGTGACTTTGTTTTCTTGGCATGGGCTATGTAAGTTTGCTCTGGAAACAATATATTTGTTCTCATGTTGGTTCAGAAAGTAAAAACATTAATAAATTAAAAAGTTCAAATTTCAATATATCTTAACTACTGCATAACAATCTCCTATTTTACCAATTTTTGTTTGTTTTTGTTTGCTTTCTTTCAGGAAATGTGAAAGTTATTGCCAAACAAATGCACGATTTGCACTAATTAAGTTCTGAGACAATTGATAATATTCTCCAAGCAAGATACAAAATAAAGTTAAATAACACCTTCAAAGATTGTTTTTTTATCTATTGTTCTTTATTATCTTTATCTATAAATTATAGGTCCCTTTCAGGCAAGAAATATAACATTGAATATAATATAACATAGATAATACCAGGTCTTAATATTGTAGGTCTTTATCAAGTATTCATTGGCTTTAACATAAACTTATATAAACATTCAACTAACATTTTTAAGCAACAGGGCTAACTTCTCACACAGTGTGCAACTACCACAACAAATAAGACATTATCACACAACTCATACATAATCTTATAGAAAACATGTGAGAAAAACATGGGAAATCATAATAGATGGTGTCTTATCGTAAGAACCAACGAGTGACATAGGAAATGAAAGAAAGAGAAGGCATTCTAAATGCAAAGAGGGTATCACAGGAAAGAGAGTAGATGATCTTGTATAACGTCATGGTTTAATTTTATTTGCTAGATGGTTATAAATGCATTGTCAATAAAACAAAAATCTCTTCTATCTTTTGATTTTGTGAATTTTGTTCTAGGTTGAAACTGGAACATGTGAATGTTCATTCAGTCATCAAATGAACCTTTGAAATTCAACATAACACAATGTCGGAAAATGCACAGAGTAAATAATGACTATTTTCAATTGTAATAAAAAATATTACCGGTAGCTTTTTCAAAAAGAAGGTAAAGGATATGAAGGATGACAATTCAGACTGGTTCTCTGGGGCAAAAGTAAGAAAGCAAGAACAGAAACTAGTTCCTAGGGACAGGGTACATGGATTTCTAAACTGTAAGAGTCAAGTTAGTACCCATGAGGAGATAAATAATGCAGAGGTGAAACATGTCAATTTACAGACAAATTAAAACACCATGCAAAGGGAATTAGAATTGTCACACTAATACATAGTTAATGTTAGGAAGAACGTTAATTTGTCATCTCTAGTTAGACTAAAGCTCACACTACAGGAACATTAGAGGGGAAGCAGTCACAGAATTCTAAGATGTGAAAGCTGAGAAAGGAGGCTGGCTATCTAAATTGAAACCCAGGGGAATAGTGCAGAAAATTTCTATTAGATGAAATACTAATTTCTGGGTGTAGGGGGCAATGGTAAGATATGTACAGAAATACCTTAATAAAAAAAATGAAAAAAAATACTAATTTCTTACCTCTACTCCAGCTTCACAAGTTTCATAGGTTTTACTAGTAGCTTGAGGACAATCATCAGAAATTTTACTATTGTCAATGTGCTCATTTATATCTTCTCCTTAAAAAGAAAGCAATGTTTGATTCACAGTATGCATCACATCTACACATTATCGCCAAACTAAACATAGATTTGACAACATATAGACATATGTTTATTTTAACATTTTTTTCCATTCTTTAGACAAATGCAAAGTGTTGTTACAGTTATCCAAACATGAACATTTACTTTGTAATTTTCTTTTGGGAAGCAATATTCTTGTACATAATACATTGAAATCTTACCTGGAGTGGTGTTGAAATTACCACAAAGACCGCAAGTTGGGTATTGCTTGTGAAGAGTGAGCTTTAAAAGAAATGGAAATGTATATATTTATAAACTATTGAAAATATCTTAAGACAAGTTTTACTCAAATCAAAGAACATGGTTCTTTGTATTTTATTCTATCTAAGCTGGTTACTGAGGGATGTACTATAGGGTGTGTGATTTTTAAGAACCTGGCTCTAGAATTTGGAATAAATCCCAACTTACCACTTACTAACCATGTGTCTTTGAGAAGGTTATTTAACTTTTTCATTAGAATGAATCTCCTGAATTCCATCATCTTTAAAATAAGATTAATAATAGTATGTACTATTATCAAGATGTTTTTAATATTAAGATAATGAATAGTACAATGACAAACGCATAGAGATTGCTCAGTAAACTTTAGATCTGGTTTTATAATATATTGTTTTTGTAACTAAAAGCAACAAAAAATAGCATAGGATTATAAGATAAACTTACTGAGAGTGTGTTATTTTTGTCCCACAGTAAAGACAAAATTCCTCTACGGCTGTTCAGGACATTATATTCTCCGTATTTTTTAATGTGAATCAACTTGTTGTTATATGGTATCTGTACACTGAAAAGTATAAACATACAAGTACATACAAATGTAAAAAGTATTCTAATAACACCTTTATCTGGTAATTAATTTTTCTATAGTTAGAAAACCTGTCTAGTAATTATGAAAGTTTTATTTTTTATATCATTTCAGAAGAGATACAATGGCTATTTTCCAATATTGGAAAGACTTTTAAAGAACAATGAATAAATCTTTGGGACTTTGGAGTAATTAATAACAACAACAACAACAGAACACAGTGGTTCAGTATAAGAAAATAATGATGAAATAATTCTAAATGTTCACAAACAGAATAGTATGCCACATTTTATTACCTGGTAACTATTTAAATATGCTATTTCTTCCAAATGTAAATTACTATGTCTGGAAATCATGGCCTAAGGGCTTTAATCTATTATAAAACCTCAAGTTTCTATTTAATGTTGAACATACAAATGAAAATTGAAACATTCTTTTAACAGTTTTTTTTTAATACATACGTTGCCCAAAACTGAGATACTCAAAATAGTCAACTTCTTTTTTCCCTACCTTGTTACAGAAACAAATATATTTTATAATCCCACATATATCTGTATTAAATAATTACCAAACTCCTTTCCAAAAATGTATTAAAAATATCAACATGCTTTAAAATAGGAAAAGAGTACATCATCTCTCACTATCTCGTCCCTATTCAACTTTTTTGTTTGTTTTGCTTAGGTTACTTCAAATAATTCTACAGCATTTATCCAAACACTACCACATTTACCTTTCTCCATTAACTAAGAGGGTATCACCAGATATGGAGATGTCATTATTGTCAATCAAAACCATTATTTTTTCAATCTCACTATCACTGTTTCGTTTGATCTCAATATTGAAATCTCCAGATTCAACGCAGTGGCGGCAGAAAGTGTATGTGCATGATGACTCGAAGGAAAAGATATGGCCATTAAAAGCTTTGTACGCTCCTTGGTCCCAAGTAGCAGCTTCACCTGTAAGATATTTAGAATAAAATATTCATAATTATTCAGACAATTAATGTACTATCTAGTTCTGATTTATTAAAATGTTTATTCACCAAGATTTTAAAAATCACTGAAAGATTCTACTCTCACAGCCATTAGCTTTATTCATTACTTTTCTTTCTCACATACTGCAAAAACACACTCAAAGTAGCACCTGAGTCCTTGGGAATACCCAAAGTTGGCTAACTGGCAAAACAAAAGCCGAGTCCAGTTTGGCTCACTGGATAGAGCGTCGGGCTAAGGACTGAAAGGTCCTGGGTTCGATTCCGGTCAGGGGCACGTACCTTGGTTTTGGGCACAAACCCCAGCGGGGGGGGGGGGGGGGGGGTTGTGCAAGAGGCAGCTGGTCGATGTTTCTCATCGACGTTTCTAACTCTCTATCCCTCTCAATTCCTCTCTGTGTAAAATCAATAAAGCATATTAAAAAAAAAAAGATGAATAAAACATCTTGTTTCCATTAGAAAGGGGAAAAGGAGTGTTTACTATGGGGAGGAATCTATGGAGGGAAGTGGTGGTCTGCTTAATTGTTTTGCTCTTTATACACGCAGTCTTTTTAATGTCTGCGTTGGTTAACATTTTTATCAAATGAGTGTAAAGAATTCTATTATTTATATATATATATATATATATATATATATATATATATATATATACAATTTGCACATGTGTACTTGTGTATAAATGTGCATATCTACAGTATTTATATGTATATAGTGTCTTTGTATGTATCTTTGAAGAAAAAATAGTACTGATGTAATGCTATTCACCCATACAACGAACAAATAGATGATGGCAAATTGGTTACTTTATAACCTCACTAGAGGCCTAGTGCATGAATTCATGCACCAGTGGGATCCCTCAACCTGGCCTGTGGGATCAGGTCGAAACTGGCTCTCTGATATCCCCTGAGGGGTCCTGAATTGCAAGGAGGTGCAGGCCAGGCCGCGGGACCAACTGGTACATGGGAGGAGTGTGGGAGGTTGGCCAGCCAGGGAGGGACTGTGAGAGGGCTCCAGGGCAAATCCAGCCTATCTAGCTCAGTCCTGATTAACTGGACCCCAGCAGCAAGCTAACCTACCAATTGGAGCATCTGCCCCCTGGTGGTCAGTGCTCCTCATAGCAAGTGGTTGACCTGCCTTAGCATATAATTAACATATTACACTTTGATTGGTTAAATGGCTGATTGGATGACTGGACACTTAGCATATTAGGTTTTTATTTTATAGGATTAGGTACTAGCTTAGGTATATCAATATGAATAAGAATCACAATAATTTTTACTTACCAATAATTGTATTTGTTTCTGAGTATGTGGGAGTTGCTTCTGGAATATGAGATCCTTTTTCTATTCAATACAATGCATAGGTTAATTAAATTTCAGGATATATATATTAATTTTAAATATACAGTTCATGTGGGCATCTATATGGAAATTAAGAAGTTGGTACTAAAATCCATCAATGGGGTTTTATTCTGAATATATAGTTTTATTTTGTGAGAGCTGTGATTTGCCAAGGTCATATACATAATTATCTCTGAAGTTCATATTTTTTCTTGGGACAATCAGCCATAGTAAACTCAGAAATTAAGATCTTATTCATTATGGGTGTCCACAATTACAAATACATGTTACTTCCCTAACAGAACTATTTTTTCCAACTATAAGTTTTTATTGGCCATTGCCCAAACAGACCAAAGATATAGTATATATTAAACCAGTCTACTATATAATACTATAATTCAATGATCTATATATAAAGAAAAATGAATTTTCCTGATCAAAGGGAAAAATAAGTATACCATGAAATTTGTTTCCCATGACTATTTATTTCTAATACACTGGCCCTTTTATGTTATCAAGTAAATTTATAAGAAATCTTGGAGCAATGTCTAAATGCAAGTATAATAAAACAATAACAAAAGTAAAGATTTTTATATAAATCTAAAACATTTTTCACAATGCCATTTATTGTGTATCTTGAAGCCACTTTTCTTCACAACAGGTTGACTTTACTAGGAGTGAGTGGAAGTAGATTTAACTTTTTATTCAAAACTAAATTTTAAAATAATATATCTAAAATGATGTAGAAATTACACTATATTTTATTCAGATTGACTTAAAATGATGTACTCTCTCTTATCCATGAAATTGTTTCAAATAATCATTTGGTCATCTAAACTTTAGTACTCAGAAAAGCACTTAGAAACTCAATTCAATATGAGAAACACATAATAGGATATTATTGATTTACTAGTATTATTACTTATACTTTATGTAGATATGTACTTTTTTTTAAAACTGAAGTCATAACTTAAACTACCTGGAGTACTGGGAGGTCCCGTGGTACTGCCATCAGATGAGCTTTTCACACCTATTTAAAACAAAATGATTAAGTTGTTTATGTGTGTCTTTTAGTTGTGAAAAATGAAAAAGGTTTTAAAATCTGATGAAAAAACTATAGATCCCATTTTAGCAAAGCTAATGCTAACACATTTAAAATCACGTGAAGCTGCATAAGATAGATAGATAGATAGATAGATAGATAGATAGATAGATAGATAGATAGATCGATCGACAGAGAGAGAGAGAGAGAGAGAGAATTATGCACTGAACAACCTGCTGGAGTAACAAAATGAAATGCCTTGCCACTAAATGGACTGATACAAAATTACTCTGTTCCAGATCAATGTCCTTAAAACTTATTCAGAAAAAAGGTCAGGATTGCAGAGAAAGGATTCCAGGTTTCCTATCCCAGTTTCAGTCAAACTTACTCCCACTTTAAATTATTTTACATTTGGGAAATCTAGCTGAAATTTCAAAATGTCAAATGAACAAAGGGTTCTGCATTCTAACAGCTGGAAGTGTGAAAATCACTCATCTAGATGAACAAAGATATCCATCTCAAGATGTGAAACGTCAAGGGAACCACAATCTGCCATTTCAAAGCCACTAGGTTTATTGCCATGAAATACACTACCAGAAAGAACACTAATCAATAAAAGTCTGTCTGATTGAGCAAAATGAAAGCAGTTGAAAGCTGACTTTGAGCAGAAAAACCTCAAATTAATAATTACTACACAATAGAAAGATAAGAGGCAATTACTTCTTAGTACATTTCTCAGGGACAAAACCTAAATTTGTATACCTGAACTAATGGCAGCAGATCTCAGGGTCAGAAATTCTGGCTTCCTTAAACCATTTGTACCAACTGTGCCTAAAGGAAGTCAGTGGCACTAAATAATGGGTGATTTTAAATTTCTCAGTTCTGTTGAAGTGTTGACCTCTAAATCGATGTCTAAAACTTAAGAAAAGCACAAAATTATTATTTTTTTTCTATATGACCAAGACTTTTTTAAACAGATTGAATTGATGACCAATTTTGACTGAGGTCAACCATTATTACACTACACTGTATCTAGTTCTAATTAGACTTCTCTAAATTTTCAGAGGTCCAATTACTAAATCCAACACAACATGTTGTACTGATGCTACCTGCTAATTTTTAAAAAAGATTGTCACCAGGAAATATTTAAATACATCTTATGACTCTTTGCTTTTTATGCACAAAACCTGAAGAGTAATCTCTAGAACTTGATTTTCCAGTGTTTCCTATTTCATTTCAACAAAAGCCTTTTTGTTCAAGACCACTGATGACAACTCCACATGACAGAAATACTAAGACCAAACAAACCTTCTCTTGACACCAAGTTTAAAATTAAAGGAAAATGAAACTGTTGTTAGGATCAATCAGCAAAGGATGTAAATTATTTATTTGTTTGTTTCTTTTTAATAGAGCCCGAATCAGAATTTCTGAGCCACTGACATGGGAGCCAAAACCCATGGATTTATGCACAAACTTTTTGCTGTTCTTCCCGTTTCCACCAACCTCCACATCTTTTGAGATAAATAGCTCTGACACAAAAAATATCTAGATTTACTGTACTTGATTGACTTATCTTTCTTTCACTTGCTTCAATTCTTTAATATAAATTTCCATTTATCCACACTTTTATGAACCTATTGTACTTTTTCCTGACATTTGTTTTTCAAGAAAACTAGTTCGAATATGAGTAATAGAACTTGTAAAGTTATAGGGTAATATAACTTATAAAGCATTGCAAACATCATAGAAACATAAGACCAAAAGGTTTTTGTTCTTATGTCAAAACTTGTGAACAAGAGAAATTATTTAGCAAGAGAATTTTTTAAAAAAATATTTATTGACGAGAGCGAGATAAAGAGAGAGAGAAAGAGAGAGAGAGAAAGGGAGAGATAGAAATATTAGTTGGCTGCATTTGCATGCCCCTACTGGGAGTCAAGCCCAAAATCCCAGGCATGTGCCCTGACTTAGGATGGGGGGCAGGAAGAACCAATGACCTCTTGATTCATGGGATAATGCCTAACTAACTGAGCCACACTGGCCGAGCAGGAATGAGAGACTTTAAGTGGCTTTCCCCAAGTCCACAGAAGGTTCCTGAGAAATCCTGAGGATAGAAACTGGATAACTCCCCTCATTAAAGCATTCTATCCTTCTGCCTCTTTATTAAAACGTTTAAACTCCTGTTGAGGATAACACAGATCCTTTAAGAATCAAGCGTAGCTTAAAAATCTTCCCCCTGTGTTCCTCTAACAGTAAGTCTGTAGTTGTCAAAAACACGACCAATCCCTGCTTTGCTCATGGATGATTTTTTTCTACCAAAAGAACTTAGAATGCTGGCAGCACAATTAGAGCCAGCTCCTTTTTTTTTTTTTTTTTTTTTTTTTTTGCATTCTCATCAAATCCACTTGGGCCAGATGGATCCTTACCAGCTTCATTTTTATTTGAATCAATGTAATCAGTGTCACTAGTAGTCGTACCACCAGAGTCCCCGTAGTCAGAACCACTTGCCGTGCTTGTTTCCTCTGCAAAAAAATACTATCGTTATTAGAGAAAAGTTGCATTCATTGACTAGTCACTATATATACTGCTTGAACTACGCCTACATTTCAACTGTAATGTATATCCCCCTTCCTCTCCATGTATCTTTCCACAGATGCTTCCACATTGTGTAACCAGGGGTGTGCATGGCACCCAGTTGGCCAAGAGATTTGATGGAATTCCATTAGTGTTTCATTGAGTTCTGTATAACATGAACAAACAATGAACCGTCTCACTATGGTAAACACATGTGAATGATCATTAGTCATACCAAGTTTGTCAATTCCAAAACAGATGAACGGACAGACAGGAAATGGTGTCCTTCCTGAAAACATCTCAACTGCACCCTTCCACCCAAGGCTGTTTCTCCCTTTTCAGATATCATGAAATGAACTCAAATGTTAGATTTGAACTCAAATGTCAAATGTGGTATGAAATATTGAAGTTATTTTCCTCACTGAATCTCCTTTCTCATTTATGAAGAGCTATGAAATATAGATGTTCGGGGACAAGACAGGTAAAGTAAAAGCCTGAATCGACCAATAAGGAGTAGTTTATTAACCAGAAAGGACATGCCTCATCTAGAGAAATTTAATCCCCCAAAAAAGAAAAATTGAGAGACTATAAACTGTTTAGAAACCCTGCTTTCTTCTATCACTCAGCAAATTAACTATGAAAGTTAAAAGAGAAAATACTGGTATAGAAAATGAATTGTGGTTGCAGACAGAAACATGAGTAGAGAAATTAAATTTGGGTCCGGAAAGCATTTTAAATTAGTAACTTATACATTATAAAATGACTGATCATCATGATAATGGCACTACGTAGAAATATAACAGGAGAAAAGAAAAGGTATCAGGGGAAAGTTTGGTTTAATGTACAATTCTTTGCTAAAATTCTCTAAAGACGGAATTCATCACTTTCAATGGCACTGGTATTAGTGACTAGATTATTCCTAATCCACTGTTGCTATTAAGGCCATGAACCTCAAATAAAACAAAGATGATCAGGTTCTCCCAAGTGAAAAAGAAACCCCTGTTTCCTAGGCAACCATTTGTCTCTAGCTGTACCTGTTCCGATGTCCTCTAGCTCTAAACTCTCAGTGTCTCTCCGCTCTCGCCGCCTGCCCTCAGCCTTTCCTGGAGAACCATCTTCTGTGTTGAAATACGAAACAGTAACAGATTTCCATCTGTCTGACTCATCAAAGGATGAACCTCCAACCAGCAAATCACCTAGTGTGAGAACAGGAGATTTCATTTGAAAACAGTATTGCTGGCACAATAAGGTGATTTGATTGAAACACTATGAAAAGCCATATTTTATTTTCTATCAGCCTAGTTTTTCTGGCAGCAATTGAAACAACACATGCTACTGATTGACTTAATCACCATAGGCACATCTTTTTGCCTTAGTTTTAAGACTTCAAGAAAGATGAATACAATGGTGATGGAAGGAGACTTAATTTGGGTTGGTGAACACACAATATAATATATAGATGATGTAGTCTAGAATTGTACCCCTGAAACCTATATAATTTTGTTAACCAATGTCACCCCAAATAAATTCAATTTAAAAAGGAGTTGAATAGAGCTGGGAAGATGCATCAGATGTGTCCTAGAAATTTTTCTGTGGACAGGGCAGGGACTTCCCTCTGTTTCCTCCTCCATTGCTAAGCTCCAAGTTTCAGTGTCCAACTTTCCCCCATCAAAATACTAGTGTGGACAGTCAAATCCACACTAACCTTGGCTTAGTAATAACTGATAATTTTAAGATAACATACCTGTTTCTCTTTTCCTTATATCTGCAAAGAAAAAGATTAAAATGTCTACTCATAATTTAATGGTAGCATTCACCTCTTCAAGTCTTAGCTGAAAAGTCATCTTAATGAGGCATACTCTGAGGATTTAAAATTGCAACCCCATCCCATTCTAACACTCCGAACTACTTTTATTCAGTCCAGGATTTTATCATCTTGTCATATACCATGTTACTACTTACAATGTTTATTGTTTATTGACTGTTCATTCTACATTTTATGCTCCATAAACTTAAGGTGTTTTTTGTTTTTTGTTTTGTTTTGTTGCTTGTGTGTGCTGCTGTTTTGGTTTGGGTTTTAGGTGTTTTTTTGTTTTTGTTTGTTTGTTTGTTTGTTTGTTTTTGCCTGTTTTATTCTCTGAGACATCTCAAGTGTCTAGAACAGTGCCTGAAACACTAAGGACACTCAAGTAATATTTACTTAGCAAATGCATTCAACAACAAAACACTCTTGTTAAGGTAATAATACACTATATTACATGAGGTATTTTATGCTCTCTGTCATACCACTTATATATTTTTTGAAATCTCGCAAATAAAATTAAAATACTTTAGAAGTGATAATGACTTAATGAATACACTATTCCAATAAAGTTGTGGCAAACATGAATTTTGGTCACTGACAAGACAAGAAAATGAAATTCATGATTTATACATAAAATTTGAAGACTATGTAAAAATAGGTACAAATAAAAATAAGACATAATTCTCCCTAAAGAAAATAAAGGAAAAGAGACGCCCCTCCTCTTTTGTAGATACTTTACTTTAGAAAACTTGTGAGCTCTTTATCTACCTTTCTGATCTAAAAATGCCTTATAAGAAAAATATAAAAGTAATCTTGGGCTATTTTGATTGTTGTATACATTAGACTGGAATTATAGTAAATTTATATTGGTATTAGCAAAAATATTATTGTTAGATTTAAGAAAAAAAAAATCTATGAAAGCAATATCAATTTGCTATGGCTTTTTATTTTGCTGGCTAGGGAAACAAAATAATGAATAATATTCCATGATGTTCAATTGCCCAAAGGAATCAGTAGTAAAACTGTTAGGACTAGATTGAGTTTAATTAAAATAGATCCCTAAGGAATTAATACCAGAGTACAAAATGAGAGCATTTGGTTCAATGAAAATATAGAAAAGTAAAACCTTAAATCCACATCCACATTTCTCATCTAGGCACGTGATTTTAGAAAAGCTAATAATCAAACCAATTTTCCATTTCAAATGTCACCACCTTATAAACAACTTATAAATATTAAAATGTCTGACCCAAAATATACAAAAATACACTAGAATATGTTTGTTTGTAACAATAAGGAAGATTTCATGCAATGTTTTAGCGATTTTCCCAGTAAGATATGCCTTCTTTTCAAAGAAAAGCACTGCCACTATGTTGTTACTTGGTATAAAGAGTATAAGAAAAGAAAACCAAATAATTTACCTGTTCTGTTTTTAGCTACTTCATCATCTAAAGAAGAAAAAAAAGAAATTGCTGTCATTACTAGCATATTTGACAGATTTGATAATAAAAAGTGAATCTTGATTGCAGTCACTTCTTGTCCTTGGGAGGTATTCCCACAGAGATAAGCTCATTGAGTTCAACACTCAGACATGAATATGGAAATTATCCTTTAAACATGGTATGTCTATACCCCTTCAAAACAACCTTATAAAAAAAATACATGTGTCAGTCCCCCCGCCACTTTAAAGGACAGCCTAGATGCATGAATTAGAAAGCAGCAAAACACAATAATTCTTGGATGATTGCAAAGGTGCTTCACAGCATTTATTGTTATTCAGTGGGTGAAACGCAGATGTTTTAGTGAACAGATTTTTTTCATGTGACAAAAATACTGTGTAAACTAAATTCACTTAATTTGAATCAAATTACCTCAATTTTTATTTATAACTGGATCCCATAAAATTAATGTGCACATAGTTTACAAATGGTTTGAGGGTTATTATGGTTAACCAAAGTGAGTTTTCTTCATATTTAAATGAGTAGCATATAAGTTTGCAAACCTATCAAGCTTTAGTAAGTATAACTGAGTTAATGACTCACAATAAGAGTATATACAACATTTGGCATAATTTGCATATAAAGATAATTTTATTTTAAAAATCAAAATCATTCTTATCTACATAATTTTCTTAACAATTATGTGAAGTTAAATACAACAGAATGGCAACAGAATTTTGCATAAAATTGCATATTAATTATATACTCAAAAAACATTTTAGGTAACATTTTTATTTGGGGACTTAATGGATTGCAGGTTGTTGGTTAATTTTCAATGCTTCTCCATACTCTATAATTTTTACAAATTTCCTAAACCCATTCTGATCACATGATTCAAGTAAAAGTCAAAGCATATGGTCAAGATAAACTTCTAAGATAAACTAAGATAAACTTCTAAAAATTATAACTGTCCCGGAAAGTCAAGGATTTGTGGTCAGCAAACCTATCTCAGACCTATAGGTGTAAATTAAGACGAACAGCAAACACAGCCAGTTAAAGATAAAGGGTTTCCTATATGTGCTGATAAATTGTTACCAAAACAAAATTTTGTATACTTACACAAATACATGCACACATATTTACCTGGAGGCTAAGGTGAAATGCTTTACAGATATGGTTTGAAGAGAATATAAATGTTTCTAAAAAATGTATAATAACATATCCTCCATATAGGTTAAATACCTGGAAGAGTCTCTCTAAAATATAAGTTGCAGTCAAAAGTCATCCCCAAATCTTCTTGCAAATAATAGAGTTATCATAAAACCCATGCATGAATTTTATCACCCTGAAAAAACCCATAGTGTCTCAGAGTGCACCTATTACTACAAATACTAAGCTAATAAACTTGGATTGATGGTGTTCTCACCCCAGTTGATGAAAGAAGTAAGATTTGGAACTATGTATAAAAAAAGCAAATATAATGATCCTATCAGGATATAAGCTGGATGTTCAACGGAAGTAGGAGAGATAGAAAGGCAAATCAAAAGCAGATGCAGTAACTCAGAAACCATCTTTGGAGTAGGGACCAACAGTTTTGTTCAGATCAGTAGATCCCAAGGGCAGCATTGCTTATATGTATTGAGATAACTGCTATTCATTTTGATGTCCTCAAACAAAGCTGAAACTATGTTTGCCCCAGCCAGTTTGGCTCAGTGAGTAGAGTCTCAGCCTGTGAACTGAAGGGTCTTGGATTCAATTCCAGTCAAGGGCACATGCCCAGGTTACGAGCTCAATCCCCAGTAGTGGGTGTGCAGGAAGCAGCCGATCAATGATTTGCTCTCATCATTGATGTTTCCCTCTCTCCCTCTCTCTTCCTCTCTGAAAGCAGTAAAAATATTAAAAAATAAACAAAGTTTAAACTATGTTTAGAAGGCCCCTATCTTCTTGGGTAAGACAAAATATGTGTGGATAATTTCAGAAAATGTATCTTGTAAAGGATTTGGTTACTTGCAGAAAGAAAAAAATCTTTTAGGCATTAAAAAATCATATTTATTATTCTAAATTATTTTATCAATTCAAAACAGATATACACTGAATGCATGTCCCGTTTTAGATGCTGTTCTCAGCATTGTGAATACAGACTGACCAACATTGATCAAAATTCTATCTTTGAGGAGTTCACAGTTCTGTGGGATATGTGAGAAAAGAGCCCTGGCAGATCACTCACAAAATCAAGTGTGTATGAAACATCAATTTTCCATATTCCATGTTGCTGGGAATATAAATTGGTGCAGTTATGGAAAACAACTTGTAGGTTTGTCAATAAATAAAAAATAGAACTACCATGTGATCCAGCAATTCCACTTCTGGGTATTTATCCAAAGAAAATGAAATCACTGTCTCAAAGAGATATCAGCATCTTTGCACATTTTTCAGAGTAGACAAGACCCACAAACAAACTAAGTAACCATTGACAGATGATGGCTAAAGACATGGGATAGTATTCAGCCATAAAAAAAGGAAACCCTGCCTTTTGTGACAACATGGATGGACCTTGAGGTTATTATGTTAAATGAAATAAGTCAGACAGAGAAAGACAAGTATTATATGGTCTCCCTTATATGAAATCCGAAAACCTCTCGCTCATGGAAACTAAACATAAAATGGTGGTGGCCAAGAGTTTTTGGTCAGGCGATGTGGGAAGATATTGACCAAAAGTACAAACTTCCAGTTATCAGATGAAGTCTGGGGGATCTAATGTACAGTATTATGACTATAGGTAATAATATTGTATTACATACTAAAATGTCACCATGTGTGTAGATCTTAAATGTTCTCACCACAAAAAATAGTTATTATGTGAGGTGATAGAAGTGTGACCTAACCTTAGTCTAATAATCATTCCTCAATGTATATGTATATCAAATCATCCAATTACACTGCATACCTTAAGCTTATACAATATGTCAATTATATCTCAATATGGCTGAAAATATTTCTGTGTCAAAAGCAGGCTCAGAATACACATTGAGATCTCTAAGATCAATTTCTGAAAGGTACTGACCTGACTTCAGGTTAAAAAGTAGGGCTTCACCATCTGTAAAAAATAAAAAAGTAAAAACATCATTTTAAAATTATGGCATATTTTTAAGACAAGGAAATTAATCTTCTTTTTTCATTCTTTTTTATAAGTGCAATATATGCTATCATCTTTTTATATCTAATAATTGTTATATTTCAATATTAACTTGTTATTTTGCAGGTTTTTATTTATTAAATAACATCTATATAGATCTAAGTACTGCATTTACCTGTCAACATACTTAAAGTTTCCAATGTCAACTCATTCTTGGAAATATATAACCAAACAAAGTAAACCCACAAATTGATTAGTATTTTATATCCTTGTAACACTATTAAAATCTTTTACAGCTTTCAATCTGATCTAAATTTCTCCTGATTTTATGTCCCCTAAACATTTTTGGTTAATGTTTACAAGTAGTGAATTAAATTTAAAAGAAAGAAAGAAAGAAGATCAACTATAGATTTTACTCTACTGCGAGGATGGGATATGCTGGGGGAAAAATAAGAATTAAATATACATATATATTTCATGCCAAATCTACATCTCCTATCACTGGAGTTTTTCCACTTAGCTAAGGAAGTGTGTTTTTGTTTTTTTCTTCTTTCCTTCTATTCACTGATGGTTGGTTAAACAATACTACCTTCTTTACCTTCCAGCTCTCAAGCCTTCCCATCCTATGATCTACTGAAAATCAAGAAAGTCTGGTTTGGAACAGAAACCTCATTGACAAGGAGGAATAAAAAGACACTTGAAAGATTCTGCAAAAAACAGTTTTACAGGTTTTTCTATATTTCCTACCATAAACTTAAAAATAAATATATAAAAACTCTGAATTATATCACTAAATCACTAACTTAACAAATTATTTGAAAAGAATGCATTTTTACTCTATTTAAAAAATAAGAAATGCATTCATGCAAAGGCAAAAATGTTTATGTGTATGCAAAGGAGAAGCAAAAAAAAAGATAACAAAATGCTAATAAGATTATGAAAATCACTATTACTTAAAGCAACTATTTTCTAAAGGTCCATCAGGTGATTTCCCAGGTGAAAAAGTTTAAGGATAGAAACATTTTCTCTTAATCTTAACAAAAAATTGCAGTCCCCTCTATTCTGGCTTCTCATAAAAATGTAAATTATATCCTACTCCTAAGTTTAGAAAATACGTTTTAAGTGTATATATAAAATGAGTCTTCTCCCTTTTGCAGACCTTCCTTCTTTGTTTGGATGTTAATGTTTTTCTGCCCCTTTCAAAAACAGAACTAATTGGCAAGAAGTGCATTTGTTTCTAACTTTTTTTCTTCTTCATTTTTCTCAAATTTTTTAATTAACAAAATTAATCAAAGATGCCCTACCTTTCAATTAATTTCAGAAATCAGTTAATTGATTTTTTTAAATATCCAGGGAAGATCTTAGTTTAAAAAATTTTCCCTACAAAATGTTTTTTGGTGATGAGCCAGTCTTTTAATTTGTGATATTTTCATGATTTGTGAAACAGCAATTACTAACAGTGCAGGTCTTTAGTCTTAATGTGGCTATAACTTCAAAATAGTCATTAAAGGATCAATTGTGATAAATATTAGCAACAAACACTACATACATCTTGAGTAACCTATTCACGGATATTTCTAAGCAGATATATCATGAAGACAGGCTGGTTAAAGCTGAAATAATGCCCGATAGGTTGAAAATCCAAGTGTGTGTTTTTTAATTTAATATATTACTCTAATTTATTAGAGTCTAAAATGTTGAAAAAAATTTCCAAGGACAAAAATGTTTGAAGTAGAAAACACCCAACATTGAAGCAAATGTATACCTGGATCTATCACATTTGAAAGGATCTTTCAGTTAGTCCCTTACCTTTGCAGAAGACACAAAGTGTCACAACCAAGTACAAAAAGGTCAACTTCATAGTAGAAATTTGGGACCTAGAAATAGAGACAGGTCATCCTGGGAAACAGATCCACAGAGTACCCTCAGACTAGAACTTTTATACCCACTCATGCCACCATCTCTCACCATGGGCGAGGCGTGGTAACCTTAGTGATGACAGAACAAAGGTAAATATCACAGCATGCCAAAGACGAAGTCCATTTCAAGTCAGGTTTGTGTCTTATTTATGTGACATCTTCTGTAGCAGACCCAGTCAAGTTCATGCCAAGCCCATCCCTGTGCAAATAGCGAAGGCAGGAACCAAAAGCCTCAGGATTAAATACCATACAGGCTGTTGATATGCATTTATCTGTACCTATTCATCGTTGCACAAGCCTTAATACCTCAAGAAACTCAAATATTGTAATTAAATATTTCAACTGCCTCTACCTTCACAAAAATTATATTTTAAACATTAGACTACCTTGAAACAAAGAACTCTTTATTTATTGAAATGTCAATAGATATTTTGAGAAATGTTTAACCCTCACAGAGATATAGGTATAGATATTGACATACTAAGGTATATAAATGCACCATGGCTATAGAAATAACATTATCATTCACAGGATACATAATGCTCCAGCAAGATACATTTTTATCATGAACTTCATAATCCTATATATCCTATATATACTATATAATAAAGAGGTAATATGCAAATTGACCCTCACACCCTCACACAAGATGGCTGCCCCCGTGTGGTCACAAGATGGCCACCACAAGATGGCCGCCAGTGCCAAAACCAGTTTGTCTCAGTGGATAGAGCATCAGCCTGTGGACTGAAAGGTCCCAGGTTCGATTCTAGTCAAGGGCATGTACCTTGGATGCGGGCACATCCCCAGAAGGGGTTGTGCAAGAGGCAGCTGATTAATGTTTCTCTCTCATTGATGTTTCTAACTCTTTATCCCTCTCTGTAAAAAATCAATAAAAATATATTTTTTTAAAAAGATGGCCACCAGGGGAGGCCAGTTGTGGGCAATCAGGCCAGCAGGGGAGGGCAGTTAGGGGTGATCAGGGCAGCAGGGAAGGACAGTTGGGAGTGATCAAGCTTGCAGGTGAGGACAGTTGGGGGCAATAGGGCCAGCAGGGGAGCAGTTAGGTGGTCAGGCTGACAGAGAAGTGGTTAAGGGAAATCAGGCAGGCAGGCAGGCAGGGGAGCAGTTGGGAGCCAGCAGTCCTGGATTGTGAGAGGGATGTCTGACTGCCAGTTTAGGTTAATTACCACAGGTCTAAACTAGCAGTTGAACATCCCTCAAGGGGTCCCAGATTAGAGAGGGTGCAAGTTGGGCTGAGGGTCACCTCCTCCCTTAGTGCATGAATTTTGTACACCAGGCCTCTAGTGAATATATAAATAAGTAGAAGAAATTAAAATGAGAATATCAGAAAAAGAAAGTTTTAAGACAGTAATAAAGTTAAATAGAAAGTACCATGCATGAATTTTATATGTAGATATTCTGGAGTGAAGGGAGGAAGTTCAAGTTAGGGTCTAAGAGGAAAATGTCTGGCCTGTGCTAAGCAAGGCAGAGAGGAGCAACAATCTAGGAATCCCCGTACCAACCAGGTGGGCCTGAAAAATAGAAGGGCCAATTCCTTCGCTTTGATGAGAATCTGCTTTATTTTTGCTATCATCACTACCAAGAAAAGACTTCAGTAGCTAAAGGGAAAAATTCTGTGTATTCTCTTCAGAAAAGTAGGAATAGCCCAGATAAGGGTGAAATACATATATAGACCCTTGCCTTCCCCTTTATCCACTCATTACCTGAGTAACCTTAAGGAAATAAACAGGTGGATAGTGAACACTTTTACTCATTTGCTCCCTGCTCTAAGAAAGGGATATTTCTATTTCTTTTTCTGTTTTTACTAAAAATAATATATTTTTATTTGCAGTTTTGTTGTGCTGTGAACTTTGCAGAAAAAAAAAAAAAGGAAATGTCACAAAACAACCAAAGAAAACTGAGGCTCCAAAATTGCATTCTTAGGAGCCAGTTATTATTATTGTTAGGCTTACAGGCCTATATATAATCCTCCCTATTATTTGGGGGGATAAAAAGAACAAGCATATTTGAAAGTAGCCTCTAAAGGACAAATGAGAGTGAGCATCTGAATGAGGTGCCAAGGGGTAGTTGAAGTTTGGAAACCGGATACTGAGCATACTCCTGTCTTTATTTGTCCATGAACTATCCGTTTCGCTCAGCTTGGTCCATAAATGCTCCATTCAGCAGCATCCTGAACTCATCAAACCCTCTGATTTATAGCTATCCAGCACTGGGTTGCTCTTTGAAAACTATTTTCTTTGTTCTTACCAATTTTTTTTCTTTTTTTTTTCATCAAATTTATTGGATTGACATTGGTTGATAAAATTTTATAGCTTTCAGGTGTACAATTCTATAATTCATCATCTATATATTGTATTGTGCATTCACCAACACAAAATTAAGTCTCTTTCCCATCCCCAATTATCTCTTATATACTCTCTCCTACTTTTCCCTACTCCTCTCCTGCAGAAAGTCACTGTTTGCTGATATTGTCAGAGCGCACTGAGGCTGATGGACCTTGGGCATTAGCAGAGCTGACGCTAAGCACCTTTTGAGTTAGTGATGGCTCAAGGTAATTCCCTAACCTGATAATCCTTTTACTGTTTACCAAAGTTTACCTTTGGTATGTATGATTTAGCCTGTATGCACAACTAAAGCGAAAATGTGTATTCAAGTAAATAAAAAGTGGGCTGGCCACATGTCAGTATGCTCTTCATAAAAAAGACACCATGGGCCCCCAGTGCCTTCTAAATTTATATTTATTGTATAGCATTTTCATATGTGCATCAGCCCCTCCTTCAGATCCTGAACCCTGCCATGCAGGTCGCAGCACCATTCCCATCTAGCAATCACTATACTTTTGTCTATGTCTATGACTTTTGTATGGGGTTTTTTGTTTAATCCCTTTACCTTTGTCATCAAGCCTAGCAACCACACTTCCCTCTGACAGCTATCAGTCTGTTCTCTATCTATCAGTCTGTTTCTGTTTTGTTGGTTTATTTTACTTATTAGATTCCACATATGAGTTAAATTATACGGTACATGTCTTTCTCTGAGTGGCTTATATCACTTAGGATATGCTCTCCAAGTCCATCCATGCTATTGCAAAGGGTGATATTTCCTTCTTTTCTATACCCAAGTAGTATTGTACTGCATAAATGTACCACAGCTTTTTTATCCACTCTTCTGATGAACACTTGGGCTACTTTTAAATCTTAGCTATTTTAACAATGCTAAGGATGCATATTCTTTCCAATTAGCATTTGGGTTTTTTTCAGATATATTCCCAGAAGTGGAATCACTGGGTCATAAGGCAGTTCTATTTAAAAAAAATTTTGAGCCGGGACGGGTTTGGCTCAGTGGATAGAGCGTCAGCCTGCGGACTGAAAGGTCCCAGGTTCGATTCCGTCAAGGGCATGTACCTTGGTTGCGGGCACATCCCCAGTAGTGGGTGTGCAAGAGGCGGCTGATCGATGATTCTCTCTCATCGATATTTCTAACTCTAAGGTAATTCCATACTATTTTCCCCAATGGCTGCACCAATCTGCATTCTCACCAACAGTTCACAAGAGTTCCCTTTTCTCCATCTCCTTGCCAGAACTTGATGTTTGTTGATTTATTTATGGTAGGCATTCTGGCAGATGTGAAGGGCTATCTCATTGTGGTTTTAATTTGCATTTCTCTGATGATTAGTGACATTGAGCATCTTTTCATATGTCTATTGGCCATCTGTATGCCCTCTTTGGAGCAATATCTATTCTGATAAGGTGGGATTTCTTTTATCTTGGGAGAAACGTGAAAAATATCATGGAGAGGATATTTTGTAAGGGCTGAAGCAAGAAAAATAAATGGGACTTGGACATGCAGAATCAGGAAAAGATTCTAGATGGAAAATGCATTTTGAACAAAGTCAAATGCAATTTCAAGCATTGTGAAGTCTCAACTCCAACTTCTCTCTTTCCAGGTCACTCATTCTAGTAGTCTAATTCCAACAGTCTTCTGGCTTCACTCTTCTCAGCAATTCAGATTCCCTCTTACGTGGTTTAAATACTATCACTTATCATTATTTCCTTGCATAAAATTTTAACTTCCTTGGCCTTGTTTATACTTGCTTGGAAAAACCCCAACCATGGTTTAAATGGCTTAAATGGAATTCCTCTCCTCTATATTTCATGTGGATTAATATGACAGGGTAAAAATACACAGTTATGCTAATTTAGGGTCGGCAACCAAGTAATTGCGGGTTTCACACATATATGGCTTCAGTTGAATTTTTAGGTTTGCAGACGTAGTACAAATGTAAAACACATTTTGTTATTTGATAGTTGGCTATTCAGCTGTTAATCAGTAAAAAAAAAGTTTTTTGATCTGTTTTGTAGTTTTCGTTTGGCGTTCGTTGAAAAATTGAAAATCAAAAGGAACATTTTCGTCATATTTTGCTTTTTTATTTCCGCAAAGGGAAAAACGCATCGCAAGCTCATAAAAAGTTATGTGCTGTTTATGGTGACGAAGCCTTAAAAGAACGGCAGTGTCAAAATTGG
This sequence comes from Pipistrellus kuhlii, assembly GCF_014108245.1. NCBI lineage: Eukaryota > Metazoa > Chordata > Mammalia > Chiroptera > Vespertilionidae > Pipistrellus > Pipistrellus kuhlii. The sequence continues at coordinate 35,287,947 of NW_023425529.1, read as the reverse complement.
TTTGCCAAATTTCGTTCTGGTGATTTTTCACTCAAAGATGAAAAACGCTCTGGTCGTCCAGTTGAAGTTGATGATGCCCTAATCAAAGCAATAATCAATCCGGACTGTCACAGTACAACACGTGAGATTGCAGAGAAGCTTCATGTATCACATACATGCATTGAAAATCACTTAAAACAACTTGGCTATGTTCGAAAACTCGATACATGGGTTCCTCACGAACTGAAAGAATCACAGTTAACGCAACGCATTAGCAGCTGCGATTTGCTAAGGAAACGTAATGAAAATGATCCATTTTTAAAACGACTGATAACTGGCAATGAAAAATGGGTTGTTTACAACAATATCAAGCGGAAAAGATCGTGGAGCAGGCCAGGTGAACCAACTCAAACAACATCAAAAGCTGATATTCATCAAAAGAAGGTTTTGTTATCAGTTTGGTGGGATTACAAAGGAATTGTCTACTTTGAACTCTTACCACCCAACCGAACGATCAATTCTGATGTCTACATTGAACAACTAACGAAATTAAACAATGCAGTTGAAGAAAAGCGGCCCGAATTGACAAATCGAAAAGGTGTTGTATTCCATCATGACAATGCAAGGCCACACACATCTTTGGTCACTCGGCAAAAATTAATGGAGCTTGGTTGGGATGTTTTGCCACATCCACCGTATAGTCCTGACCTTGCACCATCTGATTACTTTTTGTTTCGATCTTTACAAAACTCCTTGAATGGTAAAAATTTCAATAATGATGATGATGTCAAATCGTACCTGATTCAGTTTTTTGCTAATAAAAACCAGAAGTTTTTTGAATGTGGGATTATGATGCTGCCTGAAAGATGGCAAAAGGTCATTGATCAAAATGGGCAATACATTACAGAATAAAGTTATTTAGTTCCATGAAAAAATTGTCTTTGATTTTCTTTTAAAAATCCGCAATTACTTAGTTGCCGACCCATATTTTTCTTAAACCTGTTACCAAGTGTGCCCTTAAAATAGCCGTGTAATTATATTTTCTAGTCCATTTGCTTTCCCATGCTTCTACTTTATAGTTTCTATTTTCTCTAATATCCAATACCTCCTTCTTGTCCTTCCTCTTAGTTAACGGCCTCACTTCCAAGTTTACTGAGTAAAATAAAGCCATCAAAAGAGAAATACAAGCTCCCTTTCCCACAGATTCCTAATTACTTGTATTTGTACCATGTACTCTACCTTCCTGACACAGTTGAACTCTCTATGCTGCCTTCTGAGGCTCCCTCCCATTTGTGTACTGGATTCCACCCAACTATATTATGCCAGTAATTTACTCATCTCTATTCTCATCATCAGGTTTCCCTCCCCTTTTGCATTATTCCCAACAATATAAACACTTCCATTATTTGCCCTTCTTTTTAAAAAATAACAAATATAACAAACCAAAACCCTGTATGGTATCTGAATTATATCTTAATAAAGCATCTATTTTATTTAAAATATGTTTTCATTGATTTTTTTTTAGAGAGAGAGAGGTATAGAAACATTGATGAAAGAGGAACATCAGTCCGCTGCTTCCTGCACACACCCCACTGGGGATTGAACCCCCACAATCCAGACATGTGCCCTGACCAGGAATCTAACCATGATCATTTGTGGTTTGACACTCAATCACTGAGCCATACCTGCTGGGCAATAATGCTTTTATTTTTAAAAACCATTGAACTCACTTCCCTTTCAGCTCTTTTCCCATTTCTCTGCTCCCCTTAACGGTGAAAATTCACAAAGTTACTTGGGTTCATTGCCTCCGTTTCCTGACTTCTCATTATCTCATGACTAACTCAACTCCCATTAAGTTTTCACTACATCATTGCATTGGACAAAATGTGCTCTTGTCAAGGACAATGGAACCCAACAGTCAGTTTTCAGTCCTGGTTTTATTGACCTTTTAACATTTAACACACAGTTGATTAATTCTTCCTTCTTGGTATACTCTGACTTCTGCAATCCCAGGGTTGTGTGATGTTTTGTTTTTTTTTGTCTCATTTGCTGTTTTCTTTTATTCTTCTCTTGCTGATTTTTTCTCATTCCCATAACTTATTTTCTTAAATAATTCTTACTTTTTAATTATAGATGATGTATAATGTTCTGTTTGTTTCAGGTGTACAATCCAGTGATTAACGTTCGTATAATTTACAAAGTGTGCCCTCGAGTCTCCCTGATATAAACACACCTGTTGGAGTCTAGTGCCTCTTTCCTCCTAAAGCCACTCCAAGGATTTTACTGTAGATTATTCTTTTCACCTTCTAAGATTTCAAATACTCCATCATTGATAGCATTATTTCTAAAAGGAAAATGATTTTTATAGGAGGCATACTGTTCCGCCTATAAAAATTTTCTGGAACTTTTTATTGGGTAGCTTGTTTTTACAAGTAAATTGAGCATTTAACTCTTTGGCAATAGCATATCAACTTGACAAAATCATATACTAATACCAAAAGCTATACTTCATAACTGATGTACATAGATTAAAAGCATATCCATCAATAGAACAATTGTCAAATGTTTCCTTCTTGATTTAAAAGGATGTGGCTTAAATGTCTGTACACCTAATGATACACTGTCAGAGGAAAGATCAACAGTCAAACGAACAATGGCACAGATAGTTTGTTCTTTTAATAGCATTTGTACTGGAAGGAAATACAGAAAATGTTTAACAGTATCTATTTGGATTGTGGAACAAGAAGTTCCCTATTTTCTTAAATATTATAATCTGAAATTTCATTGGAAAACCGAGTTTCTGAAAATGAGAAAATGTTTGTCATAAGGGAAGTTTCATACCAAGGGAAATAATAATAATATAATTACATTTTTAAATAAAATGTTATTTAAATGGATATAATTATTACATATAAAAATACTTAACATTAGATATATACATAAATAATTTTCTATGGTAAATAACCACCTTCAATTTAACTTCTCAAAAATTTTAAAGTAGTTTATTTAGTAGGCAGAAGTAAGTGGTAACGTTAAAATAGACTTACAAAATAATGATTTTATGAAAGTAAATAAGAAATGTCAAGATTTTGAGCATATTACAGTGACACTGATAGTTACAACTTGGTGTAAATTTCCCTAAGTAAAATATTAAGAAGAATTTGAATACAGGCTTTCTTCTGATAAAGAAATCTGTGGTAAAAAAAAAAAAAAAGAAGAAGAAGAAGAAGAAAGAAAGAGAGAGAGAGAGAGAGAGAGAGAGAAAAGAAAGGAAGGAAAGAAAAGGAAAGAAAAGAAAAGAAAAGAAAGAAAAGAAAAGAAAGAAAGAAAGAAAAGAAAGAAATCTGTGGTGAGACATATTCTTGACAATAATAGTTTTATGTTTGTGTCTTCTTGTCTTCTGTCTCCATTTGTATCATTGAAATGGTTTGTGCTCAATCTAAAGCCATAATTTTAAAGATCATCCATCTATCATTGGTCCTACATGATTACCCCACATTATTATATCAATTGCTTCTTCCAAGTTCATTCTTCAACTTTTGAACATTCATTGCTATCTTTCCATTCCCATTGCATCTTTTTATTGGACATATGCCTCTACCCACTTCAGTCAGCCTTCCCTTCTATAAACTATTCTCTAAATGGTCACCATATATGGCTGCATGACCACATTCACTTGCTTTATTCAATCCATATATTTCCTTATTTAATGGCCTGTCCCTTTGATTCCACTGATTACCTCCTTCTTTAAACTATCTTCTCTCCGAAGCTGGTTTGGCTCAGTGGTAGAGCATTGGTCTGCGGACTGAAAGGTCCTGGGTTTGATTCTAGTCAAGGGCATGTACATTGGTTGCAGACACATCCCCAGTAGGGGGTGTGCAGGAGGCAGCTGGTCAATGTTTCTCTCTCATCAACATTTCTAGCTCTCTATCACTCTCCCTTCCTCTCTGTAAAAAATCAATAAAATATATTTTTTTAAAAATAAAAAATAAGTAAACTATCTTCTCAACCTGTCCCTTCTTATATCTCTTATGAATAGGAATATTTTCCAGACCCTTCTTTTTTCAGTATACCCTCTGCATTGGCCATCTCATATTCTCCCCTTTTAAAAGTAATAGTGTTATGGGATGAATTGTGTCCCCCCAAAATTCATATGTGAAGTCCAAATTCTCAATAACCTAAAAATATAACCATATTTAGAGATAGGATTTTTAAAGGGATAATTAAATTAAAAGGAGGTCATTAAGCTAAACCCTCATTGAATCTCAGTTGTATTCTTGTAAGAAGGGAAATTTGAAGAAAGCCATGCACACGGGGAAGACAATGTAGAGATGCAGGTAGAGATGATCGTCTGCAGACCCGGGAGAGAGGCTGAGAGCCAACTCCTTTCCCGCCGTCCTCAGAAGGATCCAGCCCTGTGACACCTTGATCCTTCTTAGAATTCTAGCCTCTAGACCTGGGAGAAAGTAGGTCAAGGTGCCAGCAGTTTGCGATAGCCACCCATAACAAACTGATACAGATGACCTCTCCACAGATGGCTTACAAATAGACCTACGTCTCCACAGTGTCCTCTGGGTCTTGGATTGGCATCACCGCTGCCTACTGAACATTTCCATCTGTATGTTTTACAAGAGGCTTAAGTAAACATGTCAAAAATTAAATGAAAATGATCATCTGACCAAACCTACTCCTCTTCTCTACTTCCTAGTATGTCTCAATATACAACAATCTCATCTTACATTTTCAGAATTATTTTGCTTGTGTGGTCTTAATTGTCATGTTAAGATGGAATGAAGCATTATGTAGTGATGTTAACTAGAAATGAGTGATTCATTTCATTATCTCTAAGCTATTATACCCTATTAAACCATATGCTCTATTAACACTTGACAGGCTAGGGAGGGAATCAAACTAACGGTGAAGAAATAAGAACTACAGAAATTTAAATTGTCCTGTTTTCAGGACAATTTTATGTCATTTAGTGGAAGTCAATTAGTGTGTTTTATTTTTTAATAGAGAGATAACATACATGAATACATATATTAAACATAATATATCCTTTATGGAACTATTATATAACAAAACCCCATTTAATCACCAACTAGGTCAAGAGATAGAATATTTCCCAGCATCCCTACCCCCCACCTACTGGCTTTTCAACAGAATTCTCTCCCTTCTTATAGAGATAGTCACTCTCTTGACATTGTAATCATTATTTCTTTGCTTGCTTTATAGTTTTATCACCTATACATGCGTCCATGAACATAAGGGTTTTTAATTTATATGAATGGAGGTATTCTGCGTACATTCTGTTTTGTTTCTCTCACCTAGTACTATGTTATGTGATTCATCCAAGACTTTTTCTTTGATGTTCTGTACTTGCAGTTTGGTTTGCCTGTGTGAAGATGGCTTTTAATTTATTCTAATTTAGGTTCTCCAGGCTTCTTGTGTATACATAGGTTGGTATCTTTTATCAGCTCTAGCTCTTTCTTAGCCACTCTCTCTTCAAACATACCTTCCTTACATTCTCTTTTCTGACACTTCAAGCAGCCATACGTGAGACATTCTTATCCCATTGTACAAGACTCTTGAACCCTCAGTTTATATTTTCAATCTATTTTTCTATCTATGGTGCAAAATTTACTTGACTTACTTCCAGTTTATTCACTTTTTTCCATCTATATCTATAATGCTATCAAACCCAACCATAGCACTTCTAATTATAATTACTAGTATTGTGGGTTTTTTTTTTCTTTTTTAGAAGTTTCATTTGATTGGTTTTCACATCCCTTTGGTTATATTTGTAGTTTCTGTGCCCTGAAGAAATTTTCAAGTTTGTTTTTAATCTCAGAATTCTAGGCTGCACAATTCCAGTGTTTAGACTCTTAGCTGGTCTCCTTTTGCTCTGAGTTGATTTAGAAGCTTCTCTCTCATGTTGTCCTCTTTTCTTGTGGGCTTTCTTTATGTACACTGTTTATTGCCTTTAAATTAATTTATATTATTTGTGAGATGGGATGAATGTACATTTCTACATAAAAGATTTAGGTTTTCTTTTTTTCAGGCACCTAAACACTACCAGTGGAGGTGCTTTCAATAATTAATCCCCTGATTTAAAAAAAAAACACACACAAAAAAACACATGTGGTGTAAATCTAGTCTGGAAATCTATCATGACTTCAGAGTTACAGTGCCTCAGATTCTTTTATCACTCCTTTCCTATGTTCAGCATCAAGACAATTTGAGTGAGGAGCTGCAAAAGTATGAGTTAGGTCTGGTTTGCCTTTATTCTAAGAGCATACCTCTTTTGGGTTATAGCTGTCCACGCTGGATGGGTCCTTATTTATGACTTCTGTTTCATGTATGTCACAGGTCCTTCAAAATGTCATCCCTAGTTCATCAGAATCAACAATGTGTTCAAGCAATTGGTTATTTATACATGCATTTATTCCTTTAGGAACATATTGAAACTTTAATTTCCTATAACAGATGCTGTTCAACGCCACCAGGAACTGAAGGAAGCATCCCCTTAGTTGCTAGGAAGATTGTCAACTTAGTTTCCAGCCTTCTCCTAGAGATATCTCAGCTGAAAGTGTTGTTCTGCCCAAGGTCATTCTGCTCAGGCATCCTACTTCTGATGACTGGTTTGTGTGGGTACAAAGGCCTGGGCCTCTCACCCCAACTTCAGTCAGCTCTGAGGCCTATTGCAGCTTCAAAGTTTTCTATGAGATTAACAGAAGCCTTGTCATGTCTGTCACACCCACCCATTCTGGTAAGAGAATACACTTGTATGATTTCAGCATTTTATAAATTAAATAATTAATGACTATGGGTCAATTCATGGTCATTTTTTGTAAATGTTTTTTGTGTGATTGAAAAAAACACCCACATATGGTAAAGATATTAGTTGAAATGTCTATTTATGTCTCTCATGTCAAGTTGTTGATTGTTTTGGTCAATCCTCTGTCCTCACTAATCGGTTCTCCTTCAATATGGTCCAATCTTCTATCAATTCCTGAGCAGTATGTTAAAATCTCTCACCTTGATGTGTCTAATATTCTTTGTAGTTTTTTTCATTTATGTTTTATGTGTTTGAGAATATGTAATTTATATAAATTCAAATGCATATCTAACCTAATGATAAAGTAATATGCAAATTAACCATCACTTGGCAACACAAGCCACGCCCACGAGCCAATCAGAGTGAGTAGGCAAATTAACCCAACAAAGATGGCGGTTTATTTGCATATGTGCAGGGAGGGAGGAATGAAGACTGGAGACAGCATAGAAGGAAGAGGGAGGGAAAGTGGAAAGCAAGGCATCTGAGGCTGCTGGAGGGAAAGCACTGGCAGCCCATGCAGGGCGGGGCTGGGCAAGGCGCACTGCAGCAGCGCTCTCTAAGCTGAGGAGGCAGCGGTGGTGGGAGGCAGCAGGGGCAGAGGGCGCAGAGGGACAGGAGTGCAGGACAAGGGGCACAGCAGCGGTGGCAGCGTGTGTGTGTGTGTGTGTGTGTGTGTGTGTGTGTGTGTGGCCTCAGAGACAGGGGCGGAGGTGGTGGCTGCGGGTGCAGTGGCGCAGGCTGGACAGGAGGGTGCGCCCCACCCAGTCTGCCTGCCCCGCCCTGGCTGCCTCAGCAAGAGAGGTGGGAGTGGCAGGAGGGAACTCATCAGGCTGAGGCTTTAAGCTTGGCCAGGGGCTGCTCATCAAGCAGAAGCTTTACCCTTGGGAAGGGGCCGAGCATCTGATGGGAGAGGTGGGGGTCCCCTTCCCAAGCCTAAAGCCTAGGGCAGAAGCTTTAGGATTGGGAAGGGGCCGAGCCTGAGATCAGAGTTTCTGGGCGGGGGTTGGGGGGTTAACACCCCTTCCCAAGCCTAAAGCCTGGGGCGGAAGCTTCAGGCTTGGGAAGGGGCTGAGCCTGTGATTGGAGGTTCTGGTGTGAAGGGGGGACTCCTTCCCAAGCCTAAACCTGGGGCGGAGGCTTTAGGCTTAAGAAGGAGCCGAGCCTGAAAAGGGAGATGAGGTTGGGGAACCCCTTCCCAAGTCTAAACCTGGGGCCCAGCCGGCGATCAGAGGTGTCAGGTGTGGAGGAACCTCTTCCCAAGCCTAAACCCTGGGGCGGAGGCTTTTGGCTTGGGAAGGGGTTGAGCTTGGGATTGGAAGGAAGGGGAAAATATCAATGGAAACATATCCTCAGGTGAGGATAAGAGGGAAAAATAAAGAAATGTCATATCCACCCTAACTGGTTTGGCTCATTGGATAGAGTATCAGCTTGCAGACTCAAGGGTTTCCAGGTTCAATTCCAGTCAAGGGCATGAACCTTGGTCGTGGGCACATCCCCAGTAGGGGGTGTGCAGGAGGCAGCTAATCAGTGTTTCTCTCTCAATGATGTTTCTCTCTATCCCTCTCCCTTCCTCTCTGTAAAAAATCAATAAAAAATTTTTTTTTTTAAAGAAAAATGTCATATCCTATGAAAGACACATCTTGAAAATGCTTAAAGAAAGTTGTCGTTTTTTCATGGTGAAGGGACTGGAGTCCATGTTGATGAAAATACCTTGGCGGCTATGGTGACTGGCAGTGGCTACAGCAGTAGGGTGATAGGGCTGGTGCCTTCCCCTGATCAGCCAGGTCACCTCAAGCAAAGGTAGGCCAGATTATGACTTAGGTCCACTTCCAATCCATAAACCATCTGTAGGACATCCCCTGAGGGTTCCCAGTATGTGAGAGGGGGCAGGCTGGTGGGCTGAGGGACCCCTCCCCAGTGCACGAATTTTGTGCACCGGGCCCCTCGTTATATACATAAATGTAAGTTACATCTTCACAGTGAATTAAATATTTGTCATCATAAGGTTCTCAAGAAGGGGGAGAATTCCCCAATTCTGCCCTTCTTTACTGGTAGTTTTATGGCTGGACTAGTAATAAAATAATAAAGTTGATAAAGCATTAGATCAGCAAGAGAAAAACCAATTTGACATGTCGGAATGGGGTAATCACCACAATACGATACTCAGATAATAAAATGAGGCTCAAAGAGATGGTTAAACCAGGCACCCTTGTACACTTTTTAGAAAGAATAAACTTGTGAAGAATTGACAGGACAAAAAATAAAATATTAGTGCTCACTAGAAAGGAATCTAAGGAAGGTTGGGGTATCCATTATGAAGAATTTAAACAAATTAGAAAAGAGGCAGAAATATTTAATTAGACAGACTTATAAATTAGACAGACGAGTTGTTTAACTCTGGCAATAAGGGGTTGTTTTTCCGGTGCAGGGAGGACACCTGTCACAGGGAAGATTTAGTTCCTGAATCCCAGAACACAGGGAGGGGAAGGTTTCCTTCCGGCACCGGCCCCTTGTCAAGTAACTTTAATACAAAGTAATCAATATGCCGTAGCAGGACATTTCGGGGTGCACTGCCTAGGGCCTCAAAAAAAGTGGTCCTGCTTATTTTTGGTAATGATGTCTACCGTAAAGTGCATTTTGTCTCATGTAGCTGCCTTGGCTTCATTTTAGTTGTTACGTGTGCATGTCCATGTATGATTGTGTGTATGTTTCTATTATTTCCTTTTCAATATTCATGTATTCTTATAATTTAGATGTATCTTATAGTGTACAGATGGACTTAGTTTTTATCATCTGAAAATCATGTCTTATTTCATTTATTTACATCTATTGTAAGCACTGATATATTTATATCTATATCATATTTTTATGTCCGATTTTTTTTCCATGTTTTGACTTCACTCATTTGTTTTCATTTGGATTAAAAATATTTTATGAGTCCCTTTTTTCTCACCAACTAGTTTGGACTGTATAGATTCTACTTATAAGTGCATTTCTTTTTTCAATAAATAGTCAAGCCCTTTGTATGCAGGCTTTGCCTTCATGGATGTGAAAGGCCTACTGTTGAGTCAAAAGCTATACTCAAATTTTGGACTGCACAGTAGTTGACAGCCCTAACCCCTGGTTGTTCAAGAGTTAGCTGAACTCTGTTCATAGTCTTTTAGCGGTTACTCTAGAGATGAGAATACATATATATTTATCAGAATATAAATCTTATTTTTCTTTTTTTTATAGGAGGTGCTCTTTTTCTTTTTTAAATGTATCTTTATTGTTCAAAGTATTTCAGATGTCCCCCTTTTTATATCTTTGCCCTCTTCCTATCTAATTCTTCTTTGCATGTGACTTGCCTGGGAATTGATTACATGATTTCATGGGCATGATCTCATTTTACCCTCATCCCTTGAGAAAAGGTGGCTACAGCACTCTTGCCATTTTCTGGATGAGGAGACTGGTTCTCTGGCCACTTGGGTGACTTGGTCTGGTCCACCAACCTAGTAAAGGCTGAATCTGAAATTTAGGCCAAAGTCTCTCTATCTCTAAATGTGGAATTCTCACTGGTTCCTTTTGGGACATTTTTTTAAATTCTTTTTTTTTTTTTAAGTGACTCTTTAGGTAAGTTTTAATAATTGAGTAATAATGGCAGCATTGATTAAATGAACACAGAGCATCCAAATGAAATTTTATTAAAGGGGATAGTCTTCATTTGAATGTACAAGTTCCTTTTCTATTTCTTTTTAGGCATACTTTGTTTAACCTGAGTTGTAGTTTTTCATCAAAGAAGCCCACATCCTGAAGTATAATAAGAAACTTATCTCTTCTCCAGGTCCATCCACGCTGTCACAAAGAGTAAAATTTTCTTCCTTTTTAAAGCAGAAAAGTATTCCATTGTGTAGATGTACCACAGCTTTTTATCCACTCCATCTGTTGATGGACACAGGCTGTTTCCAAATCTTGACTATTATAAATAACGCTGCAATGAACGCAGGCATACACATATTCTTTTGAATTAGTGTTTTGGGTTGCTTTGGATAAATTCGCAGAAGTGGAATTTTAGTGAAATAAACCAGTCAGAGAAAGATAAGTATCATATGATTTCACTCATAAGTGGAATTTAGTGAACAAACTTAACTACCAAGCAAAATAGAAACAGTCTCATAGAGAACAGGCAGTCTTCTCGCGGGGGGAGGGGGGGGGGATTGAGCAAAATGGAAGAAAAGGAATTCATGGATATGAACAACAATGTGTGGTGATTGTGGCAGGGAAGGGGATGGATGGAGGTGTAATAGGGCAAGAGGCTAAGGTGATGGGGGAAAAAATAAAGAAAAAGGAAAGGAGGAAGGGAGGGAGGGAGGAAGAGAGGGAGAATGGAAGGGAAGGAGGGAGGGAAGAAGGAAAGGAAGAAGGAAGAGAAGGAGAAAGAGAAGAAAAAAGAAGAAAAGAAAAAAAGAAAAGAAAACATCTCTTTCTAAAAACAGTTACTTAAGTCAAAATAACAATGTTCTTATTCATCTGTCTGAAACCAGATTTTCTGGTTCAATCCTTTGACAAAGATATATGTATCTGGTGATTGGCAGCAGAAATCCAGCTGCATCGTATGGCCAGATAACCCTTTTTTGCCTATAAGTATCTTCTATCTGTAGTTGCCTAATTACTCTGACATAGGCCCCATCTGCACTACACTCTGTATAACAGGAAAGCAAAGTACTGACAGCGTGAGACAATCCATCAGTTTGCAAAACATTCCCTCTGAAGGGCTTCCACTGTGGTGAAGTACCTTTCCACTGAATACACCAGATGTGCATTCTCTAGGAGGGGGATGAAATAAGCTCACCTTCCCAAGATAGGTGCACATGTGATTCCTCTGCCTCCAATGCTTAATTCCACTCTGAATGGCTCTGCTGAAATATCAACACAGGGTGTGTGTGTGTGTGTGTGTGTGTGTGTGTGTGTGAGAGAGAGAGAGAGAGAGAGAGAGAGAGAGAGAGAGAGAGAGGAGATCCTCCTCCTGGATTTTCTACTCTCTGGCCAAGCAGATGCATTTTCTACTCTCCTGTAGTACGTCTATCACAGCATTTATCACCTGGTTTGTATTTTCATAAATAAAAGGGGATAGCAGCCTCCTCCTCTGGGTGGTCAGAGGAGCAAATGTGGGGAAGCTCAGGGCAGAGGGACCCACAGAAGGTTCTCCATGTTAGTTTCCAAGACTCTGATGGCCACGCAGCAGCAGAGTCTTGCGGAGGCCAAGCAGCAGGACCCAGATGCTGAGACTGCTTCCCATTCCCTGTTCTTTGTCCTGGGCCGAGTTTCTCCCAAGCAGCGACTCCCAAGATACCACACAGGGGGAGGAGGGTGCAGAAGGAGCAGCAGGCTCTGCTCACGCCTCACACTTGCTCAGGCTGCAGGCCTTTGGGTCTTGCCTGTGAGCCATGATATTAGGAACCCTTTGAATGCCATAAGGCAGTGGTTCTCAACCTTTCTAATCCCGCGACCCTTTAATACAGTTCCTCATGTTGTGGTGACCCCCCAACCATAAAATTATTTTCGTTGCTACTTCATAACTGTCGGGACCCACAGGTTGAGAACCGCTAGCAAGGTCGCCTAAGACCATCGGAAAACCCAGATATTTACATTACGATTCATAGCAGTAGCAAAATTCTAATTATGAAGTAGCAATGACAATAATGTTATGGTTGGGGGTCACCACAGCATGAGAAACTGTATTAAAGGATCGCAGCATTAGAAAGGTTGAGAACCACTGCTAAGGAATCGGGAAAAAATCAAGTAATGGTGTACTGTCAGCAGCCAGATTCTGAACGCTACTGGAAGTCAGGGCACCCAGAGTGGGAAACTAGCCAGAATTTTGGGAGCACGAGGAATTCCATTCTCCCGAGTGATTAGTGATCATGGTTTGAGATTTTACTGTATTGCTGATGGCTCCCATGAAAAATGCTCCCTTTCCCAGGCCGCTGTTAGGCTGTCTGCAGTGATGTATTACATCGAGATGAAGAGTCCCAAAGGTTTGGGGCTTTATCTCTTCTCCGTATCTGAACATTTGTACACTCACCATCTTTTTTTTGCTACTTCTGCTGTGTTTCATCAATTTCTGTCTTACTCTCTCGATACAAAGTAGATTGTAGTTAACATGGTTCACGCAGAATCAATAGCACTTGCCAGGGTTAGATGAAGGGCTCCGTTTTGTTTGTTTTTTAAACGCAAAACTTACCCGAAAACATCTTTTCTTGTTAAAAATAAATGCTTATGTGTTAATAGTGATGAGCAGATTATTTTAAGGCTCTGATCAGGAACATGTTTAAATCACTGTGCCTGTTTGCTTTTGGGTGTGTGTGTTTTTTTGTTTTTGTTTTTTTTAACTCAGCTGCTATAAAATTGTATTCTTTGTTCCAGTATTTAAGAGTCAACAATTCTTTTAAAAAATATTTTGTGGGTCTCTTCAGAGGCAGATGCAAGGAGACAGGAACATCCCCAGAGTTCAGCCTCCCCACCATGAGCCTCCTCAGCAAAGTCTGGAGCGGGGACCCCAGGAGCTGCAGAAGCGGGGAGAGGAGGAACTGGACACAGCCCCCTCTCCAGGGGGGTCAAGGGCAATGCCCAGCTGCTCATCAGCAACAGGAAGCTGGTGGGGAGGCTTTTGACAGGCACTGCAACATGTTGACTAATGAGTTTGCCAACTACTGCCCTAGACTCTGGATTCCAATAATTACAGGCTGTTGTTCCTTGTGATTAAGCCCTAAGGCTGTGGTGGGCAAACTCATTAGTCAACAGAGCCAAATAGCAACAGTACAACGAATGAAACTGAAATTTCTTTTGAGAGCCAATTTTTTTAAGCTTAAACTCCTTCTAACGCCACTTCTTCAAAATAGACTCGCCCAGGCCATGGTATTGTGTGGAAGAGCCACACTCAAGGGGCCAAAGAGCTGTATGTGGCTCATGAGCCGCAATTTGCGGACCATGGTCAGCTAGGGCACGGGAAGGAGGTCCCTCAGAGTGGCAAGAAGTCCAACCAGTCAACACAGACCGCTGCATCTCGGGATTTCCTGCGCCAGGACTTTGCACCGTGGTGCTGTGGAAGCGCTCACCGCTGGCAAGCAGGGGCTTCCTCCCTGCTGTCAACTCTCACTCCCCGACCCTGCACAGGAGAACAATAAAATCCTGTATTTTTTCCAGTGAAAAAAATTTCGTGAGAACTTAAAACTAGAACATATCATGCCCATCACGTTTTATCCCGGATTCCTGAAAACTAGTTGTATTATAGAAAATGGATTAAATCTTCAAAAGAAAACTTCAGTTAACACTTCCTACAGTGGATTGTCCCAAACACGGATTACATACTAAGTTTCACATTAGATAGATTCCAGATCTACATGTGAAAAAATGAAACCTTATCACAAACTTTTCACAAACAGGCTTTAAAAAATGTTTATTATTCCACATAAATACAATGTTCATTTACATATTTCACCATAATTGTCTTTTGTAAAAAACAAAACAAACAAACAAAAAACAAAACATTGCATATAAATACAAAATTACCATGAGGAATTTCACAGGTACAAACAGCTCCATCATTTCTGACTTGTTAAAACGATATCACAAATTAAAACATAGGTCCCTTTGAAAAGTAGTCTTTCAAGGTCAAGAATTTGATTGCCCTTCATTTCGTAAAACAGATGAAGACATGAACTGGCAGTTACAAAATAGCCACAGGAAAGCAGATAAAGCATAGGGAATATAATCGATCATATTGAGATCACTACGTATGGTGCCAGTTGGGGTACTGGAAATATCAAGGGCAACCCTGTGTAAAGTGTATTATTGTCTAACCACTAAGTTGTATACCTAAAACCGATACAAAATAAAATTTTACAAAAGAGCTTGATTACCCTTACTATAAACAAATCTAAAATCTCCATATAATAAAATGCCAGTCAGTCCTGAAAATACTAAATAGATGAATAATCCAACCACAGGGAATTGTTTGAAATTATTCACCCAATCTTCCTATTTAAAGCAGAAATGACAAATTGTTATTGTACCTATATATTTGGCCCCAATACTCCTATTATAAGACGATATTTTAAAAATGTATGCATAATTTAGAAAACTACTTTAGGAAGTACCCATCACAGCTAATGCTCCTTTCTTCTTCAGCAAACTAAAGAGTGTTGTATACTAGGCCCCAAGGTCTGGGTGGAAATTGTAAGATTCTACAGTTCTGAAAGCGTGATTCTGCAGTTCTGAAAACATACATTTTTGAATGATGTATGATTTGCAGGGCCAAAAATTTTAAAAAGAGATGAGTAGAAACAGTCGCAATTGGGGAGTGGTCTAGCTTAGCACTGAGAATCACAATAAAAGCATGGAACTATCACTGGAAAGACTGAACATTGCATTTACATGTTATAAAATTCAGGGCATCCACATTCAAAGCTAGGGTACCAAAAGAGGAAAAGACAGAGGGTGGATATGAGGGCTTTGGCAGTATGTGACATTTTCCATCAGTACATTTTTGTGGTTTCATGCCACATTCTTTCAGGTGGAGTAAAGTTGTAAGATGCATTATTTGCATCAGCAACCAATTGGCTTTCATTACAATATAGGATTCTATTAGTGCAAATGCATTGACTATTTACAAGCAAATATGATAACTGCATTTAAAAGCAATCTTGAAAGAATGTATTATATGAGAAACTGTCCTAATATTTTTAATCTACTTTACAGAAAAACTGGAAAGTAATCAAGGAATAGTCTTGTTTTAAGCACATAATGTAAAATTAAGTTTACCTTCATTATGGGTAACAAAACAAAAAAGTTTTACATGTTGTAAATTTTGGGATAAGTGCTGCAATGGAGTACTTTTAATAGATTTTCTTTCATTACTTAATTCATAAAATTAATTAGGATATATAGGGATTATAATTTTACACTTTAAATAGATCTTTTTCAATGGTAACCAATATTACAATACTTACCTTTAAAATAAAACATATAAACATTCCTTCATATACAGATGAGTTACTTCAAAGAGTGGGAATACCCTTTTCATATGTAAACATTTTTTAAAGTATTTACAAGAGAAGAGAATAATTTTCCCATCCAAAGTTAAAAATATGTGTGATATCCCTCTTATTCAACAGTTATTCTTCTCATTCTTTCAGCTAATTCTTGTCTCACTTCAATATGTTTTCCTAAATTTTGCACTTCGTGTGGAAGATTGATGTCCCAAATAGACAAGCAAGATTGTAATTCTAAAAAGATGAAAAAATGAAGTAATGTCTCAAAGATGTGCCATAAGGTATTTTTATTTTAACTTCATTAATTTATATTCAGTTACTTTGGACAAATGCATATATAGAAATATATCTCTATATAATTACTAAATTATTGCTGTTTATATATAAAGATTCAATTTGGGAAATGTTTTTTAAAAATTGTTAAAATAACAACTAAATCTTTAAAAAGAATGTGGACCTTTAATAACATAACATCTAATTTTCTGAAAGAAATAGAGCTTTTCAAACACTGTTAAAAATCAAATGGATAGGTAAGATGCAAGGAAAAATGTCCACATTTAGTTTAAGTTTGGGGTAGGTCTAATTTTATAACAGCTGATATCTCTACTTTGTCATAAAATAAATATTTAACACCCCTAAATCACTGAAAGTTAATTTTGAAGATTTGTGTTTAAATTAATTGCATTATAAAGAAGCTATCAATTAAAAATGCTTAAAGTCTTATAGCATATGTATTACTTACTATAAATGTATAAAGCACATATTATAATCATCCATATCATCACACTATGTTTAGAAAACAATATCCTATTAAACATTACCTTTTTGGTGTTGCATATCTTCAGTACCTTTCCAGATATATCCCAAAACCAACATGGCATTTTTAAGGCTTCCTTTAAAAAAAAAAAAAAAAAAAAAAAAGAGTAGTTTTCTGTTAAAAAAAAAATGTAAGTTGGACTAAAAATGTACATTTCAAATTTTAAGACACAAAACCTTGGAATTTAATTTACGTTTTACTTTTTCAGAGACACCTAATTATATTTAATAAAAAGCTCTACAGGAAGACTGGAAACTCTTTAAAGTTAGACAAGTTGTGATCTACCCCTCTCTATAACATGTATTAATTGTGTGGACCTGAGAAAATAGCTTAACCTTTCTGCAAAAGGTGTTTAATATTTATACATTACCCCTTCACCAAAAGTTCTGTTACATAAGGTTGTGTGTGTGGAAGTATTTTGATAAAGCACTGGCCAAATGGGAAGCATCTGGATGGACAGAGGCATGATACTCTGTCACAAAACCATTCTCCTCCTCCAGTCATTCATTAACTTATTCAACAAAGTCACCAAAAGTCCCCTATGTCTGAGGCCTAGGCCAGGCCCTGGGAATAAAGGGGTGAACAAACACATGCAAATCCAACCCACAGGAGTTTATGGTCTAATGAGGAGATTAGTTACTAATTTGTAACTAAGTTAACTCAGCAGAAAATGAAAAACCTTCAGGCAGTAGAAAGCATGGTATTTAAGATGGACTAAACATTATTCTAGACCAGAAAGAGCTGGGAGGAATGTGGTAAATGATGTAGGCTAGAGAGGTGAGTGAAGCCAGATCATGCTCTATCTTGTATGTTACATTTAAATTTGTCTTTATTTTAAAAATTAATTTAAAAATCAGTTAAACCCATTGAAATCCTACAAATTTTTGTGTGATAAACCCACAAAAGATTGAGGTTCCCTAAAATCTCAGTAGGAAACAACCTTGACGGATCCCAAAGAACACACAAATTAAATTAGAGGATATAGCCACCTGGTAGGAGTAAGATTAGAGAGCAGCTCACTACAAACCACATGCTCTGTTTGGTGACTTGTGTCCTGACAATTACCAGTTGCTAGCAGCACCTTATTCTAAAGATGGGGAAGAGGAACACTTGTCTCTCCTTAATAAATTCCTGTAAAACAATTTACTATGTTCTTCACCCTATCAAACAGTTTATTGCTTATTTGCCAAAGTGACACAAATTCTACTTTTATAGAACTTAACCCCATAATGTTATTTTTATGATCAACTTTGTACATATAACTAATAGTATTATTTTAAACCAAACAATTAGTGAATAGCAGACAATGAAATGTGATTATTTATGCAGAACACATTTTTCATGCACCAACATGATTTCATCATATTTAAGGAAAGATACAGTCTTGAGTAAAACATCATGATTTGTCAATATTTGTAGAATGAGGAAGGAGTTCAGCATATCTTGTTGCAACAATATAAACTCATTTATAGAATGAAAAGCCAGAGTTCTTTAACAAGGGGTGGGAAGCTTAAACTATCATAAAAATAAACATTTGCTTTCGTTTCTTTGATCAAAAGTAAAAAATACTCAATGTTGTCCATTTCCCATGTTACCTTATGCATAAAGAAAAAGAGGAAGTAAAACCCAGGCTTGTGTGCTCTTGCAATAACCTGCTTCTCTTATGGGGCAGAGAGAAGTTTCCTTAATGACCCTATTAAAAATGTTGCCTTAATGACCCTATTAAAAATGTTTCCTTAATGATCCTATTCATGTGCCTCAGCCCTATGCTTCACTACATGAACTTCTGAGACACTTCAAGTGACACTGGAAAGTGAAGGGAAAACTTAAAGATCAATGTATTTCATAGTCTTAGAGATCATGAGAATAATCCAAAGGAAAGACACTTGCCTAACTGTGCTGTCATCATGACTCGGACAGAGTCACAGAAGTCGTCAATTACACGGATAAGCCTGAGAGTCGAAAGGTCAAGGAGCAGCATGTAGCCTCCCCCGGTTCCAATCCAGAGAGCCGTGTTCTTCTGCAGGCAGAGAGTTTTCACCCTCCCCGAGTAAGACATATTGTTTTTGGACTCCTTGTTCACTCTCACCATTTCCTCCCTAAAACCATAAAGAAAGTATGCATTAATGGTTTTTCAGTGATTAAGTGATACAACAGATAGGTCTATATAGATATATACAAATATGTAATATTTTAATTTATGAATACAGAACAGTAGACATTATATTTCATTAACATTATACACAACTAATTTTGCTTTACACTGAATACAACCAGGCCATATTTTTCTACTTGAAGGAAAAGTTATCCAACAGAACACAATTGCCTCTTAACTTCAAGAAATTTTGAACTCAATAAGATAAATACTTATAAATAAAAATCCAGTTACAAAAAGAATACATTTTTTCCCAATAAGAAAAAAACATTATTTTCAAAAGCTTTCCATGAAGTATAAAAGCCTCAAAGAAAAATAAAATTATAATCATTTACATGTAAAAGATATCAATACAAACCACTCCTTTTCCCCCTGAGCTAACGAATAAGTCATCACAAAAATGAGGTATCAGAAATAAAAGAGTCCTAATAATTTTGGAACATCAGGTGGTAAGAGATCCTTTATCAGGCAGAACTGTCAGCATTTCTGCACAAAAATCTCCTCCCAAACAGGGGAAAAGCTGTAAGATAAGAAGATCCTAGGAAAGAAAACTTTGAAGTATCCTTTTATGGGCATAGGGTCTAATCTAAATGTTCTTCAGAGTATAAAAATGTATTCAATAAAAATAAACCAAAAGTAGAAAGTGGCTACCAAATCAGGCTGGTGAGGGTCCTACTTCTTTGCAGTAGCAACAAAGGATGTGTTTGATGTCAAGTCTGAGGTTGTCTGGATGCGCTCCCTGTCTCAGACTGAGATCTGGCTCTCGGGCTCGGGTTTGGTCCTCCCTCTGTAGTTAGTGCATTGGTCAGTCCAGTGTGCCCTTCTCCCCCATATTTTTGTATTATTTTGTGACCTTTTACTTAAAAACACAGTATTTGGGGACCAATAGTCTAATTATAAGAAATATTAAATCTATAATTCTACTTAGTGTAGAGCCAGCAATGAATACAGTATGGTCATTTTTAATAATATACTATTTTTTCATTAGAGGGTATTGTCTAATACCTTGAAGAAACCATAAATATTATGCTATTTTTTTTCCCCCCAAAATGAAATTTGCTGGATTCTAAGACATGGTGCTGAGAAGCATGAACAATTTTATTTCTGGGTGTTTTGTTTTGTTTTTCCTTTTAACTTTCCATTTAGAGATAGAAAGGAAGAAAAGTAAGTCATACTTGCCCCATCTATAAAATTTGAAGTCTAAAGACAAGACAACTCTTACCGGCATAAAATAAAGAACCAATTATCTTGGACCTATGGTCACCAATAATATATTGTACACTTAAAATTTTGTTAAGAGGTGGATCTTGTGTACCTCCTGCAACAAAATAAAATTTAGGGAAAAAAATCCCAATGAATTTACTTTAAAAAGTGCGCACAGTCTATTAGTTCACAGAGTTTTTCCGTTTTCTTATCCCACACTTCCACAAACGGGCTGTTTTTCTTAGCAACGTAGAGAACTCTGTCCACCACCACTGCTATGATGTTGGAGTCACTGAGAGCTGCATAAGTAAACCTAGAGGGGGGAAAAAGAAGGTCACTACTATTCATTTTTCTTCTATTTTAACATGTAATGTGACCCTGAATGAGTTCTTTATGCACGTAAAATGTTAACAGCATTTTGAAAAAGAAACAGGCTAGTGTATTGGCAGGTTTTTTTGTTTTTGTTTTTTAACTTTTCTAATATGAACTAAATATATACCTTGCTAAGGTACTTATTTTTGGTCATTTTGTACTTTTCACTTGATAATAACATAAATTAAAGATCATAATTAATGTTTATTTCTGGTTTTAATTTTAATCTTATCTTGTTCTTTCTTTAATGTTTTTTTAATTTATTTCAGAGAAGAAGAAAGAGGGAAAGACAGGTAGAAACATCAATGATGAGAGAATCATTGACCATCTGCCTCTTGCACACCCACTACTGCGGATTGAGCCCATAACCCAGGTATGTGCCATGAACAGGAATCGAACTGTGACCTTCTGGTTCATAGATTGATGGTCAACCACTAAGCAACACCAGCCAGAGCTTATCTTATTCTTTATAGAATTTTATGCTGCCCAAATATCCAAAACATCATAGTTTCTAAAAGAAATATCATCATATATCAGTGACTTTATGATGTGGCAAGAAAATTCCATTGTCAAAAATTGTTAGCCATCTATACCTAGTTATAAAACGTTAAGATGTTAAAAAAAAAAAAAAACTTAATGGCAACATCTGCAAATATTAAAGTAAAAGGTACCTTTGCATCAACAAAGCCAGTCAAGTTATAAGGGGGGGGAAAATCCATATCTTTCCCCCTTTGAAAATAAAGAAGAATGACAAGTATTTTTAAAATATCAATTTTTCAACATATGACATTTGGCATTTTACATATTTTGCAAACAGATTGGCTAACATAGGCTCCATCTGTATTGGCAAACTTCTAGTTAGCCTTTGGGGCTTAACTTAAATGTCAGCTCCTAGGAAATTCTTCCCTGACCTATAAAAATAAATTAATCATTCTTTTTTCCATACTAGTATAGGCATAATATTATAGATCTTATCTATTTACTGGAGGCCCAGTGCACAAAATTTGTGCACAGGGCGGGGGCAGAGGGGGAGGATGTCCCTAAGCCTGGCCTGCACCCTCTCCAATCCAGGACCCTTTGGGGCAGAGGTCCTCAAACTTTTTAAAGTGGGGGCCAGATCACGGTCCCTCAGAGAGCTGGAGGGCCGGACTATATGAACTACTAATTCCTACTATAACACCTCGGCTGCGCTCACTGCCCAAAAAACCTGGCGGGCCGGATCAGACTCCTCTGCGGGCAGCATGTGGCCCGTGGGCCGTAGTTTGAAGACCCCTGCTTTGGGGGATGTCTGAATGCCAATTTAGACATCCTCCTTGCAATCCAGGACCACTGGCTTTTAACCACTCACCTGCCTGGTTGCCTAATACCCCTAACTGCCCTCCCCTGCCAGCCTGATCTTGCCCCCAACAGACCTCCCCTGCCAGCCTGTTCTTGCCCCCAACAACCCTCCCCTGCTAACCTGGTTGCCCCCTACAGACTTCCCCTGATGGCCTGATCTCACCCCCAGTGGCTCTCCCCTGCTGGTCTGGTCTCCCCCAAAGACCCTCCCCTGCCAGCTTGATCTCTTCCCCAACTGCACTCCCCTGCTGGCCTAATCTCGCCCCCAACTGCCCTCCCCTGTATACCAGTTTGCCCCTAACCATCTGCCAGCCTGATCTTGCTCTTAACTGCTCTCCCCTCCTGACCTGATTGCCCCTAACTGCCTCTGCCTCTGCCCCCACCACCATGGCTTTGTCCAGAAGGAAGACGGACATCTGGAAGATGGCTTGTCAACCTGGTCTAATTAGTATATTACCCTATTATTAGTATAGATATAAAAGCCTTAAGCAACTGGCCAGTAGCTATGATGTGCAATGACCATCAGGGGGCAGATGCTCCAACTGATAGCTATGACATGCACTGACCACCAGGGGGCAGACACTCAATGCAGGAGCTGCTGAGCTGTGGTGACTTGGCAGCTGTGATTCTCTGGTAACACACCTGGAACCAGAGTAAAAAGCCCGATTCCAAGGTGCGTCACCCAAGAACCACCCTCTCACAATCTGGGATCCCTCGGGAGATGTTGGAGAGCCAGTTTTGGCCTGATCTCCACAGGCCAGGCTGAGGGATCCCACTGGTGGATGAATCCGTGCACACACTGGGCCTCTAGTTAAATATAAAATTATATTTATTAGTGTGTCCCTGACACTAAATTGTATATGTAAATGCTTCAGGGCAAGGGCCATATCTTTTCTAGAAGCTTTTTCTGTAATGTTTTGTTTAGTCTTCCAAACATGCCTATAAGATAAAATACATTAGAGTCCTCAGGTAAGAGGGCACTGGAGATGTGAGAGGTTCTTGTCCAACTTCACATAACCAATACACGGCAAAGCCAATATCTGAACTATGATTGAAGCTCTTATCTACTGCTCTACACTGCTTCGCATTGAGAAATGTAATAAACAAGAACCAACTTCAATGATTCAGTTAAAACACAACTTTCAAATTGAAACAAGATTTATATTTTATTTTATTCTTGCTTGAAATTAGTATAACTCACTCTGCTGTAGAAGGGACTATCAAACCAATAGAGGACTTAATACCTGAGTGCCTATGTTTCTTACAATCAATACTTAATGAACATTATCCAAAACACAGGTAAGATCCATAGATTAAAAATAATTCCTTGCAAATTCTCTTTCTGATTTGATATAGAGATAGCAAAAGGTTAAACATTTAGATTGATAAATGGATTATCATAGGTTTCCATATTTATTCCAATTTTGAGTAAGCTGGGTGATTTTTTAATGTCCTGCTGCTTTCTTTAATTTTTCTGTTTTCTATAATAAATGTTTAATCTTATAACAGGAATATAAATTATGTATTTTAAAAGATTTTCATTTGGGATTATCAACAGCATTATTAACTTTATTATAAAGAATAACACAAATACAATGATAAATTAATTGCATATGCAGGAATAACTTACAGCTGGTTTGTCCGGGTCTCAATGAGTTTCTGAATGGTGAAATCATCAGAAAACGAGAAAAGTTTTGTGCCACATCCTCCCCACATAATGTTTTTTTCAGCTGAATTCACAGATTCACTCAGACACATGAGTGGAGTGCTGATATTTCCTATGTTGAGTATCTTCAAAGGAGCAGCTCCTTTATACTTTGCCACAAAGAGAAAACACATTCCATTCATTGGGTGTATGCAGAATGAAACACTGTACAATTGAAGCTTTCTAAAAACTATTTACCCATCTTATATGTTTACAGGCATTAAAGTAAAAATTCTGGATACATTTTTTAAAGGATTTATAAAAACAGGGTTCAATTTAATCAGAATTCAAAATATTATCCTATAACCAAGCTCTTCACTTCTCCATGCAAAAATTGTACTGGAAATAAACTACATATTTTACTCCGTTTCTGTCTCTCATTAGATGATAAGCTTTTTGATAACAAGAAGTATGAAAGGGTAGAATTCTGAATGAATAGTTGGAACCACAGATGAATAACTGCTTTATTGATAAGTGAGAATCTAGAGAACAAAAAGTTAAGTGATATCTTCAAAACTAAAGAAAAACTTGATGGCAAACCTGACTTAAAACTTGTTTCCTTTGTTTTTTCCACAATATATTTATAAGTAATTATCAATTTTGCTTAGATAAAAATAGAATTATTCATATTCCTACATTATATATCAGATCTCATTTATCATTTTTAGCCTTAGTTTTTTTCATATAAAGCATATACTCAATCGGCAAGTATTTATAGAGGATCTACAGTGTACAGTACCTTATGAAGCAATAAAAAGACAAAAAGCAGAATTTATGATCCTTGTTCTCAGGGAGTTTATAATCACTCTAGAAGGAGCTGGGGATGAGCATACATAAAACAAAGAACTTAAAATAGATTTTATGTAGATTGCATTCAACACTTACCTTAACACTATTATCTTCAAAAATTGCTAAGTTTCCATCAGCAGTTCCCACCAAAAGAAAATTTTTTTGCCTGCTAAAAGAAAAAAATGTCAAAATTGTTACAAAAAGAATACTTTCCTTGACTAAGGTGGCCTTAACCTTTTCCCTAGCTTGATTAAAATTTTAGACTATAGGCCCTTGATCCTTTTTCTTAGATCATTTACTTAAAAAAAAGCAAATCTTACAACTATAAATTCTTTCTCAGCCCAATTGAGTTGTAAGTCTTCTTCTAGCCTCTTGCCAGTTTTATAGGCCTTTCTCAAGAATCCTGGAACCCTCTCTTACAAATATATTCAAGAAAGAGTGGCCCATCTCCCAGTCTTGAGGGAGGGTCCCAGCCTAACTTCAATAAGGGCCAGTTTGCCAATACAGATGGCTCAGTCTCACTGACAACTTCCCTTCACCCCCAAGTTTTCCAGTATTTTCCCACTACTCATTCGAGTGGTTAAGAAAGGGGTCCTAATATGAGACGACAGGAGAAGATTTGACTTTGGGTGGTGGGCACAGGGTACTACATAGAGAGTTTGTAAATTAGTAGTCCACACATGTAACCAATATGTTCATGTAGACTAATGACACCCAATAAAATTTTAAATAATTAAAAAAAAACTCCCCTGCCTTTTATTTCAGCAGAGTTGAGTCCAGTCTCTCACCTCTACTGCAATAGTCTTCAATAAAGTCTTCTTTGCTTATTTAACTACATCTGATGAAATTTTTCTTTGACAATATCCAAACAATTACAACTTTAAAATTTCAAACACGGTTTACTTGAAATGTTCAGCTGCCAAACACTTGGGCTTCACATTTTTCTAATATTTATTTTCTAATATTTACTGACTTAACAAAGAGGAGTTTTGGGGTGCAATAATCCTAATGGCTTCTGGAAATCATCCCGCCACATATCATAGATTACAGCAACTAACCTGCTACACCTGAACCTATGCCACTTAGATAATTTTCTTTGAGATAAGATCACAACAACTGATCATGATTAAGTATTTTAACCTATTAACATCTTATGAATTCATTTATTGGATTTTTTTTTCAATTTGACAGCTAACTCATATGTTTTAGACTGACACGTAACAAGCAATTTATATATATAGTCAAAGAAAGAATGAACAAGAATCATCTTTGAAGAGGTCCTGCACAGGTAAGTTAGTGTGAGGAATGATAAAGAAATAGAGCCCCCTGACCAGTTTGGCTAGGTGGCTAGAGCGTCGTCCTGCAGACTGAAGGGTCCCAGGTTCAACTCCCAGTCAAGGGCACATCCCAGTGGGGGCTGTACAGGAAGCAGCTGATTGATGTTTCTCTCTCATTGATGTTTCTAATTCCTATCTCTCTCCCTTCCTCTTGTAAAAAAATCAGTAATTTTTTTTTTTAAAGAAAAGAAATGGAGCAACAGCTAAAATAAAACCAGGAACAAGGCTGGTGGCCTAAAGAAATAATTGGCCTTTTTTATAAATAACTCAGTTTGATCTGTATACAGAAAAATAAATACCTTTGTGGCTTCCCACAATTCCCTTTAACAATAGGAAAATGTTTACAACTGAGCAATCTTTGCTGATGCTATAATAATTATTTGCACACATTTAAGCCATCTAACAGATATGTAAATTTGATCAAATTCATGGTCAAATTCACTAGTGTACCTTTGACCCCAATGGTCAAATTCACTAGTGTACCTTTGTTTGGAATTGCAATGCAAGCAAGTAACAGAATCAGTCATCTTCTGAAGGGTATGCATCTTCTTCCCATCTTCAGTATTAATGACGAGGAGCTCGCCAGACTGTGTCCCAGACACAACCCAGCTTTCTTTTTCCATGGGCAGGTGCACCAGGGCGAGGCACAGTATTCTGCTGTTGGTAACTTCCTGTTATGAAGAAAAAAAAACACTCTAGAGAAACAGTCTAACTTACCTGACCAGAACTTATAGAAAATAAAAATGCCATCCACCTACTGAACTCTTTTCATTTCTTTCTTTTGCTTTTAAAAATAATACCAATTTTATTTAATCTTCAACAATAAATGAGATAACTGGCAAACAAGCTTTGCCTACCTAGAATGCATCTGAAACCAAAACTGAAAATTGAAAGTTACTTCTCACCATTGCACACTCCATCGAAGTAACAGGAGGAGATTTTTCATTTTTAAAAGTAATTTTAGGCACAACATGTATTTCAAGACAACAGTGAAAAATTGGGTTATTTATAAAATCCAAGAATTTCTTTTCTATATGCCAATACAAGAGCTCAGAGTTGCACCTCAGATCTGTCCTCAGCTACTGAAAGCTGAGGCGGTTATACCACCTCCCAGAAATGGTTGGGAAGTTACACCACAATCTTCTCCTTAGGAAGATTGTAGCCAATGACTGGTGGGTATGTGGGAATAAAGACTGGCCCCCATGCCTCTTGGGCAGATAAATCTGTGCTCTTTTTCATGCTCCAGAATTTCTTATAAAGTCTGAGGTTATACTTCCTCAGAAAATACATTTTGTTAAGATTTCCCTCTGCTCTTTCCGGCTTCCTGTATTTCTTAAAAGTTTCTCTGTCTTCACCTGGCCAGTGTTGCTCAGTGGTTGAGCATCAACCTATAAACCAGGAGATCATGGATCAATTCCTAATCAGGGTACAGCATGGCTGGCAGAATCTATCCCCAGTAGAGGTCATGCAGGAGGCAGCCAATCGATGATTCTCATCATTGATGTTTCTATCTCTCACTTTCCCTCTCTCTGAAATCAATAAAAACATATTTTTTAAAATTTCTCCTTACATCACTCATACAAGATTTTCTGCCTCAGTCTCCGTTTTTAGAGACTCTAGCCTACAACACACATATACTGTAATTTTAAAACCAAACACATACTATTTAATTTCATATGCATGCTCTTGTTCTAACAGGAAGCCAATTTAACAATACTCCTAAACTTGCTCTTACTTCATTTCTTCCAAAGTAACTTTTTAACTAGTACATGATTTAAGGTTATCTAACCACCATGCAGTACACCGGAATTAATAAAAACTAATATTGAATATAAACTGTAATTGAAAAATAAAATAAAAAGTTATAATCTGCAAAAATAAGTTTTCTATAGCATCTCTAACTTAGAGTATTTGTATTTACCTGTGAAGTCAGTCTTTCAGTAGTTAGGTCAAGAAAGGAGAGCTGGCCTCTGTCCCTGAGCCCGCAGCCCAGCCAGACGCTGGCATTCTTGCAGCTCTGATTTGCAGCCACCATGCACTCCGCAGCGAAGTTTTTGGGGATGGATATGTGTCTCATCAGACAGATCAACTCTGCCGAGTTCAAAATGTCAAAGACCTGAGCAAGTTTAAAAATAACAGAACACACATCAAGTTAACGCGGGTCCTTTGCACATAATGTAGAGTAAATGTTACAGCTCTATCAAGAAAAACCTCAGCCTGTTAGCTAACCTGTGACCCACCCAGAGCAACAAGACTAATAGTGCAAACCCATAGATGAAATTACATTAATATAAGACATATTTTTAAACTGGGCATGACATAAACTCTTTTTTGCATATGTGGTATATTTCGTAACTTGAAAAGAAAAGCTGGAAAGTGGCGGTGACGGAAATTAAGCAGGGCCACTCAATTTTCCGCAGCAGCACATTACGTTCAGAAGTTATTTAGGAAGATGAATACTTGGGCCAATTGAAGAGGAAAAAAAAATTGATTTTTGGTAACAAAGCTCACAAATCATGTCTAGATTCTGTTTTTATGTTTTTCCCTCAAGCATAAAGAACTAGACAGCGGAGAGTCTCTGTAAGGAAACAGAACCAGCAGTCACAGATTAGAATTGGAGCCACTTGCCTGCCCCTCATGAGACCCCAAGAAAGCTCCTTATTATCTCAGTACCTCATCTGACAAGGGTGATGAGTTTACCCATTGTGTTCAGTATACATTGCTATTAAAAAATTACATATGTCAAAGTTTTTTTTATTATGTCATGTATTAAAAAATTTCAATATGAAAACAGGTAAAGTATAATTAAAAATAGAAGGAATAAAAAGTAAAACAACAATTAAGCTATGAAAACTTTGCTCTGATATTGTCTGTGTGATTAAGACCAGTGGTAACCACAATTAGAAAACCATTAGTGTTAGCAGCTAAAATGATTATTAAAAGTTTGATAAGGTCAGGTAGATGTGTCCAGCT
Organism: Pipistrellus kuhlii; assembly: GCF_014108245.1. Classification (NCBI taxonomy): domain Eukaryota; kingdom Metazoa; phylum Chordata; class Mammalia; order Chiroptera; family Vespertilionidae; genus Pipistrellus; species Pipistrellus kuhlii. Next base: position 35,259,409 of record NW_023425529.1, on the reverse strand, counting down.
ACTTTTACGTAGAAAATTTAAAGTCGAACAAAAATTTTTCAACAAATTATTATACAAAATCGAGGTTCACAACACAAAGACAGCTCTAATTTTGATCTATTAAACTCTGTTTTGGCTTAAAACATGTAAGAGTTCTGTTTCCAATACTATGTTAGAAGAGGTTATTTGAAAACCTTCCAGCTAAAAATGACTAAGATGCTTAAAAAGTTGTTGTGTTTTTTTTTAATCTCTTAAAATCATTAAAGATCTGACAACACTATAAGAAATCACCAGGCGAAAATCATAGAAAGACAGAAGAGAGATCAGATAAACACTAAAGTCATTTTTCCCTGAAGGCCTTTGTCTACTGAAGGCCAATTTCGTGTGGTTTTGGATACTCATGGCACCAGTAGGAAAGAAGTTTAAATCTGGGGCCTACCCAATAAAGGCAGTCCAGTAAAGGCCCTGGTTCCCATAAAGCTAGGATCTAAAGGGCTGAATATTCAGAGTACAGTAAATGAAAACCCAAAATAAAGTCACCCTATATCCCACTTTCACTAGCACAAGGAAAGTTGCCTTAAGACTTTATAGACAAAGAGGAAGAGGACAAAAGAACCCTAAGAAATTGTTATTCACAAGCATGCTGTCAAGATTTACAAACTTGAGTCTCATCACATGGGTGGTTTAAAAAAAAAAAAATCTCAAGCTTGGAATTGAGTTTAAAGCAATTTTCAGCAAGGAAATCCAGAAAAAAATGTCCGTGACCTATATGAAGAATTATAAAACTTTATTGAAAGCCACTTAAAAAGACTTAAGAAGACCTAGAGAGATAACCCACATTCAAGAAGGGAAAGATTTAATACCAGAAGGATATAATCCTCCCCAAATTGTCTACAGACCCAATGAAAGTGTAATCCCAAGCACAATAGAGTTTTTCATAAATGGTGACAAAGTTACTTTAAAATTTACATGAAAAAAATAAACACCAGAATCACTAACATATTTCTCAAGGAGGAAATTAAGTGGGGAAAGGAGGCTACTGTAAAGCTACGAGAGGCCCAGTGCATGAAAATCGTGCACTGGAGGGCAAAGGGGGTCCCTCAGCCCAGCCTGCACCCTTTCGCAGTCTGGTAGCCCTCAGGGGATGTCCAACTGCTGCGGAGACAGGAGAGACTCCCGCCACTGCCTCTGTGCTCACCAGCCATGAGCCTGGCTTCTGGCTGAGCGGTTCTCCTCCTATGGGAATGCACTGACCACCAGGAGGCAGCTCCTGCATTGAGCATCTTCCCTCTGGTGGTCAGTGCATGCCACAGTGATCGTTCAGTCGATTTGCATATTAGCCTTTTATTATATAGGATAGAAATTAAAGCAGGATAGTACTGAAGGAAGAATAGATAAGTTGGCCAATGGAAGAAAATGTGTATGTCAATATATGCATGCATCTTTGACAAATTACAGGGTGAACATGGGGGGGGGGAAATCAATGGGGAAAAAGAAACAAACTATTCAATAAATGAAGCTCGAAAACTAGTTATCTATCCATAAGGAAAAAAGGGAAATTGAATCTAATTAAAAAAAAAAAAAAAAAAAAAAAAAGGTCAATTCTAATGGACTCAGAACTTATACGTCAAAATCAAATTTCTAACTTTAAAAAAAAAAACATTAGGCAGATATTTTAGGATTCTAGAAGAGACAAGTACTTCTTAAAATAAGGCCCCAAAAATAATAACCATAAAAAGAAGTGTTAAATTTATGTATATTAAAATTAAGAAATTCTTCTCATCAAAAGGTACCCTGTAAGAAAATAAAAAGAAATCAAAATTGGGAAAAGGAATTTGCAACATATAAAATGAACAAATAATTAGTATACACTATATAAAGAATCTCTTTTTTCTTATTTCATTTATATGAAAATATCCCTGAAAAAAATATGGGCAAAAGAACAGGCATTTCCCAGAAGAGGAAACATATATGACCAATGAACATATAAAGAGATGCTCATATTTATTAGTAATTAGAAAATGTAACTCAATATACAAGACTGAACTTATTTGGAAAAATTAAGAAGTCAGATAATACCAAAATTTACAGGGGGAAAAACTCTATTGTGCTTGGGATTACACTTTCATTGGGTCTGTAGACAATTTGGGAAGGATTATATCCTTCTGGTATTAAATCTTTCCCTTCTTGAATGTGGGTTATCTCTCTAGGTCTTCTTAAGTCTTTTTAAGTGGCTTTCAATAAAGTTTTATAATTCTTCATATAGGTCATGGACAATTTTTTCTGGATTTCCTTGCTGAAAATTGCTTTAAACTCAATTCCAAGCTTGAGATTTTTTTTTTTTTTTTTTTTTTTTAAACCACCCATGTGATGAGACTCAAGTCTATCCTAATATAAGTGTTAAGATGTTAAACTTCTTCAGAAAACAATGTGGGATTACTTGAATCCAAGATGGCTGCACAAGTAAACACCTAGCCACAGCTGCACACAACTAAATACAACTAAAATATAAATACAACTAAAATATAAAATGGACATTACCCAGAACTACAGGAAAGTCTACTGACTGGAAATTCTACAACGAGAAGGAAAGAGAAAACCAGAAGGAAGAGCAGAGGAGCTGTAAAAGCCTAAGGTACGGAGATTCGTGGCACGAGCAGAGAGGACAGAGCAGCTGAGTGCCTGGCTGGCGTTCCCTAACAGGAAGGAGATAAAAGCTCCGGACTGTGCTGAACTCCAGACCCGACAGCGCTGAACCCCAGTTCTAGGCCAGACCCTGAAGACCCAGGCTCAAACAGAGGGAGCCTGGGCTGTGAGGTGGAATCCCAGGAGAGCGGCGAAAGGCAGAGCCCCCGGAGGCGCGCACATTGCGCGCAGAGAAGGGACTGTTGTTTGTGCTGTGGGATTGTCCTGGCGGGAAGGAGACATAAGCTCCAGACTGCTTTGAACACCACCTCCAACTCCACTTCCAACTGAACTAAACCCCAGTTCTGGGCTCATTGGGGGAGAGACTAGACTGTTTGGTAGCAGGTGAAAATTGAGGGCACCTTTCCCTCAGAAGTGCTTAGAACAAGTACTGAAGGACCCTAAGGAATACTGAGACTCAGGAGCCGCATAGGGCATGGCTGATGGAAGCCAAGGCTGTAGGCTCCACCTTGAAACTACATCCAAGCAGAACACAAAGACTTTTAAGGCTACCAACTCAGGGAAGCTGCAAAAATGCAGAGACAAGGAAATAGATCACAAACGAAAGAAATGGAGGACAAAAAGCCACTGGATATAGAGTTCAAAACCACGCTTATAAGGTTTTTCAAGAATTTCCTAGAAAAGGTGGATAAGACCTATGAGGATATGAAAAGGGATCAACAAAAAATAATAAGGAATCAACAAGAAATAAAGAATACATTGTCTGAAATAAAAATATTATACAGAATCCTAAAAACAAAATGGAAGATCGCAAGAATCAAGTCAAAGATTTGGAACATAAAGAGCCAGAAGACACTCCTCCGCAGAAGCAAGAAAGCAAGAGAATCCAGAAAGTTGAAGACAATGTAAGAAACCTCTGGGACAATTTCAAGCGAACCAACATCAGAATTATAGGGGTCCCAGAAGATGAGAGAGAGCAAGATATCGAAAACATACTGAAAGAAATAGTGACAGAAAACTTCTCCCACCTGGGGAAAGAATTAAGACTTACAAGTCCAGGAAGCTCACAGAACTCCAAACAAAAGGAATCCAAAGAAGACCACACCAAGACAAATCATAATTAAAATTCCAAGAGCAAAAGACAAAGAGAGAATATTTAAAGCAGCAAGAGAAAAGCAGGTAGTTACCTATAAAGGTGCTCCTATATGATTGTCAGCTGATTTCTCAACAGAAACCATGCAGGCCAGACGGGAATGGCAAGAAATATTCAAGGTGATGAATAGTAAGAACCTACAGCTAAAGATAATCTATCCAGCAAAGCTATCACTCAGAATCGAAGGCCAGATAAAGAGCTTCACTAATAAAAAAAAGCTAAAGGAGTTCACCACCACCAAACCAGAATTATATGAATTGCTGAAGGGGGTTCTTTCGGAAGAGAAAGTAAATAAAGATAAAAATTATGAACAACAAATACGTAACTATCAACAAGTGAATCTAAAAACCAAGGAAATTAAAAAAAAAAATCTGATGAACAATATTAACTGTTGAATATAATAGAATCAGAGGTATGGAAAGGGAGTGAACTGATGATTCTTGGGGAAAAGGGGAGAGGGGGATGTGGGAAGAGACTGAACATAAACTGTGCACCTATGGATGAGGACAATGGGGGGTGGGGAAAGGGCAGAGGGTGGGGTGGGAACATGGTGGAGGAGAGCAACGGAGGGGGGGAAAGAGGAACATTTGTAATAATATGAACAATAAAGATTTATTTAAAAAAATATTGATATTCACATATTCCATGATTTTGAAATCCAACTCCCATACCAGGATTTGAATAGGATTATATATAACATATATAATAATTTTATATATTATAAAATGATATATAAAAAATAGTATCATTTCGTATATGATAATTATATGAAAGCAATTATCATATAATCTGCATTATTTATAATAGCAAAATAAAAAACTAAGAACAATACCAATGTCCATGGACATGATCATGAGTAAATACATTATTTATTTATGTTTATGCATTCAAACAGTGTAATGGAATAGCAGTAAAAATAATTAAGAGTTATGTTCAACAACCTGAAGGAAGCTGAAAAACCTCAAAATATTGCGTAGTTATGATTACATTTATTTTTGTTGTTTATCCTCACATGAGGATATTTTTTCACTGATTTTTAGAGAGACTGGGAAAAGGGGAGGGAGGAAGAGAGAAAGAGAGAGAGGGAGAGGGAGAGGGAGAGAGAGAGAGAGAGAGAGAGAGAGAGAGAGAGAGAGAGAGAGATCTATGTGAATGAGACACATTGATTGGTTGCCTTCTGCACATCCTGACCAGGGCCAGAAATCAAGACTGCAACTGAGATACGTGCCCTTGACCAGAATTAAACCCATGACCCTTCTGTCCATGGGCCAGTGCTCTCACCACTGAATAACCGGCTAGGGCATGATTAGATTTTAAATAATCTGTACATACAGAAAACTAAACTGAATGGCAACATTGTAAAGAAAAGAAAAGCAAGGATTGCACAAAAGCTGGCAAAGTGCAAGGATTAAGGGAAAGGAGAGCGATGCAATCAGGAAAGAAGAGGCACCAGGGGACTTCTGAGGTGGTAATGCTCTTTTATTGTGTGTCTGGGGTGGCGTGGTGGCAGAGACACGAGTTTGCCTTATAACTTTTCTGAAATGTGTATATGCTTATTTATATGTGTGAGTGTATGTATGTGAAGATTTTATATATGTGTGCATGTATATATGTATTTGATGTTCTGTTAAAATATTGATAAGTTTTGATCACAATAATACCTGGGCAGATGTAGGCCTTTCTTGAGGATTTTCTCTTAAACACCTTTTAATTAACTTCTCAACCATAGGCCACGGGGCACAACCATATTCTTTAACTGGATCTAAAACATTCAAAAACATGCTAGGACATTAGACAAATCAGAACATTTATTTTATTTCCACTCAGTGTACATAAAAGACCCAGATATTGTAAAAACAGTGACTTCTATAATCCTATATTAATTATTAATCTACTTATCACAAAAGCTAATTTTGTTAACATTATCTCTACTTAAGACACATTAAAAAAAGATTTATAGATTTTTTATGGTAAGAAAAGACACTAAAAACCAATTGAATAAAATACTATATTTTCATTTTACAGCTGCATTTCAAATAGACTGAAAACACTTTTGTTCATATAATAATTAAACTCCTATGGGAGTACTTTTTATTTGAACATTAATCCTCATGTCCCCACAGTCTGTGCACATTTGCTTTTTGTTAGAGAGATGCCCCTCTTCTGGTTGAAGTAAAACAGAAACCTGGAAACTTTGACTGGAAAGCTAACTGATAAATAAGGGACATGACCCAGGTTGTGTCAAAAGTTTATCCAAATGAGAATAAATTTCCTTTTGCTGGAAATCTTGAAAGACCCCAAAAGGAGAAAGCTAAAACAATATCCCTATAAGTGGCATATAGTGTACTCTTAAAAATAAATGACAGGGAAAGCAGAAAATAGGGGAAACAACTAAATATATTTAAAAGAGTACTTTGTCCTGGGAGCTGAAGTAATACTCAAAGAATGGATGAAAAAAGTTCTAGAATTTCTTACAAGCATGAACAATCATTCAAAATGAGACTTGAACTAATTAAATACCCATTTACTAATCCTTACAAACATTTACTACTAAAAATTATAAATAATTCAAACTTCCATTCTTGCATATACATTATTTCACTCCAAGAAAATGAAAACACTCCAGGCAAATGGGCACATGATAACTTTTTATGGGAACAGAAGTCACAACAGCTGAAGTGTTAATAGCACAATCCTGTTCTGAGTATTTTTCTAAATATAAAGCAATATTGACTTGGGATTTATAAAAAAGCTTAGCCCAGCCAGTACTGCTCAGTGGTTGAGCATCTAACCATGAACCAGGAGGTCATCGTTCTATTCCTGGGCAGGACATGTGCCAGGATTGTGAGTTCAATACCCAGTAGGGGACATGCAGGAGGCAGCAGAGCAGTGATTCTCTCTCATCATTGATGTTTCTATCCCCCCCCCTCACCTTTCCTCTCTTTAAAATTAATAAAAATATTTAAAAAATAAATTAAAAAGCCTAAAACTGCTACCATACTCATGTGATTTTTATTTGTGTCACAGATTTAAGAATATTCATGCACTAAACATTATCATCTGTGAAATGAATTAGTTACACAACTACAATTAAATAGCTTTTTTAAATGGTATTCTTTTTAAACCCATTGAAGATAAATAAAACTTACCTGGTAATTTGCCTTGTATTGCCAATTCATCAAACTCATTTGGAAACTTCAAACCCTCTGCTATCCTACCTCCAATTGTCAAAATGTCATACAGTAGTAAACCAAATGAATAAACATCAGCCTGTTGGTTATAAATTACATTTCCTCTAGCAACTTCAGGTGCACGAAAGCCTGGAAATAAACAGATACATTAATAAATATGCCCGAACCAGAGCTCATACACCTAAGGAGACATATAATTAGGCATCTATGCTAATGAAGAGTCTGGGAGATGAGTTCTAAACTAGGCCATGTCAACTCTATAAGGAAACACCTTGATCAAGCAATTAACAGTCCTGTCCCAGGTCATTTCACCCCAAGGTCGATCTTGAAGAATAATAACGGTAAGCGTTCAGTAAAGGATTATTAAATAATGTTTCAAAATTAAGGAAATGAAACTTAATAGAAAAAAATCTCTATTATTTTCCTCATTCCTAATAATAACTATTCTCAAGGAAGTCTTTTATGAGACTGACGCGCTACCTACTGCGCTAACGAGGCACCTACAAGGAAGTCTTTTAAATAGAGAAAGGGGCAGGAGGGAGATTTCTAGACTTCAAGTCATATTAACTTGGCTAAAATTCTAATGCCTTCATTATTTTGAGAATGTGTGACTGTTCCCTCTACCCAATAGAAAAATAAAAATGAAACTATCTCTAAAACAAAGTCCCTCTCAGGAACTTCTGACACGTGGCCAGATTGAGAACCCCTGCTCCACACCTACTGAGGTAGCACATGAAGGATACCACCCCGTGAATACTTTTTCTAAAGCTCTACATGCTATCTAATATTGAGCCGAAATTGAAAAACACTGAACTAAATAACCTTTCATCTTCCATCTTTCACTTAACCCATACCAAATTTCCTGAAGGCATCTGAATAAGTCATTTCATTCCTTTGTACTTTTTTGCCTGGAATGTCTCCTCCGATCTTTTTTTTTTTTTTCCTTCTTCCTTTTTTTCCAAGCCTTCAACTTTATTTTTGAGATATAAACTCAGAATCACCTTCCCTAGAAGGAAGTCCTGACAACTTATAGCTCATGGACTCACTTGCTCCCTAAACTATCACCAGACCTTGAACTAGATCTCCTACGACACTGACACATGCTTTATGATTATTTGCTTCCAGTCTTATTTCTCCTGGCGGAATGTATGCTTCTAAATGGCAACATTTACACTTATTCATGCACGTTCCAAAATTCACCACTAGAGTAACTGTTAACATACTTGGGGCAACCGCAATATGCCAAACCTCATTCCATTATATGCATTATTTCCTTTTTACCCTCAATGACCCCTGGAGATAGGCATGCTTTTCCTCATCACAATTTATAGCAATGAAAACTGAGCCCCCGAGAGTGAATCTTGATGAACCCCAAACAGCTATTAAGTAATAGCACCAGTTTGGTAGTTGGTAAACTGAAAATAAATCATTGCCAAATTCACGAATAAATAAATAAATAAATAATAAATAAGAATCATTTTCCCTTGGAGAATTATAATAATTATGTTGAAATAATTGGTCAAATATGATTCATTGTCTAAAAACTGTTTTTAAAGAAATAATATTTCAGATAAGCCTGATTTAACAAATGTAATGAGAAAACAGTCATAGATCAAAATTATAAGCTATTTATAAGCTATGTCTTATCTTACTTATATTACAAAGTGCACAGAAACATATATTTTCTTTCTTTTTCCCTTTCAGAGAAGTATGAGTAGGACACGTTACAAAATCTCTATTAGATGATAGTGAGTAGCCAGAGACTAACATTTTTATTTACCCAAAGACTATTGTATTTCTATGGATGAGTTGAAGCCATCAGTCAGCAATGTTCTCAGTCAACAGTACAACTATCATAGGACCCAGAACTGTCACCCCCAACAGGATATAACATATCCATTTGTCTGAGTTAAGGTTAAAGGTCTCCAAGTTACTTCAGGTTGAAAAAATCCATTCCATATTTGTCTTTAAAAATGAGGACACAGTGCACTGTGGTCCCTGCCAGTTCCTGAGCTGTTTCAGAGTTATGAAAAAGGGTTTGGGAACCTGAATGTTGCTTGCCTCAGTTTTAGGTAGAGGTCAACAGTACCCAGGTGAAAACTTCTGCTGATCCTTTTTACAAACATCTCCGGAAAATGGAAATGTTGTAAAAGTCCAACTTTTAAAATAGAACTTGACAAAAAATATTCTCTCTTTTTGTTTTGTTTTCTTTCCCCTGGAAAGTTATATCAGTTAATTTTTTTGGCCTACAGAATACAACGATCAAAATTACGATGTACTGCTCACAGTTCTTCACACAGTAAGCCTAGTATCTGCACTCAATGAGTTAGGCTTCAGGGTTCTCTTCATGCTCCTAACCTCACAACTGAAGACACCGCTGTCATCTAGAGGGAACTGTCAAGGAAACGGTATGCCCTACCTGGTGTGCCCTCTGATGTTTTGATGCCCATTCTGCAGCAGTACTGAGCAATCCCGTAGTCAGCAATCTTGGCGATGATGGCGGCATTGGGATACAGGGTGAAGAGCAGCACATTGTGGGGCTTCAAATCCCGGTATATGATCATGGCCGAGTGGAGGTACCTGCCAGAGAAAGGCACGGGCCATCGTATTAAAATGTGATTGTATCCTTATAAATTTTGTCAGGTTTCCCTTAAGTACGTATGTTCATTGTGCAAAGCATTAAAAATTCTGTGCTAAGTTTGACCTTCAAAGTTAAAAGATAATGTAGAAGGAAGTCCAATACTATAAAGTAAACTTATTCCTTAAAAACACACACAATAATATCAAACCATGTCAATCCTTATTAGTGATTTATACTTAAGGCACAACCACTTGAAACAAATTACCAGTTTCATATACCTTAATAATTACTTAAAAGGAATGCTCAATTCCTCCAGTGATCACATGAGTATTTTTATTAGTTTAAAATGAAAATATGTTTAATAAGAGCTGATGGGATAGTGTTGTAATCCCCATTTACTTAATAGTTTTGCTTTTCTTAAAACCATATAGAAGTTTATCTCAGATTTTTACATTATCTTTATTCTATTTCTCTTTTTATATTTGTTTTTACTGACTAAAGTGCTTCCTAATTTTTGGAAAATATTTTCTGTTTTTCAATAGTAACAATCAAAATAAAAACACTTCTCTAGCTTTTAATATTGTATCCTTTTGACATAACTTACTTTAAACCCAATTCAATTATAAATTAAGGTTGACAAATAACATTTTGGGTAATACTTAGAATACATAAAACACTTTCCTGGGAAAAGTAATACTGGGTGATGTTTAAATCTTTCCTTTTAGACTAATCCATAAGCGACTAGAGCTGGATACTGATGATAAAGTTAATAAAACTAGTTAATATAAAAAATAAAATGTTTTTTGTTGTTTTTATTTTATTTTTTCCAGCACTGCAGCCATTGTGGAAAGCATTATGGATTTAGCTCAAAAAAATTAAAAGTTGAACTGCTTTATGGCCCAGCAATTCCATTTCTGGGAATTTACCTGAAGAAACCCAAAACATTAATTTGAAAGGATATACACTGATCTCTGAAAACATAATAATCTGGCCACTCAATATATATATATATATATATTAGAGGCCCAGTGAATTCGTGCATGGGTGGGGTCTGGGCAGCCTGGCCAGGGGGAGGGGACATGGGTGGATAGCCTGCTTGCCTGCTGGTCGAACTCCTGGTTGAGGGAACAATTTGCATATTAGCCTTTTATTATAAAGGATATGCACTGAGTAGCCAGATTCTTATGTGTTCAGAGATCATCATAATCTGGCCACTCAGTATATGTACTCCTCTGTTTATTGCAGCAATATTTGTAAAAGACTAAAATAAAGCTTTAATCTCAACCAGGTCTTGTCTATTCTGGAAACATGGCCTGGGGGCTACTACTGTGCTCCAGCTACTACAGTAAGTCAATCATTGTCCCTCCTCATACATTCACAAAATTCACACTTTCTCCAACTCTGCCTTCTACCGACACTGCAAGAACAATTTTTCACAGTTCTTAATAGAGATAAATATAAACCCTTTGTTTGTTTGTGGTTTTTGGTTTGGGATCACATTATATCAGCAAATATTTACTCCATTATCTAGTACCAATCACAGGCAAAGGGACCCGGAGGAGCAGAGAGGAAGCAATACCCTGAAGTTTCCATTGCATGATGGCCCAGGTGTACGCATCATTTAATCACATCAACTAATGCTGTTACAGATTCCCTTCCAGGATGTAGTTGGGACAGTTGACATTAGGCCTATTCATTTCGGTATATGAATTTTTTGGCTGAAAAATAAGATAAATGTACTAATGAAATTGACCTTCACAATAAGGAATGGACTTGAAAGAAAAATTTACTAAGGGCTTAATAAAAGGCCATGAGTCACTCTTGCCCTGCTGAAGAGAAAGCTGGGAGATTAAGAAGAAAAAAGTTAACGCCAAGTAATGCATAAAGAACAGCCAAATCCTTCATAATGCATGCCTCTTACAGAATATTTATAGACTCCAGACTCTCAGAATTCTTCACAGAGGTTAAAAAAATAGTTAAACTTAATTTGGAATAATGTCACTGGGAGGAAAAGATTATCTGGGTTATTTAAAATGTTCAATTATAGAATTTAATCTTTAAAAGTACAGTTTTAATCACTTTTAATAGACTAGCAAAATAATTTTGAAATCTTAACAAGTGCAGATCTTGCCTTTCTAAATATATTTCAGCCACAATGTATGCATTGTGACAATAAGCATTACTAATTTTTTATTTATTTTAAAAACTAGTCTCAACACAGTCCTTCCTTAACCATGACTATCACCAGTGTATTCTTGGGGGGGGGGGGGTTTAACAATTTAGAGGGAGAAATGGGGGCTCTAACAAGGTTGCAGAAATGTGGTGAGCACAACGCTAGGGAAGCCAGAGGGACAAAAGCATAGAGATAAGATAGCAAAGCAGACTCTCCCATTACCTGTCAATTTTTCAATTGATAAGAGCAATATCATTTCTACTTTTCCCTCTTCGGCACCCAACACCAAGTCTTGCGTGGAGTGGACTCCAGAAACATGTTACAGAGGCCAACCACTCATGGTACTACTGAGCTTCCTTGTGGAGATGATATGTGTGCGAATTCTAGAGGAAAATGAGTTCTCTGGGCAGACAACTTTGTGGGGAAAGAGGAATGGCAAATGCAAAGATAGACGTGGATGTCACTGAAATGTCGAGACCTTCAGCGTGGCTAGAATGTAGAGTCGGGGCAGCGGAGAGGCAGGAGGCCAGGGAGGCAGGCCCAGAGCATACAGAAAGAGTTTTGATACTCCATCAAGGAATTGGGATATACTTTGTAGGTAGCCTGGGACAACCAGGAAATTTCAGGCATGGTTAGATTTTTCTTTTAGAGGAAATATTCTGATAATTTCCTGGAGGCACTACACCAAGGCAGCAGCACGAGCATAAAAATAAATGGGATAAAAAGATAATGTCAAATAGTATAAAATCTGGTGGACAAATGGATACTTATTTTTGGATGAGGGGGTTGTTCTGGATATGACCACAAAGATTTTTGTTGTCAAGTAGGAGATACAAGAGAAAAAGCAGATTGATAGGGAGCAGAGGTAATAGAGAAAGTAAAGGCAATTTTGAATGCACTGAAACATGGGCATGTATGGGAAGTATAGGTGACTCTGTTTTCATTGGTAGCTGAGAATTAAGATGAAGAGCTCAAAGGAGCAGACTGGATTAAAGATGTAAGTTAAGAGTTGAAGGCAAAACTGTGGAACAAAAATATATGTAATGTGAAGAAGTTCTTGTATGTCACTCAAATCAGCTCCACCATTGAAGGACTCCAGAGGAGTGTGGTTTCACTGCCTCTTTCTACCTCTGTAGTTAGACTCTGTACTAAAATATACAGAGTGTCCCAAAAATATATGCACACTTTAACAGCTGATGGCTGTTAAATGAAAATGAAATGTCTTAATAAACACTGTCTTTAAAATTATTTAAAGTGTATATATGCATTTTTAGGGATACCCTGTATTTGGGAAGACAAACATTAATGCTGAGTTTTATTAGTGCTGGTAGAAGATTGATAGCTACTGAAATCTACTACCCTCTTGGGCACAAGATCCAGAATGCTATCTTGACATGCTGAGAACAAAACAAGCAAATTAGAGGGAAATATGCTAAAATTTCACTTACTTCATCAGAAACTACTGGACTTGTTTTCTAAAGGAAGGTCTCAGAGAACCCCAATAAGTTAATTTAGAGACAAGGTCTTTCAAACAGTGGTGAACAATAAAAATAATTATTCCCCATGTTATAAAGCAGCACTTCGGGGAGTACATAGAAGAATTAGGGTAATACTAGGATGTGGAGTTAGTTCAATCAAGCAATGTGATGGAGGCAGCTCTAAAACACAGGCAGCCTACTTGCACTTTATCTGGATTAATTTAACACAAGGGTCCCCCTGGTGTTCAAAAGCAGGTATATCAACCCAAAACCAAATCTGCATTCCTGTTTCATTTACTGACTCTATGTTTTAGTGGTTTCTGGACTCTTTCAGAAAGAGAAATCTACTTGTTTTATGCACTTATTATATTCCCTGTATGTTACTAAGAGTTACATCCTCTTGACTGGTTTGGTTTGGTTTGGTTTGGTTTGGTTTGGTTGTGAGCCGTGTTTATTGGTTTTCCTCAGTGTCCTTTCCTTTCCATTTACATTTCTGGATCCTGCCCAAAAGCAATAGACACACTCTTTCAGAAGGGAAGTAAATGTGCATCCACTGCGTGGCAACTATAGCCAGGCACTGTTTCTATCTCTCCCTCCCTCATTCCTTCCACCCTTTCCCCCCAATGCCAAGACATATTACAGAGGCCCCACTGCTCCAGGTGCTGGGGATGCAGCAGTGAACAAAATGCAAAGTCCCTGTGATTGTGACTCTTAGGCTCTAGTTGCAAAGACAGACAATAAACAATTTAAAAAATAAAAACAAAGAATACCAGTCTGAAATGAGTGGTACAGGTACTAGAGAGACATGGGATTCAGGGAATCCCGTCTATGAAGAGAACTGAGTGAAATGAGAAGCGAGCCAATAGGATATCTGGAGTCGGAGATTGCTGGTGGAGAGACGAGCTGGTCTAAAACCTCTGGCATATTCGAGTCACCTCAGGGAGTTGAAGGATGAGCACAGTGACCAGAAAGTGAGGTAGAAGAGGGTTGAAAATAATAATCAATAAAAAATATATTAAAAATAAAAATCACAGATATAAAGTGTGTGGAGCAGTGATTTATCCCAGTGCCCCCCCCTTTTTTTCCTGTATATGTTTTTATTGATTTCAGAGAGAGGAAAGAAAGGAGGGAAAGACAGAAACATCAATGATGAGAGAGAATCATTTATTGATTCCCTCCTGCATACCCCCCACTGGGGATTGAGCCTGTAACCCAGGCATGTGCCCTGAAGGGGAATCAAACTGTGACCTTCTGGTTCATGGACTGTCGCTCAACCACTAAGCCATACTTGCCAGTTCTTTTAACTCCAAAGACCACAGCCTCTGTACTCTGCTGAGCTACCCCCCCACGGCTGTCTACCTCTGACTGCAGGGTTAGGTGTGCCTCAGAGACACAACATATTATGATCCAGAACAACCCAGGTCACTCTAGTCCCTTTCAGAAATATGAGCTCATCTTTGCATATTGCAATCATCCATGATAACTGACGCTCTCCCTGATACTTGGAATGCTCACCTTTCATTTTTTAGAGGAAGTAGGTCAGTATAAGAGCATGGGCCCTGGAACAGGACTCCTGGATTCAACCTCTCTACCACCTGCTAGGAGGCTCCCATGGTCTTTGTACTCTCGTTTTATCAGATTTTAAAACTCAATCAGGGGAAAATGGTTGTTTTTCATCCAAAAAAAAATTTTTTTTTTAATGTTACTAGGACACATTGTTAGTGGAAAGTGCTATTCTCAGAGCCTTGGGAGTAAGTGTGGGCTAACACTCGTCATACAGGAAGAGAAAACCACATAAATAATTAAATACCTCAAGCCATCAGCCACATGGAGTGCGATCCTGTGCTGCAGAGTCCTCGTGAGACTGGCTTTGTCCTGCTGCAGCAGGCGGTCCAGGGAGCCCTTGGGGGCCAGCTCCATCACCAGCATCCGGGGACGAATCCCAGCCGCCAGCAGCGATATTAAGCTGGGGTGGTGGTGGTGGCAAAGCACCACCAGCTCCTGCAAAAGCCAATCATTTCAGAGGAACAGGACATCAGCTCTGACCCAAGTGCCTCCTGCCTTAATTGTGTCAATACTGAGCATGTTTTTCGCTGGGTGACTAAATGATAGGAAATTCTGTTTCTTCTGTGAGCTTTTTTACATTTCCCACATTTTGGGGATGAACAGCTGGTTTTGAAACTATGGTATGAAGTAACATTTTAAATTCTATTTTTCTTTCTTCTCTGCATTCATCAGAACATTTAATTCAGGGACAGCACACACCTATGGTCATGCTAACAGGTCATGTTAACATTCTCATTGCTGGATTCTGAGTAGTCTCTTCTAATCCACTGTAACTGCCCTGTTAGGTATATCCTGCCTGTCAATCTCTGATTTAATGAGAAAAGTTTAATGTCTAAGTCCACAGAAACCTATGCTATGACCCTCTCCTCAAAATTCCACCAATATAGATGGCATCACTCTCTCCTGAACATACTCTGATGACTTCCCGTACTCTTAGATTAAAATTCCATGTACTGCCTGGCATGCATGGTTTAGAGATTGAGCGTCTACCCAGGAACCAAAAAGTCATGGGTTCTACTCAATCAGAGCCAAAAGCCCAAGTTGTGGGTTTGATCTCCAGGAGGGGTGTGAAGGCAGCCAGTCAATGATGTTTCTCTCTCAGTGGCGGTTCTTTCTCTCTTTCCCTCTCCCTTCCTCTCTCTCTAAGAAGCAAAACAAATGTCTTTTAAAAATGTAATGTATTATCATGTTTATTCATGGGCATTTAAAAAAAATCCTATGTACTATACAACCTTCATGACCTGGCCCGATCTCACCCTGGATTTCCTCTCAGATCCCATCTCCCGTCTCTCTTCTTTTCATTCACCACCCGTCTGCCATGCTGGTGTTCATTCAATCCCTGACACCCACCAGCTCCTTCCTTACAGCCATAGGTCCTGTGCCTTTACTGATCTCTCTTCCTAGAAATCCCTTCCCCATCCACAGAAATGAAGGCTTCCTGCCATTAATCCTAGCTCAAATACTCTCACTTCCTCGGAGTGACCTATCTCAGATCGTCCTTACTAAAGCAGTCCTAACCTGCAGCAACCTCTTTCCAATACCCGAAGTCAGAGATGCCAGTTTAGCTTGAACAGAGAAGTCTCCATCCTGATACTATTCTTTTTCTAGACCACATCGTGTGAGACTTTATAATCTTCTTTATGATATTGCTGCTTTTTTAATTCTACATGCTTCATCCTGCCTACTTCACTTTACTCTGAGACTGTCATTTTGATGAAATTTACAGCTTAGCTGATTTTAAATGGATTCATGCTTTCAGCTGTGATTTCTGCAGAAACTCTGCTTGTTAACAACCAGCTTATAAGATGGGAAGTATCAGTGCCAACGGCATCTGTCAGGAAACCGAAGTGTGGAGAGATCTGCCAGCTGAACAAGAAAGGCTGGATGCCCTCAGTGGAGCTTTCCAAGGACAAAGGCTCCAGACAAAAGCTTTGAAGATAAAATCTTTTTCCCTATGACTGATTAGCTAAGTTGGTGAAAACTGATGAGAACAAGGCAAATTAGCTCTATTTTCTTTCACAGACAGAAGCCTAGTCCAAATTTTCTATTCTAGACAAGCAGCGCTAGAAAACAGCAAAACAATGTAGTCATCAGCCGCAATTCCTGACCACCGGCAGAATGACCCTCAAAAGATAGCACCGAACACTAACATGTTATCATTTGATTTTTTTTTTAATTTGACTCATTGATTTATTGATTTTGTTTATTTTTAAATCTCACCCAAGAATATTAACCAACTGAGCCACCTGGCCAAGGCTCCTTTAAAAAAAAAAAAGTATATTATTCACATTCTACTGTTTCTTTTCTTCTCTCTCTTTATTAAGGTATTACATATGTGTCCTTATCCCCCCACATTCCCCTCTCCCCCACTCATGCCCTCACCCCCCTAGTGTCTGTGTCCATTGGTTATACTTATATGCATGCATACAAGTCTTTTGGTTGATCGCTCCTACTTACTCCCCCCCCCCTCCACCACTACCCCCCACCTTCCCTTTGAACCATGCTTCTCTGTCTTTGGATCTGCTTTTGTTCATCAGTTTATGTTGTTCATTATATTCCACAAATGAGTGAGATCATGTGATATTTATCTTTCTCTGACTGGCTTATTTCACTTAGCATAATGCTCTCCAGCTCCATCCATGCTATTGCAAATCATAAGAATTCCTTCTTTTTTTATTTTTTTTTATTTTTTTATTGTTTTTACCACAACATAGTATTCCATTGTGTAGATATACCACAGTTTTTTAATCCACTCATCTGCTCATGGGCACTTAGGCTGTTTCCAAATCTTAGCTATTGTAAATTGTGCTAGTATGAACATAGGGGTGCATATATCCTTTCTGATTGGTGTTTCTAGTTTCTTAGGGTTTCTATCCCTTCTACCATTTCCTTGGTTCACCTAGCTGTCTATGCACTAATCAGTCCTGTATACATTTTTAGTGTTCTGATTTTCAAAGAGTTCCCTGAGCACATTACTGAAAATTTAAAACATACATTGAAAACTAATGACTTGGGCTGAAAAATCAATTTATACCACAAGTTGTTTATTAGCTATTCCTTAGAGCTACAGTGTGACTTCTAGTACTAATCATTAAATTTACTTCAGAATATTTTGCACAGACATAAAATTATTTTTATTATTTAGAGTAATTAATATATTGTAACTGTGCATTTTCTAAATTATTCAGATTCAGGCACAAAGTGTTTTTTTAAATCAAGAGAAAAAGAAAAAATGAACAAGTTCAAAAATACAATTGACCTCTAGTATAAGATGGCAGATTGAATTTTATCTCTCTTCTCACCCTGTTTTTCTCCCTCATTCTCATTGTCAGGAAAAACTCAGGAAAACAAAACAAAAAAACAAACAAACAAAAAAAAACCCACCAGTACTCAAAACAAGAGAGGGTACTAGAGTGATCACTCTGGTTATGCATTCAACATCCAGTCACCCTTCTTTCTTTCTAAGGACACTTTGATTTTTGCTAGGGCATCCAACCTTCACCCATGCAGTCCATCAACTTTAGGGGGAACTGATTCCATATCCAGCCTTGGGGAAAGGTGGAGGTACTCTAAATAATACCACCTTTATTACCATAGTGATTGGTTCGGTGACACATAAGCCAATCAGCATACAGCATTACCCTGACCATAGTGCTTGTTGAGAAAATAAAATGTGATTTAATTGAAGCCAGGAAAAGTTTTTAAATGGGCAATTGTGCATAAATTTTGATTCCTTTGAATACAAGACCTCAAAAGAGGTACCCTTTTTCTTCTGTATGTGTAGTATATAACTATGAAACCTGAAAACAAGAATTATCAGAAAACTGTCTTTTTTTTGTTTTCAACAAGATAAACACAAAACTTTTGTCCTCCATGAAGAGAGGACAAAGTGGGATTTCATAATTAAAGTTAAATAAACTTTTGGGGGGAAATGCGTTCATCATTTTGCATTTTCACAAACATGTGCAATACAAGCGTTCTAGGAGATTAACAGTGTATGGTTGAATTTGGTAATGTTATTGGATTTCTTACTTGTCTTAAGAGTCTAAGTGATGTATGTTTGTTAAATATCTTTACAGCCACTTCATCTCCTTCATAGGTTGCTCGATAAACTGATCCAAAACTGCCGTCACCTTTTGAAAAGAAAGTACAAAGCACATAAGTTATTTTGTCCAAGCAGAAAAAGTGAACTGTGTCTGGTGTAATTATACCTATTGTATACCTGTTGTATACCCACTTATTTTATTGAATTAAGTCTCCTTTAATGATTCCTCTTCCTTCTTCTGCTCCATAAACTAAGATGGGACTAAAGGTCTTATCCCTACACTTTCTGTCTTCATCTATACACTTTCCACTCAATGACCCCATCCACTCCCTAATTATTCTACCCCTGCAGACAGAGGATTTTCACAGTTTCACAAGCTACCCCCTGAACTCTTTTTACAAATTTGTGAGATTTCCACTGACATGCTTCTCCAAATCTCACATTCCACCAAAAGGCACATTCATTATCTTTTCCCCAAACTAGTTTTTATTCCACCTTCCATAGCTGGTAAAAACAAAACTCTTTTTGAGGTTAATCTGGAGTCAAAACTGAAAAATTATCATAGGTCTTTGCCCAAGGCCTAGCATCAAAGCTAACTGGTAATCCACTTAGTCTTTTTTGAGACTGAAAATTGGCTGTGACACTCATTTTAAAACCTCTTAATCTGCCTTTGAAACCCTGAAAATTAAAGAAAATTCAAGGACATATTTTATAAATATATGTGCTTCCATGCTAGTCTTATTCTCATCTCAAACCTAATCGATAAGACTGTGTTCAAAGCAAATTCTATATCCGAATCATAGTACTTTAAAATATACCAATCCAAAGGAAAAAGCCATTATGATAAATATATGAAAACACCAAAAAAACATAATTATATTTGAAAAACGTATAGATTATTAGGAAAAATGCATCCTAAATTTTATTCTCAAACTAACAAAAATAGTTACCTAAGAGAAATTCCGGAGCTTGTTCAAATTTTAATCCATCATTGTTCAACATAATATTTCTAGGGAGGTCAGCCAAAATCAAATCAGGAGCAATCTGGGATATTGGAAGGGTGAGCCTTGGTTGATCTGGATTTACTAGGAGGTCTCCTGAGAAGTATATAAAAGAATGCATATAAATTTGTGATTATGACTTTCACAAATTTTCTATTATTTCTAATCAGTCCTTTTGGTTTTCTTTTTCTTTTTTTTAAGAAATTTTTTTTCTTCTTTTTTTTAAAATACATTTTATTGATTTTACACAGAGAGGAATTGAGAGGGACAGAGAGTTAGAAATGTCGATGAGAGAGAAACATCGGCCTCTTGCACACCCCCTTCCGGAGATGTGCCCGCAACCAAGGTACATGCCCTTGACCAGAATCCAACCCAGGACCTTTCAGTCCACAGGCCGACGCTCTATCCACTGAGCCAAACCGGTCCCGGCCCTTTTGGTTTTCTTACTTTTCCTATTTTTCTCTAGAAAATTAGATAAAGTTTTAAAGATTAAATTAATATCTATTTATTAGAATTTTAAAACTCATTCTTAGGTTCACTCATTAGAAAGTAGAATTCAGAACTGCCTTAGACTATCCAATATCTGAGTAGGACATTATCCATCTTTTGCCACATCCATGGAGCACTTATATGACTGACATGTTACTAAGTTATTTCCATGCATAATCTATTTTAATTTTTATAATAATTTTATTAAGTAGTTTTGGTTAGTAGTCCCATTTCATAGATAAAGTTATGTTGCTCAATGTGGCAATATTCATCCTCTAAAACCAACATTCCTCTCAATTTAGAGCACATGATCTTATGGGTAACAAATATCCATTTTCCTGAATTTTCACTATAATTGAATGTAGTTTATACTAACTTATCTCCTATGGATAAGTATAATCTCTACACTTATTACAAAACTCACTTTACAAATATTGAAAGATTGCCAGAAGCTAATTTCAGCATGTCATAATTGCAAGAATTTCATTGAAAGATTGATGGAACTTGGGGACTCAACAAGGGCTGAATCATATATGTTATTGCCTGCTGGAATAGCTAAAGTCATTTCCCCAAACTGAAAAGGATGATGGTTCTGCCAGACAGCTCAGAGCATCTTAATCTATAATTATTGCCTCCTGTTGGTCAAACACCTGAACAGCCTCAGGCAATACCCCATTCTGACAATGGATTCTGTAACTAACCCTACTCTTTGATGTGTATATCTCCACCTTGCCTTAGGACAAATTGTGTTAATAAAAAGCAAGGGATCCTGAGACAAGGAGAACTTGGTTTCTTTAGCCAGACTCCTCTGCCCGCCCAACCACCTCCCAAAAATGCCTTTCAAAATTATGTTTTGTCTCTGGACTCTTATTTAATTTACACACAGCCCTTTCTCCAGGTTTCCTAAACCCTTCTAGAGCCGGATCAAGTTCACCAGTGTTAAGAGATCACTTAAAAACATCTGTAAGTTGCATCAACACATACCTTCTTCTGCTTTCTTCATCAAGTCATCAAGTAAGATTTTTTTATGTTCTTCACCATCATTGAAACTATATAATGCCCATTTCTTCAACAAAGTTTCTCCTTCACCACAAATATCAATCTCCAATAACCCAGGAAACCATTCTTCCATGAGAGAATCAATGTGGTCCACAACTTGTCCCAAAAGAACCCAGCCTACATAATCCAAAGAAGAGCACATAACCATCCTATTGGAACTTTATTCTGTCACAAAACTAACAAAGAGAAACTATAAAGTTTGTTTGTTTTTAAGTTTAGATTTCTTTTGTGGTACAATTCAACATTTGAATTAATTTCCTTACCTTTTCTACAAGAAGGAACTGTAATTTTTAGGAAACTCTCTGGGTGATTATCTAAGACTTCAGATCCTACCAGGCAATAAGCTTCAGGAGACCAATTCAAATAGATGCCTTGTCGCCAATATATCCTGTTTGGGCGAAGTGCTCGTTCTGAAAGAAGTTTAAATGGACTCAGATATACTCATTAATTATTAATTACCCCATAAATGAAAGGTGGTGGGTAACTGCACCTCCCCCTCAAAAAATATCAATAGAGATATATTTGCTTTGAAAAAAAAGTATTAGAATAATGATTGATAGTCATCTTAGATCTAAAATATGATGCTAAATATCTTATCCTTAATTTTGCAACAACAATAACACAAAAATGTCCAGTAGATAACCTAAAATAGATTTTAAGTTTATGGTGTTAAGTAGTTTAATATGTGTAACAGATGAAGGAAGATAATAAAAAATAAGTTCTCATAACTTTTAAAGAGAAGTTGGTGGTCATGCTCAAATAAAAACTTCCTGAATGTTTTAATACAATGTAACTACCTAAATGCTGGTTAAATGATTTATTTCAGAATATAGTAACAGTGGCATTATGAAGACCCATGTTTATTCTTTTATTTTTTTTAACTCCTCAGGAATTATGCAGCAGAATGGAGCTACTACAGTCTGTATGCTGAATGGTCTGAATGGTCAGGATGTTACACTTCATTGAGTAAAACTCTCAGACTTTGCAATGCTCATTCCTAGTTGTTGTTTTTTTTTGTTTTTGTGTGTGTGTGTGTGTGTGTGAGTGTGGGTGCATGCACTTGCATGCCTATGTGTGTATGTTTAAACCAGTGATTCTTGGTAATCCACCTTTTAAAAGCATTGCTTATAATCTGTTTTGGCATAGAAATCAAGATATTCATACATTTTTTAAAATGTGTCTAAAATATGAACAAATGGGATTCAAGTGAAGACCTGAGGAATTTTCTTCATGACAAATTGCTACACTTATTTGCTACATGTCTTTATATTGGCCAGTCTGAAGTTGTATAAGCTTATTTTCTGATTTTCAGGTGCCTTACAAATAATTAAGCTCTGTGAAAATGGCATGCTGTTTTTAATGTGTTTTCTCCATAACTTCTCTAGATATTGTCTTCATTAAATACATACCTCTACCTGAAAGCATGTAAGGTGAAATTTCAAGTAATCGATTGATTAATCTTGACCAAAATCCCATTGGAAAATAAGGCATTTCATATAGTCGAATGATAATTTCAGAGTTCTCACAATGGGGGAGCTCTATCACAGGCCTGTGGTCAGATAGACTAAACAGAAAAGGACATCATAATTACATAGCTTTATAAAAGACACAAACATGTTGATCAAAGCACTTTATGACTTAAAATTGATGAATTGAAGATAAATACTCAAAGCAATTGCATATTTTTCTTTTGCTACATACTCTTCCTATTTTAAAAATCCAATGGCCTAGCTAGAGTGCTCAGTGGTTGAGCTTTGACCTATGAACCTGAAGGTCACAGTTCGATTCCTGGTCAGGGCACATGCCCAGATTGTGGGCTTGATCACCAGTATGGGGCATCAGGAGGCAGTAAATCAATGATTTTCTCTCATCACTGATGTTTCTATCTCTTTCTCCCTCTCTCTTACTCTCTGAAATAAAAAATATATATATTTTTTAACTTCAGTGGTTATTTAACCAATTCAAATGCATGCTCAGATGTAGTAGATGCATGAATTTTTTCAGTATTCTTATTTATACTAATAAACAAATTGTTATAATTGGTTATGCACAAACAAGTATCAAGCAAGGGATTATATAAAACTTGAAAAGATTGCATGTCCAAAAAAAGTATACATCTATTTTTAGAATTGGTCACCATCAATGCAATTTGCACTTTTCAATGTCATATTACTTTCTAGCATTTAACAGGTGCTTCTAAAGCAACAAGAAAATGTTCTATAATACAGGGCCAGAAATTAGGCATCCATTGTGTTTCCCCTCTTCTCTCAAGTTCACTGCCACAGAGTCTTTTAAAATTCTGATAACAACTCACTATCTCCCCAGAATTTGTCTAATATTACTCTCTCATTACTGTGTAAGAAAACACACACACACACACACACACACACACACACACATCTCCACTATTTGCCTTCATTAAATAAACAGTTGTAAACCAAATAGTAATTATAGACATAAAATATGTCACTCTATCTTTAAAATGTCAAATGTAGTGTTTTCATTAAAAGTAAGTGTTATACTTCAGAAGAAAGTTTACACAATAAGCAAAAATAATACTTAGTACATTAATCTTAGACCAAAGTTATTGTGACAATTAAGACAAGATGATAGATGGTGAGTTTCTATAGGGTAGTAGAATGTTTAAGTTTTTGGTTTACCTGCTTGGAACCAGCAAATACTCTTCTCCTATTGGCAAGGCGATCTGAAATTTTTCTAGGAGTTTGAAGTACTGTTGTGTGTAGTTCTTTGGAAATCTCTTTTTCTTTGAAAGAAATTTTTCCACACTTCTACGTGAAATAATTCCTTCGGGATGTTTTGGACAGCCTTCTACTTTCTCTGTAAAAATCTGAAAGATTTACACTTATAATCACTGGAATTTACTTTCTGAAGTTTTTCAATTTAAAGCATTTTCTGTCAGGTTGCTCAGTGAAAATAATCAGAAGAATTGTAACATTGTCAAATATAACACAGGACCTAACTTCCCTAACTAGCAGCCATGTTACCTAGAAGCCTTCTCCCCCTCCCCCCCCCAACCTCCCCACCAAAAAAAAAAAAAAGCATCCACTCACAAAAAAATAAAAAATCCCCTCACAAAATTAATAAATTAAGGAATTCAGATCTGAAATTATGTGAAGATCCTCTGCCAATGAAGTTCAAAGCCTTCTCCAGCTGCAATCAACAGGTCAATCAAATACCTTGCATTCTTATTACACTTTCACTAATAATATATTTCTAGGGAAATTATCTTCCAGACTATTTTATCACCAGTGTTTTCTAACAAAACCTTCACTATACATTTATTTAACAAAGGTGTTTTTCATCACTGAGACTAGAGGCATTGCAGTACAGTTTACTAATTTTCAAACAAAGGAACTGCTGCATTTTGTTGGATTCCGCTCAGAGTCATATATCTGTAGGTCTGGGAAAAGGCTTGGGAAACTGCTTTTTCTTTTTTACAAGAAACCCATGTGGTTCTAATGTGGATACTATACTTTAAGCTTATTAATCATCATCACAGCAGTTTTAAAAGAGGTTTGTGCTTTGAGTTTTAAGATATCTCTTTGTGTGCTACCATTCTTTGTGGTAGTTTCCAAAGATGGACATGTCAATTCCTTTTCTCCCTATACATGCATGCTGCTCAGTTCCTCAAGAAGTGGAGTCTAGCCGGGACCAGTTTGGCTCAGTGGATAGAGTGTCGGCTTGTGGACTGAAAGGTCCCGGGTTCGATTCCGGTTGAGGGCATGTACCTTGGTTGCGGGCACATCCCCAGTAGGGGGTGTGCAAGAGGCAGCTGATCGATGATTCTCTCTCATCGATGTTTCTAACTATCCCTCTCTCTTCCTCTCTGTGAAAAATCAATAAAATATATTTAAAAAAAAGAAAGAAAGAAAAAAAAAAGAAGTGGAGTCTATATCCTCTCCCCTCGAATCTGAACAGGCCTGGGGTTGCTCCATCCACTGTGGCAGAACTAACATTATACCAGTTCTGGGCCTACATGTTAGGAGGAGAAGCCATCTGAGAGGCACACAGAGGAGCATCAGTCCTCCAAACTATGAGCATAGCCTTCTTGGACCCTCCAGCCCAGTCAATGAGGGAAGCCACTTGAATGACCCTGGCCAAGGTCTTGTAGACCAGCCCACTCAACTGAGCCTAATCAACCACAGAATACTGAAAAACAATAAACAGCCGATGTTTTAAGCCTCCAAGTTTTGGGGTATCTTGTTAAAAAGCAATAGAAAACTGAAACAATATCTTAATTTTTTCACTTTAAAAGATTTACTAATATTCCTTTAGCCTAGTAACTTTTAAGGCTTTCCTAAGCCCTTACGCAAGTAATGAGAATTTTTCAAATGCCCTCACACACATTACCAAGACTTAATTGCCATGCAAAATTTTTTAATACTCCACCCGACTAATTCAATAAGCCCCTTTCATATCTTGTATCATACAGTTAAATGAGTTTTGCAAACTTCTCTGTGCGTTGATGGAACCTTCTTTAATAAGCGTAGTGACCAGCCAGGACCGGTTGGTTTGGCTCAGTGGATAGAGCGTCGGCTTGGGGACTGAGGGGTCCCGGGTTCGATTCCGGTCAAGGGCATGTACCTTGGTTGCGGGCATATCCCCAGTCGGGGGTGTGCAGGAGGCAGCTGATCGATGATTCTCTCTCATCGATGTTTCTGACTCTCTATCTCTCTCCCTTCCTCTCTGTACAAAATCAATAAAATATATTAAAAAAAAAAAATAAGCGTAGTGACCTAACAGCTCAGGGCATAGAGAGGAAGGGTGGGCTCATTAGCACTTCTGCAGCATGACATTATCCCTGCCCTTGTCTGCAGATTCGGGGAGGAAAATATCCATATTCATTTTTCATGATGGGTGTCAGACAAGTCATTCTTGTTTTCACTTGATTATTTATAGCTTTCATTCTTTATAAACCTCAGTGAAAATGACATTGCATTTCAGCATAAACAGAATTGTGCTATTTATTTTTTAAGTTAACAAGAAATTTAAATTATCATTCTATTGACCTTTTAGGCCTCTCTTTCAAAATAATTTTGAGCTATTCAAATTCTTGAATTGGCTTTCACTTAAATTAACATGTTTACAGTATAACCATTCTAATGAGAAGAATTTCCATGGAGTTTTAACATAATCATTCCATAGAATTATCAGACAGTTTATTGAGGTCATGGTGGAAATCTGCTTTTGCTAAATGGTTGTGATTTGGATGCAAACCACTTCCTTAATCAACCGACTCTAATAGTGTCCAGCTGGGTGCAGCTTCCAAGGTTCCTAGATCACATAGAAAAACACCACTTCGTGTGCAACTTTCAGTCTCTTCTTGACTAGATAGATAGAGCATCATAGCATGCCACCTAGGACAACAAAATCTTCAGGGTTAAATATTTAAAACTCCTTCTGCTGTTGTGAACGCATCTACTGCACAGATTTGTGGCTGTTGTTCAGCTCCATACTGACACACATTCCAAAACTGCTTAAATTCATCTGTACAGTTTTGAAGATTTTTTTTTTCATTTCCTAAAAGAATAAGCTTTAATCACTAAATGTATCAAATATGAAATTAGCTAATATTTACTGCTTGCTTACACTGAACTAGGGAGGCAATGTAGCAGTTAAAATTGTTACTATCCTGCCGAAGCCGGTTTGGCTCAGTGGTAGAGCGTCGGTCTGTGGACTGAAAGGTCCCAGGTTCGATTCCGGGCAAGGGCATGTACATTGGTTGCGGGCACATCCCTGATAAGGAGTGTGCAAGAGGCAGCTGGTCGATGTTTCTCTCTCATCGACGTTTCTAGCTCTCTATCCCTCTCTCCTCCTCTCTGTAAAAAATCAATAAAATATATTTTAAAAATAAATAAATAAATAAATAAAATAAAATTGTTACTATCTTTATTTTGCAAGTAAAAAACAAACAAACAAAAAAAGGAGCTTAAAACATTAAGAAATGTCACCAAGTAAATTTCATAAGAGATCTGAATACAGGTCACGATGGCCCAGGGCTGTTGCTCTTAACCGGTCACTTTACTGGCTTCACTGTCATGGAGATGAGTAGCATCACCCTTTCCATGGCACATGTGCAGAAGGATAAAAAGCTGCCTAACAATAGCTACCAAAATAGTCATTGCTACCACATTACAATTGATTGCCAATTAAAATAATGTTTCAATGTGCTCTCAAGTTCTGTGATATAGGATTTAGATCCAAATAAGTGTCTTTAGATGGAGTTTAGGAGCTATCACTCAAGATTAGCTGAGGGAATTTAGTCACCATTATAGTTTAATTATCGATAGAAGAGAGACTCCTAACGTAAGAAGATATCATTATTTAAGGGATTCGGGGAGCCACATGCAAAACTATAAGTTATACTCATACACCAAATAAATGCCAGTGAATGCAGATGCCAGAGACACCCTCCCTGAGCTCACCTCTGTTCATGAGAGTGATTTTGCATTCCCAGCAATATGTGGTAATGTCTGAACACATTGCTGGTCATAACTAGGAAGATGCTACTTATATTTCCAGTGTAAGGCCAAAGATGCTGCTACTATCCTATAATCCACGACAAAGAATTATCTGGTCCTAAGAGATGATGTTGAAAAATACTGAGCTGGTGTGTTCTCCCTGAGTGATATTCTGTAGAAAATATATATTGATAGATTATTATAACTACTTAATATAAACTCAATGGTAATTATCAATGGAAGAAGAAATTATTTTCCATATGAAATATAAATGGAGAAAAAATAGCTATTACTACTGCCATCCAAAGTTTTCAAAAATTGTAAGCATTTAGAACTCAGACCATTTCTCTCAAGAAGCAAAATTCCCCTTCATGTTGTGTAGATAGAGGTTTCACAGGCTCAATGACACAATTTTCTTATATACAATATATATTTACTCCAAGGATTTTCAGAAAGTTTTCATACAGTTGGCTAAATCAACCAAACCAAAGATATGATCAGGATCTAGGAAAGCACCACAGAACACAGTAGTACAAACATTTATCATTAAAGACAATAAAGGCGTTAAAGTAAATTCTTAGGTACCTTCCCTTCTTCCAAAAAGCTCTTCTTTAAGCAGTTTTCCACATGAAGTGCCCTATAGTTTTCTATATTTACTATAGTTTCTATCTTTTTATTCTTGGTCATTTGCTCTTCTCTCTCTCTCTCTCTCTCTCTCTCTCTCTCTCTCTCTCTCTCTCTCTCTCAATAAATCTTTATTGTTCAGATTATTACAATTTTTCTTTTTCCCCCCTCATTGCTCCCCTCCACCAGGTTCCTACCCCATCCTCTGCTCTTACCCCCACCACTGTCCTCATCCATAGGTGTATGCTTTTTGTTCAATCTCTTCCTACATTCCCCACTCTCCTTTTCCCCGAGAATTGTCAGTCCACTCCCTTTCTATGCCCCCTATTTTATTATATTCACCAGTTTATTCTGTTCATCAGGTTTTTTATTCCCTTGCTTTTTAGATTCACTTGTTTATAGATATGTATTTGTTGTTCATAAGCTTTATCTTTTTCTTCTTTGCAGTTTTTATCTTAACTAAATAGCAACTCTACAATGTTCAATGCTCTGGGTGCCATTTATTCTCCTTTTCAGTCATTACCCCCATGTCACAAAAAATATAAGACACCAACCTGTGCCATGACTTTACAAAGCCACTTGGGTTCCACAAAATACAAGTTACTTAACTGCAGTGCTGGGTCTTGAAAATGAAGAAGAACCCCTGGAATAAAAAAATCAAACAATGAAACATGAAATCTAGAATATACAAACATCAAAGAGCAAGGGAATCTAGTCCAACCTCCTCATTTACATGTGAGACAATGTCAGCATAGTTAGTGGCAGAACTGGGACTACAACTGGGCATCCCAGTTCTCCAGTCCCAACATCCAATATTACAAAGAAGTATTTTTTAATGATATACATTGATCAGATATAAGCATATTTGAGACAATGCCATGTATTGCAGAGCATATATATACAAGCAAACAAATTCATAATGTTCTTTTTGGCTTTCTAAATATGCAATACCAAGACACATCTCATTTTTCAAATGAAGGTAAGATACACAGAATATCCTAGAAGCTACTGGTTTAGGGATGATGGGGAAAAGGAACAGATTATAATCCATGTGAAAAAAATTATTTCATATAACAGAACCTAGGAATCAAAAGCAGCTTCCTAGCCACTTACCCTGGGATCTACAAATCAACTCACACATTGCTAGTGAGGCTATACTGATCAAGTACATCATTGAGAGTTGTGATCTATGAGGTCATGCTGACAATGTGTGATGTCACAGAGCGAGATCTGCACTCATAGCTGCATCCCAGGCAACCACTGATTCTCAAAGTGCCCCATCAGACCATCCCAATAATAATTCTATTCTCTAGTCGGCAAGCCACTTCCACACACACTAAACCCACTGGATCCTTTGGAAGGAGATGTCTTGTGCTCAGGGTTCCACAGCTCCTGGCTAGGATAGTCAAGATCTGGAACCCACACATTTTCACTCTTGCTCTTTCCACTATTGCCCTTAGATGGTTTCCAATGTTCTGCTTATGACATGCCATATGATTTAACATCAATGCACATGATGATCTTCCAAGAAGATAGACATCAGTGGCCTATGAGAGAATTCTGCAGCTCTTCCGTTAAATAGCGACTGTAAATTCTAGCACGGTTCAGATCCATTTTTATAAATTACTATAGCCACGCATTGAAAAAAAACTCGAAACTAATAAACAGCCAAACCTGATTCATTTAGGAAGTGCACTGCATGAGGAAGCTCATTTTCATCTAGCTGCAGCTGATTTTCTTTCACCAGTTGTAATAATCGTTTCCGGTCAATTACAGGAAATTCAATTGGCACATTTTTACGCTCTGATAAAATGATTTTCTCAAGTTCCACATAGCAGTCTGGAATCAGCTGCCCAACAACAGGCTGATCTCTGATCTATGTAATGAAACAGGACAAGCTGTAAAAAATTCATTGTATGCATGCATATATTTGTCAGGTGGTGGGTAAATTCCGTGCTAATAGGTTTAAAGAAAGGGATATATCATTCAGAAGTATGTTTTCAACTAAAATCCAAATGTGATTTAAATCATTAAATTTTGAGGGATAAACAAAATGATGATAACATAAAAATATGAACACAGAAACCAACTTGAAAAGAACTATCAAATAAAATAGTATGAAACTATTTACCCAGCTATCCAGAAAATACATAGCAAAACCCTAACCATGAATAAAGCATTTTCTGTTTTCTAAGACATTAAACACATATGCAATAGATAAGCTAACATAAGCAATCAGTACTACAAGACCTTTTGAACATTGTTTAGTAGATGAAAATATCCACACCCTGAGGTAAAACATTAAATTCTATGCTTATTATTAGCAAATGTTATATTAATGCACATATCAACAGCGAAGCCTAGAGACAGACATGATATTTCCTCACCTACGCAAGGCTTTTTTTAAAACCTTGAACTTGAGAAAATAAAAAATCATCCAAACACACTGACAAAATAGGATGATTTCTGTTCTGTGACACTCTGAGTTTAATAACTGCATACTAATTGAAAAATATGTAAAATAAAAACATTTAAATTGCCTTAAGATGATGTTTCCGATAATGACAGTCTTTTCCACACATTTTTCCCCATGAAAATCTAATTTTAAAAAGCAATACAGCCCTAACAATAGTAATGAAAATGCCTTTGAGAACCACCAGGTGGCAAACTCTCCCCATTTCTGGATCCATGAATATATTCTTGAACGTTGTTTATCTGACATATCAAAATTCCTACCTAAATTATTAAACTTATTACAAATAGAAACTGGGTTTGTAAACACACATAAAATGTAACTTGCTCTTTTTCTAAATGTAACTAGAACCTTAAGGAGTTTCATTTGCAACTACTATACCCATTACTTTCATCTTCTCCTCCAAACAGTAATTTGATGTGTTCATCTATTACTTGCCCCAGAAAATTAACTATAACTCTACTAATCTCCACTTTTTACAATCCCTCTCTGCATTATTTATAAATAAAACAAAACTTCAGGTTGAAGGTTATGTTTTAACTCAAGGAGGGAAACCTACATTTAGAAATAAACAAGAGTTTTCCCAGAAAGCAAATCATGAAAAATAAAAAAAATAAAAAATAAAAAAAATAAAAAGATGAATTTTATAGGACTGGACTCCAGGGCCAGCAAAGAACACCTGCTAATGGGTTGGGATATTGTTCTGTTTTGTCCTATTTCTTTTAATTTGTGTCAGGTCACCAACAGCCACACACACACACAAAAAAAAAAACCCCACAACACTTTTATTCTAGATTTTGCGCAAATACATGTTAATAAAGGTGAGACAGGAAGATTAGAGAAGAGCCAAGATAAAAGAAGAAAAAAGAATGAGAGGGCAAAAACAATGATCTCTAGTAGATTAAAAGCTGCTATTTGAATATGGGTTGAAGCACTGCAGGGAGAAAAGATATTAAAGCTCTAGCAGGCTCATTGGTTCTAGGTCATCGAGAAGTCACTATTCTGCAAAGCAATCAAATGAATTTTCAAACAAAAATGCCAGAATGATGTATACATTAGCAATATATACCTTTCTTCAAATAGCATTTCTATTTTTCAAAGCATTTCTTTTACATCCTTGCATGGTGTTGCCTTCAGATTTCATTTATAAATGCAGGAAGAATTATGCTTTATTGATTGATAGTGACAACACGTTATTAGACAAAAGTAGTACCAGTCCAGCTTCATGAACTAACCACTTTATCCATAGAGTTTGTTTCGACAAAATTCAGGCTTTTTCAAAACAAACTAAATGTCCAAGAAGTTTTTTTAAAAATATATCATGTATGCTCTAACAGTAATGATAAAAAGAGAAGCTATTAAAATAGTATAAATAACAACGGGTATAGTCTCAGAAGAAAACCACCCAGAAAAAAATAATAGTTAACTGGATGAATGACTTTTGTATATTTGTTTCTTAAAAAAGTCATGTTAATCTCTAATCATATGTCCCATGAGAGAGTAGGAAACTCAGCAATTAAAATAGTATACAGCAGAAACCCGTTTGGCTCAATGGATAGAGCGTCGGCTTGGGGACTGAAGGGTCCCAGGTTCGATTCAGGTCAAGGGCATGTACCTTGGTTACGGGCACGTCCCCAGTGGGGGGTGTGCAAGAGGCAGCTGATCGATGACTCTCTCTCATCGATGTTTCTAACTCTCTATCCCTCTCTCTTCCTCTCTGTACAAAATCAATAAAAAAAAAATTTTTTTAAAGAGCCTATGTGGCTCCTTTCCTTATAAAATAAATAAATAAATAAATAGATAGATAGATAGATAGATAGATAAATAAATAAATAAATAAATAAATAAATAAATAAAATAATATACCATTCTTCTTACATAAAATGCCACGAGTGATCCAGCACTGGCGAAACCTTTCAGTGACTGAGATAATAAATGTGCTGAAAGATACAAACATGCAAATTGTCTCCTGGGGCACCACAAAGACCAGCACATTTACAAAAGGCTCATTAGGCTTTGGATAGGAGCATAATCAGTGGAAATGGGACAGAACTAAGCTAACTGGCAGGCACGTTATAACCAGGGCAACCATAACATTTATCATCCAAACCGGAATGCTTGATTGAGGACATTCTGGGACACTATTTATAATTATGCTGGGACTGTCCAGGCAAAACAATCCTTAGTTACAAGACATGCCTTCATCATTAGTGCTAATGAGCTAAGCCAACAGGAACTAACAATAAAGGTCACCACTGTGTTTCTCATATTACCATGTCAGGGTCTATTCCACACAGTTTACACCATGTCTATAGGACCCCCAGAAATTTTCTCTCTCCTATAAGTATTAAAAATAAATATTCTGCCCGTCCAGTGTAGCTCAGTGGTTGAGCATCGACCTACAAACCAGGAGGTCATGGTTCGTTCCCAGTTGGGTCATATGCCCAGGTTACAGGCTCAGTCCCCATTGTGAGGCAGGGAATCAAATGATTCTCTCTCATCATTGGTGTTTCTATCTCTCTCTTCCTCTCTTTTCCTCTCTGAAATTAATAAAAAATATGTATATTTAAGTATTCTGCCTGGCAACTAATTTATCTGTGTTTTATAAACACAATGAATTGCATTTGATTTATTAGAAAGGCACTTTAGACATCAAAGACATCATTCCTAAAATGAAAAACCCCGTTTGTATGTAATTAAAAAAATTGCTTAGACATTGATGGAAACTAAGTGATCTTGGCAACCAAGTGAAAATCCATCTCACAATGTTGAGGGAAAAACGTCTATAATGAGCATCACAGGAACAAGAAGTATGGAGGAAAAGCCTGAAACAGCAAGATGAGCATACAAAAGGAACTCCCAAAGAAAGAAGCAGGAGAAGAAAAAAACAGTAGAAAAGTAATAAAAGAAAGATGATTCCATGACCCCAGTACTCCATTTGTCCTGCTAATTACATCACCACTGGGGGAAGCTGGGAGAGAAAGGTCTCAGAAACATTTGCTCAGATTCTTTCAGAAACACCCTCTCCATCCCTCAGACGCCCTCTTAGATCCTCTCAGGCCCTCTAATTGTTTTCAGTCCCATTTCTATGAGCCTGAAATGAAGTAGGGCATGAGTAATTTTAAAACAGAAAATACTTTAATGACACTAACATATGAAAAATACCTCGTCTTCTGGCAATTCTAAGCAGTTGCATAGCAAAAGAATTGATAAATTATATTTATCTACCAGACCCCAGTAGAAATTAACTATATTACCTTGAAATTGAGGCTCTCATTTATGATGGTTTTCCGAAGTTTTGCCAAAGCATCAGACTCCTCGGTGGCATTCACAAAGTGGTAATCCCTTATTGCGGGAAACCCTCGCTTGTTCAAGAGCTCCTTGTTGATTTTACTTATGCAGGCTTTGCGCTGCTTCTCGTCAGAAACATCCAAATGTGTGCCCACGAGAATCACAGGGGAAGAGGAAGCTCGAGCCTACAGAGAAAGACGAAGAATACTGATTACCAGTACATTTCCACTGAAATTCACTTGAATAGAAGTGGAAAATTAAAAGACACCATGAAGAAAACAGCTGCCTTTCTTTCCTTAATCCTAAGAAAATATTGTAACATTAAGAAATTTTATTAAGTCGTTTTTATGTGTCTTCTTAATTCAATTATTAACACTTTCTAGGTAGGTAACTTTCTAAGTGTGCTTTGGTCTTCAAAATAAGCATTTAATAAGCCCACAAATTATTTCAGTGTCATAATATGGTTTATATTTTCTCATCCTTCTCTGCAAATTCAATCCCTTGAATTAATTTCTAAATTCATTCTATTTGAAGTCTGCAGCGGGGCGGGGGGGGGGGGGGGCCCTAAAGTATTACTGCCATTGTAATATTTGCTCACTTTAACTAACTATAATAAAGTAAAAGCAAAAAAAAGAAAAAGATTTCAAAAATTACCAAAATTACAACACTAGCTTGTCAGTAAGAGCTGACAGTATGACTGTAAAGGACAAAGTGGAAACTAACCAAGAGAGATTCCCAATAGAAGAGCATATTGTCAATTATACTTCAGTTTACATAAATAAATAAATAAATAAATAAATAAGCACATTAATCTGGTAACATATATAAGTGTAAGATCTGAAAGACTTTATACTAAATTGCCACTGAGCATCTTCAAAGATGCACAGATTGGTTTTCTTTAGCATAACTTATTTTAAGTTAGAAAACCTCATGTTCCATTTTAAAATATGATAAACATAATGTAGCATGTGTATTTTCCATTTTTATAGCTTAAAAGGGTTCCAAGTATCTATAATACTTACCAATATGGAACACCTTATTTTCATGCCACAGCCTAATTACTCTGAAAATTTCCCAACTCAATGTTTCAGTGCTGCATTCTTAAAAAAAACAAAACAAAACAAACACCACAAAACTCTTATAGCAACTCTTTGCCTAAATCACCTTATATACAAAAAAATGAAAATTATTTCGTATTTTCAAATGATTAGAATAGACCACCTTTATATTGAATAGCCAAGGCTTCATAGCATCAACTTCAGCCTGCCCTTTACTGAGGTCATAGACAGCGAGGTACAGTGACCGCGGGGTCATGAAGTGCGGATGCGTGCTGTAGAATTCCTCCCGGCCTAAACAGAGATTGGAGACTCTTTGTTAGCCTTCCTTTTTTCAAAACAAACTTTTAGATGATACTATACATATTTAGCATACAACAACAAAAAAAGAGAGTGAGAGAACAATCAATGATGTTTAAAAGACTATAACTGAGTTTTTACTAGAGATTGAGAACTTCTGGTTGAAGTGCTAGCTATGAACCCTGAACTCATACAGTTTCTTTCTTTTCTTTTTTTTAATTCCTTTATTGATTAAGGTATCACATATTTGTCCTCATTCTCTATTTCCATCCCAAAACCCTAGTTGCTACAGGTTGCCCAGGACCAAACCAGAGTGGGTCGGACCTGCATTACTACCATTTGTCCACCATCCAGAACAGAAATATCAATTGCTGACATGTACACATAAGGAACTGTTTGACATTGAAATGGGGACCCACCTACACTTTCTAACATTGCCCTCCATACACTTCTCCCTTCTGGTGGCAAGGGTAATACTGGGAGAGGTAAACAGCTTTGGAATAATTCCATAGGATTCACAGGTCTCTTTGCAGTATTGGAACAGAAAACTCAGTTTTTAAATCCAAATTCTAAGTAAAAGATAAATATGATTTTTAAATCATATTTACATAATTTATTTATTTATGCAAAATAAATACCTGCAAAATCCCACACATTTAGAATCAGGTCTTTCTTCCTTTTGCCTCTGATTTGGATAGGCCAGTCGTTCACGTCTATGCCAACTGTGGCACTTGGCATCCCAAGATCTGATTTCTTGGTTTTCATTAATTGCTGCAATAAGGTGGTTTTACCACTCCCAGTGTTTCCCACAATCATAAGTTTAATTCGGTTATAGGGCACGGCCTTCTTTAACCGCTGTTGGAGAAACCTGGTATTAGAAAGACAAAAATAAAATAATAAACTGCTTAATAGTATGCTTGAAATATAGGTAAATTCTTGTGCATTGAATTCTTTTAAATATCAGATTTTTAAAATATAGTATGCAAAAAAAATGCACAATTTTTATAAGTAAAGTGCACTTGTCTTTCGGTACACTGTTAATGCATATGTTTTATTATTAATATTAGTAAAATTATGAGATATAATTATTTAAATTAGTATAGTTGATAATGATTGGTAGTATTATCATACACAATGGCATGTTACACTACCACCATAAGCAATCAAAATGTGAAAATGTTTGCAATGCCCATTAGAATTCTATACACACACACATTTATTTAAATTAACACAAAATCCTAAAAATTATGAAGTATAAAATTTTAGACAGTCCATGTGACAGAGAGCCAAGTTAGAGTATCCATGCATACTGTTATACTAAACCTTGATAGTGAGATTATATTGGGTACATTATATATGTGTGTGTACCTATATATCATGGATGGCATATATCATGTATATATTCACATATATCATATATGCATATGAATAATGTACATGGAAAGTCATATTGGTTACATTACAAATTACTATATATAAACTATTATAGTATCAGATATATTGCTATTCCTAATCATCTTAGTAAAAATAATAGAAATGCCATAGGTAGCTAACAAAGCCACCTTTAAATCAATAGATTTTAAATGTTCTCTAAGATATAATGGATATATAAAGATACATTTTAAGTATATTAAAATGTTGCCACAGTTTAAAATTAGAGAAGGAAACTAAATCATAACTGAATTTTAGAGATCATTGACGGGTCCATTCTCATAACTAACAGGAATCTGACCAACAGTCCTGGTGATCTGACCAATAGGCCAGATAACTCTTCTTGGTTTCTTTGACACTTGAGCAAATAAGATCTGACAGATCATATCTCTACCTGCTATTACTGAAGTCAGTCATTCTCTCACATGCAACTAAAGTTCTGTTTTCATCACCAATAAACAAGAAAAGCAATGGTCCAGTGACCATTAACTATTCAGAATTCACCACTCTTTGAAAAACTCATGCTTTGAAAAAGCAAAAGATGTCTACAATTTCTAAACTATTCCAGGTCTTTGTCTTTTCTAAAATGTAAAACAAGTTTAAAAAGATTTACTTACACAGTGACTCTATAATATGAAATGAAACAATACCCTGAAAACTAGTTCCACTAAATGTTTCATAATAATTACACCAATTTTCATATGAACATCTTTTCCAGTTTCAGGAGGGAAAAATTATGAGATATAATTATTTAAAATCAGGGGTCATCATGTTTAGCATAGTAGGCAACAAACTCTATAAAAAGTTAAATATAAATTGAAGAAAATTTAAGCAGGAGATAATTAGGTAAATACAGTTGACTGGTAATTCAAACACTATAAATGCCGGGCTTTGTGCCAACTATCAGACAATAAGTAAATACAGCCATCATCCCAGCGTTAATGGCTATTATAGTCAGGAACACAATGAGAGGTGATAAATGAGCTGAAACCTATAAGATAAATATAGATATAAGTAATTTTGTGAAAACGGAAATAAGTAAGTGTATAAGTAGGTAACAACGAGACTAATATGCTTAAAATGTAACAAGGAGTAAGATAAAGTCCATTATCAAAAATATTTGACATTTGTAAAGTGTAAGCATCAGAAACAGTGATACCTGAGTAGTTTCAGTGGTTTCAAATATGATCAAGGTCAATAAGCAAAAGCAAAGTTAGTAATTTTTTTTATTATTTAAGAAACTATAATGAATGCTTTAAGATAAAATAGACATATAACTATCTGCTATCTGAAATGAAGCTTAAGAAGCTTATAGCTTGGCCAGTGTGGCTCAGTGGTCACTGGTTCAATTCCCAGTGAGGGCACATGCTCAAGGTTATGGGCTCAATCCCCAGGAGGGGGTGTGCAGGAGGCAGCTGGTCAATGATATTTCTCTGGCATTGATATTTCTATCCCTCTATCCTCTCTCTCTCTAAAAATCAATAAAGACATAAAAAAATAAGTTATTACATTCTGCTATATTTCTTTATATATATATTAGAGGCCTGGTGCACAAAATTTGTGCATGGTGCAGGTCCCCTCAGCCCAGCCTGCACCCTCTCCAATCTGGGACCCCTCAGGAGATGTCTGACACTGACATCTAGATATATAGATATATAGATATATAGATATATAGATATATAGATATATAGATATATAGATATATAGATATATAGATATGTAGATGTGTAGATATGTAGATATATAGATATGTAGATATATAGATATACAGATATATAGATGTATAGATGTATAGATGTATAGATATATAGATATATAGATATATAGATATATAGATATATAGATATATCTACCTAAGCAACTGTTAGACCAGTAGCCATGACACACACTGACCATCAGGGGGCAGACGCTCAATACATAGGCATAGGAACAAGGAACAGACTGATGAATCTCAGAGGAAAGGCTGCGGGGGAGGGCAGGAAGAGATTAACCAAAGATCTTATATGTATACTAGAGGCCCAGTGCACAGATTTGTGCACCAGTGGTATCCCTGGGCCTGGCCTGTGGGGATCAGGTCAAAACAGGCAGTCCAACATCCCCTGAGAGGTCCTGATTGTGAGAGGGTGCAGGCCAGGCCAAGGAACCCCACCAGTGCATGAATCCATGGACTGGGCCTCTAGTTCATTAAATAAAAGACAAATGACACACAGCAACTTAATGTTACTATACATTTTTTTTTCTTATTTTGTAATTCTATATTCCTCAAAGTCACAGAGAAATCTGAAACACACTTAACAAAAACAAATGGAAATAAAATGATCTAACCTTATGATGTCTTTGGCTTTACATCCTATATGCTTAAAATCAAAATTAAGACGCAGTTCATCCAAAGGAAGATCCCATATTTTGCTCAATTTCCCCATTTCATTGGGAAAGGATCTCAGTTCCAAGTTGTAACTAACATCAAGAGATGTCAGATTTTCAAGACAGCCAATCTCTGGAGGAATCTTAATGAAATAAAAAAAAGGACAAAGTCTGTTGGTGGGAAGGAAGATGTGTGTTGCCAAGGAACAAGATGCTGACAGGGAACCAGAGAGGACCAGAGATCCCATCAGCGACATGCACAACCTTTCAACAGAGTTCAAAAACCTTCCAAATGCTTGTCACAGCTTTCACTATGTATATTTAAAGAGATAAATGTAAGGGGCTTACCCAAAACTATGTCACATATTTATAATCTTTGAAAACCCATTCTCCCTTGGCAACATATGTCATCTCTTCATAATACTGAAAGCAAATTTCTTTCTAAATCCAGTCA
Organism: Pipistrellus kuhlii; assembly: GCF_014108245.1. Classification (NCBI taxonomy): domain Eukaryota; kingdom Metazoa; phylum Chordata; class Mammalia; order Chiroptera; family Vespertilionidae; genus Pipistrellus; species Pipistrellus kuhlii. Next base: position 35,219,574 of record NW_023425529.1, on the reverse strand, counting down.
TCTGTTCCCTCACATTGTTTGTTCTTCATTAAAACTATAAAGATCTGGTCATCACAAGCTTATATACAACTTAATGCTATTAAAATACAACTAAATATTTATACTTTAGGTGGCATGTTAACTGGAATTTGTTTTTTCCATTCCAAATTTTTAAGTAGTACTCATTATTTTTTTTAAATATTTTTATTGATTTCAGAGAGGAAGAGAGAGGGGGAGAGAGAGAGAAACATCAATAATGAGAGAGAGTCATTGAGAGCCTCGGCATGTCCCTGCCCCCCACTTGGGGAATCAAGCCTGCAATGCTCTTGACCAGAATCGAACCTGGAACCCTTCAGTCCACAGGCCAATGATCTATCCACTTAGCCAAACCGGCTAGGGCTCATTACTTTTAAAATAAATAAATAAAAACATTAATTTTCTGGCAAAAATCAGGTATCAAAAAATATTCACAGTTATTCTAAACCTCACCGTTATAGATAATTATTTTTGCCTTTTAAATTTGCCCCCCAAATAAGTTGTTTGTTTTTTTCTGAGATGAATGGGTAATCAGATTTGTAACAAAGGCAGTAGAGTAAAGCAAAGAACATTGGCCCACTTGGATGAGGGGTAGTCTGATAAAGGGATGCAGGAATTTAACAATGTAAGTAAGAAAGTCAGGGGAGAAACACAGCTGTATGTGGCCCGGTGTCAACGTTATAAGTGCAGAGTATCTGAGAGTCTGTAACAGATCAGTGATTTCCTGGTTAAATGACACACATAAAGCATTACACATACCACATTCATAGTTAAATAGATATATTTCTGTAATTAAAAAAACAAAGCATAAAAAGTGGTCTTTTATGGAAATTAAGCATTCTTCATATACCAATTTATCTCAGGGTAGGTTTAGATCTTATTCAAAAAGGAGGAAATACAAAATGTCAGCTTTTAAAATGAAAATCTCTGATGATGCAAATTACACAAGCCTATTTTCAAATGGCAGTTAACTTTAAGCAAATAAAGATGACCCCTTACCTCTTTCAGTTTATTATGAGAAAGATGTAGTTTCTCTACTCTGGACCATGCGTGTGCTTTTTCGCTCAAATCCAAGATGCTGATCTGATTATGGCTAAACAAGAGTTCCCTTAAGTTCAGCGATTTCCAGTGGGCAGGACTTGGTAGGTGTTTAATTTTGTTGCTGCTCATGTCTAGTGATCGCAAGCTGAAACAATACAGTGTCGAGATAAAAACCAAGTGAGTGTTCCCAAAATACATAAAATCATATTACCAGTAATTTTCACTAGAGAATAAGAACTATAAAACTAACAACATTTATACAGAAGGATGCATGTGTGGTGCTTTGGGGTAGGTACAGATGGGCTAGAAAGGAGGCCTTCTCACTAGAAACATTTACATGAATAAGAACCAGTAAAAGCAAAATGGAGGCCTCACTTTCCTGCTCCAGAAACATAAAAATGTCAATCTCAGAATGAGTGTTTTACAAATGTTTATGGCACATGAGAAACCATCATTAATAAATGCAAAAATAGTCATTAAAATTCCTGCTTCTGGTCAAATAAAAGAGTTACAAATATATGCACCCCCCCCCCCCATCTCTTTTCAATTTCACTCATTACTAGGAGGATTCTTCAGAATTGGGTCCTAGAGCTCATTAATACTGTGCACTCTTCCACCAGCTTGTCTCAGGGGGATACATAGCATTCCCTAACACTGAACACGATGCCTGGCATGGTTCAAGTGACAGCCGGTGTCATCTCATTTGATTATAATAATGTGAACTACACAGTAAATAATCTTCAATTGTTACTACACAAAAACATACCAAATTAATATAAAAGTTTAAAACTCCAAGTAACAACTTTGGCCTTTTGTCTAGTGAATGTCAAACATTCATAGATTTAAACAGTAAGCTAAGTAGGTTTAGAAATCAATTTCATTTTGTATGCCTAAATCAAAACCTTGTTTCTGAAGGTTCTGTTCCAGCTCGTGTGGCTTTCAAATTAAAATAATAAACTTACTGTGGAAGATTTAAAATTGCTTCTGGAACACATGTAAATCTGTTTTGAGATAATTTGATGATTGTCATAGAAGATGGTAAAAAAGGCATTGCAGCTAAAAGAAAATAAAAATGGGGTAACAGGCATTTAAATCATTTTAACTAGATTTCTATTGGATTCTACAAGAACAGCTACCAATGACCTGTCATTTAATTTAATTTAATTTCAATTTTTAAAAAATCTACTTTTAAAATATGATGACATCCTTAATACTACCACTAAACATTACAATAATACACCATACGGATACAAATCTAATTTAAAAGCTAAACAACTATCTAAATATAATTAATCTGTTTAACATCTAAGAACATAAAAATTATTTGAATATTTATTTCAAATTATGTTTGATATTTTGTAAAATATATCATAGATTAATTCAAATTACTCTTAAATAACTAACAAAATACTTTAGAATACTAATACACAACATAATATATAAAGATAAAAATTCTTCATAGTACCATATCATAAAGAGTTTTCTATAGAATAATAATGGATGTTACTTAATAAAGGTATTCTTTGATCATGTGATCTTAAGAGATTGGGGAAACTTTAGATAAAATAAAATTAAGTATCTCAGAGTTCTCAATATCCTGGCATAGGTTATGAATTCCCAAGAAGGAAATATAGTATGAGGACCTCCAAGAAATGAAATTCTGTGGGACACAATATTGGAAACTGAGCAAATCATTCACCCTCTTTTGTCATCTGCCAAATAGTACAGCTAGACCAGGTGATATCTGAGATTCTTCAGAAATATAAAAACTTATGGTTCCATGAAAGCAACTTCAGAAATTATTTCTCAGCATTTTCAAGATTAAAAATGTGGGTTATGCTTTATCTAGAAAATCTTCAAGGGCCCAAAAGTTCCAGGACATGGCTAGATGCTGTCTTCCTGAAAGATGCACTATGCTACACCTCACCTGTTGCCCCAAAGTATAGAAATTATTCTTCACTTAAGAATTAAAGAATCTTGAGGTTCAGATGATGTATGGAAAACACTCTTATAAAACCAAAGAACTAAATGAAACTTCATTTCCCATGAGGTTATTTTCAATGGTCTGTGGTCCCACTCAGGGATGACCTAACTAGGGCATCCTCCCAAAGATAAGACAACTTCTAAAACTATTCAAGTTGTGTAGTGAAAAGTAAATCAATTTTTTAACTTAGGTGATTTCATAGCTAGTTCATTTTCTGCCCCTGACATGGCACATAAAAATCTCAGTGCTTCAATTTCCTCAATTGGTCATGCAGAGATCATACCTGTCCTATTCCATAGGGTTTTTTTGTGTGTGTAAAATTCAGCGGAGATAACCTATTGACTGGAACCAAGCCTCAGAGTCCTTGCAAATGCTCTTTTTTCCTGATCCAACTTAAACACCACACTTCCCTGCCTCCACAGTCTGCATCAGATCTGCTTGAGGTACACTCATAGCATCTGGGACATTTTCCTCACACCACTTAGCACAAAACACAATTACCATATTTTCCGGCATATAAGACAACCCCCTAATTTTACAGTTAAAACATAGGCTTAGGCCTATATTCGCTGTATAAGACTACCCCCCACTTCCGAGGCAACACCAGTTCTTTATTTAATAGGCCACCTCTCTGACTCTGGCCAATCTGAGCAGGCTTTTTACTAGAACAGTGTACATGTTCTGTACCCGAAGCTACACTGTGTTCTAGTAAAAAGCCTGCTCAGATTGGCCAGAGTCAGAGAGGCAGTCTATTAAAAAAAGAACTGGTGTTGCCTCGGAAGTGGGGGGGTAGTCTGATACAGCGAATATAGGCCTACCCTAAACCTATGTTTTAACTGTAAAATTAGGGGATCATCTTGTACTCCAGAAAATACGGTACATTGAGTTGGGCCATAAGACAATTTCTAAAACTATTCAAGTTCTGTAGTGAAAAGTAAATCGATTTTTGAACTGTCTTTGGAACTTAAGTACATGTTCCTTAAGGACAGAGACTATCCCCCATTTCAGGCTCCTGATAGGAACATGATCGATATTAGAAAAGGGTAGAAGGGAGAAAAAAAGAAAATACTATACACAATTAGCATGTTTTTTTCCATTATTCGTTTCTGATAGTTCTGACAAATGAGCATATTTGAAAATAAGTGGTCAAACTGTACTCTGCTATTAAAAGTTATTAAAAATTATTTTACTAAAAAACAATTTCACTGAGTCAGATATAGAACAGTCACATTGGTGGCAAGGTGCACGTGGCCCCCATTAGGAAAGATAAAATATGAGGAGTTTCTGTTTATGGTTATAAAAGTACTTTCCCTTAATATTATAATTCTCAGATAGGCTGCAAATGAACCCAAGTCCCCTTTATCTCACAGGCTTAGGGTATTCCACAAAGGGTATTCCATGACTTGTAATAAAAGTAGTGGTCATATTATGTATTATTGTAATATCTTGCACAAAACAAGAACTGAATAAATGTACGTTAACTTTACTAATTTGAAAACTGTTGAATGATTGATTAATTTTATTTTGTGAAAGAAACAATGGTACCAATGATACTTATACTCCAAAAGTTTCTGGAGAAGCTCGGTAGGAACTCAGGATCCCTGTTTCACCCAGCTCAGACAGCCATAGGAGTCTTTAGTTTAGTAGACTGAAAGGAACCATGACATAGTGACTATTTATAGCCCAGGATATTGTCATTTTGATCTATGCCAATACTAACCTGATAAAATTATTTTTAATTTATAAAAATTTAACATTAAAATTTTAAGCTTCCTTTTTAATTTAAAAAGTAGACTTGTGTTGTTTTTTTTTGTTTTGTTTGTTTTTTAAATATATTTTATTGATTTTTTACAGAGAGGAAGGGAGAGAGATAGAGAGCTAGAAACATCGATGAGAAAGAAACATCGACCAGCTGCCTCTTACACACCCCCTACCGGGGATGTGCCCGCAACCAATGTACATGCCCTTGCCCGGAATCGAACCGGGGACCTTTGAGTCTGTAGACCGACGCTCTACCATTGAGCCAAACCGGCTTTGGCTAGACTTGTTTTTAAGCAGCTTTATATTTAAAGAAAATTTGAGTGGAAAGTACCGAATTTTCCATGGATCCCTTCTCTCTTCACGACCACCACCCATAAACACACTCCCCAACCCCCTGCATAATTTGGTATATGTTATAATTGATGTCAATATTAATGCCTTGTCATTAAAATCCATAGTTGACAACAGAGTATACTCTTCGCGTTATCGATTCTATGCATCCTGACAAATGTATTATGACTTGTATCCACGTAACAGTAGCACACAGAACAGCTCCACTGTCCCAAATCCTCCTTTCCCCCAACCATTCATCCCTCTCTTCCTCACTCCAACCCCTGGCACCCACTAATTGTTTCAATGCCTTTTCCAATGTCTTTTAGTTGGAATTATACAGTCTGTAGCCCTTTCAGCTTGACTTCTTTCACTTAGCAACATGCATTTAAGTTTCCTTCCCGGGTCCTTGGCTAGACTCCCCATTTCAGTACACTTGGCAATACAATTCATTTTTATCACCAACCTGATAGCTTTATATTTGAATCTCCACCATCGTATTTGAGCTAAAAACAATACCATTAAATACCCACCAAAAATGTCCATATATGACTCATCCTGTAATAGTCAAAAGCATTGATAAAGAGAAGGATCACACAGAACACTTACCAAGAGAGTTCATTCTGGCACTGAAATTCTCCACTTTAGGACAAGCCTCAAAAAAGTCCTCTGACAGGGATGAAATGTGATTTTTACTAAGATTTAAAATCTTCAGCTCCTTCAGACTCAGGGGGGAACACATTCCTGATATTTTATTTCTAGTCACAAGAGATAAAATGAGGGTTAAATTGCATGACTCCCTATGTTTTAAAGCCGTGGTCGGCAAACTGCGGCTAGCGAGCCACATGCGGCTCTTTGGCCCCTTGAGTGTGGCTCTTCCACAAAATACCTGGGCAAGTCTGTTTTGAAGAAGTGGTGTTAGAAGTTTAAGTTTAAAAAATGTGGCTCTCAAAAGACATTTCAATGACTGTACTGTTGATATTTGGCTCTGTTAATTAATGAGTTTGCCGACCACTGCTTTAAAGAAAAATGAAAAACAATTTGACTTCAAAGAATAGCATCAATCAGATTTATCAACTTTAACATTAGTTGTGAAAATGTAAGTCCATTGATGCAAGCTGCAATATCAGTTGCCTCCATCTTTTAACATGTTACCGTTTAAAATTCATTGCAGTTGAAATAATGCCAGCGTATTTTGTCAACCTTACACAACCTCCCTGCAAGGCGACACTTTTGTCTCTAATGAGGCCTTCCTACCCTTCTAAAGTCAGCAGCTCCAGTTTTTCTGCCACACTGCCAAGGTTCTCGGGAACAGAAGACAGCTGGTTATATGACAGGTTGAACTGTTTCAAGGTCGGACACTTCACTGCAGGATCCAAAACTACCGAGGGCTTGATGTCATTTCGAGAGACATCAAGGTTGGCAATACAGTTCATTTTCAACAAGTAGGAGGGAAACGCCGTGAACTTATTACTGTGCAAGTCCAAGTGCGTCAAACACTTCAGCACCTGGGAAGACAGTATTTTAAAATTCCAAAATAAACCACCTGAGAAACTTAAGTTTAGCTAATATTTCTTGCCTCCCATAACTCCGATAACTAGAACCATGAAGAATTTTCTGAAACTTGAAAACACAACTCACAAGAGAGCTTTAGTATACTGACTGGCCCAGCTTTCTCTGTTCCAAAATGGGTAAAAAAAACCAGGGGAAATGTGGCAGGTAGGTTTTCAAAATCAAGCTCCCAAAAATAAAGTTTAGTATTTGACACAGATTTATTCCTTCAACAAGTAAAAATGGAAGCATAATAGGCCTCAAAAATATTTAAACTAATGATTTCATGAATAAGAAGTACAACATAACCCTAGGAATACAGTTTTTTAAATGCTCTCTTTTGGAAATTGTTATACATTTTAATATAAATAAGATTTAATCATAAAATTAGTCACTGTACATAATGCATATTTTATTTAGAACTTCTTTTTAGGAAACTTTTTGTTTCAAATCTCCATTTTTATTTTTAAGCAATTTCTAATCCTACTCTCACAATAGCAAACCTTCTATTTACATAGTATGTCAATTTTTTAAATATTTGGTATGAATTATTGTCAAAGGGCTAAATTACCAAAACAATCACTTCTCTGTGCTCTTCTTTACATAGCAACATATTTATCTTCACTTGGAATTCTCAAGAGTTTGACATGATCATAAAGGCTTATTAATGGATCTTTGCCCCAGAAGTTGTTTCAAAATGTCTGCATTGTTTCAGATCCAACCAGATTATTCAGAAGGAAAGATTTTAAAATTATTTATTCCCAAGGTTTAAGTAGGAAGTATTTTTATAAGAAAAAGTTAGGCAGGCACAGAGACTGCCACCTAAGGGTGTCAATTTGAAATTTCCTTCAGAGAAGGTTCTGAGCTGGTCCTGCTTTCCAGTGCCTTACTGTAGCTCATTAAGAGAACTTTGCCATGTTCTCTTCAAATTCCCTCTTTTTAAGATGGGCTGAATTCTAGTTTTCTTTCCTTATTCTTTAGCAAATAATTATTTTTAAGTTACCTATAAATTTAAAACAATAAACGCTTCTGTAGTAGTTTAGTCTAGTCTCCGTGTTTGGCAGATGAGGAAATGAAAGACAGAGCAGTCAGAGTAACACGTTCTTATAATGCCACAGTTGGTAGCTGAGCCAGAGCCAGTGCCACCCAAAACAGATCTGAGTCTAGTTTACCAAATTTAAGCAGGGTGAACCGCCTTACAACAATTAAATAACCAAAGGCATAACCAACATCTATGAGAGACTTTAACATGTACCACGAATCTTTAGGACAGGACCCTGTGAATTCCTTTTTAACCACCTCCCCATTTCCACTGCCTGCCCGCCAAGATGTTTGTGACCACCCAGACTAAGATATTTGTGTGAAACCCAGAAGAGTGGGGGAATTATTGCCCAATGACACAAAAGTAGAACCTCCTTTTTAAAGATTTAACCATGCACATTAAATGTAAAAGCAAAAGCTCTTCCAACATGCTGAGAGTGAGGAGGGCAGGTGAAATTTACTTCGCTTAGCCGCCGTGGGAAGCCCGTGAGTGCATTCTGGTGAAGCTCCAGCCTCTCCAGGTGCTCCAGATGGCCACTGATGCAGCTCTTCTGGCTCAGGGCATCAATGTCCCTGAGCTCGTTGGCTGAAAGATCTAGCGATGTAATATGTTCCCTCTCAGAAGCCAGGGAAGAAGCGCTCTCTGAATGCCTCATATGGGATGGAAGTTTTGATGACCCTTTTGTCAAAAACAGACAAGCAATGGGAATATAAGTGATGATTTAGCTGGGCAAATGTTTATTGATCACCTAATCATGTAAGCTCTCTTCATGGCCCTGGAGATGCAGCAAAAAACCAACTACGGAAACCAAACCAAGTGCCAGAGATGGAGAGTAAATAATAAATATTTAATCAAGCAGTCTTAGTGGTGTAAAAACACAACAGACCTGGAGAAAGGGGTGAAGAGGGCATTATTGGTGAGGTCATTATTTACATTTCAGAAAGACAGTAGAAAAAAATAAGTGTCCTGTATATACTATATAAATGGTAAATTTGTAAATCTATTATAACTTGAAGGTTATATAAGATGAAATGGGCACTAAGAAATTTTGAGAGAAAAAAAAAAGCAGAAGAAATTTAACAAATATTATATTCTGCTCAAAATATCAACTTAGTTATGATGACTTTCAAATACTTACTGAATGAATCATCTGAAGACAATATTTTTCTTTTTTGCTTCAGTAAGTCTTCTTGATCAAAAATGGGTCTCTATTAAACAAATAGACATTTACTATACAGTCACTGTCTTTTTTTTTTTTTCACTATCATTTTTTAAGAGCAAAGAGAACATTTCCTATCTGGTTTCCTCAGGAATCACTGTAAGATTTCTATCTAAAGTATTCATGGGACCAGCGACACCATAAGACAAAGACCTAACCTGGGCACATGGACATGTAGCTCTGAAAAGAGAAAGAAGATAAAATCACAATGAAGTACACTTAGTACACAGAGGTGGGCCAAACCAGAATTACACTGTGAATATGTGAAAACAAAGTTCATTCTTGTATTATTACTTATTCACTAGAGGCCCGATGCATGAAAATTCATGCAAGAGAAGGCCTTCCTTCCCCTGGCTGCCGACACCAGCTTCCCTCCAGCACCTGAGACCTGGGCTACCAGGCAGGCCCCGGGCTGCCCTCCTCCAGCCACCAGCAGGCACCCAGGACCCAGGCTGCTTCACTCCTCTGGCCGCCCACGGGCTCCTGGGACCCAGCTGGCTTCCCTTTGACCACCTATGGGCACCTGGGATCTAGACTGGCTTTGTCAGGAAGGACATCCGGAATGACATCCAGAAGACATCTGGTCTAATTAGCATACATATTACCCTTTTATTATTTTAGATTATTGTATAATTTTCCATATGAACAATTGTAACCTACTTTTTTTTGCCCCCATCCTGCATATGCCCCAAACATGCTATAAAAAACTATAAGTGTAAATTAAAAATTAAAAATATGTAAATGTATATATACTTATATTCTGATATAAAGTTTTCATACATCAGGAAATTTCTGCACCAATAGCTCCTAGCTTTTTTTTTTTTTTATCAATAGCTCAATTATCAAGAGAATGTCAGTAACAAAACACACAACATAATCACAATTTAACCTACCAATGAATCGGAATGCTTTTGCAAATTTGGTGAGCAACAACGTTGCAAGGCAGGATCTCGGTAAAATTCTCCTACGCTAATGGAACTTGAATTCTTTTTCATAAGAAATGAACCTTCACTTCCTATTTTTAAATGATAAATAAAGGCAAATAGAAAATGTTTACTCAATCATAAAATACTAATATCACATTCGATCATATGAGATTAAACATATTTTCATTAATAGAAATTGCCTAATTTTTGTTGTAACATCTTTAAAACAAAAATAATAAACTATGTTGGTTTTTCATTTTCAAAATTCAGTTACACTTTTCTTCATCCATAAATATTTACTGAATGGTTGTCATAGACTAGACACTGAGTAAATGTTGGATAAAGATAAACTGGAAAAGTAATCCAGACCTTCTGAGCTCTTACAATAGAAAAGAGCCAAGTAAAAAAAAAAAAAAAAAGTAGTTACATACAACAATAGTAAGTATGTGCATGTGCAGCAAGCATAGAAAGTTATGTACAAATATGATCAAAATTATTCTTTTTTGCTTCTCTAAATTTTCTTAGAAAATTTTCAAATATTGTTTTAAATACTGAAACCACACTTGAAATTATTTAATATTCAGCAATCTTGAATACATTTCCATTTAAATTTCATATTTTATGGTTTCATATGTAAAATAACATAAAATAAACACATTGTATTTGGTTAGCAATACTGTTTTGAGAGAGAAGAGATGAAAACTATTTTTAAATTATGAATTTAAAAAATAAAGATCAACAAGTAAATCATATTATTAATGATATATAATCTGAAGGCATTATGGAAAATTATGAAATTAAATTACACTACTCTATCTTAGAAGCATAATTTTAAGTGTCAGAAAATTATATAAAATCTATATATTCAGAAATCAACTTGATAATATTCTACATAAATTGTAAAACTTATGCAATACTTCCTACTTGATTAATAAGGATTTTGTCTCAATTCCCATTTTTCAATGTCAGTGTGTAAGGGTTTTAAAACATACAGGGAACTAATTTTTCATAATAAATACCTTCGCTATCTAGGTCATCGCTTTGGCCAAACACACTGTCCACGTAGGACTCAGGAATAAAGGTCCATTGGTCAAATTTATCCAGAATTTGCTCAGAAAAACTCCCATCGCTGCCTGAGGCTGCTCCCTCTGCCACAGCACTTTTCATCTGGTATCTGAGGACCATTCTTGCTAGGGTAGATCCTATATCTAAAAGTAAAAAAGATACAGCAGCAACTTAGACATCAATAATTAAACAAGCCTAAACATATACCATACCGAAGTTCCTTATATTTTCTCATATTTATAGAAAAGTGTTTATGCCTATTCCCAAAGGCACTTTACAATTGTGATATTATAGGAAGACAATCTTAATTAAAAAAAAAAATCACAGAAATGTATACAAAGCTTTGGTGTAGATGACAGAACTGAATATGTATGAAACTCAGTTAACCTCAGAAAGAGCCTGGGCTGTGAAGCCAGACAAGCCTGGGTCCAAGTCATAGTAAGGCCACCTCACCTGTGAATTATATGACCTCCCTACATGTCAGTGTGTTCATTGCGGAAGTGAAGATGGCAATATATACAACATAGGGTTATCGAAAAGATGAAATGATGCATATAAAATGTTTAACATAAATGCCTAGGTTACAGAATATGCTCAATGAATGATATTCTTATTTTTTACAAACTATTTGCTAAGTATTTCATTTTATTGGGGAATTATGTGGAATTTCAAAGTTGACAACCTTATTAGTTGGCAGAGTCCTCATTGTCTACATAAAGCCCGGAAAATTTTTTCCAATATTGTAACACATGTATGTGGCTCAGTTTGATAGTACATGAAAAAATGTTTTAAAGCTATGAGTCCGAAATGTTCTTTACTCAGACAAGCTGACAATGAAATTATGATCTATCCTCAAATCAATCAAGTAGCATTATTATATATTTTTAAATTAGGTAAGACTTGTCATGGTAAAAAAATAAAAAATAAAAAATAAACTTCATATAGAACAAAGGGGATAAAGTAATGGTAAATCTCCCCCTCTTTTCCTTCAGTGAGCCCACAGTTTCTCTCTAACAGATGCCAAAGCACCAAAGATTCAAGTGAGCAGGTTGCTGCCATGAAGCTGATTGAATTGACTGACTTACTCATCTCCAAAGTATTCAGAGGCAACTGAGGAGCCCATTTCTGTAGTATTTTTCCTAATATGTTCTTTTTCATATTCAAACATTTATAACTACAATATCACATTGTGCTCACCTATAATATACTGAAAACACTGTTCTGTGCCTCTTTTTTACTTAACAATATATTCTATGCCCAAACATTTGAATTTGCTAGATTTATTTTTTTCCCAATGATTGCAAAACACTCCACTGAATGGATGTACCATGATAATTTGAATGGTTCCTTTTGAGAAATACAATTCTCCTCTAAATTTTCGCTGTTATAAACAAAACTTTAATGTGCATCCTTATGCATGCATTTTTATGTACAATGAGGATTCCTATATCATAGATTCCTATTAGCACATTGCTGGGTAAAAATTCTAATGAATATTAGGATTATCCTCAAATTGTCCTCAAAATAGGGTTCAGGGGAAGGGGGGATCAGGTAGGAGGACCATCCCACCCAGATTTCACGGGGGCAGAAATGTTTTCTTGTAAAAAGTGGCATGGTGCTGAGGCAGGAAGAATAAAGAGTTGGCCAGGTGAAAGAGAAGGTAAGGGAGTTAGGGAGAGACAGTAACACTGGGAAAAGCCTGGAAGAGTATATGAAGCATTTAAGAAGCAGAGAGAAATTCAGCCAGATGGGGTCTTCTAGGTCCCACCAGGAAGTTGGAGACCTTGACTGCGCAGAAGCACCAACATGCATGGATGGATACTTCCGTAGAATACTTCTTTCTCTGGGAAGAAGAGGAACAATCAGACTGTTGGACTGATGAGGAACAGGGTTTTGTCTGCTGAGTGTGTCAGAAAATGACAGTAGAGAGAACATGTTATGAACTATAGAGTCCTTAAAGTGAAGCATCAGAGAGTCCCACCAGTGCGGGGAGGGGAGTGGGTATAGGGGTTAGGTCACAGAGAAAAAGGTGGCAGTTCAAGCTTTAAAATACTGTAATACTTTAAACATAAAGATAATTTTTTTAAAAATACTGAAAAAAATAGACTTAGTGTGAGTAAATGAGAGATAGCTAAAAAGACAGAAATGTTAAAGAGGTTCATGATAACTTGTAATTATTATATTATATATATATATATATATATATATATATATATATATGATACATAAACTTGAAAATATGGAGAGAATATATCCTTAATTAAAATACAAAGTAAGCCAAAGCTGGCTTGGCTCAGTGGTAGAGCGTCAGTCTGCGGACTGAAAGGTCCCAGGTTCGATTCCGGTCAAGGGCATGTACCTTGGTTGCAGGCACATTCCCGGTAGGAGGTGTGCAAGAGGCAGCTGGTCGATGTTTCTCTCTCATCGACGTTTCTAGCTCTCTATCTCTCTCCCTTCCTCTCTGTTAAAAATCAATAAAATATATATATTTTTAAAAACACAAAGTAAATGTTGGAGGAGGTCATCAAAGGGACATTACTGCTGGTGGATCCATGAGCGGGACGGGGCAATTGGAGCTCCTCCCCTCTCCCTGCCCTTGGATTTCACATCGTGCCCATCCTTCCCGCAGTAGGAGCTGCCCACAGATGTAGCCTTTGAGAGAGTAGGTGTTGAGATCACCTGGACTGCCTATGTGACTGAAACCAGTTCAGACCTGAACATAACCTTTAAGATACTGGCAGGTGGGTGTGGAGATTTACTCATCTTGCAGTTGCCCAAGACAAGCCTCATATGTTGCCTGTTTATTAAACCTGCCAGGGATCAATCTTGGTGGTCTGCCTCTCTCCTCAGTCTCTCCTTACCCTCCATGTATGAGGCCAGTGTCAGATGTCACCTGGGAGTATCCCAAGGCCATATCATAACACTGGGAAGTACAGAGATGCATTTTCTTGGCAGTCATTACCTAGAGTTAGAATCCTTGACTAGTTCCAATAATGAACACAATATTGGAACCAATAGTATATTAACTTGAAAATGAAAGTATATATGTTACCATATACATTTAAATGCATGTGTATATGTAAATTAAAAGTATAGGGGGAAATCTACATTTATTACCTATAAGGGATGTTATTTTCTTCCTTATAATTGTTTTCCTATTTTTTAAAATAAATATGAATTACTTTTATAATAAAAATTAAATATATTAAATATATTTTAAAAAATAAAATTAAATTTAAAAAGTCCTGGCTGGTGGGGCTCAGTTGGTTGAAGTGTCGTCTGGTGCATTGAAGGACCTCACATTCAATTCCCAATCAGGGTACACACCGAGATTGTGGGTTCCATCCTTGGTCAGGGCGAGTATGGGAGGCAATGAATTGATGTTTCTCACATCAACATTTTGCCTCTCTCTCTCTCTCTGAAATCAATTAATTTTTTATAAAAGTAAATAAATAAAATATATTAAAAATAAAAGTAACCCCACAGAAAGACCCCACAGTTTTATACTATCTTTATAAAATATGCATTTACTGGGTCATAAAAACCTAAATATAACATCACTTTCAAGCATTTCATGGCAAGAAAAAGATACCCAAACCCTTACAATATTTTTGGCTTAAGTTGCACCAGTCTAGAAGAAAAACTAAAAGATTAATGACAAAAAAAAAAAACCAACTAAAAATAAGACATATAAAGTATTCCTTTTAATACCTACTTATTTCTTTTTTTGAATTGCATGTCTTATCTGGAAATAAAGGACCAAGCCAAGAAGGTTCGATTTTCCCGATACCAAATCCTCCGAGGCATATGCTGTTATTGGCCAGATCCAGGCCCAGTCTCTTTAAGAGCAAACTGATGATCTGGCTGTCGCCTTTCCCGATGCTGATTGCCAGCGCTTTCCGTACATCTTGTTCACGCGACCCACTATTCAGTAACAGCTCCACCAGTTTAGGACTGCTTGCTTTTTCACACACCTATTAAGGAAAAAAATATATAAGCTTACTAAAAGCCTGTATCTCTTCCCTTTGGGCCACTGGTACATTGAAGCTGGTGTAAATTTTTTCCTAGATGCTTAAATATAGATAGAAACTAAACAAAATAAAGCAAAACTCATTTTTGGAATAGACTAGGAAAATAAATAAGATTAGCACCACCCATATCAGAGTAGCATAAATCGAATAATCTACCACAGTCAGTTATCATGAGAGAGGCAATAGGATATGGAAGCTCACAAACTTGAAGTCACACAAGTGTAAGTGAGGCTTACACTTTTAGGGCATCTGTTTCTTCATTGGGGGGCATCTGGCAAACTAGTGCCTTATCACAGTAAATGCTCACTGCTCCGTCTTCGTTTGCAAAAGAATATAAATATTACCATGTTCGTTAATGCCGTGTGCAAAGACAGACATCACTCATTTCTGGTTTTCCTGAACTCCTATGGACAAGAATCTGAATTATAACACAAGGATATTCCTTGTCTCTCAGCTTTCTACCTTCCTTTGAATGTAGTATCTTCAGAGCTGTGTCCAGGTGGGTTAGCTTACTAGTGCTCCAAAAACTAGTGTCCACTGTAAGCAAAGAGAAGCCTGCATTGCCTGAAGCAGGGCATACTGGCCCTACTCATAAATAGAGTGTTTTACAAAAAGAAGTTCCAAGTCACAGATAGTGGAAATATTACATGTCAGATACTGTGCTGAATCCTGTCAGCACAGTAGGATCTATAATTCTTATAATAACACATATGAAATACCTTAATCAATAAAGAAAAAAATAAAAATAAAATAAAACTCTATGCCACAGAAATAATGATTACCATTTTATAGATTAATATTTAGAAAATGTGTATTATTTGTCCAAACCCTTAGAGATAGTTGATTAGAGACTGGAAGTTAAAGTCAAATCTACTGGCTCCAAAGCCTGTGCTCCTTTTACTACTCAAAATTAAGGATGGGAAAAAAGAGAAGAGAAGAGGAGAGGAGAGGAGAGAAGAGGGGAGGGGAGGGGAGGGGAGGGGAGGGGAGGGGAGGGGAGGGAGGGAGGGAAGGGGAGACTGGGAGGGAAGAAGAGAGAGAAGAGAAATCGATGCGAGAAGGAAGAAAGAGCGAGGAGAAAGAGAGTGAGGGGAGAGAAGTGAGGCGGAAAAGAAAGGAGAAGAGAAGAGAAGAGAAGAGAAGAGAAGAGAAGAGAAGAGAAGAGAAAAGAGAAGATTCAAGGTATCAGGTCAGCAGTCTCCAGCATCACCTACCTTCAACATATTCTCCCTAAAGCTACTAAAGTACCTTTCTACAGTAGATACAACCAAGTACGGTCCAATTTAAAAATCTTCTAAAACCCCTCTGCTCCAGGATATTCCCCCAAACACCCCTTGCAATTTTGCACATCTCATTACCTCCATTTATGCTATTTCTACTGCCCTAAGTATCTCAACTAAGCTCTTCACCAACAAAATGAATAAAAAGAGGTTCATTCTTCAAGGAACAGCTTCAAAGTCTCTTGCACAGTGAGTCCTTGCTGTCAATCTCCCAGGCCATCCTCTCACTTTGCCTCACAAAGTACCCAGCACACTGAACCAGACATGTCCATCTGTTTTATAACTAGAATGAAAGGCATGAATGCTATTGTAATTCAATTTGTAGCTCTGTAGCCTAGTGAATGCCTAAGAATATATTTAATTTAACTAGAAAAATTAGTAAAATCCTCTTTAAGGGCCCATAGGGAATTTGGGTAAAAGGGAGTGAGAGAGGGAGAGAAGAGTCAAAAAACTCAATTACAATGCCTTTCTCGCAGCTCAGCCAACTTTTATCTCTACATTATGGCACTCACTGCTCACTTTGTATTAAGATGATTTATGTTTTGTCCTCTCTCCTCTCACAATATCCACTTAGAAAAAAATAAACATTTTGAAACAGGTAACCCCTTTTATATTTTTTTACTAATTATCTAGCACTGTGCTTTCCATATACAAGGTGCTCAATACATTGTTGTAGGAATATTGTCTCATCTTCTAATTTATAATTAAGACAGACAGCAATCCAAACCAAATATTTGAAATAAGCATTTGAGCATGAATGAACCCAGCAACACGACTACCATGAATCTGCTGCGTAAACAAGAGATTAAAGCAGTGCACAGATGTATTGAGGCGTTGGATGCCCTTGTGTCACCAGCTCACAATGCAACCAGCTCAGAAACACAGAACCCAGCAACACGACTACCATGAATCTGCTGCGTAGACAAGAGATTAAAGCAGTGGACAGATGTATTGAGGCGTTGGATGCACTTGTGTCACCAGCTCACAAAGCAACCAGCTCAGAAACACAGAGATGATCACAACACGGGGAATAAACAAACAAAAAGATGGCGCTTCAAAGTGAGTCGGATTATCACGGAAAAGTCTACAGTGTTGTACAGCATGTTTAAGAACACGTTTTTGGCTGGTGAAGAACATTCTGCAATCACACGAGTGCTGGATAAATCTCTTGCGCAACAGAGACAGTACGAGGAAGGAAATTAAACCAAAGATCAAGGGGGGAAAGGGGCCAAACAAAGGCCTAGAGGATCTGATGCTCAAGACAGAAATCAACCACAACATAATGGAGACAGCAGTGAAGAAGGCAAAGCCGAGGTCGCGGTAAGAAAAAGCAGAGAGAATGAAATATCTCACAGGACTCTACAATAGATAATGAGGTTGACATTCCTAGAACATAAAGAATATTTGAGAAGCATGTAATAGTTTTCATTTTTGAAATATCCAGACTGTTGAAAATTTTTATAAGCATTGGTTTTGGTGGTTAAAACTTGAGGGATAAAATCCCTTGGTCTTTGTTTCAAAGGAAACACTGCCTACTTGCACTTGTGCAGTAGTAACAGCTACATTACACAGTAAATATGAGGGACAACCCAATTAGGAAATGCTGAACTGCGTCTGAGACATTGGTTGCAAAATAGTCTCAATTAGTGTGTGTATGCTCATATGTAATTGTTAATAGGAAAAAAGTTACATTTTTAAAATGACTACTTATATAAACCTTTTCTCTTTTCCCAACTATCATGAGTTTTGTGCATAGTTTTTACAAATCTTGAATTTATCCAACTGTCCTTCCACTGTTGGTGGGTTTTGTAGAAGTTATGCATTTTTTTTTAAATATATTTTTATTGATTTTTTACAGAGTGGAAGGGAGAAGGATAGAGAGCCAGAAACATCGATGAGAAAGAATCTTCGATCAGCTGCCTCCTGCTCACCCCCTACTGGGGATGTGCCCGCAGCCAATGTACATGCCCTTGACCGGAATCGAACCTGGGACCTTCAGTCCCCAGACCGATGCTCTATCCACTGAGCCAGACCAGTTTTGGCAGAAGTTATGCATTTTTATGATAGATAAATGTTACTTCAATATAATTCCTCCCTTCTTCCCCCTAAAGTTAATCTCACCATGATCTACTTTGTGCTACATCATCCTGCTGCTTTGTAACAATATGTGGTCTCTATGCCTTTTTATATGATATCCAAACTGTCCTACAAAGCACAAGACCTGTGTTAACTTTAGAGGGTAATTTAATTTTGTGGCCAGGAATTCAGTGAAGCTGCATGACTTTCCTGCAGAGAGCAGAGTGGGTACATATAGGAATGAACCTGGCTCTAGGGTTCAGCCACCTAAGATCCTTTACAGGCAGTAGTAGCTGAAACTGAAAACTAAATGACAAAATTTCATTTGTGGTGTATGGAACAACCCTCCACCAACTAAGCCACACCTGCCAGGGTGAAAGTTAAGTTTTTGAGATATTTCTGAATTTTTAACAAATCTATTGTTGGAAATATTATATATGTCCCCCTTTTTCTACCATCGAGCTCCTTATAGCCAGTCCCATCCCCCACCCCAGGCCTCCACCTCCCTATTGTCTGTGTCCATGGGTTATGCATATATGCATACAAGTTCTTTGGTTGATCTCTTCCCACCCACCTACACCCACCTCCCTCATTAACAAATTCACTAAGTAGTATCCTTTTAATTGGAAAACAATCCATGATACTTATGCAATAAATAAAAGTAAATACCATATAACAAAACTAACCTATGTGAAAACATGGCTATATCAGGGAGGATTTTTATTTTTGTGTGGTTCATGTGACAGGATTGCAAAGAGTGGGAACGTTAGTTGCTCTGAGGCATGAAGACAAAGGAGTGGTTTCTGATAGTCTGCTTATTCACATATATGGACTAAATCAGAATGAACTAAGTTTACACACAGAACTTAAGGGTCATTTAACAGATGGCATTTCTAAGATAATTTGATAGGTCAGTTGGTAGTTCTTTGAAACTATCAATATGGAAAGGAGCTTTTAATACTTCAGTCTTTGCATGTACCGTGCATTGTATGTTTTGACTTCTCTGATAATTGTTTTCATCTATAGATACTTTTTTTTTTATCATCAATTACTAACTTATTTCAGTAATTGGAGTTTCACTGTTTTAAAGGAACTCTTGGCTATTATTTTTTGGGGGCTTCAGTACAATCAAAATTTGTATAGATTATTCTAGTTAAGCCATAAGTGTCAACATATAAACTTGTTTTGATTAAAGAATTTTTCTGTCAAACTCTAAAAAAAATTAATTAATTAAACCAGACACTCAGGAGGCACTACTTACCAGGAGAAGTGTTCTCCGGCAATTCACCTAACCTCTCTGTGCCTCAAATCCTGACCTATATAAAAGAAATAAAACCGGGGACCCACTCCTAAGGATGTGATGAGAGTTAAATTGTGTAAAGAATGCAGAGCAGTGCCCAGGTGGTCATGAATACACAAAGGTGTGTATACTTTTATTCAGACTGCATTATATTTGTTCTTCCCACCATGATTTGAAGAGTTTTAGCTTCAGGTCTCTATTCATACATTTTCATACCCAGAATTAATCTTCCATGTTCTTCTCTATCAATCATGCCCATCCTATATAATAAAGGGCTAATATGCAAATCAACCGAACTGCAGACTGACAGGTCACTATGATGTCCCCTGACTACCAGGGGGCAGATGCTCAATGCAGAAACTGCCCCCTGGTGGTCAGTGTGCTTCCATAAGGGGAGCACCACTCAGCCACAAGCTGGGCTCTAGGCTAACTAGTGCAGTGGCGATGGCAGGAGCCTCTCCCACCTCCATAGCAGCACTAAGGACCCCTCAGGGGTCCCAGACTGCAAGAGGGCACAGGCTGAACTAAGGTAAACAACCTCCCCCCCCCCCCGCCCCCCACTGCACCATTGTTGTGTTCTTGGCCTCTATAAAATCTCCTCAGAAAGCCTAACAAGAATCACTCACCCTGCTCTGACTAGTCCTTAAATATGCAGCATTGTCACATAAATAAATAAATACCACTGATTATCTTATTTTGCACTAGTACACAACAAGGTATGCTTAGTCGATCTAGCCACATTTTTTAATCACATTTATTATTTGATAGGCTAAACAATTTGACAACTAGGATAAATTCTTTAAAGTTAATACACTCATCCACTTACAGATCTGATATTTTTTAAATAAAAAATGTATAATATATACATATATGTGATTAAATTTAAAAGAATGTGTGAAGGAAAATAAAAGCTTTTTTGTACAGAAAGAGTTGGATAAATTCAGAGACAGGTACAATGCACTTCTGATGGAAAATGTAGAGTACCTGCATCCAGGTGCTTTTAGGTATGTTGTTTCCTAATGAAAAAAAATTGAAGGGAAATGTTCTTCTAAGTTGTTGGAATACCCAAAAACATTAATGCAATGATCTTCACATATCAGAAAAGATATACAAAACATTAAGTTATTGAGGGGAATGATTTAATTACCTTTAAAATGGAGAAGCAACTCTTTTTAATATTGCTAGCTTTAAAATTTTTTACTAAATTTGATTATTTTGTTTTAATGCTAAATTAATTATGCATGAAAGTGAGTAACAGGTTTAGTTTTCTTTTATGCATATCACTAATTAGCACTAACTTAATCTCACAGTTGAAAAAACTGATTTGAATCCATAGGCAAGTGAGAAATTAAATAAAGACTTTAAAAATAAATTATTAGAAAACAGTTCTCTGCTGGTTATCTAATAATATATATTAAATCATTACATAATTGCTTTGGTAGAATTGTTTATTAAATTTCTAGAAATATATACATGATGTGACCTGAATGCTATCAGAGACTCCAAATTTTATACAACACACACAGACTTTAACAAACATGCAATGCACTTTACTAAATACTTATTGAATCGTACTGAGAACTGGACATTGTACATTTCTACTTTCAGGCAACTAACTCACAAGAGATACAAGAGGTGAACATAAATTGTCATAGACTTCCAGAAGAAGTAAACCTTTATTTTGTATGGAAGATGGAGAGTGTGAGGAGGGCTTTATCCAGGAAAGAGAATTTGGGTTAGAAATGGAAGGAAAGTAGAACAATTAGACATGTTTGCTCAGTGCAGGAGTGAAGGGAGAGAAGGCAGGCAGGACCAGTGCTACACAACTGTGGGGTGCCATTGCAGGGGATGTGAACGAGGGTCCCTGAGGTGTTCGGCACCAGCCTACATGGCCACATGCAATAACCTTGAGGGGAGAACTTTCTAGGCAAAGAAATACAAAATGAAGACAAAATGGTTGAAAAATGATCAATACCAAATAAAGCCATGGGTTGAGGGAGTGGGGCTGCTGTGCACAGAGATACACAGGAGACACATCTAAAAACTTACATATCAACCTAACAGAGTAGCTAGACAAGTAAAATGAAGGATTAGACAACATGCCTAAGAACCCTATTACCTCTGAAATTCCATGAATTAATCTCCTACTACAAATCACAAGGGGTTGTGCGATAAACCTGCGAGTCCTGTAGTAAGGAATAATGGGATGTAGGTAAGTGCTATACAAGGGCAGAGTCAACGGAATAAAACAAGTGTCGTCCTGAAAGTTTACCTGACAGATTAAAGATGTTTCATCCTTTGCTCGATTGGCGTCCGCTCCCAACAGAAGCAAGCATTCAACCATGACGCTGTTATTCTTATCGCATGCTCTCTCGAGCATCACACCTTTTAACTCATCATCCATGGCTAATTTTGCAAAGCACTTGCAACAAAGGTTTAGAAACTAAAAAGAATGGAAATAAGGATTAGAGTTGCCTAAATACATAGCAGTTAGCACACAGGTGAGAAACATGGTACCTGTTGATCCTTCTGTTCCATGAGACTGGAGGACATCTGATGGAATATTACTGAGTCCAAGGAATAATGTACCAACAGCCTGGAAAAAGACACTGACAGTTCCAGCATGGTCAGGACTGTCTGAAATCCCTGAAAGAGTGATAAAAAATAACAATAGAAAGATAAGCAATTAAGAGCAAGAAAAGAATAAATAATATTAAAAAGTGTGTATCTGATACTAAAAACCTGAGTTGTTTGCTTAACTATATTTTTTGGGTTTGTACTTGAAAGCTATAAACCTTGAAACAATCCTATAAATACACCTTGCTCTCTAATTACTATGAAACATAGCAGGCACACAAAAAAATAAAATGCTAACTAATAGTTGTCTAGCAAAGCAGGAAAAACTCCTAATTCACTAATATTTAGCTTTGAAAGATCCCTGACTGAAGCTATTCCTACAAGATGCAAGTCAGGTATTAATCAGGATGAAAACATCACAGGCTGCAGAGTTGCAGACCTAAATAGGCCAGTAAAATTGTTTTAATTATGAGGTTGCAATTAGGTTTTATAGATAACCAAGCGTTTCCCCTAACATTTTGTGATTTCTTCTGAAATTTTAACCTCAGAGATAAAGGTAAGCCTTTGCTTTTTTTGTTTTTTGTTTTTTGGTTTTTTTTTAATATATTTTATTGATTTTTTTTGTCCCCCTTCCTCCCTCCCACAGATCCCCTCCCTCCCCAGAGTTTTGTGTCCATTGGTTGTACTTATATGCATGCATAAAAGTCCTTCGGTTGATCTATTATCTCCCCCAGATCTTCCTCCCCTCCCCGCTATAATTTGACAGTCTACTTGTTGATATACTGTCTCTATATCTATCTTTTGGTTCACCAGTTTATAATGCTCTTTATTATCCACAAATGAGTGAGGTCATGTGGTGTTTCTCTTTCATTGATTGGCTTATTTCACTCAGCATGATGTTCTCCAATTCCATCCAGGTTGCTGCAAATGATGAGAATTCCTTCTTTTTTATGGCAGCATAGTATTCCATTGTGTAGATGTACCATAGTTTTTGGATCCAATCATCTGCTGGATTTCATTCATGTTCAGTGTATTTGAGAGAAGTGCTCAAGGCACTCTGAGGTTTACATCCTTAAAGCAAACATACACTAATAAAAGAGAAAGATGCAAATTGACTGTACCTTCACAAACACCCACCAGCCAATCAGGAGTGAGTATGCAAATTAACCCAACAAAGATGGTGGTTAATTTGCATACCCAGGCACTGAGCAGCTGGGGCGGGATGCTTCTGTCATCACCATAGTGATGATGCAGGCATTCTGCACCACCCCAGCTGCTCTGGGCCTATGGGCAGAATGGGAAGGCAGAAAGGGGGCTCTGGACCTGAGCTAAGGCAGAAAGGTAGCTCCGGGCCAGAGCAAAGGCAATGCCGGCAGCCAGGGTAAGGAAGGCCCATTCTTGGATGAATCTTCGTGCATTGGGGCTCTAATCTATAATAATAAAAGCATAATATGCTAATTAGACAAAGCCATGAGGGCTGGAGGGTGGTGGCCAAGGCAGAGGTGGCCGAGGCAGCATTGGGAAGAGAACGAACGGGGCCAAGGTCCTTGCACAAATTTCATGCATTGGGCTTCTAATTATTTCTAAAGAACTGATCAGTCATGCTATTACTTTTTAGAACCACCTCAGCATATTTCCAAGAGTTCTGGGCTCTCCACCCAGGTGAGATTTAAAGGGGAGAATGAACTTTTTGGGCTTTACTATTTATTACTTAGTGTGAGTAAACTCACCAAAGATCAACTTTATTTTCTAGATGTATCATATCTTTCCATTTCATATATTAATGATATCATCAAAATATTAAAATAATTATCTTGAGCACTTAAAATGCTGAGTTCCTATAAATAATCCCTAATATTTGATAAGAGACATAATCTTACTTTATGCAGGTCTAAGGGACATGTGGTCCACTCACGTCTACAAAAGAGGTCCCTGCAAACTCAAATGCAGCAGCAAAGCAGGTAATGTGAATGTGTGGAAGGCACCTAATTCAAATTAAAAATGTATAAACACAGAACTGGCCAAATAAAATATGTTGGCAGGTTAAAAGTACTAGGTCAATAGTTTGCAACCTCTGCTATAGAGATCCTAAACTTTATGCCCCAATGAATTAACACTGAGTAACTGAGAGTTCCATACCTGCACAAAATTGTGTACTTCCCCTGGGATTCCTTTTAACCCTTCTGCTTTGGCTTTAAGCAGTCTCGGTAGAGGCACATTATAAACAGCAGATTTATAAAGCTCACTGTTGTTTTTCATCTAAGAATATTGTGTGTTCAGCAGTGCTTTATAATTAAAAACTTTATATCCATTATCTCATTTACTAATAATGAATCTGCAAAGGTTAGAGCCGAGACATGTTTAATTCTAGTCAATGCTTCCATTTGTGAATCTATTTGCTGAGCATGGTTTAGGAAAGTTGCAAACTCCATTACTGAAAACGACAACCAAGGCAGAAATCTTAAAGAAACTATTGTTTTCCCAACATTCTAAGGGGGGAAAAAACAAACTTGAAACCATGTATTTCTTAAATCTTGCCTTAATTAACCCTAAGACAGTATCTTGGGTTCCTCATAAAAACAGTGGTTGATTATATGTCACATTTTAAATGTTGCTTGATGAAAAATTTTTTTAAATATTATTTCACTGCAAGAAAAAAAAATTCAAGGAGCAAAAATACTACAGGTAAGCAGCCCACAACAAAACGCAGAGAATGACAAACTTCAGAATAATTATAACTTCTATTTATATAAACTCTAAGTAAATGAAGCTCAGATGCCTGGACTCTCTTCAGCACACTCTCTGCTCTTTTGTGGAAAAGACAAATGGCAAATAAACAAGCTGATCTTGGAGATTTAATGAAGAAACATAGGATCTTTAGAGATTTAATCCAATTCTCTTCCCCTTCTATAATTAAAATATTACAAAATGATAGATGGTTTTCAATTAACTAGAATATCTCCATTAATGTAAAGTGGGAATTGTACCAACTGCTCTGAAAGAGAAATCTGCACAAGATCAAATTCCCTTCAAGACAATGCACATACTTTAGTCTGTAATTCAGTAATATCCTTAAATCGTTGTAAACTGGAAACCAGGATTTTTGCCAGCAGATGCACACTTCCTAGGAATAAATTCTTCTTGGTAATCAAGCATCCGATAAGACTTAAACCCAGATGCTGAATTTCTAGAAGAATAAGGGGGAAAATAAACAATGTTAATTGTTTTAAATCTCAAACTAAAAAAACAACAACAACAACAACAACAAAACTTTAAAGACACCCCACCAGCAGCTAAAGGCCTATACAAATCTACTCTAAACCCTGCGTTCCAATTGTACCAACCTTGGTCGTCCGGATACATCTTCAGTGTTTGAAGCACTGATTCCATAGCACCTTCCAGAGATAAGACCTCTACGGCATCAGGAAAATGTGCTATTGAAGAAATTACTTTTAATCCACACTTCTGAATCCCAGGATTTCCAATGAACTAAAATCAAAAGGACAATTCAAAATACTTGCTTTTAAAAATGAGTTCTTAGTGCTTAGTTTACTTAATGCCAGTTATAGATTGATCAAACATAAAATATTTAAATAAAGATTAATATCCTTGATTCTGCCTCATACTAGTAATTACTATTACTCATTATTAAGGTTAAAAAGCTAATACTTCAATACATATTGAGTACCTGCTCCATGTCAGGCACTGTGCTAAATACTTTACATGCATTTTCATAATCTTAGTAAATATCATACTCTACTGATTTCATTAAAGGGCTTGAATAACTATTCCTACAGTCTCACAGATTGTAAATTGCTAAGTTAAGACCATATCGGGAATGTTTGATCCCACAGCCTGCCATGCTTAACCAAGAAAATGCAACGCTGCTTGTCACTATAGGAAATACTAATTGAGAATATACTCTTTACTCTAAGTGCTTTACATACTTAATCTGTTCATTTCCCCTCCACCACCTCATGGAGTAGGTTCACCAAACTTTAAAGACATAGGAACAAGAGCTGAAGTCACACAGCTAATAAATGTCACGCCTGAGACTTGAATATAAACGTGTCTGCCTTAAAGGCCCAGGATCTTAATCCATTTCCAACCTCTCATCTCAATTCTTCCAGGTGATTTGTCATTATTTACTGATATTCTTTAACAGAGGCCACTTCTTTTTCCAGGCCATCATACTAACTGAGAAGAACACAGTCCACACACTTTCCAACCACACGACAATCACAGCCACACCTTCCCTCCTTTGACATCAGTTACATATAGCTAACTCTTAGACTGATCCTCCCTGCTTTCCCATGATGCTCTCCTAACTTCTACTTTGATGCACATGTCCACCAAATAAATAGCTTTCCTTTAAAAAAAAAAATGATGTTATCCTTCTCAGAACATTTTCTTTTATGGACACTGGTTTCATGGTATCTCCACTCCAAATCTCTGTTTGATGTCACCACAGATCACCTTAGAGCGGAAGTGGCTTCAAGCCAGAAGTTAAGCTCTGATGTAGCCTCTCAACCAACACCTTCTACTCTGTTACTTTTCTCCCGCCCACCCTGTCAAAGAACAGACATTCATTCCTTTAACAGTCTAGTCCCTCAGTGCCTAGCAACTGTCCTAATTGAGCATCTTTTTGTGAACAGGGTGTGGCTATGCATCATTTTATCACCCTGTGCCTTCTCGACATGTCTGGTATCTCCCCACCTAAGTGTGTTTGCTATAAACTCTGCAAACATTTTCAAGGCACAACTAACTGGCTGCAAGGCAATTTCTCCATAAAAAATAAAATAACAAAAAATAAGAGTCACTAAAAAGGACAAAATAAAACATGAAAAATAAATAACAAATTTTTAAAATCTTAATTGGGAAAAATGAACATACATTGTTTTGGAAGTCTTTCATTCACAGTATTATACTATACTTTTTCTTTTTAGGGTGTGGATTCATCTCTTTGTTTAGCTTTACACTTTTTCACTTTTGGTAGCCACATCTTTCCTATTTGCCATAGCTTGGTAAACTTTTGGTGTTGATAGTGGAAGGGATGACTGTGCACACCAAAGGATTTGCAAACTACATTATCATTCTCCAACATAGTATAAAATCGGGTTTTACACATGGTTTTGCAATCTGGCCTCATATATAATACTTGTCATCCACTACTTTAGGTTCACCATGTCTACTCCTTACTGTAGATACTATTAAGAGGGCTAAGCTTAATATAATACTAGGCCCAGTGCACAAATTCGGGCACCAATTGGGCCCCTGGGTCTGGCCTGCGAGATCGGGCCAAAATTGGCTCTCTGTTATTCCCTGAAGGGTCCCAGATTGCAAGAGGATGCAGGACAGACTGAGGGACCCCACCAGTGCATGACTGGGGCCTGAGGGACATGGTAGGTTGGCCAGCTGGGGAGGGACTGTGGGAGGCCTCCAGGGCATGTCCAGCCCATCTCACTCGGCTGGACCCCACCAGCAAACTAACCTACTGGTCAGAGCACCTGCCCCAAAGTGCTCCATGTACATCATATCAACTGGTCAATTGGTCCACTGTCTTCTTCCTGGTGTTCATGCACATCATAGCGAGTGGTTGAGCAGCCTCAGCATCCATTAGCATATTACACTTTGATTGGTTGAAAGGATGACTGGACAATTGGACACTTCGCATATTAGGTTTTTATTATATAGGATAACAATGGGGATACTGCAAGAATTTAGTCAATGGAGAACTGAAACCAAACCAGTGCACCAACTAGCTGAAATACATTAAGTCTGACAAATGTAAACCAAACCATCAACTGGTTATTTATCTTTGAGAAATTGCCTTCCAGCCAATTTGTCACTCAGCAAAAATGCTTGCAGCCAAGATGTTTGTGTCAAAAAAAAAAATGCTTGTGATTAAAATTTTTAGAACCTGTCCTCATTCACCTCACTCACTGCTCAGTGGGACATCATTTCATCTAGCATTTAACAAGACACTTCTAGCCTTGCCTCTCTTTTCCCTGCCATTGTTTCCATCTCAACAAATTTCTAGGTAGTAAGCCAGTTTTAGAGCCAATTAAGTTTGAGTTTAAATCCTGTCTCATCACTTAACAGTCCCATGAATTTGAAGACCATTAAAATGAATTAAATAATATTTTTCTCATAAGTGGTCTTTATTCAGAAAGTGTTATTCAAAAAAAATATTTAAAATTTTTAAAGTGGTGCACACTGAGGCTAGAGGGATGGCTAAGTATCTGTCTTGGCTTCCTCAACTCTAAAATGATCCTAATGCCAGGCGGAACTTGAAGTATCCGGAGAATCACTTTGTACATTATGATTGTCTAAGCACTATCCTGTATACCTAAAACTAATATAAAATAATAGAAAATGTCACTGTCATTGAAAAATAAAATAATTGAATGATCCTAATAATGCTGGGTTCTTCTGAGGATGAAATGAAATCACTCGTCGTGTAATAAACATTGAGTGATGTCCACAGTTCAGGCCTGGGGCTGACATTCTCCTCAGATAGAAAGTACTTCTACATGGGAAACAGAGTACACTTAAATCCATTCCATGAAACTACCACTTCCCTTCAGTTCTAAACTTATTAAGATAAAAGTCTACACCCACTAACTCCACATTCTCCCCATCCCTCAGTTTCCTATAATCAGACTTCTGTCCTGACCACTCTGAATTCAAACCATTCAAATAAAAATAAAAAAAAGTGCTTTAATAACTGAAATGCTGCTTTTCCCTCCCTTGGTGTCCATGACACATCATGCCCCTAATTATTCCATGACACAATATGCCCCTGAGGCCATTCTTTCGCCCATCTCCTTTACAATCTCTTCCTTCAACATCAAACTTTGTCCAAAGTTCTTTTCTTATAACTCTTCTATTCATGGAGGGGATTCCACCGTGACACAACCTCAAGTTACCATAATAACAATAGCAGCAACCACAAGGATAATGCCAAAACCCATGGAACACTTGCTATGTGCCAGGCATTCACATACATTAACTCATTTGATCTTCACAACAATCCTATAAGGTATACAGACTATTAGTAGCCCTAGTCTATAAATGGGGGAAAAATTTGAGATAGAAACTTTTGAGCAGGTAACTCAAGGTACAAGTGTAAACTGTTTTAAGATCTCAGCCCACATTTCTCTTTGCTTGACATCAGAAGCTTAAACTCAGATGTACAAAGCCAAAAATTTATTATCTTAAAAAAAAAATACAGCAGTCAGTTTGCTAGTCTGAGCTTTGTTTGATTAGTGGTACCGTCTCTCCTGCTTCCTCTCAGGGCCAGCGTCACAGTGTGCACCTGTGCAGGCACCCAGAGCTCTGTGCTTAGGAGCGCCCACTCTCTCTGTCCAATACTCTGCTGCCACCGTCCTGAAATTTTTAACAACTCTTAAACAAGGGTCCTGTGTTTTCATTTTGCACTGGGCCCCACAAAGTTGGTCCTGCTCTACATTCAAAATGCATTACAGGCTTAATGCTAAAAATTAAATCAAACTGATATTTACAAAGTATCTATTCCTGTCCTTAATACCATCCCCTCTAACAAGTTTCTACTACGTCAATGGTTCTTCTACTTCGTGGTCCTCTAATTTCTAACCATTTCAGGTGTGATTCAATGATGACTAAGGACTTACATCAGGAAATCTGATGTGTCTATGCAAAAGGATAATTCAGGGTATGACCTTATTACATGTGATGGAGCTCAAATAAGCTATTTGGTAATTAAAAATAGTGCTATTTCATTTTTGACAGTTTTGTAAACTTGAAAAAATGTACATAAACCTACAATAAACTTTTTTTTCACTTAATATAATGCTATGTCTTGAAAATAGTGATTTATTGCATTATGGCTCAAATGGGAATTAAAAATTATTTACTTGTTTGTACTTAAATAAACTAGTAAAGCGTTGACCAAATGAAATCTTTGTAAATTCTAATTAGAAATATCCTATCATGTATGCTCCACAATTTTCCAAGTTTTTTCAGAGAACACAGAAATGATTAAAATGGTTTCTCTGATGAAAGGGCTAGCTAGCTTAATTAAGGCTAGCCTCTTACCTAACTTCCAACTAAATCAATCACAATTCAGAAAAGACTTTCAGGGGGGAGGGGGGAGATTGAATGTATAGCTAAAAAGAAGACACCATAGCTTTGAACTAAGCTTCAGATATATCCTAGTAAAGTGGGTTTCATGAAAGGTATTCCTTTGAGCAGACAGGTAAAAACATCAGCACTTAAAACTAAAAAAATAGCAGGTCTCAGAATTCTCCACTAAAACAATCAGTAATAGAAGACAGTGAAATGCCTACAAAGTTTTCAAAGAAAGAAAATAAAACCGTGATATTTTACAACAAACTAAAATATTTTTTCAAGAGTCCAAATATAAAACACCACCACCACCAATAGCAACATTCTAAGGTTCAGGCAATAAATCTTTTTTAAAGAAGCTCACATAACTGGAAAATGAATGGAAAATCTATAACAAAAGAACATGCGGTGAACATTGAATCCATAACTATCGGAATAAGGTGAATACAAATTTAGGAAGAATGGTTTTAGAGCTGAATGTAAATATCATAAACCTTGTTGATGTGGAATTTGCGATGAGATGATCATTTTCATCTCAGACCACAGAAACTACTGCCTTAAAGTTAATACAATATCTCAACTAAACAGAAGGAAAATGCTTAATATAAAATATTCGCCTCGTTTTTAAGTGTTTCCTGTTAAATATATTCATAGAAACAAATTGACATTTTAGTGTGAACAAAATTAAACATCCATCTATCATAAATGATAAAACATTTGCCACTATAAATCTGACATTAGCAATTGATTAAAATAAAAAATAAAAAAACAGGGGCAACTGTAGGTCAGTGGAAAAAAAATTGGTGAGAAAACAGATAACATTAACTAACATTTACTGAGTATATACCTTGTTCCAAGCATTGTACCGAGTGCCTTACATTAGTTATCTCATAAAAATCCTTATAATACCCTAGAGGGAAAAACATTTATTATCTCTGTTTTAGGGGTAATGAAGCTGAGACTTTAAATAACATATCCAGGGTACATTAGTCTGTACGTAGGTGGCAGAGCCAGCTTCAAACCCAGATTATACTAATCCCAGGGCCCAGAAACTTAACTATGAGAAAAGTGGGTACCGTCAAAGCTATAAGGCAAATACTGTATAATCAACTCTAATTGAGTGATACAGGGGAGTGATAACTGAGTGACAGAAAGGAGTAGGGAGAACATACACTAATTTCATCAAAAAGTGCGTATAGTGTTTACATACATGAAGGAAAGAAAATGAATTACCTGGGATATACGTTTATATTCATGGGAAATTGGAGATTTTTCCACAGAAATACCAGAGGAGTCTTAACTAGATGTTTTTTAGTCTCTACCTAGAATTACATAATTTGGAAGTAGTGTAACTTATTTAATTAGGCAGTGTATTGCCAGGATAGGCAGTGTATTGCCAGGATAGATGAAATTAAGTTATAATAACAACACCAAAGTTTCATAAGCTGAAAATAGAAAGAGTTCACTTCTCAGTCATGTTTCACGCGTGTGACTGCTCATTGCAATCACACAGGGACCTCTGCTGATGGGGCAACGACCATCGTGCACACTACAGGTCAGAGTGCCTGCGAGGGGCCTCTGAGAGCTCTCACCGGTAACTAAAATGTTTGAAGTAGAAATGACAAACATTTTCCACTTACTCCTTGGCCAAAACTAGTTACATAATGCAACCTAACCACAAGAGGGCTGATAAGTACCATGCCAGAATCTCCGAAAGCTGGAGAACTGAAAACATTTGGCAAACAGCACGAATGATTACCATATAAGGATTTGGTTTACCACGTTTTTCTTTTCTTTTTTAAAAAAAATAGATTTTATTGACTTTTACAGAGAAGAAGGGAGAGGGACAGAGTTAGAAACATTGATGAGAGAAAAACATCAATCAGCTGCCTCCTGCACATGCCCCACTGGGGATGTGCCCCCAACCAAGGAACATGCCCTGGACCGGAATCAAACCCGGGACCCTTCAGTCCACAGGCAGACGCTCTATCCACTGAGCCAAACTGGTCAGGGCACCACGTTTTTCTTTTTACAAATAATTCCATAATGAACATTCTTGGGTTTAAAAAAAAAATGTTGCAAGTATATCATTATTATAAATTCTTAGCATGGAGTTCTGGTCAGAAAAACCTGTCTGTTTGAATTATAATAAGTATTACTAAATTAACCCCATAATTGACTTTTAACTTTACATTTCTTTAATAATGATTAGTTGCCGAAACTGGTTTGGCTCAGTGGATAGAGGGTAGGCCTGCAGACTGATAGGTCCCTTGGTTGCAGGCATATCCCCAGTGGGGGGTGTGCCAGAGGCAGCTGATTGATGATTCTCTCTCATTGATGTTTTTAACTCTCTATCCCTCTCTCTTCCTTTCTATTAAAAATCAATAAAATATATTTTTAAAAAATAATAATGATTACAGTTGAGACCTTTCTCAGATGTTTACTTTTGCTTTTACATCTCATCCATCTGTAATGGGTTTTGGCAGGATGAGTAGAGCAAAAGTGAAGCTTTCTTTGCTCTCCCCACATGGCTGCAAACTGAGTTATTCCAACACAAGTTACGGAGCTCACTACTTCCCCGACCCCCACCCCAATTTGGGGGAACATTATATATAAACAGCACATTTTTATTTGAGGCTGTTTTCTAAATCATCATTATATGGCATTGATCTATGACCTCCAGTGCCAATGTCACCATTTTAATTACTAAAATTTTATAATACACTAAAGGACCGGTGCACAAAATTCATGCACAGGGGTGGGGTCCTCTCAGTCCATCCTGCACCCTCTCCAATCTGGGACCCCTCCAGGGATGTCCTATGGATTGGTCCTAAACCAGCAGTAGGACATCCCTCTCACAATCCGGAACCACTGGCTCCTAACTGCTCACCTGCCTGAGTGTCCCAAACTTCCACCTGTGCTAGTGTAGTCACCCCCAACTGTTCCCGCCCACCAGTCTGGTCACCCTTAGTGCCCCCCCCCAGGCATGGAGGAAGTTGGGGGCAACCAGACCAGCAGGGGAGGCAGTGAGGGGTGACCAGGCTGGCGGGGGGAGGAGGGGGGGTTGCGGGCAACCATGTTGGCAGAGGGTGCAGTCTGGTGGCCACTTACTACACTCTCTGCCAGCATGGTTGCCAGCAACCCTCCCTCCCACCCACCAACCTGGTCACCCCTCACTGCCTCCCCTGCTGATCTGGTTGCCCCCAACTGCCACCCTCCCTGCCTGGTTGTCCCACACAGCTTGCTGCTCAGTTGTTTGGTCGCCCCTCACTAACCCCCCTGCTGGCCTGGTCACCCACACAGCCTGTTCAGTCGTCCAGTTCATTATTTTGGATGCAATGGTCATTTAGATA
This sequence comes from Pipistrellus kuhlii, assembly GCF_014108245.1. Lineage (NCBI taxonomy): Eukaryota > Metazoa > Chordata > Mammalia > Chiroptera > Vespertilionidae > Pipistrellus > Pipistrellus kuhlii. The sequence continues at coordinate 35,185,917 of NW_023425529.1, read as the reverse complement.
TATATATATATATATATATATATATATATATATATATATATATATAGCTAAATATATATATTGGGTTTAAAAAAATGTTGCAAGTATATCATTATTATAAATTCTTAATAATGGGTTTAAAAAATTATTATATTGGAGTTGGGCCATATTAATTATCCTATTTTTTTTTCAAAATTCTCTGGTTATTTGTGCATATTAGTTATTTAATTTTCTCAAAAGTTTATATCAGCATATCTTATTCCAAAAAATACTATTATTATTTCTCTTAAGGCTTCATATAGATCAATTTTCATTTTTTTTTAAAGATTAGTCATTTTACCAAAAAGATGTTTACGTGCTCAACTCTTCCATACCTCTCAGTAGAGTTTCCTTTAGTCTTGTAAACTCTTTACTTTACTTTATGTGATTTATGCTGATGTTACTTTTGCAAATGGGCTTTCTTTCTCGACATATTATTTTCAATTGAAATTAAGTGTCTTCAATGTTTTGAATTGATACATATTGAATGGATACATATTGCTTCAAGGTTTTTGAGGAGCACACAAGCTCCTATTAATGTGTCCATTTAATCAGAAGACCAGTTCAGCTCTATAAGTTTCCAGGTTATAGACAGGGGCAATGTCACTCCATACAAAGCACATCCAGCCAAAATGCAGAGTTTTATTTCTACTTTGTTCTCCCAAAACAATACTGGGCAAGTAGATCTCCCTGGAACAGATGACTGGGCATTTTCAAGTGTGAAAAAGATAAAAGGATCAGGCATAACTGGGACATCAATGTTCCAGACAGATTTTAACTTCAATCTGGCTGTTACTGGAATTATAGATGTTCAAACATTGATTCATTTTTTTAACATTGATTCACTTTCATAAACACTTTTCATTGCCTTTGTTTTTGAAATTATAACTGAACTTTGGGTTCTCCTTTATCTGGAATTCTTCTCTCAAAGGACAAACTTATTTTTTAATGATAATTCATTTCACTGTATCTGAAATATTTGGACCTAAAATCTCTAATGCCTTGTAATTTTTATTCAGAGGGAGACATGCAATCAGAGAATTTTAGAGTTAAAAAAATATTTACATTTATCTTTTAGAGCATTTTTATTAACCACAGGGAAGAATCAGAGGAATAATTCAGGGAAGGTGTTTTTGTTTTTGTTTTTGTTTTTGTTTTTTTAAAGAAAAACATTGCCACTTCTATTTCCCCATGACCTTAACTCCCTACTCTCAAATGACTGTCACTTTTTAGTGAGATGCTGGGTGTCACTACTCACAAGTTAGTATAGAAAATAAGTGTGTGGACAGATTTCTCAACCACTTTTCTTGGGATTATATAGCAAAAAAAAAAAAGGTAAAAAGTAAGACATAGGAGCTGACTGATTTTTATCCAGGTACTTACTGGCAGATCTGGGTGTCCTGACTCCTTACTCCTTTAACTATATCACACCCATACTCAGTAAGTTTAGAAAACATGGGCTTACTAGACTCAGAGCTATCTTAAGGCTTTTCTGATACCTCCTGTTACAAGCCATGAAAAAAAAAGAACTGCCCCTCCTCTGGAGAGCTCACCAGTGCTCATGTAGAACAACTGGTTTCATGCAGGCCTTTATTGCCCCCGGTGGATGATGGGGTCCATGACAGAGGGCACTAAAATGTATTCATTTTTGTCTTCCTGATGCCTAACACAGTTCCTTCCACATCCTTATTTTGCAAATATTCCTAGAATCAAATTCAACCTATTAGAAAGCTATATTCAAGAAACAGCCGAAACCGGTTTGGCTCAGTGGTAGAGCGTCGGTCTGCGGACTGAAAGGTCCCAGGTTCGATTCCGGTCAAGGGCATGTACCTGGGTTGCGGGCACATCCCCAGTAGGGGGTGTGCAAGAGGCAGCTGGTTGATGTTTCTCTCTCATCGACGTTTCTATCTCTCTATCTCTCTCCCTTCCTCTCTGTGAAAAATCAATAAAATATATTTTTAAAAAAAGAAAAAAAAAGAAAGCTATATTTAAGAAACATATATTAAGCCGAAACCGGTTTGGCTCAGTGGATAGAGCGTCGGCTTGGGGACTGAAGGGTCCTGGGTTCGATTCCGGTCAGGGGCATGTGCCTTGGTTGCGGGCATATCCCCAGTGGGGGGTGTGCAAGAGGCAGCTGATCGATGACTCTCTCTCATCAATGTTTCTAACTATATCTCTCTCCCTTCCTCTCTGTACAAAATCAATAAAATATATTTTAAAAAAAAAGAAAAAAGAAACAGATTAAGGTTTAAGTACAAATGCTTTAAATACATCATAGACAATTGCGTGATAAAGTTCAGTTGAAACTGAATTTGTAAAGGAGATCTCTCTGCAGGCTATATTCTAATTAATTCATGACATTTTTCAAAGTATATTAAATCACATGAAATCATTTCCATTAATGACCTTTTCTGCTCTCTTCCTTTCACAAAAAACATTAACCCTAATCATTCTTTACCTCTTTGCTTTTACATCTTTTATAAAGAACCTATTTATATTATATTAAACTTCACAACCACCTTACTGCCATCAATACCTTTGCCTTGCATAATATAAACATAATTTAGCTCTCCTCCTCTTTTCACACTTAGTATGATTATTGATTGTATTAATTATCATAAATGCGTATAGATATGTAACTACCTACAAAATGGGAAGAAACAATGCACAAGGAACCACTTCAGAGGTTATCTCTGAGGAGCGCTGCTAAAGCAATCAAAGGCGATAGAAGAAGACGTTCATGCTGTGCCACAGGTATCTTCATGGGCCAAACTTTTTGGAATGGGGCCGGAAAAGGAAGACAAGCAGCTGGGAGGAGAGGGAAAACAGCAGCTGTAGTTCCTGACATGGCTCCTGAGGCTCAGCTGTGTATCTGGCCCTTCAGTTCTCTTCCTAGTTGGGCAAACATGAGTGGCTTTATGTTACCAGCAACCAAAAGAACCTGTCCAAGCCAGAGGTGGATAGCACACTCACAGTTGATGGTTGTAGTTAAAAGTATACTTATCTACTTGGGAATGGCACATTTCTTCACTCCTATATCCCTACCGTCATCTTACTGATAGATCCTCCCTTCCCCCAACTGGCGGGCAGAGTATGATGTAACCCGCAGCCCGGAAATACCTGAGTACCTAACCAGGCACCAGGTATGGACATATACATTGACTAACCAATCAGCACCTGCCAGATACCCTAAGCCCTTGCCCCTAAGTACCTGAGTGACTATGTACCTTATTGGACCATACATTAAGTCACCAATCAGCGTGCACCGAGTATTCTAAGCCCCATTCCTTCCCATTCCTCCCGCAAAAGGTGTGTTCACCATTGCATGGGTTGCTAGTCTCCCCTTGCGAGACAGCCTGGCAGGTCTCTTTCCCCCAATAAAGCCTGTAATCCTGGTTTTTCTCTTACCACAAAACTTCTCTAACCACATAACTTCCTACTATCAGAGTAAACAGAACATAGAAAACTGTCACTAAAAATGCCTCCCATTTCCCCAATCTTCATACCCTGAGTAACAGTATCAAGGCAGAAAATCTATATTGTACCTACCCTGTTTAAAGATACCAGGACCAGCTTGTGAATATCATTCTTGAAACACTGATTTGTTACCATTTTTAGCTTGTGTCGATATTCGGTATCTTCTGTGAATTCTTCTGGCGTGCCTACAGGCAAAAATGCAGACATAGATACATACACATATACATAGTTTTCTCATGATGATTTAAGCTGAACAGATCGTCACTTGCTAGGAATGATCGCAATTAACAATATACATGTTGTACTTTTTTCTAATACACACACACACACACACACATATGTGTGTGTGTGTATTTTATCAAGGGGATATAAGTAGTAGGAATTTATAAAAGTAGTTCATCCTTGAATATAAAAAAAATACAGTGAGGGTCAATGTTTACTGAATTTAAAGGAGCAAGAAGTTATTTTGGTGGAGGAATTTTCTGTGAAACAATCTCTTTTTTGTATGAGAAGGCTGTACTCATACAAGGAGCTAGAAGAATTTTTGTGTAACAATGGACAACTTGAGAAAAGTTCAAATTTATTTGGATTACAAAAAAAAAGTCAGATGTAAAATGTAGGCAAAAAGAGCAGTTGAAATAATAGTGAAAAATAAAGATTTGCATTTTAGTGCTGGGAAGAGCATGTAGTTTTCTGAAAAATTCCCTAAGGCTGAATATTGTTATTTAAAGGAAACATATGCCTTATTAAGCTACATTGTAGCTAAAATATCCAAAACTGTTAGAAAAAATCTGAAAGTTACAAAATTGACTATCTAATAGAATATTAAGTAAAATTATTATCAATAAATGAGGTTTCCAAAATCTGAGACTGTAAAAATAATTACTAATAATCAATTATTTATCTTTCACTTTAAAAATTGTATTAACACAAATTATAAATTGGCTGTACGTAGCTTTTCATTTTTTAGCAAAAATATGAATGTCCGCTATCAGTAACTATGGTATCATGAAATTTTCCCACATGCAAGGAATACCACAGTGGATAAGTCAGGCCGGATTCTCAGATTCCTGGAATTTGCAGCCCTCTTTGTTTTTTCCTATTGTTTTATAAGGTATCAACTGCATATTGCCAAGCAAATACATTTTTTCTTAGTTCAGTTTATTTGTTTTAACATCTATCCACAATATTTGTCCTTCTAGCATCATAGTTCTTTTAGCTATTTGAATACAGCTTCTCTCTGTTGTTGTTGTTTTTTTTCTGCTTAAATACCATATGATTTTATTTATATGTGGAATCTAATGAAAAAATAAACTGACAAACAAAATAGGCCCAGAGACATGGGTACATGGAACAGACTGACAGATCTTCGAGGCTGGGGGCTAGGGGAGAACTGGAAGAAAGCAACCAAAGAACATATATGCACACATGCATAGCCCATGAACACAGACAATTGGTGAAGGCCTAGGCGGGGTGAGGAGGGAAGCGGTAGAGGGGGGTGAAGGGGAGTGAAAATGGGAGAAATCTGTAATAATGTCAACAAAATCAGTCCTTATTTTAAAATGTATTCAAACAGGTGCGAGACATTCACTATAACTGTAGGATCTTGGGGAAGTCACTTAAACTCTGTGCCTCACTTTCAGAGACCAAGACCACATTAACCCCTTAGGCTGCCCATTACATCACACGCAGATGTGACTAGAAAAAGAGGCCTGTTGAGCAGTAAAAACCCCATGCCACATGTAACAAGTCTTATTAGACATCTCTCTTTTATTAAGACCAAATGAACATTTACATAAATTTCATCTCTGCGGGGGGGCAGGCAGGTGAAGGCATATGGGGTGGGGGGAGGAGAAGCTTGGGGAGATCAAAGGGGGGGGGGGAATGAGACATATGTAGTACTATTTGTAATGCTTCAAACAATGAAAAATAAAAATAAAAATTCATCTCTGGACTTCGTTACATCACTGAGGTTTTACTATCCAGAAAGTATCTAATTTCCTTTCCACAAGAGCCCTTTAAACTGTGTGGACAGCAAAGTTAATGAGGGCAGAATCCATAATTTAATCCTCTTCAAACCCCCAAGCAAAGTGCTTTAGATGTAACTGCTGTTCGGTACACTGTTAGTTGCACAAATGGGTATTTAAAATCGCCTAGTCAAAAGTCAGGCTGCAGTTGAATATCTGGCTCCATTATATATGATATATGCTGTGACCTTAAAATATCTGCATCTTTGACTCAGTTTCATTATCTGTTAAAATGGCAACAACAAAAAGTAGCAACTGCTTGATGGGCTGCTGCAAGAAATTTAAAAGTTTATATACATAAAGTACTTCCAATAATACCTGATACATGGTTAGGTATAAATGAGGGGACTTTAATATAGTTTTTGTGTCCTCCTAAGTCATCTCTTTTCCAAATTAAACACAGTCAGCCCCTCTTACTGCTCTTAGGGATGTGGTTTTATACTACTAATCGCTTTCTTCTATGCACTTTTTAGTTTGCCTATGCCCCTTCTTAAATAATTTTATGTTATATCCACTGGAATTGACATGAGTCAAGAAAGAACAAGCTAAATGATATTTCATTAAAATAACCGGGTCCTGATTATTATTTTTTTAAAGCAACTGGCTCAATCACTCCGATAAGTTAATGGTATTTTTAAAAAGGGAGGAATTGAACAATACTAGATTGAAAGAAATGTAAGAGCCATAACACCAGAGAATATATGTAGTCTTAAACTGGATGCTGAATTATACAAACTTGCTGTGATGAACATCTTTGTTTCAATTAAGGAAGTATTAATATGGTCTAGTTAATAAATGAGTGCATGTACATGCAGATATCTTGATACACCTCAACTTAACTATAGAACTGCATAACAAATTAGAACTATATTTAACCTTAAAACTACTGGGGTACTGATGCCACAGTTACTAACAGATATACAGTATAGACTGGGATGGTAGGTTCTAATATTATACAGTAAGGTATGGTGTAGCATAGTGTGGTAGAGTGTCAGTATGATATAGTAGCATAGAGTAAAGTAGATGATTAAGCCTTTAATAGAAAAAATGTATTCATACACTGACATACTTAGAAAGTGTGGCAATTAATATAGTTCCTACACATGAAGTATAATCCTAAAGTTATAAAATTATTTTCAGGGGCACCTGTTTAATAAATCTAAACATCTTTGTAAAAAAAATCATTCAATTTATCATTTAAATGTTCCATTTAATATATCTAAATTATTATTGGCTATCAATGTTGCTTCAGGGTCAATCTAAGAACAGTAAAAGAAATAAGAAATTATATTTGAAACTTGTTTTTAACCTAAAGAATATGGTTTTATTAACTAGTAGATTAATAGATCTGGTTCTAAATATCTTTTGATTATCTTTAAAACTCAAATCTACCTTCAAAAAGATAGGGCTGACACCTTTAGGTTAACCAAAAGGGTTTTGTTTTTTTGTTTTTGTTTTGTTCGTTTTTTTTAATCTCCAACAAAATTCAAAGAAAAACTTAGTAATATTTTTGAGCAATATTGTCTCTGTTAAATTATATCTCAAAAGTTGACTGACAACTATAAATGAGACACCATGATCCAATTCAGACATACAGCATCTCCCCAAAAAATGTATACACACTTAACAGCTGATAGCTCAATTGGTGTTTCTTTCTTTTCAGGTTTAATCCATTGGAATTAATAATTACTCAAAGTATATATATACAGTTTTGGGATACCCTATATTTATTGAATAGCAATTTTTGGTCAAGGTACCAGGGGATTAAAAATAAACGATAGAATAAAACTCTGACCTAGAAAATATTTATACTCTATTACTGAGTATACCCTTATATTCAGAAATATAAAATACCTATATGATGACAAGTAATGGCAGGTTAAGGAGGATTTCATTTTAAAAGAAAAAACAAAACAAAAACTGGGCTTCCAAAAAAATTGGAAATTTTGCAGAACCCAAAAAAGTAATATCCCTGATATGAATGGTCAGAAAGCCATGCCAAATGTTCCTCCTACGCTTCCATCCTCTCCTCTGTCGCTGGGCCCGCACGGTGTCTCCCCTGACATCATCACCTCCCACCGCACCTCCCTGTAACCAGGCTCTCCTGTGCCCCTCGCCCTGGGAACCACTGCGCTATGTTGTAGACTGCAGATCTGGCCATGGCACACCGAGTTTTAACACCTTAAATGCGGTAGAACGGACTTGCATGAATAAAGCACAAGCTTCTCCGTGTTGCATTCAAGGCCCTGCACCTCCAGGCCCGCACCTGCCCTTCCACATTCACCCTCAGGCACTGCTCTCCTCCACCGCAGACCACGTGGAGCACCTTCTCCTTCCGCCTGAAATGTCCTTCCTGACCTTTCTACCCGGTCAGCCCCGCTCACCCCTCCACCTCGACAGCACAGTCTCTGACCTACTCCTTTGAATACATTCTTTATGCCTCCTTCAAGATCGTAGCCTTCATACAGAGATCTGTAACAGCTCCTCTCCCACTGTCTGAAAACTCATTATTTACATGTCCGTCTGTCTACCTCTGAGCTCCTAAGATAGTACAATCACAATTGCTCCCCCTCCCCCCTTCCCACCCACCCCCACTTATCTTTCATACCCTGTAGCCATCACAATGTTTAGAACATGAGGCACTTAATAAAAATGTGTTGAATGAATGGAGGAGCAGATGTTTTGAATGGACTGTGAAGGACAAACAGGTCATGACAGATGTAAGTAGGAGGTAAAGGGGGGAGGAGAAGGGAGCTGTCTGGGTTAATGAGTGAAAATCACATGGTTATGTTTGAGAAAGATTAATTTGGCAGCAGAGTGAAAGGTCTAAAAAGAGCCAAGAGAAAAAGCATGAAAGTTAGTTAGCTATTTTTGTAGTTCAGACAAAACCAAAACAAAGATAACTTTGACTCCGTGATGCCAACAGAAATAGAAAAGACTTATTAGAGATGGATACTCTCCTTGGAAATACATTGCAATTATGTCTTGTGTACATAAATTACTGAACTTTCTTATTAGATTTCCTTCTACATTAATCTGTTCCACATCATTTTCCTTCCTTTAGGATTAGTGGGAAGAATTGCATTTGTTAGGCAGAAAACAGCCCTTTCATTTTTGCCTAGAAAGCTCATGCTTGTAAAAAGACCAAAATCCATTTAAATTGCTCTCTCTTCCCACAGGCAATTATGTAACTTACCTGGAAGCATAAAATGTAAAATGGCTCGAAGTGCCTCCAGCTGCACTGACAATGAGGCCCCATGACTCTTCATCACTGTTATTATTTTGGGGGCCACTGCTGCCATTACATCCAGGGGCATGTCACTAGAGATACAGGATTGAAATGCTTATCAAAAACACAAACTGATTTCATTGCACAAGCACCAATTTGAAACAAGGGCGTGGGAACAGAACCAATACATTCTATCAGAAAAGGCTATATGAACATGCATTTGAGCCGAAACCAGTTTGGCTCAGTGGATAGAGTGTCGGCCTGCGGACTGGGAGGTCCCGGGTTCCATTCTGGTCAAGGGCATGTATCTTGGTTGCGAGCACATCCCCAGTAGGGGGTGTGCAAGAGGCAGCTGATTGATGATTCTCTCTCATCGATGTTTCTAACTATCTATCCATCCCTCTCTCTTCCTCTCTGTAAAAATTCAATAAAATATATTTTTTTTTAAAAAGAAGAAAAGAAAATGCATTTGAATGCAGTCATATGAGCCCACATCATTTTAATTATTCTTTAATTAAACTTTAACCTCAAGAAGTTGAATTCACAGTCACCTGGGCATTCTTTCCTTTCCTTTCAAATACTAACAACTCCCATATGAGCTCCACATGGGTTACTGGCAACAACCCTGAAAAGATGTTATTATCCCCATTTTCCAGATGAAGAACTGAAGCTGATGGAGGGTAAATATCAAGGTCCAATCACTAGAAGTGACAGGGCCAGGGCTGGAAGGCAAACTCACCTGACCCCCACGGTAAGGGCTTTTCACAGCATATTGCATGCCTCTTCTGGAATAACAGCACCAGACTTCTTACATAGTTTTCTCGTTAGTTTTATTTGCATTAAAGTTTTGACTTCTTTGAGGTATTTTAACTATTCTTTCTTAATTTTATTTTTTACCAGAGGCCCGATGCACAAAAATTTGTGCAAGAGTAGGCCTTCCTTCCCCCAGCTGCTGGCACCGGCTTCCCTCTGGCACCTGGGACCAGGGCTGGCTTCCCTCCAGCCCTGGCTTTGTCAGGAAGGACGTAGGGAATGACGTACAGAAGATGTCCAGTCTAATTAGCATATTACCCTTTTATTATTGTAGATTTTCAATTATAGTTTCTATTCAATATTTTTTTTTGTATTAGTAATCATAAACTTTACAAATAAAATGGTCCCGTTGATATTTCAAATACCCACCTGCCCCATACATATAATAGTTATTACAATATTATTGACTAAGCTGACCCTACATCCCATGACTAGTTTGTAACTGCCAATTTGTACTTCTTCATCCCTTCACCTTTGTGCCCCAGTCCCCCAAAGCCCCTCCCCTCGGGAAGCCATCAGTTTTTCTCTGCACCTATAAGTCTGTTTGTGTTCTTTTTGTTTTTTTCTTTAGATTTCACATATAAGTGAAATCATATGGTATCTGTCTTTGTCTTATTTCACTTAGCATAATACCCTCTAGGTCCATCCATGGTAGTGCATATGGTAAAATTTCATTCTTTTTTATGGCCAAATAGTATTCAATTAGAGCCATGTCCTTACTTTGCATGGTTCCACAGTCACTGACATATAATCCCTCTTTTCCACCTTAAAGTTCCCATTTAAACACAACCCCTGTTTGTACCCCCTTCCCTTCATTTGGCAATCCCAGCTGGGTTCTTACCACTAAGCCTTACACATCACTGCCATTGCAGTATCACACAGTATGTGATTATCTGTTTGCATATCAGTCTTCCCAACTGCACAAGGAATTTTCAGCAGAGTGTGCTGTAAGTTAACTCTGAATCTCCAGGACTGGAACTGTATGCATGTTATTTGTAGACTCTGGGCAATTCATGTTTCAAATCAGAAACATGAATTGCCCAGAATCTACAAAATCTTAAACTGTTGGTTAACTCCACTGTGTTTTCACCTCATTTATAAAGATTCACACACTTCCAGGACCATAAAAATAATGATCTATGATAAACTTCATTTAAATATTCAAGAGCAACTTTTAAATAAGAGAAATTCAACTCAAAGATGTGACATATATAAATACAAATGGAATAGCTGAGCTGATGAAGAAAACAATGTAACCCTATTCCTTTTACATCTGTAGATTTGCTACATGCAATTCTTCATGCTGTATGCTTTCCATTTATTCATATTCAATAACAGCATTAATAATAATAACTATGATTTATTGAGTGCTTATTCCACCAGGAATTATCCTAATCCCTTTCTTTAAATTAATTCATTTAATTAATTCATTAATTACACTCTAAACGTACTGATGAGGTTATAATTATACCTCTTTACTAATGAGGCACCTAAAATTTAAAGAAACAGTTGGCTCAGATTAGTAGGAAAACCAGGCAAGAAATCAGTTTTTATTGCAACATCTGTGCCATACAGTTTTCCTTTTATGCATGACAGCGTTCTCTACGGCCTATTTTTGTTTGAAATTTACTCACTATGACCAAGTTACCTCACATTCCTTGGCATAAATGTAAAAAGGCCCTGAGCATATCCTGTAGCCCCACTGCCACCCCCAGATGGCGATGGGTCTCTGCTGGGCCTCTCACCAGCCAGATAGTCTCAACATCTCTGGACTAGGACTACCTGTGAATAAAAGTTTCCCAGCTAAGGAATAAGCAGGAAGAGAAGACAAAGTTAATTTAAATGAAGGGACAACCATAAAAGTTAGTTGTGGAAAATCAAGAATTAGAAGCCGTATCCTGATCCGAACTTTTATACCTTTCATACACAGTAATTTGAAAAACTATTTAAGGTTACGTGCTATATAATTGCCACTTTGAAAAATGTACTCAACACCAGGCATGAAGCATAGATGCAAACCTTCAACATATTTCTACAATATCTACCAGTCCTTTCAATATTCAGACAAATCTGTGATATCTTGATGTGATATTATATTATACAATGTTTCAATTATCAAATGCCTTATTTTTCTTTTCATTCTTAGGAATATGCTTGAAATATTTATATTCTACCTGGTCCAATATTACATCTTCTGCATAAATTTATGAATCTACATTACCTTCCTTCGAAAAGATGATTGAGCATTTTGCAGCCACTTTCAGCCACTTCAGAGGAGTGTATATGCTTCTGCATCAACTCCAGCACGTTCAGGTAGATTCCTTTTGACAACAGGATTTTTCTGAAATTAACTAAAAGATTTTTTAAATGTTACTTGTAGAAATTAAAGAGTATTAGAATATTAAAGAGTTCAAAATCATAGGAAAGTACATATACAAGTCTATATGCAATTTATATTTTATTGACAACTTTACAATCATTAATGTTTGTTTCATTATAATATACTAGAGGCCCGGTGCACAGAATTTGTGCACAGCAGCGGGGAGGGTTTCCTTAGCCCGATCTGCACCCTCTCCAATCTGGGAGCCCTCAGGGGATGTCCAAATGGGAGGAATCAGGCCTAAACTGCCAGTTGGACATCCCTCTCCCAATCAGGACCTCTGGCTCAGCTGTCTGCCTGCCTGATCCCCCTAATTGCCCTCCTCTGCCAACCTGGTCACTCCTAACTGCTGTCCCCTGATGGCCTGATGGCCCCTATTAACTTTTTTTTTTTTTTAATCTTATCCTTTTCACACATAATTGTATTTGACTTCCTTATTGGCTTCTCTCTCACACACAGTTTTTCTCTCTCCTTTATGTAACACTTTTTCCTACTAACTCATCATTTATAAACTTTTCTTTCCTCCTTATTTCCCAGTAGGGGGTGTGCAAGAGGCAGCTGGTTGATGTTTCTCTCTCATTGACGTTTCTAGCTCCCTATCTCTCTCCCTTCTTCTCTGTAAAAAAAATCAATAAAATATATTTAAAAAAAAAAAAAAAAGATGTGATAAGACCTTGGTTCTTTTGCTTGGTTACATCAGAAGTTTTAATATCCCCTCCTAAAGAGGTTAAAATCTAACCCAAGGGGATACTTTAAAATATAGAAGTTATTCTAGATAAGCAGTTCGCACATGTGAAGTGTGCCTCAGAATCACCTGTGAGCTTGCTAAAACATTGATTGACTGGGTCCCAACTCCAGAATTTATGATTTAGTAGGTCCATATAGGGGTCTAGAATTTACATTTTTTAACACATTCTGAGGCAATGCTGCTGAGCCAGAGACCACACTTTAAGAACCACTATCCTGGACACAACTCAATTTGAGACTTGAAAATTAAGAACAGAAATTTCATGAAACACTAAACCTAGAGAAGAAACTTTATCATAGAGTCACTTTACAGTTTATAGAACACTTTATACATTTTATTTTATTTACCAACTATCTACATAATATTCTTGACTTCATTCCATTTTAGTGATAAATTATCTGCTTTTAAAGGCCAGTAACAAGATGCTTCTCCCTTCAGGGCTTTACTTTGATAGTCAGCTTCTTTCATGGCTGCATAGTCTCAGTTTCATCTCCTCTGACTCCTAACACATTTCCTCCAAAAAATTGTTTTATTTTTTTTTTTAGCTACCAGGCATAATAGTTATTTTTATTTAGTCTTATTATCTCTCTTCCCCACTACAAGTTAAGCTCCATGAGCCTGAGATTTATATTAAATTGTTTTATCCCAAGTGCCTAAGCATGTGTGGTACACAGCAGGACCTCAATAATTAATTAATTAAAAATAAAAAATAGCCGAAACCGGTTTCGCTCAGTGATAGAGCGTCGGTCTGCGGACTGGGAGGTCCCAGGTTCGATTCCAGTCAGGGGCATGTACATTGGTTGCGGGCACATCCCCAGTAGGGGGTGTGCAAGAAGCAGCTGGTCGATGTTTCTCTCTCATCGACGTTTCTAGCTCTCTATCTCTCTCCCTTCCTCTCTGTGAAAAATCAATAAAATATATATATTTTTTTAAATAAATAAATAAATAATAAAAATAAAAAATAAAAGATGTTTGATTCTTTGCCTTAAGACCACAATGGCAGAGTCTAATGGACTGGCTGCCAACAAGAGAAGTAAAGAAGAAAGCACACTGAGACTGGTAGGGGATGCAGAGGCACGGAACAGACTGGTCCAGTGTCCACATGTGTCACTTTTTTCATCAGGAGGCAGATCGTCTTTGTGGAGACCACCCAGAAAAACATGGGGTCCCAACTCCACACCAGACGCCCAGCCCAAGGTCCTAGAACTAGGGAAAGAAGTCCCCATAAGTACCAGTGCGGATTGGGGCTCAGTGACACAGAGGCTACTGGAGACTCAGCTGCTCCTCTTAAAAGGCCAGCACCACAACCTGAACCTACAAGGTTCTATTTCCTCTGAGCTCCAGTGCTGGGCAAGGCTGGTGGACTCAGACACATACAAGGAGAAACTGGACTTTTTAGAAGCAGGGCAAGAACATGGGTGCAGCTTTCTCCCAGACAGAGGTGCTCACAGAAGTCATTGCTCCTATGCTGGGACCTTCCAGGTCACAGTGCTGACTGGCAGCCATTTCTGTTTGCTCCACACTAGTGATTCCCTAAGATCCTGCCTCATCCAATTTACAACCCCAACCAGGCCTTGTGCAACTGTTTTTGCATATGAATGGCCTATCCTTACTCAGTCTAAAATCTCTCAAACAAGCTGCAGCTGGGTCAGGAAGCATCAAACCTATCAATAAAAGGCCCAATACCTGGCACCCGCACCAGCACCAGCCTGCCTTGCTTCATAGCTGGGCCTCATCTGGTTACCTCCAAACCCGATGCAAAGAGGAGGAATCTGCAACTATCTCTGTAGCTCCTGCTGAGTAGCCCCAGGCAGTGGCTGACTTTACACCTCCTTGGAGACACAAGAGCCAGTGTACCCAATGGTCAGCATCAAACCATACCAGATAACAACTCTTCGCATCCATAAGTGATACACTCAAGGGGCAGACTTAGTGAACACCAAAGCACCATTGAAGCATGTCCTGCCCCATAAGGGTACCTCCTGCACAGCGGCTCTTCCACTGTAGTCGCAAATGGTCCCCACAGCCAATTGGCCTGGAGGTCATTTCCTCTCAGGGACACCAACAGCAATTAAGGCTCAACTACAACAAGACTGTGCACACCGACTACAAAGGAGTGCACCTAGAGCAAGCATGTCAAACTTGTGGCCAGTGGGCTTTATGTTTGACATGCTTGACCTAGAGTATCCACCTCAGGTGATTGGGGAGGCTAAGCCACTGGGCCCTATAGGATACCTACTACACAAGGCCTCTCACTCTATTAACTTAAGAAAACTTAGCAGCTCTACCTAATATATAGAAACGAACACAAAAAAGCAGCCAAAATGCAGAGACAAAGAAACATGTCACAAATAAAAGAAAAGGAAGAAAGCAAACTACTGAATATAGAGTTCAAAACCAAGATTATAAGGTTACTCAACAATCTTGTAGAAACCTCAAAGCGACTTAGTGAGACTTTCACAGATCTTAGTGAGAATACCAAAAAAGTAGAAAAGGACCAGTCAGAAATTAAGCATACACTGACTGAAATAAGGAATTCATTAGTAGACTAGAGGATCCCAAGAATCAAATCAACAATTTGAAATATGAGGAAGCAAAAAATACCCAAGCAGAAGAGCAAAAAGAAAAAAGAATCCAAAAAATATGAAGGTAGTGAAAGGAGACTCTAGGACAACTTCAAGCATACCAACATTCACATTATGGGGGTGCCAGAAGAAGAGAGAGAATAGATATTGAAAACCTATTTGAAGAAATAATGACAGAAAATGTTCCCTACTTGGTAAAAGAAACAGACTTACTAGTCCAAGAAGCACAGAGAACCCCAACAAGAGGAACACACCAAGACACATCATAATTAAAATGTGAAAGGCTAAAGACAAAGAGAGAATCTTAAAAGCATCAAGAGAAAAATAGTTAGTTACCTACAGGGAGTACCCACACAACTGTCAGCTGATTTCTCAACAGAAACTATGCAGGCCAAAAGGGAATGGCAAGAAATATTCAAAGTGATGACTAGCAAGAACCTAGAACCAATATTACTCAGCAAACTATCATTTAGAATTGAAGGTCAGATAAAGAGCTTCACAAATAAGAAAAAGCTAAAGGAATTCATCACCACCAAGCCAGTATTATATGAAATGCTAAAGGGTATTCTTTAAGAAAAGGAAAAAGAAAATGATAAAAAAAATATCAACAACAAAAAAATTGCAACAAATACATATCTATCAACAATTGAATCTAAAAATCAAACAAATAAGAAAGCTAATGAACAGAATAAACTGGTGAATAAAATAGAATCATAGGCACGGAAATGGAACAGACTGATGATTCTCAAAGGAAAAGGAGGTAGGAGAGGGGTGGGAAGAGATTAAACAAAGATCTTATATGCATGTATGCATTACCTATGGACACAGATGATAGAGTGGGGAAGGCCTGGGCAGGGTGGGGCAGGAACCGGGTGGAGGGAAGCTTTTGGAGGAAAAGAGAGGGACATCTGTAATAATCTCAACAATAAAGATTTTTTTTAAAAAAGAAAAAAACTGTTTCATAAAATAGAATATAGGCATACATTGAAAAACTACCCAGTCATTAAAAATGTAAATGTAAGGATTTATGTTTATCCACACAAAAAATGTGCACTTTGTCTGTATAAGAGTGTATGATCCCATTTCTGCAACAAAAAAAAAAAGGAAACATTTTGTCTATATCACATGTGAGTACATACAGAGAAGTGCAGAAGAAACACATCAAACTATTTATTTTCTTCTTTTTTTTACCTATATATATTTTATATATAGTGTGTATATATATATATGATATATAGTATAGAGAGATATGTATAACATACATGATATATATACTTACTATATATAAGCATTTATATACTTACTATATATATCAAATATATACATATTACATTTTTACAATGTGTTGCTTTTATAATTTAAAAAATACAAAATGTGTTTCATTTTATTGAAAACTAAGGTGCACCCCTTACCATTTTGTTCTAGAAGAGTGCACAAAGCATTCGCAGATGCCTGGAAGACTTCTTTTGATGAAGAATGCATCAGCATGGAGAGCATCACTTCCCGGTGAGCTGGGAACCTTGCACAAATTCAAACGCAATGTTAATCTTTCGAATCATGATCTCAAATATTCACTTTTCTACTCTAACAAAATATAAGGGCACATATATATTTTTTATATCACCTTCACTTACAAGAGTGATTATGGTTAAACAGTTTTATATGTATTTTTAAGTTAGATTTAAATCTATTAAATGCTAATAAATTAGTATTTCTGTTTCTTCAAAGTTGATAAGCAGTAGAGGAGAGGAAAGACAGTAAAAATCTATGAAAAAGTGGTTAGATTTTAAAAAGAAAGATAAAATGAGAAAAAGAATGGAAGCAGGAAAGGAAAAATAAAAAAATTGTAAAGCAGCAGTGAGTTTTTGAAATGCAGAGCACAGATAAGTTTTCTTTTAATGATGTATTTATTTTAAAGATTCCTATGGCTATTGACAAATCGGTGTGCCATGAAGTGAAATTTATAACTGCAACATGAATCTACCTTACCCAAACCTCCTGAAAAGATTGCTCAAGGTGAACCAGGATTAACATTTCCTTTCAAAATTGAGATGTTTAATTAAATAGTAAGTGTGTTATTAATTCTCTTCTAATTGGCAGTGGGTCACTATGCAAACAGGCAATAAGGATTGGATATTTCCATTTAAGTTTCCAAGATAAGTCATTTAAATACTGAGTGAGAGTAAACAGCACAAATGTAAACAGCTGCCACAAGACACGAGTATGGCTCTGATACAAATCTGATAGAGACAGATCTCCTGTTTACAGTTTCTATCTTTGGAAAGAAGGCCCATGTTAGGTTTGAATAGCATTCCCATGGAAAGCCTCCTCAAGAGGTATCAGCTACAAATAATGCTCCCAGGAGAAGGCAGGTCAACAGTGCAACATTGAGCAGGGAATTACTACAGGAGGCTTCTAAACACATTTAACTCCTGATAGTGACCACCTGCCGGCTAGTCACTGCAACAGAAAAGGTCACAGGTGACTGTGATTTCTGTCACCTGAGACTATTTAAAATGGCATTATTTAAAATATATATTTTTGTTGATCTCAGAAAAGAAGGGAGAGGGAAAGATACAGAAACATCAATATTGACAGAGAATCATTGATCAACTGCCTCCTGCATGCCCCCTACTGGGGAGGGAGCCTGCAACTTGGGCACACGCTCTTACCAGGAATCTAACCATAAACTCCTGGATGCTCAACCACTGAGCCATGCCAGACAGGCTAAAATGGCATTTTAAATGAACTGCATAGCATTTTAAGGTTCTTTCTTGATGATTCATAGTTTACTGAATGACTCTTGACTCCAAATGTCATGGTAATAACTCAGACACACAACCTTTTACTAATTCCTGAAGGTAATGGGATCACAATATTATCTATCCACTACTATTTTGTGAAGGGACTTTAAACATGTGTGCCTATATCAAAAATCTTTCTAACCATATAATTTGCAGTTATGGTATTTTATATGCCTTTATTAGAAATATAACTAAAATATTCTATCATATAAAATCAAAACAACTGACTGGCCATCTTCATCTCCAATCTTCTCGTGCAAACTGTTTTGGTACATAAGGAGATTATTTAGGGCCCAGCAGGCAGCCTCCTGGAGTAGGGGAGGAGGAAAAAAAAAACTTGTCAAAACATAAATCATTGAACAAACAATTTTGAATAACTATAATATTTATGGAGTCCAACCTGTACATGCTCTGTCTTTCTATGCCACGTTAGGGCTTTGTAACAGGCTTCTAGCCAAAACAATTTTTCTTCTTCTTCTTCATCATCATTCTCCTGATTTTCATTTTTTTCCTCTAAGTCTTGATTTAAAAAAATGGTCTCAGCTTGAAAAGAACATAAATATATCTTACTTACAGTTTGAATGACCAGATCTAAGTTCATATTTTGAAACAAAATGAATAGAGTGAGGTACTCTTTAGTAGCGGCTTTGGTTAATTATAAAGAAACTTTTTAATAGATCACACACCTCATGACACTGCTATCCCATTTTGCTAGATGGCCAAATGAGGAAGAGGGAATCAAATACAACTAATGGACTATGGGAAGATTAATGGAGATTAGCTGCCCTATAACAAAGTCAAATCAAAGATGTACTGGTGTATGAACTTGGGAATGTTAATTCCCTTGAAACAACATAAACGGATGAACAAAAATAGACCCAGAGACAGAGAAGTATCGATCAGACCTTCAACCTTCAGAGGGAAGGAAGGGGAATATGGGGGTAAGGGGAAGAGATCAATCAAAGGACTTGTATGCATTCATATAAGCCTAACCAATGGACACAGACAACAGGGGGGTGAGGGCATGAATGGGGGGGTGGGGGGATAGGGACACATATGTAATACCTTAATCAATAAAGAAATTTTTTTTAAAAAAGTATCCTCTACTGGAAAATGAATTACATTAGGACAGAAAGGGCACTTAATGGATCCTGCTCTACATATGACTTTCTTGTTATAATGTTAACAGTCAGGATCAAATGTACCTGTAAGAATTTCCTTTTTAGTAAAGTTACTTACTGAGAAGCGCTAAACAGCTGAGCCCTGCAATTTGCAACTTTGCATTCTTTGAATACCGCTGCACAGCTTCCACCACAAACTCCTGTACCTGGTTTAATACCAGGATATTAAAAAAATTACCTGAAAGTAAAGTGAAATATTAGCTGCGTTCTCACTCAATGAACTAAAATTAACTTTAATTATATAACAGCATTTAAATCAGTACATGTAAATAGTGAATAGTTCAATGACATTAAAACATATATTTACCTTAATTAAAATAGTTGAACATGATGGCATTAAGATTTAAAAACTTATTTCATGCAGTCATTCATTAATCTTACTTAGGCAATGGAACTGACTGGGCAAAAATAATATGTTTGAGTGATATTAACTTTGTGTTCTTGGACTCCCTCTCATACCATCATTATATGAAAACAATGAGGTGTCTGTTAAACATGGCTCTACAATATTCATTGTACGTAACAGCTTAATTGTCCTGTCTTATGAAAGATGGGGCGGGGGAGGTAAGGCCCTCCCTTGCCATTAAATGCTTTTGCTAAAACATCCTTCTTTCACTCAAAGAATACTGCTAAGAAATTACATTGGCACACTTATTAATACTTGATCTTGTCTGTGGAAATCCTAGAAGACAACCAAGCAAATATGTCAACAACTTTAACCCTACCCAGAAGTCCCACACCTTTTTACACTCATTCTTCCAAGAATCAACACATCATTCAAAAATCTAAATCCTACACAGATAATAATTTAATAATAAAATTTTTTTTTTTAATCTAAATCCTGAAGAGGAAAAATAAATAATATTCTAAAAGATGTGCCTCTTTCCATTCACTGGTTTGTAATTCACTGACCGTTGCCAGGTTTCCTTCTAGAAGTAAGAATGGCACTCCTACTTAGCTGTAGGTAATTAAAATGATCCCCAAGAAACAAAGCCAGAATAGGAAAAGATCCCATATAATAAAACACCTGAAACACATTAAATAACAATCAGAGCTTTTAAAATCAAAAGGTAGTTTTACGAGGCATAGCTCTTAGTTACAAAATACCCTCATATGTTCTGCCTCTTCCAGATGCACCCACTAAGCAGACATGCTCCCAAACCCTTAATGATCTCTGGTCTTGGAGTCATTTTAAAAAGATTCTCTTCTACTTTTATCCATTTATCTAAACTTGGTTCTTCTCCCTACTATTATTTCCATGCCACTGCCAGTTCTGTGACTGGGCAAATACCAGTAATACTGGCCCCACCTTCTTTTCAGACAATTTCTGTAAAAATACATGTAAATTTTATAAGGCTATAAATGCATTAAACCCCTAATTAGATTACATAATCTGACAAAATGTTAAGTATTTATATCTTGACTTTGAGTTTTTATTTTTATTATGAAGAGAACGTTAAAGGTTTTATCCAGCTTCTTTGGAAATAATAACAGGGATAATAAATTCTCTAGTTTTTAAATAGAACACATAGTAAACCTATTGAGAAATTAATGAGAGGGGGAAAAAGCATCCTTGTCTGAAGATAAATTTTGTAGAGAGCATCTGAGAAGGCACGTGAGCATTTCTTTAATTATTATGAGCTGAATCCAGTAGCGTTGGCAGAGCCATGTCCTGGAAACATACCTGGCCAGGGGCAGGAATGTTGTCAGCCTGACCTTTAGCCCAAGCACCAGAGGAGGGGTTTCATTATCTAACCCAGCCAAGCACCAGGAACAAACATGATTATCTGGGCCCACCAGAAGTGTCAATTATAAAGAACCCTCAAGAATGCACATAATCTTCTTTGTCTTGGGTTTTAGTAAAACTTCCTGTTTTTATGCTGTATAAAATAAAACTGTGTTGACTCTGGATCCCAGTCTCTCCCTCAGAGGACAGTGATCCCACCAAGTCCCAGCTTTCCCTACTGTATTTGTGTCTGTCTCTTTCATTTTCTCAATTCCCCATCGCCCCTACTCGGGAGCCAGACCACTCTCTAGCCTCACAGGATGCGGAAAAAGAGAGATATATTTATAAAATTTGATGGCTTTTTATTTTCAAAAAGTTACAGAACAACACAAAACTTAGTGATGTGCTATTTTTTTTGGTTCATTTAATTTCAATAGCATAATGCCAAGCACCCTCAGGTACCAGGACAGTCCTATTTGTTAAGCAACTACCATTTCCCTGCTCCCAACAATGAATCACTTCCTCTGACTCATTACCAGGGATTAAGGTGAACTCATATTTTTATTATAAGTTGAGCAAGCTGTAACTTGACTGTGGTAAGTGGCAGAACATGAAATAGAGGATTGTGTGTTAGTATGGCACTCTAATCTCTACTTTCCAAAGTGAACAGTATTTCCACCTAATGTATGTCAGTATGTTACTTTTCCATCAACATAAAACATACATATGCTATATATACTTACATCATATAAACTACGATAATAAATGAACCAAGAATTATAACTCACCTAATGTAAGCCTATGGAGCAAGCAGCAACTCACTTCTTGAATTTTTTCATTGGCAGGGAATGCTTTCATGGCTTCGACCGCAATGTTGTAACACCTGACATTGCCACTCATGAGGACTTCAACATTGTTGCCTAAATTTAGAGAAATTCTAATCATCATTAAGGTAAGAATATTCCCTTGGGAATACATGTACAAAAACTTCTTACATAGACTGTAAATCAATGGCAGCATAATGGCTACATTTCCAAAGTTAAATAACATGTTTTGTCAAATAGCTATAAAAATACTATGCTGTTCATTGCAGGTATAATAGGATTTAGGATTCATCTCTAGCATTAAAGTTGCTCTATTTCTGTTTTGTTTTGTTTTGTTTTGTTTTGGCTTAAAGACTTAAACAAAATAAATGGAAAATTGAGAGTGTTTGTATATAAGTATAAAACTATAATGCCTTGGCCATAAATTTCCCAATAAATGAATTTAGGACCTATTTCTTAATGAGCCACTAGTATATTGGATAAAGGCTTTTAATTGTTCCTTTTCCTCAAATCATCACAAGAAAAACGAAGATTCTATTCTATAACTAAACAGCTAAAGTCAGTTATGATCAATTTTCTGTCCATCCAGAGGGACAGCAGAACAGCCTGTGTGTAAGGCAATATAACCAAGCTTTCTGAAGACCACAAGACAGATGATGAAAAGGATGGGGGACGGGGAGGAGAGGCAGCGTACTGAAATATATGACTGAGGGACAAACACTGGTGAACCAGAAAGGAAGGAAAGAATCTCTGGGAAAGACAGCTAATTAACAGAGAGAGGGAGTGGGTGAGCAGAACATATATGGAGAAAACGATATGTCCGAATGAAATGTTGACTATTATTAAAACAAACAAACAAAAAAAGATGTTGCAAAATATTTTTATTTCTTTTTCAGCATAGCCAAAATTACCATTTTCTTAAAACACATATTTTTATGTTTAAGTTGTACTAAAAATATTAACTATAGAAAAACATGTTAAAATGAAAGAAAAAATGGCCTCTTAAAAACATTTTTCTGCATTTACTCAGAAGAGCAGACACGATTTTCTCTATGACTCACTGGTAAATGTCTTCCAAGTATCAGTGTTTAAAACATTGGCTTTTTAAATGTGCTACTTTCTTTGACCTTTACATTATGAATCCACACATTTTCCCTGGGGATTTGGCCGATGTGGGCGGGAAACACTGAATTTCAAAAGCAGCCAGCCCCAAATCTATAGTAATAAAAGCATAATATGCTAATTAGACCAGATGGCCTTCCAGACAACCTTCCGGTTGAAGCTGGGGCTTTGAGGGAAGCCCAGGTCCCGGCTGCCAGAGGGAAGTTGGGTGCTGGCAGCCAGGGGAAGGAAGGTCTACTCTTGTACAAATTTCATGCATTGGGCCTCTAGTAAATAAATAAAATGTATAAACATAGCCAAGGAAAATTAAAATGAAGAGTATATTCAGTTTGTTGACAGTGGATGACTCAGAGAAATCTAAAAGTATGTCTGTTATCTATTATTGCTCAGCCCCATCTACTTCCAAGTGTTTAATTTCCTATGGATAAGAAAATGATGGCTTTTATAACCATTACAAAGAAAGGGCTTTCTTTCACAAGGAACCTGGGTTTTTACTGAAGTCTCACACCTGCAGATTTTCATGTCTGAAACCATGTGTGCATATTCATGTAAAGTACCATATATATGAAATACAAATTAGGTAATAATATGGTCAATGTTTTTATAACACACTAGAAGCTCACTGCACAAAATTCATACATGGGGGTTTGTGTCCCTGAGCCCAGCCTGCACCTTCTCCAATCTGGGACCCCTCAAGGGATGCCCAGTAGGATCAGGCCTAAATGGGCAGTCAGACATGCCTCTCACAAACCAGGACTGCTGGCTCCCAACCCCTCACTTGCCTGCCTTCCTGATTAACCCTAACCGGTTCTGCCTGACAGCCTGATCACCTCCTAACCACTCCCCTGCCAGCCTGATTGATGCCTAACTGCTCCCCTCCAGCCTGTTTGCCCCTAACTACCCTCCCTTGCAGGCCTGGGTCCCCCTACCCCAACTGCCCTTCCCTGCAGGCCCAGTCGCCCCCAACTTTCCTCCTCTGCCAGCCTGGTCACTCCTAACTGCCCTCCCCTGCAGACTTGATCACTCCCAACTGCCCTCCCTTGCAGGCCTGGTCCCTCCCAACTGCCCCCCTCCCCTCCGCTGGCTATCTTGTGGTGGCCATCTTGTGTCCACATGGGGGTAGCCATCTTGTGTGTTGGAGTGATGGTCCATTTGCATATTACTTTCATTATATAGGATAGAGGCCTGGTGCAGAGGTAGGGGCCAGCTGGTTTGTCTTAAAGGGTGTCCCAGATCAAGGTGGGGGTTCCCTCGGGGTGTGGGGTGGCCTGGGCGAAGGGCCTGTGGTGGTTTGTAGGCTGACCATACCCCCTGGTGACCCAAGTGGAGGCCCTGGTATCTGGGATTTATTTATCTTCTATAATTGAAACTTTGTAGCCTTGAGTGGAGGCCTGGGCCTGCCAAGGTTGCAGAAAGCTTGGCTTCCTCCATTGCCTGGGAAACCCAAGGCTCCTGCTCATTCAGTGGCCACAGCCATCTTGGTTGGGTTAATCTGTATATTCGCTCCTGATTGGCTGGTGGGCGTGACATGTGGATGTAGCATGGTGATGGTTAATTTGCATATTACTCTTTTATTAGATAGGATTATATAACAGGGACTAGTCTGCATTTTTCACATCATTTAACCCATCTATGAGCAGTTAGGAGCCAGGAATCCTGAATTGTGAGAGATATGTCCAACTGTCGATTTAGGAATCGGGCCTAAACCAGCAGTCAGACATCCCCTAAGGGGTCCCGGATTGGAGAGGGTGCAGGCTGAGCTGAGGGGGTTCCCTCCTCACTCCCATGCACAAATTTCATGCCTGAGCCTCTAGTTACTAGATAAATGCATGTGTGTATGTCCTGGATAAACCCTCCCAGCTAATACCTGAAATACAAAATGCTCATGCACTTACAAAAGTAATAGAATCTGAAGCATTATCTGAGCCCATTGACAATCACTGGTAGCATCCACGGCAAATTAATGTTTTATCTGTACTTTTTTGGGATTTCAAAACATCAAAAAATGCTAAACAAGATCACAACAGTTTAAATTCCTTCCTATGGCTGTTTGGGTACTTTAAGATCTTTTTATATCTCTATTCTCATCCACTGACTCTTATCAAGCCCTGCCACCACCTCCATTAAATGACACACGAGCAGACACTGGAGGCTGTGCAGTTACATACACACACACACACACACACACACACACACAGATGCATGCACACACGTACATGCTCTGAAACACACAATTTACTGAGCTATTTTTATCTCCTTAAACGCACTGTGCTCTCTCTTGCTTCAGCATCTTTACACTTCATGCCCCTCCCTCTTTGCCTACACTTCCACTTCCCCTCACACCTCCCTACACACAAGAAAGCTCTTCTCATCATTCAAGTCTCTGTTGAGAGATCATGCCTCATGCCCTGTTTGTTCTCCTAATCCGAGGTACTTCGGCCAACACTTGCCTTATAATTCATTTGCAGTCACCGATGTACTTCTCTATACCTCCCATGGTACTATGGGCTCCAAGAAAGCAAGAAATATGTTTATGTTTTCTATTACAGTTTCCCTATATCAAGCCCAGAGCCAGCTCCAGTACAATATCAATAAATTAAAAACCAATGAAATGCATAAATAAATGAATGGGTTCAACACCCATAAGTTTCTAAATAATAAAAATATTTTTAAAACACACTCCGGAAGGAGATATGTTATAATTGTTCACACATAAAAAAAGAAATCAAGTATATAGGCTACTTACAAGGACTTGCTAGAGAATGTAAACAGCACAGTACATAAAGCACAATTTCCTCCTCCTCTTTAAAGTTTTTTAATGCAGTTAGCAATGTCATATAATCTTTATTCTCCACAAATTCAATCAGTTGCTCCTCTGAAACTGAAAAATAAAAGGCAAAATATTGAAAAAGCTTAAAAAGATGACATGTCAAAAATATAACATTCATGATAGTTGTATGAGACACAATAAATACAATAAATGTATGTTAATTATATCAGCAAAAAGCCCTTCCTAAATTTTATAGTGGGGAAAGAGCTATTGAGATTAAAATAATTTTGTTTTGACCTATATTAGTTTCTCTGTAATTTGGAATGTAAAAAGTGTTAGTCATCAGTTCTCAGAAAAACAAAATTATTTACAATTTCATTTGGGGAATTTGGGAGAATCCTGACCAATGACTAATAAAGATAACCCACGCATGGGAAGTAAACATACCATAGTACTGAAAAGGAGTGGTTAACTGTAACTGTTGAAGGACAGCTCAGCTAAATCTACCCATTCAAAAGGAATGAACTTCAGCAAATGACAAGTAATTAGACTTTCAAACACTCTGTCTTAATGGTCTTGATTTCATCAACGATCAAAAGTTATCATTAATTTTCATAATGAAAGTCTCTTGATCAAGCCAATGAGTTCCATTTAGAGTCGCTTTATTGGGTGGGAACTTCAAACACATGTACCAAAATCCGATTTATCCAGACTGAGCAAAGAGCTAACAAAAATGTTAGAAAATCTAGCACTCCTCATGATCAGTGTTACTTTTTGTTTTTCAACTTTTTACCAACAGCCTACATAATATAATGTAAAATTAGGTTCTTCTAATAAGTCAGAAGTATCATGAGCCTTTCATTTTGTGGAACAGCTTCCACAGCATACTTTCAAATCGTGAAAAGTAACTTTCCAGGTGCCACGAAGTCCCGGGAGACACTCCTTGGAAAATTTAGCGATTTTCCTACCCTACACTGACCACCATAATACTGTCAGCACTGTCGAACTTTCTCCTGAATGAGATCTTGACATTCCCTGGTGCTTCTTCGTATGTCATGGATGGGTCCCACATGATGGTGAGAGTGTGATGTTAGCCCTTCTTCCATGAAGAAGGATATTCCCCTAACAGGTCCTATAAGACAATCAAACCTCAAGCCGTACTTTGCCCAATTCTTAGCGAGAACCTCGTTGCAAGATAAAACGTTTATAGAAGATAACCCAAAAGACATGCAGTTCTTCCATTCGTTACTCACAGCAAATTCTTCTCCCCAAGCATGAGCAGCTTGCAGGCCAATGCTGTTCTGACTCTTGACAGAGTGTCTTTCACTGAAATACATTTTGTATCTCTTGCATATTGTGTGTACTTCATCATCTCATCCAAGGAAACTTTTGGGAGGATTTCTCAGGTCTCTCATGAGACCCATGGCCTGTCCTCATAAATAGGTTTCCTTTTATCTCAAGTAAATTTGTAACCAATGATGTTTACCTCCTTTCTTTGCTGGAGAGAAAGCAAAGAGCTAAATTTCTCGTCCAATACTTTGCAAATGCACAGGACCTGAGGTAGGAAATAAACTTAACCTATCGTTTTCCTATCATTTTCTCTTCATCCATTTCGTCATCATTTTTTCCTCTAGTGTATATAGATATCTATCTATACGCTATTTAAAGTCCTTCCAGAATGAGATGGAATTCAACAGTATAGGGTATCTATCCTATTCCTGGAGCTGCCAGACAGTAGAGTGGTAAACTGATAAGGACACAAGGCTCACATAAATTATTCTCATCCTAAACTTCCCAGCACAGTCAGCTCTCATAATGATGCATACGCTGCTCTCAAAATGTAGTGGTAAATTGAACTGCAGTGGTGGCAGCTAGCTGTGTGCCCTCAGGCAGGTGGCTCATTTCGCCTGATCTATTTCCCCATCCAGCCAGTGAACGGACCAACTCTAAAATTACATGATAATCTCTGTTATCAATCTCAGTGCCATCTGAGAAGACACATATTGGACTTTTTCCTAAGGGGCATTTTGTAAACCTCCTGAGTTACCAATTTCTAAAATCTCTGGTGATGACTCAACGTCATAAACCCAAATGTAGCCTATGCTTGTCTTCAGTTTTATTTGTTCTTTCTTAACACCCACACATTTGCAAAGTGAACCTTACGTCTTGTTAAGCAATGGAAGAATGTGTATTATGATTATGTCATTTATAACCCATGAATAAAATTTATTCCACAAAAGCAAGCAATATTTCTGAATGAACCCCATTACTTATCCAAGACTGACAACTCCTGCTTCTTAATAAATAGTACATATCTTCTTGGTATCATAATTATATTTTACATATTTTCTAGGTATCATAATTATATTCTACTTTTCCTATTATACACCTTTTTCTCATATAAATTTCTTATATAAATATAAAAATAAAGAATTTGACATTTTAAATACCTCTCTCAAATAGCACGTGTAAAGCTTTGCATCCAAGTTTCTGGACCTCATCATTGGCTGAAAACCTTTTCATGGCATCAAAAATTAATAAGAAAATATCGCTTTCTTCATCCAATATTAGCAAAGTGATTTTACCTGGAATGAAGAGAACAATATGTCCCAAGTAAGCAGCTGCTTTAACATTTAATGAGTTAATTTTAACATGAGGATGACATATGGTTTGTGGGCTTTTTAGTTTTGATAAACCACGAAATTATCCCAGATATTAGATCTACCAACCTCTACCATCTTTCTAAATAAATCAATTTCTAGTACACTTTACTATGCAATTCCCAATCAATACCTGTAGCCAAGACATCTTGCCTTCAATTCCTGAAACGTATTTCTATCTGCCTCTTTTACAACACTATTCGAATATCCCAAACATAGGCTACTCCTGTTCCCAATCATCATCAATGATACCATCACCCAATAGTTACCCAAGAGAGAAACCACTGGGTCATCTTCCTTCTTCACATTCCCTTCACACTCTGCCCAACCAAAGAGTCAACTCATTGCCAAGATAGATTCAACTTATTGAATCTATCTCCTAAATATCTTGAAAAGTCCTTATGATCTAGGCCCCTCCATGCCTATTGTGTTCAGGAGCTCATCTTCTCTCGCCTGGAATGCAAACACAATTGCTTAACTGCTGGGCTTCGCCCAAGTTTCTACTTAGTTTATTCCTTGAATGATATTTCTAATACTTACTACTGAATAAGATCTCAATATCCCCTGGTACTTCTCCTTATGTCATGCGATGCGATGTTTTGAAACAGAAATAGATATAGACATATAGAGCTTCAACTATAAACCTACAGAACCAGGAACTAATAATTCAACTATTACATGCATAGTGGCCCTTTAAATAACTATCTTACCTTATTAAAGGGAGGGTGTTCAGTAAACCTCTTGCTTAAACTATTGAAGGCCTTATCATACCCTTCAGTCTGATAAATAAGACTCTTCGCAAACTGGCTGCTTTATTTTATAAGCCCCACATCTCTCCACGCATTGCTGACTCCAAACCCGCTAAACTCCTTACTGATCACTAAACATTTTCTTTTTTCTCCCTCTGCGCTTGCACTAGCTCCTTGCTCTTTCCCACCACCAACATGCTCCTACCATAATTCAAGAAACAACACCAACAATACCTATTCTGTCAATAAAAACAGTAGTCCTGGAATGAAAGTGGTGGTAGTAGTAGCAAACCCTGTATAGTATATAGCATGTTAAATACGATTGAAGCACTTCCTGCTACCACGTATAAACCCACCACAACCCTACAAAGTAGGGGCAATTTCCATTTTAGAGATATGAAAATGGAAGAATCTAGAGAGGTAAGTCAGCCGTGTGCCTTTTTCCAAGGTCCAGCAACTAATAAGAGGCAGGGTTGGATTAAACTTGTGCCTGTCCATGGTCTTAACTTCTACAAACGAGTTTAGCTGCTCTCTTCTCTGTATTCAGAGGCTGTTTTTTTTTTTCATATCCGTGTTGTAGTACTTTTCTTAATAAATTGAAATTGTTTATTTAAATACCCTCGATGTCACCGAAACCGGTTTGGCTCAGTGGTAGAGCGTCGGTCTGCGGACTGAAAGGTCCCGGGTTCGATTCCGGTCAAGGACATGTACCTTGGTTGCAGGCACATCCCTGGTAGGGGGTGTGCAAGAGGCAGCTGGTTGATGTTTCTCCCTCACTGATGTTTCTAGCTCTCTATCTCTCTCCCTTCCTCTCTGTAAAAAATCAATAAAATATATTTTAACCCTTTGCACTCCGCTGTCCCCTCTCGTGGGACATCAGAATTCTAGCATATCATGCGGATATCCCCTCTCAGGGGAGACATTGCAGTTTATTAGTGATTACGGGGAATTGAGTTAATTCAACGCACGTGTCCGCTGCAAAGTAGCGTCGAGTAGCTGGTAGCCAATGTCCAGAATGGTTCAGAGTGCAAAGGGTTAAAAATAAATAAATAAATAAATACCCTCGATGTCTCTGCCTGTGCTGTCCATTTGGTACCCACTAAGCACATCTAGCTTTTTCAACTCTTAATTAAAGTTAAATAAATTAAAATTCAGTTTCTCGCATTCTAGATGTTCAACAGCTACCACGTATGGCTACTAGCCATAATATCACAAAGTACAGATATTCAACATTTCCTTCATTTCAAAATGTGATACTGGGCAGTGGTGCTGAGCTGTCCAATATTTCTATGTTGAAGGAATTCTGCTTTATCTCTCTTGCAGTTCTCCACCACAAAGGAAGTGTCTAGTAACTATTAAATCAACTAATAGGCCAAACAATAAAAATGATTCATAAATTAACCTTTAATAAGTATATGGAATAAACTTTAAAACATATTAAAAACTTGCCTAACAGGGCAAAATTATGAAAGTTATGTGGAAGAAATTAAATTGACTAGTCTTTTCAAAACACACGGCAAGCTGAATCCGGTTTGGCTCAATGGATAGAGCATTGGCCTGCGGACTGAAGGGTCCCGGGTTCGATTCCGTTCAAGGGTACGTTCGATTTGGTTGCGGGCACATCCCCAGTGGGGAGTGTGAAAGAGGCAACTGGTTGATGTTTCTCTCGCATCGACGTTTCTAACTCTCTATCTCTTTCAATTCCTCTCTGTGTAAAATCAATAAAATATATTAAAAAAAACAAAACAAAAAAAAACACACGGCAAATTTCCTGTCGGCACACTGTTATATAGTCCAGTGTTGGTAGATTTTTTTTAAATTCATAAACCCTCAGCAGCTTTCTGTTCATTGCCAAAAGAGAATGATTCCTCTCCCCTCAAAAAAAAGAAGAAAAAAATCCCAAGGATGAGTTTAAAGTAAATCATGGCTGAGATTCGTTAGAAGGTTCCATTACACATTTTAATAAAGGGTTGTAAAGTGGTGAGTACATTCTGGCCTTTCCTCTCCCTCTTCCCTCATACTCTGATCTTTACCTTCTTTGTTCCTTTCCCTCTCTCTCCTTTTGGGTCTTCACGGCTAAGGGAGTCCACCCACAGGTCCAGCCCCTCTGGTGCTATTCTCCCAGACCTCTCAACTCTGCTGAGCTGTTCTCTGACCTACAGCAGCCTCCACCACTGGGAAGGAAATGCCTCCCTACCCTTCCTGATCTGCTTTCCTGTGAGCAGGTGCCCATCGCAGCCATGAGCACAACTAGTTCAAAATATCAGGAGTCTTTGTTTTCTGATCCAGACAAAGTTTCCTCAGGGAAAGAACCTGACACGTGGAACCACATCCTAATTCTGTTCCTTATGGGATGAGGCCACCTCTCTGTGCTTCAGTGTTCCTTTCCTAGAAAGCTGAGATAAATACCTATCTCCAGAGATGTTTGGAGGATTGTGTTCTTAAAGGCATGTGAAGTGTTTTATAAGTGAAGCGTGGCATCTGTCAAGCACTCAAGAAGTAATGCTATATATTTTTTAAATATTACTATTATGTCATATTCTAAAAATATTTGATATTATTATGTTATAATTTATATTATATTATATTTATTATATTATAATAGTATTATTATACTACAGGCCCAATGCATGAAATTCATGCAAGAGTAGGTCTTCCTTCCCCTGGCTGCCAACACTGGTTTCTCTCTGACACCTGGGACCTTGGCTTTCCTCTGGCCACCAGCCTCTGGGCTTCCCTTGCATCCCTGGCTTCATCTGGAAGGTCATCTGGAAGGACATCTGGTCTAATTAGCATATTATGCTTTTATTATTATAGATTATATAAGATATACTAAAGATATAATGAAGAAAGATATATAATGACAAGGATCTGTTTGGACAACAAGCTAATGGGAATATGAGATGTGGGACCAGATTTTAAGAGTCAAGCTAAGGCTAGATATATAAACTGGGGTGCAGTTCTATATAAGGTAATATTTAAAGTCAAGATATTATGTGGGATTTGTTAGAGAAGGTTAGAGAAAAGAGATAAGGAAAGAAAAATGAAAACAATGAATTTGGGGATCATCAATATCTAGATTATATTGTGTTATTGTACTTTAAAACATTAAAACATAGCAAATGGTTTAAAATATTAAATGAGTCAACATTAAAAAAAATATGTGTATATATTACCTGAAGTTAGAAGGAGATCTAAGGCCTTCAGTCCAACCATTGACAGATTCATATTGGCATTATGAACTGTAAGCATTTTAATAATCAGTCTGTAATTAAAAAGAGAAATTGAGATCAGTGAAATATCATACCCAGGTATTTGCTTTTCTTAGCTATTGTTTTTAGTCATCTATATTTTTTTCATCTCATTGTATTTCATTCCCTATATTGAAGTTTATGTATTTTTTTCTCCCTATAAACCTGAGCAAGGCTTATGACAATTCAACAGGGAATCATTCTGAGTCTCAATATAGAAGTTATAACTTTTTCCTCAAAATATTCAAATTTAATTATTAATGATTTTCTATATCTAAAATATGAAAATTTATATGCATCAAGAGATCAAGCCCATTTTATATGATATAAACTTATAAAATACATGTAATACTATTGATGTCTTAAAATATAAAGAGATGTTATAAAGGTATTAGTTTGTGTATATAAATTAAGAATCATTTGAATATCTAAATTATTGATATTCAAAAAAAACTAGTGGTTTATATTAGGTCTATAATTTAAAAGTTCTATTTTTGAAAAAGAAACTGATAATATTTTACAATAGAAAGTAAACCTAGGATATCAATAGTATTCAATCAGTATTTATTAAATTTGAGTCTCTGGGTTATCAATTCTAAAATATACAATCTTGGCTCAGTGGTAGAGCGTCGGTCTGCGGACTGAAAGGTCCCAGGTTCGATTCCGGTCAAGGGCATGTACATTGGTTGCGGGCACATCCCCGGTAGGGGGTGTGCAAGAGGCAGCTGGTCAATGTTTCTCATCAACATTTCTAGCTCTCTATCTCTCTCTCTTCCTCTCTGTAAAAAGATCAATAAAATATATTTTAAAATAAATAAATAAATAAATAAAATAGCAATCTTTAGTCTATTCCAACCCAGTGTTGCTTGGCTTCCATTGTTAGGTAGCATCCATAGCTTCATTTAGTTCCAAGAAACTTGTTACATCGTCTCCAATTGGTGAGGTGAGGAGGTGAGTGACCCCATCTTTCAACACTGTGGATTCTCCTCCTATCCACATCACCCCTACCTCTCCCTACACCATTCCCTCTATTCAGAACTTCACCATCCAAGGGATTTCTTGCTCAATGCTGTAAGCCTTTGGCGTGGGGGGGGGGGGGGGGGCGGGGTGGTGATCCTTGAATATAGGGAGAAATGTTTTACAATAAACTTTGCTGTTAATAATCTAATATGCTCCACTGTAGAGAGCAGTATCTATCTTCTTCACACTTCTTGCCTAAAAAAGGCGTGTAATAAACAACTGATAAATGAAGAGTAAATGAATGAATGATCAAACAAGTGAATGAGTGACTGAATGAATGAGCTCTTATTTGTCTAAATTTGCCGCTATAGCTGATCCCAATAAACAATGCAAGATGTAAAGTTTCCTTTTGTATATGTTTCGCTTTTCACAAGCAAAATGCCGTTGGGAACAATATGTATTCACTTCTCTGTGCTAAAGGAAAGTCCCATTAAGAACAAAGAAAAAGTTCATGACCATAGTTTTTAAATGTCATAAAAACAAAGTTATCGAAAAAGAATTTTCCTAGAAACAGATTTTCCTTTGAAACATTTTTTCTTAACTAATTATGGCTAAATAAGTGGTTTCATCTACAAAGTAATTATGATGCAAACTGCAGTAACATAGCTGGTAAAACAGCTGCAGATGTGCTGAAGGTAATTTCCTCTTTTCATTTTGAAAGCTGTGCTTTAAGCTCATTAAATATATATGTATGAACATACATAAATGTACTTCTTAAAAACAGTAAAGCATCTAACTTTTTATTTCCCTTTTTTTAAAACGAGTAGTTTGTATCAGTTCTATAATTTATGTCCCAAAAAGTGGTCTATCTTTGAGAATGTCCCATGTGCACTTGAGAAGAATGTATATTCTGTGGCTTTGGGGTGGAGTGTTCTGAAGATGTCAATTAATTCCATCTGGTCTAGTGAGTCATTTAGGATTGATATTTCTTTGCTGATTTTTTGTTTAGATGATTTGTCGAAGGGTGACAGTGGGGTATTAAAATCTCCTACTATGATTGTATTGCTATTAATCTCTCTCTTAATGTCCTCCAGCAGTTTAGTTTTTTTATGTATTTGGTTGCTCCTATAATTTAAAAGTAAAAAAATATATCTTGGTTTGAATTCATAAGTATTCATCTAAAATCTACAACTTAACCAATTGTACAACTGTATTATATTATTAAAATAATAGTGCCTGACATTTTACCTCAAATATTAGTTTTCTTATTCAATCAGATAATATACTTCTGAGCTGAAAGCTCTCTATAAAGGTAAATCATTGATGCCTTGGCCAGTGTTCCCAGTGGTTAGACCATCAGCCCCATTGAAGGATTTCGGATTCAATTCCTGGTCAAGGGCACATACCTGGGTTGCAGGTTCAATCCCCAGGCCCTGTTGGGGCATGGGTAGGAGGCAACCAATCAATGTTCCCTCTCACATCCATGTCTCTTTCCCTCTCTCCCTTCTTCCTTTCCACTCTCAAAAACAATCAATAGGAAAAATATCCTCAGGTAAGGATTAACCCCAAAAAAAGTAAATCATTGATCCAAGAAAAAAAATATCCTGTATTTTAAATAATTTTACTAGATTGACTTGTATTACAAATATAACGTATCAAGAAAAGGGTAGTCATATGTATAGAGAAATATTTAATACAGTTTTTTGACACATCTGTCATACTTACTGGTGAACACCAAGGACTTCCCAATCGCATCCAATATCCTGGGGTCCCGTTAAGCTTTGCATTGTATCTGGACAGATTTCTATTAATTTGCATAGCAGTGACCAACCCACCTGAAAGCAAGAAAGGCAAATATTCACATCTTTTAAAACATGCCAATGGAACATTTTCAGTCAAACGTGAATATCTTCATTCTTAGGACAGGTGACTAGGTTACTTTTAAGTAGTTATTTTTAAACAAAATGATAATCTAACATGCTTCCTAAGAAAAGCAAGTGATGTACTTACAATACATCTTATTCCAAAAATCATACCAGGTCATACAAAAAAAAAATATTACAACATCTTTCTGAATGACAAATGAAATGGATGTGCCTGTTGTCTACATATTAAAGAGTAAAACACAAAAAAATTGTTCTCAAGGGCATAGCAGCATTATGAAGTGCAAGAAAGGCTATATGCAGGCCTCAGTATTATTTAAGTCACATCTACCTGACAGAATTTCTTCTAAATATTTAGGATTTAAATAATAGGGAGAAATGAAGTGGCTTGGAATGGAGGATTAGGGGAAGTCGAAGATTTTTATGGCCAAGTGTGAGTTATCAGGAAAGACTGCATCCCAGGGAACGGACCTAGAACAGCAGCATCATTGTCTGATGGCAATATAACATCTGTTCCAGAAAAAAAGAGAAAGACAATAGAACATAGAGAGGAGGTAGAATCTGTCCAGGGAACCCTCTAGAGTTCTTTAGAACATCTAAAAATGAGCTGATGATGTCTAGACATCAAAAGTGTCCCTAGGCTCTTTCATAGTTCCAAATGAAATACTATCTTACCAATACATGTTTTTTGTTTTTATTTGGGGGGGGGGGGTGTTTTCCTTTTTATTGAATGTATTCGGATGACACTGGTTAACAAAATTATACAGGCTTCACATGCACAATTCTACAGCACATCACCTACACACTGTGTATAGGTGTGAACACCCAAGCCAGGTCTCTATCCATCACCATTTATCCCCCTTACACACTCCTCCCCCTCCCCCAAGCCCTGACTCCCAGCAATCACTACACTATTGTCTGTGTCCATGTGTGTTTTTCTCTCTCTTTTTTTTCTTTTTTGCTCAATCCCTCCACTCCTCCAGCTCCTTAACCCCCAGCTGTTGGCCTGTTCTCTGTCTATGAGTCAGTCTCTATTTTGCTTGTTAATTTTATTCATTAGATTCCACATATGAGTGAAATCAAATAATGGCACTTGTCTTTCTCCGACTGGCTTATTTCACAGAGCATAATGCTCTCCAGGTCCATCCGTACTTTTTAAATGTATCTTCATTCTAAGACTGGATAAATAAGTGGAATTGAGGGATGCAGAGAGTTGAATGACAAGGATGAGACACTTCTGTGCATCTAATAAGGAATAATGGCACATGGCACAACATTCTTATTTACAGGAATAAGGAACATTTCACAAGATAAAAATAATTACACAAGATCTCTTTACAATATCATTTCTGGATCTTTTCTGGATTAAGCATGAATTGCTTTACTCCATCATCATTTCCTTTTAAATGCTTTCAAATTACTCAAAAAGGCAACAATTTCTGACAGCTATTTTTCCTATAGTTAATACACCCTCCTCCGCATAAGCTAAACAGACATTGACAATGCAGCTGTCATAGAAACCAGCTATTTTTGTGCTTTCATAAAATACATTGAGACTTTTTCCCCAAGGATTTAAGAAAATAACATTGGAAACAGCTTCCAGTGGAAAATAAATCATTAATCACATAGGATGTTATATTCATTTCTGTAGCTGCATGGAGAAAACCTGTTTTGTTTTGGTTGGTGATGCAGCAACATCAGAAATTGCTTTGCAAAAAGATTGAGGCAACTAGGCTGCTATGATTAAATAGAATTGTGGGCCTTAGCTGGTTCAGCTCAGTGGATAGAGTGTCGGCCTGTGGACTGAAGGGTCTGGGGTTTATTCTGGTTAAGGGCACATGCCCAGTTTGCAGGCTCGATCCCCAATAGGGAGCTTTCAGGATACAGCCGGTCAATGATTCTCACTCATCATTGATGTTTCTATTTCTCTCCCGCTCTCCCTTTTCTCTGAAACAAATAAAAATGTATTTTTTAAATAAATAAATAAATAAATAAATAAATAAAATAGAATTTCTGGCCCTAAAACATGGGTAGCAAGTGATCTACCCTGTTTCCCCGAAAATAAGACACTGTCTTATATTAATTTTTTCTCCCAAAATTGCGCTAGGTCTTATTTTCAGGGGATGTCTTATCTTTCCATGTGCTAGGTCTTATTTTCAAAGGATGTCTTATTTTCGGAGAAATACAGTATTAATCTGTTCAATTAAAAGCTTATTTTTCAAAGAGAGAAGATTTCCATCCTATACAGTTATGATTCAACTAGAGGCTCGATGCACAGATTCATGCAGCAGTGGGGTCCCTCAGCCTATCCTGTGGCGATCTGACCAAAACCAGCTCTCTGATATCCCCCAAGGAGTCCTGGATTGCAAGAGGGCAGTTCTGGGTGACACACCTCGGAATCAGGCTCCCTTCTCTGTGATTCCCAGTGGGTCACCCGAAAACTGCAGCTGCCAAGTCACCACAGCTCGCCAGTTCCTGTGTGAGTGTCTGTCCCCTGGTGGTCAGTGCACATCATAGCTACCAGTCAAACAGTTTGGACGGTTGCATAGGCTTTTATATGGAGAGATCAAATTGGTAGTTCCACTTTATAATAATTAGCCTATAAACTCCAAGATCTAATTAATGCACAATGGGAAAGAGTGCAGGGGATTAAAGAAAATTTTAGGCCCCTTCATTAATTTCACTCCCTTACCTCTAAGGTTGAAACTGGGTGGATAAAGACAAGTAATGTAAAATTGAGGAGCACAGAGAATCATCAGATGACTGGCAGGAAAAGAAAAGTAATTAGGACAGCTAGAAAAACCACCAATTCCCTAAAGATTGTCATTTGTTAAGGAGCATGAATAAAATATGAAAAGACCTTGAAAATAAAAATTCATAATCTGGACTATCATGTTAAATGAATTTCTGAAACAAGCTTTAATATTTTATTATGAAGAGAATTTATCTGAACTCCTTTAATTCGTCATTAAGAGCTTTTCATTCAGCACTTCCAGCTAATTCAACATACAAAGCATGAAAGGATATCTATATTAATTGCAAAAGTAATACAAAAAGATTTGAAGGGGGGAAAAAACCCACTTTCTCTTAAGTGGAGCATTAAAATATCAGTGAGAGACCCCCTTTCTGAAGTCCTTTGATAAGACCGATGATAATTAAAATTGATAATGTCATTGTGTCTAGCGTGGCCACAATATTTGCACCACATGGCTGTGATTTTTTACTTGCATAAAACCTTGTGAATTCAGACAGCTAGCGGGGCTGCCTGATGGGAAGATATTATTATGTGTGTGAAGACTTGAGTCCTGGCTCTGTCACTGCTTAGGCAGTTGCTAAAATAAAGAAGTGGGTGGTGGGTTTGTCCCAGGCTCCCCTTGGTTCTCAAGTCTATCACTGCCTCCTCTGGACCCTGCAGACCAAAGCCCAGCCACCCAGGGTCCAATGGTTCCATGTGGCACCCAACAGAGGTGGCTCCACCAAGCACAGAATTCAAGGAATGGAGGGTGCCAGACAAGAACTTTTGAACACCAAAGAACAGGCAAGTAAGAGGGGATGATGTGGGTGGAAAGCTCAAAGGGCCAGAGCTAAAAAATGACTCATATTCCATGGACGAAATTCAGACACTGGATGCTAAAAAGAATAGTGTCTTTTTCATGCCTCCATCTTTTCACAGTTTATTAGCGACAGCCTGAACATCAATAGTCAGATGGTAACTATTTCAGCTGAAGAAAAACAAAAGTAACCATTTATCCCAGATATAAATGCCCCTACATAAAAGAAGCTAGGTATGTGTTCACCCAGATGAGGCTAGCTGGATACAGAGATAGGCAGGAGATAGAGATTTAGAGATGCAGATGATCCTTACAGGTGTCTAGCCTCACAAGTAGGTATTATGATTGCACTGAGAGTTCAGAGTTCAATTCTCTTTACCTCATGACCTTACATGCAAATGACAACACTGATTTCAGTTCTCTAAATCTCTATGTCTACAAAGGAAGTTAACATGTTAGGAGGTATTCGTTTTGTCTGGTTATCATCCTTAATTATCTCTTTTGGGCTCTCTATATATAATAGAGCTAGCAAATGTCTGGCTTTCTAATGGTGCACATTCTAAGTTTCACTTCTACATTCATTTTTATGTGAAGACAGTTGAAACATACAAATCTGAGCTTATTGAGGAATCATAAACCCTGACTTTATTTAGATACTACAAGATAACCACAACTAAAGACAGAAATCTGTCTTAAAATTTTAAAAAAGCTTAACCCTATGAAAATTTGTGAGTTACCTCATTTTATTAATTTATTATTAATTTTACTACTGTTTTCACAAATTATTCGCAGTGCTGTCATCTGGAGCTGCTGTACATTGGAAAGATTGTTGGGATGACTTTTACTTAAATACTTCTTAAAGACAGTTAGGGACCCCTTTAACACCGTTAGCTTTTGATCACGATTTGACAATCCTTCTCCATCTTAAAAAATCACAGTCAGGGTTTATCAAGCCAAATCTCAGAACTGACTCATAGCTCCAGGTATGCAACGGTGACAGGAAAACATCCATCTCCAAAGAGAAGGGGAAATGGGCGGCATGAACACTTTACCTGCTGCACACACGCCACTCGCACGTAGGAGTCCAGGACGATCAACAGAGGCACGTGGACATTTTTGCCTTGAAATAACTTGGCGGCTGGAAAAGAAGGGGGATGGGGGGGGTATAAAAAACTAAAACATAGCAAAGTCACCATTCCCAGTGGCACCCTTTTTCAGTCTGACAAGGGGGAAGGGGGGTGGAGCAAAAGGAGCCGCCGCAAGCCCTTCCTAGAATTCTCAGCTGCTTTCTGCACTAAGGAGTGGAGTTAGTGGTTTCCCCAGAGCATAGTTTCGCGCAAAGAGCAGAGGAGAAAGTTTGCAAAAGCGGAGCAGGAGGAGTGGGGGCGGGGGGGGAGGTTATGGGGGGGGGGGGGGGAAGGATCAAGGAAAAGCTGCAAACGATTACCGTGGTCCGCGTAGGTGAACACCTGCATGTCCTCCAGAATCTGGACCAGCGTCTCTATCTGCTTTCCTTCCTGGAGATTGTTCAGCCTGACTATCAACTTCTTCAAAGTTTCCTCGTCCTCCTCCTCGCCCCCCTGACAGCTGCCACTGGCCATGATGGGTCCCGCTGCCAGCAGGCCTCCCTGCCCTCCTGCGCCCAAGCCGGCTGCTCCCCTCCCGGGCCCGCAGCTCCAGGCCCCGCTCCGGGGCGAGCACAGCTCACCGCCCGCAGCCCGCGCGCCCCACGCGCCCCCACGCCCGCCTGTGTGCCCGGAGGGAGGGCGGCGACTCCCCACCCCGCTCGCCCTGCCCTCCCGGAGCCGCTCCTCCCGCTTCCTCCTCCCCCACCCAGGCCCCAACACGGAGCTCAGTGGCCTGCAAGAGGCTCGCCGAGGCTGGGGACCGTGGCTAGCCGCGCACACACGGCTGGAGTTGGGGACCCACGGCCTGGATGACCCTGACCGTGACCCCCTCGCAGGCCAAGGCAGCCCAATCCCAGCAGCAGGGGCGTAGCGCGGCCCGGGATCGCGCAAGAAACTGGTTCAGCGGACCCGGTCCGCCCAGTCCCCCGGGCCCGGGGCCTGGGCCGCGGCCAGAGGAGGTGCGGGGTCTGCCCCTGGGCCGGCCACCCGCTCCCTGGCCCAAGCCTGGGCTCCCGCAGCCCCGCCCGCGGTCTGGGAATTGGGAAGAGGGAAAACGAAAGCCGCCTCCTATCTCCGGATCTAAGAATAGCAATCTGGGCGTTGGGAAAAAGAGGACACCGCCCAGCTGGCCCCTTTTTCGAAAACATTCTCTTTAGAGTTCCCCCTGTAGGAAGATGAGTGATTTCCCCCCAAGGATGGAGAGAGATTTTTGCAAAAACAACAACAACAAAAACCCATAATAATAATAATAATAATAATAATAATTTTGCAAGCCATCTGAATAAATACGTTTCTACAATATGATTGCTGTAGCCCTTTTTAAGGTAAGAAATTTAAAAGAAAAATTTTTTCCCTGATAGTTATTTGAAGCTCTGTTAGCTAAAATGCCACTAAAATTAACTTTTAAAATTTTGAGTTTGCACTCAGGAGATTCCTGATCATTGGTGCACAAGAGAAACAGGGAAAGCTGAAGTGAAAAGGTGATAGATGCAAACCTAAATGAACACTGTTTTCTCTTGGTATACAAAATTATGAGGATGCCCGGCTAGAACCCTAACGTTAAAAGAAAAACAATGGAAAAGCACTGTGAGAAACCTACAAGGAAACACGGTAGACCGGGCTAAGCAAGGCATCTATTGCCTTCAGATGGTTTCCCTGAAGGTCATTTACAAAACAGAGGATTGGACAGGGAAGCTGAGCATTTCACATTTGTTTTCAATTTTGTTACCTCATCTTGATGGCAATACTGAAATGGATAAGACAGCTACTTACCTTCCTTTTACTAATGAAACAGTAGAGATGTAGAGGTGACAGAAGAGCATCCTTGGAGTCACACAGATAAGTTGAGGGCCATGACTTAACCCCGGCTAGATCTCCTAAAGCCCACCTGAAGGTTCTTTGCACTCTTCCACTTTAATCAAGACGAGCAAGATTGGTTGTTGGGGAGCACACAAGACTTGGTCGGAAAGTTTGTAAGGAGGACATTCCAAGAAAAGGAAAGTGCTGAAGGCGGCATATCCTGTTTATCTGAATTCAACTTAGGGGGGTGTTGAAGGCTGCACCCCTAATTATTCGCATAAACAGGTAGCGTGGGTGTGCATGGGGTGTGCAGGGAGCTCAGACTGTGCTCGGCCTGGAGCACTGGCCTGGAGAGGGGAGCAGCCTGCCTGGGCGCAGGAGGGGAGAGAGGCTTACTGGGAGCAGGGTCCACCATGGCCAGTGACAGCTGGCAGGAGTGCAAGGAGGAGGACGAGGAAACTTTGAAGAAGTTGATAGTCAGGCTGAACAATCTCCAGAAAGGGAAGCAGATTGAGATGCTGGTCCAGATTCTGAAGGATATTTTCAAACAAATCTGTGCATATGCAGCGCCCCTGCTGTTTACTGGAATCCTCATGCTTAATCTTGCTTAAAGGACATTGCAGACACATGTGTCCTTTCACTATTTCCCTACTGATTGTATCTAAAAGATAAACTTTATCTCAAGTTGCTGTTACAATAAAAGCTTAAGGAGGCAGGCAACTGAGGCTGTCTGGCTCTTTTGCCAGGCAGCCCCTTAGCTCTCTCTTTCACAGCAAACATTGTGTCAAGGTAATCATCTCTCAGAGTCTGCTGGTCAGCCCAAGCAGTTGGTAAGAGTGCAAATTTAAATTCAACCTGGATATCATAAATGTGTTTTATTGTTCTAAAGATTTTTTATCTTTTACAGATGCACATTAAGACATTACTAATTGGAATGATAGAATGTTTAGGATTAGCTTCAAAGTAATCCAGTGTTGGGAACACAGTGAAATGGGAATAAGTGGAAAATGAAACAAAATCAACTTTTGAATTGATGATTGTTGGAAGAAAAGGGTTGTGTTCATGTGGGCTATTGTTCTATTTCCTCTGTGTAAAATTTTTCATAATGAAAACTAGACAAAAAAACAAAACAAAACAAAACAAAACAAAAAACTCTCAGCCTTCTTACCTTTATCGTACTTGCAATTATCCTTTTCTTTCTGTTTTTTTTTTTTTAACATGTTTCAAATTTTGACAAATGAATCAAGCAATCCTAGTAATTATCCCTTTCATGCCACCTTCCTCTGCATCAGTTTCTCCTTCCCAGTCTCCTGGATTATTATCTTGCAAAAAATCAAAACCTAGCTTCCTCCCAAAGAAAACTAAATCTAAGTAAAAAGGTGCCCCCTCTTTTTCTCAATTCATTCATCCATCTATTGTCTATTTATTGTCCACTCTCTCTTAGCCAGACTGGAAGAGGCAATGTAAGAACCAGCATCCTCTGTTGGGAGCACTCTCCCACAAGATTGCAGTACGAGGTCAAAGTATCCTCTTAGCTTTTAAAAATGTTTAACTGATTGACTAAAATACAAGACATTAATTCTTCAGGTAATTAACAAGACTGAAAAGGAAGGATACAGAGACAAATTCATGATACAGGTAGTGTTCAGTGGAGAATTAAATAGTGCTGGAACACTTGGCTAATTTCCTGGGAAGAAAAAATAAAAAATAAAATGGACATTGCTAATTATAGCAAATACCCAAACAAATTCCAGATGGATAGAAAATTAAATGAAAATAATTTTAAATAGAAAATATAGATTAGTAGTTATTTATTTTTGGCATAGGAAACTTAAAAGCTAAGAAAGAAACCACAGAAGATTAGTATATGTGACTCCATAAAAATTTAAATTTTCTGCAGAGAAGAAAAAAAATAAATGAAGCAAAAGCAAAAGGAAAACTAAACTAGAAAAAGATTGCAATACATATACCAAAAATTAAGTAACCTTGATTTCTCAAAAGTTCTTACAAATCACTGGGTAGAGGAGACACTCCCAGGTACCCCAGGAGAAAAATGGGTGAAAGTTTTGAATAGGAAATTTGCTGTAAATGGACAATAAGTATAAGAAAAATATGTTTATATACAGTATGAATAATGTATGTTCAATATACAAAATTTGTGTACCTAAAAATCAGTAACAGTTATAAAATGTCATTTTATGTGTTTTTATGTGTGTATACAAAAAAACAATGAGAGAAAACTTAGAAATCAATCCCACAAAATAGTTTCAAAATATTTTATGAAGAAATTATTAAACTATATTAATAGGTATTAACAAGATGCAAATAAATAGGCCATATCAATTAATGAAATAAAATACAAAAAAAGTTATTTCTTCATAAAATAATACAAAGCAATGAAAATCCAATGGAATCCTCAGGGGGAAAAAAATTATGTAGATTTCAACAAGAGTAGAGAGCCTAGACTAGTCAAGACATTATTGAAGAAAAACAAAGGGTTATAACAGCCCAATTAGACATTGACTCAGGGGTCTCTCTTAGTGTTTATTAATTTCCCAGAAGAGGAAAAAGTACCTGATGATATCTTTCTGTGAATTAGAAAAATGTGCCCCTTCTTGCAGACAGACAGAGCCCTATGCAGGGTGTACAAAGCAAGAGGTAGATTTCAGACACCACCTATTCCTTCAGCTTGTTGGTCGTGGGGATTATAGAGAGCAAGAAAGGGGGCCTGTGAGTCCACAGGCACATGGAACTATGCCAAATTTGCCAAGCTCTCTGGG
Organism: Pipistrellus kuhlii; assembly: GCF_014108245.1. Classification (NCBI taxonomy): domain Eukaryota; kingdom Metazoa; phylum Chordata; class Mammalia; order Chiroptera; family Vespertilionidae; genus Pipistrellus; species Pipistrellus kuhlii. The sequence goes on along the minus strand of NW_023425529.1, from coordinate 35,141,452 downwards.
AGAAGGCTTCTTGGAAGAGAGCCATCCAGACTGCTCTTGATTTCCTCTGTCTTGAATTCTATGTATTCTTTAAGTGTTCCATGATCAGTTATGGAGACACCTTCAAAACCAAAGCCAAATCAGAGTAAACAGAACTGGAAGTACTTCAAGGTATCTGAAACAGTTTAGGGTAATTCCAAAAGAAAAAGATCAGAAAAGGAACATTTTGATAGAAAACAAGAATAAAAATGTATTGATAGTTAAGGCAAACATTTTCTCTAAAAGGTATCTCAATTAAGCCTTTTTCATTCAGTAAATGCTTATTGATTGATCACCTACTAGATAGTTATGAGCTAAGTGAGATTCATGCCTTTTCTTCTAGTATCTACTGCCAAATATTGCCAAGATGAAGAGTTTACTTAGAGAATAATAGAATAGAATGGATAGAAAGGATACTCAAATATATCAGTCTCTCACTGACAAATTTCTTCTGTGACTCCATCCAATTGCTGAAAATAGACAGAAATACACTGAAAAGGTTTATGTTTACCATAGAAGATAATATTAATGTGTTAGAGTCTTTTAAAAATGAATTTTTAGAAGTTGAAAATTGAATAAAGGTCCTGGCCAGTGGTTTTCAGTGGTTAGAGCGTCAGCCTGCCCACCAAAGGGTACTGGGTGCAATTCCCCATCAAGGACACATACCTGGGTTGCAGGTTCTATCTCCAGCCCTCCTGGTCAGGGTGATGCTGGAGGCAACCAATCCATATGTCTCTCTCACATCAATGATTCTCTCTCTGTCTCTGTCTCTCTCTCTCTTCTCCTCTTTCTTCTCCTCTTCCTCCCTCCTGCCCTTTCACTCTCTCTAAAATCAATGGAAAAAATATCGTCAGGTGAGGATTTAAAAAAAAATTCCAATATCAAAATTATTAAATTGGATAAAGGAATCAAGGAATGCCTTGAGAAAAGATGTATAAGGCATCAAGGAATGTTCACCTTTACTTTTCTGATTTGAAGAATAAATAGAAGAAAATGACAAAAGACATTTTTATACAACAGGTTAGTACAAATGTTGCAACTGAAAGATCTCTCAATGCTAAAAAAATAATAATAATAATAATACCAACATCCTTTAGGAATGTGTATAGCAAACTCTCTAGACACAAGGCTAAAAAATGAAGTCACAGGGGATCTTTGCAATACAAAAACACACAGATCACTGTATTCCAGAGAAGAGGTCTGGCAAAATAAGAGAAATAGAAAAGATGAAAAAGGTAACAGAAGTCCGCTGGCTGCAAAAGCTAAACCAGTTGTTTTTCATTGTTATACATTCTACATATATACACACAGACACAAAACATACGCACACACACACACACACCACACACACACACACACACACACACACACACACACACACACACATTCTGTTTATAAATTATCCCAAAGAAGAGTAACAACTTTTTTCAAAGGTTAAAAGTCCTGGGCACTTGCTATAGCAACAAGAAGGAAAAAGAGAAACCATAGCTTGCCAGTGTAAACGAATAACCATGAGAGAGTGACAGTGCTTCAGTGGTAGGTGATATTTCTCTGTGCTTCTGGCTCATGTGTATTATGTCAACATCCTGGGTGGACTCAAAGCCTCAGTGTTCAACAAAGACTGTGTAGTCAGGAAGGATTTCATTCCATAGTTTTAGATGGCTACATAGAAAATAAAAGAGGGACAGGCAATCCTACCTAATAAAAGAGTAATATGCAAATTAACCATCACTCAGCTCCATGTGCCACGCCCACAAGCTACGTCCATCAGCCAATCAGAGAGAGTATGCAAATTAACCCCAACCAAGATGGCTGTGGCCACAGAGGAGGGAGGCTTGGGTTTCTCTGGCAACAGAAGAAGCCAAGCTTTCTGCCTTCCCTAGCTGGCCTAAGCTTCCGGTCCAGGCTACAAGGTTTCAATTGTAGAAAGTGAATATATTCCAGATACCAGGGCCTCCACTTGGGTCACTGGGGGAAGTGGCCAGTCTGCAAACCACCACAGGCCTCTCGCTCAGGCCACTCCATGCCCCAAGGGAACCCTCACCCTGATCTGGGACACCCTTCAGGGCAAACCAACCCAGCCCCCACCTGTGCACCAGGCCTCTATCCTATCTAATAAAAGAGTAATATGCAGATTGACTATCACTCCAACACACAAGCTGGCTGCCCCCATGTGGTCAAAGATCCTGCCCTTATGTGGACACAAGATGGCCACCACAGATGGCCAGCAGGGGAGGGCAGTTGGGAGGGACCAGGTAGGAAGCACCAGGCCTGCAAGGGAGGACAGTTGAAAGCGATCAACCCTGCAGGGGGGGAAGTTAGAGGTGACCAGGCTGGCAGAGGAGGGAAGTTGGGGGCAAACAGGCTAGCAGGGGGCAATTAGACATCAATCAGGGTGGCATGGGAGCGGTTAAAGGGTAATCAGGCTGGCAGGCAGAAGCGGTTAGGAGCGATCAGGAAGGCAGGCAGGCGAGCATTGGGAGCCAGCAGTCCTGGGTTGTGACAGGGATGTCTGACTGCTGACATCGGTGGGTGGGCCTGAGAATCAGTAGGATTGGGCCTAAACGGGCAGTCGGACATCCCTGGAAGGGTCCCAGATTGGAGAGGGTGCACGCTGGACTGATGGTGGAGCTGGGATTGGAACACATAACTGTATAACTTTGAAACAATTCTGACCAAGAAGGACTGGACTAAGGCATCAGTTGGTGGATACAGAGAGCTGCACCAAGCAATGTGGCAGGTATGGGACCCAGAGCATAACAGCAATGGTTGTTAGAATGTGCTTAGAGCGTAATGAAACCACAATAAAGTGAGAGAGACTGGGAATTGAACGGTGACCTCCTAATTCATAGGTCAATGCTCAACCACTGAGCCATACCAACTGGGCTATTATTGTATTATTTTGCAAACAACTGTAAGCCTACTTTTGCCAACTCTGTATGCATGTATATATAAACTTATACGTGTGTGTGTGTGTGTGTGTATATATATATATATATATATATATATATATATATACACACACACAAACACAAACACATACATATATATTGAGTGGCCAGATTATTATGATCTCTGAATGCATAATAATCTGGCCACTTGGTGTACTTCTCTTGAGTACCTCACTTATTTGATAGCAAAGACACTATAAATCATTTACCTGATCAGTTTTCCCTTTGCACTGGCTGATCGGAAGCCAGGGCAAATAGGTGGTTGATCTTCAGCAAAAGTCTAGAATACTTTTGGTACCCATTTGAGATACAAATGCACTGAGTGGCCAGATTATTATGGGTTCAGAGATCATAATAATCTGGCCACTCAGTATATAATATATATACATGAAAAGGAAAGGTGGGGGAAATCTTTAAGTGAAATTAATGGGTTTAGGGTTTTAATTTCCAGATGTTCCCTTCTAGAAATTGGTGCTCACCTTAACTTGTACCTAAGGGATGTGGTTCTGATTTATGACCATCTGCATTAGCTCTGACCTGTGTTTAACATTACTTACATCCTGGACCATCTGGTCCAAATCATCACGGGCTAAGTCAAAAGGAAGGATGATTTTGTAATTTTTGTTGTTGCTGGAGATTACAGTATTTTGGATTTTTGTTCTCAGTATTTTTCCTTTCACTTTCTATTTTTACCTGATTAGTCATGCCCTTTGTTTTTCTTGCCCAAGATTTATGGGGCTCAGAGAGCAGATTCTTTCCCAGCTTTTGTTATTCTAAAGCCTATCTACTTAAATAGATAAAGCTGATTGCCAATAATAAAGAGGTGCTATTTGGTGGAGAGAGGAAATGGGAGTCAGGGAGGTAAGCTTTTTCTCTTAATGTCATAGCTGAGGATGGGAGAACTGGGAGAGATGAGGCAGTGAGACAACAAAGCAAAATCCCTCAAGGAGTAAGTAGGAAGCCTGGGCTTTCCTGAGGGTCTTCTCAGAAGCAGCTCAGACCCCTGCACCCCTAGGTGGCCCAAGAGCAGAGATGGGCGGGACTTGTGCAAGCTTGGACAAAAGCAGGACCAGGGAACCCTGGAGTCCTTTCAGCCCTTTTCTGAATTCCATGTAAACCTCTCTGATGCTCTACAACCTCAGGGGTGGATCCAGAGACGGAATTTCCTGCCACACAGTGGAACAGATGTGTGGAGTTAGAATTCGGCTGATTTAAAGAAAACAAAGATAGTAATAATGTTTACACAATCAGATGTTCCAGCTGAGATGTTATTCTGTTGTTAAGACTTCTTAAATTTTTCCTCAGTGAACTCATTCATTTGAGAAATATTTATTGAAGGACTTCCAAGGGTGAGACATTCAGGATAAAATGGTGAACAGGAGAGACATGGCAGAGTTTGCAGCCCAGCAGCTGGATAAGCTAGTAAATGGAATTAATAATAATAGTCTGCTAGGAACAATAATAGGGTAAGTTAAGTTTATTACAGGAGATCACTTAACTGGGACATGGGGAGTCAGAGAAGAGAATATTTATCCTGGAACAGGCCTGGAGAGGAGCGAGTGCAGAGAGTGCTGGAGAAAGCAAGATAAATATGGAGTTCAAGGTGGGGAGTGGCTAGAAATGAGTCCAAAGAGACCATCATGGTCCAAGTCGCTGATGGCTTTGAAGGCCACATTAAGGGATTTGGGCTTTTAAGTGCCTGCTCAAACTTTTTTCATATCTCATACAAAACGTAATTAAGCTCCTAAAGTTTTCTTTTTTCCATTGCATTTTGCATGCATAGTGGCTACAGCTACTGATTCAGTAGGCGTCACCTCTCTGACTTGTGTATTTGCTGGTTTGTATCTCTGCTTCTCTCGAAGCTGTACTCTGCAGTAAACCGTTGTAAGTTTTTAGGGGTGAAATAGGCAGGTTTAGGAAATTTTTGGAATTAAGGAGCCCATGGGAAAAACAAACAAACAAACAAAAAAAAAAAAGCACAGGGCTACAGAGCTACAAAGGGTACGTTTCCATAGAATTAGGGAGCTGGGAGCTGCAGATCTAATTCACAGGATGAAGGGAAGGGAGTCCCTCCATTAGAAAGGAAAAAGCAAAGCCCAAAAGGGAACAGGGAAACAATGAGGGAGAAGAAGAGGAGAACCTCACGTACCTCACCTGCGGTTTGAGTTCTGGAGTTGCTATAGTGACCACATCAGAGGGGAAATCAAGACATAAAGATCTGCAGCCTTTATAAACTGTAGAGAAAAGGGAATTGGTGGGACTCTTCTTGGTGGGGTGCTTCTCCTTTTTCTGCATCCTGCATGGAAAGGGAGAAGGACAGGATCCTGAGTGGAGGAGCTGGGGATTAAGAAATAAAAGAAAGAAAGAGACAGGAGGCAGAAATAAATCCAAAAGATGGGTGCCGGGTGGAGGCTGTCACTCTGATGGAGGGACAGTCAACACCCACCACAGACAACACACCGCATTTATTGATTTCCAGAGGGGGGTTAAGGTCAAAGAAGTTTTGGGTGTGCCCAGGTCCTATTCATTCCCTGATTCCTGGGATTTAGCATATTAACACCTGGGTAAGTCAAGGTCCTATTCGTTCCTCATTCCAAACACATGGATAAAGATAAGAAATCAGTTTTGGGAGGCTGTTTCCAGGACAGCCACACCAGTCACCTTGGACCCAGCTGACATTAATTTAAAGGTCATCCATGTGCATCCCCAAGGGGACCTCTACACTTTCCCCCTCTCCGTGTTCGAGTCTGTGCTTGTTTCTCAATAAATTTCCACCTTTTACTATACCACCTTTTGTCCATGGTTTCATTCTCTGACTCCACCTGGACAAGACCCCAGGAACCATCCTGCTCAGAGGAACCTCCAGTCCAACTTTCCTGTAGCACTGTGAGAGAAATGTTATGCGTTTAATTAGAAAAGGGCTGCTTCCATTTTGTCACCTGAAAACAGCCCTCTGTGCACAGTATCCCTCTGCCTCTGCTGGGCTTCCTTTGTTGCAATGTCAAACATCCCCACGATTGCAGCAGCAGCTCAGGCCCACTTCTGTTTGAAACAAGAAAGGGGAAACTTACTTCTACTTTCAATTTAGCTTTATATCACCATCCTTTAATACTTCAGTTCTGAAAGTGAGCCTGCATTCGAAAATTAACCCAATGAACTAAGGTGCTAGGTGAGGCAGAAGTCTTAGAACCCACCGAGCACCATACAGGTCCAGGCAACGTGAGGCTCAACACCGGTGGGTAATTTGCTCAAGGACAAAGAGGATAAGGCTTCCTAAAGTGAAAATTGGATATGGACATATTAAAAAGAAATTGTCTTTCCACACTCTTGGTGAGAGGGCAGGGCAGGGTGAGGATAAACTCCTATAGGGCAGGGCGAAGTTATCCTCCATTTTGTGTAACTGGACCCCTAGCCCAATCAGGGTCAGCCAAGCAGTGACATCAACCACCGGTGTAAAACCTCAGGGCTTGGCGAAATTCGCTCTCTCTTCAGCCATGCTGTCGGCGTGAGTGGGACAGAGCCCATGCTAGCATAGAAGAGGCTCTTTTGTTTATTGCATTGGACTAGGCTCCCTGGTGGTCCTTGGGGATCACGAAGTCTGGGCGTAACATTGGAAAATTAAATACAGCTTAAACATTAACTTTGGAGTCATTGGTTCAAACACAAGGAGTGTTGCCTTTTTATAGCTAAAAATTTCCACTTGCCAAGGGTGGGAAGAATTCCAGTGAATGCTTGAACCTGTTCAAGTAACTTGGATAAACAAACCATTATTTTGTAGCTGAGTTTACATTCAGGCTCCACTAACTCTCCTTAGATGGTGCTCCTGGGCAAGAAAAGTGCATAGCCCTAACCGGTTTGGCTCAGTGGATAGAGCACATATGTCAAACACAAGGCCCGCGGGCCAAATCCGTCCCGCCAGGCCTTGCAATGTGGCCAGCACCACGCTGTCATCACTGCACTCCGCTGCGTTTCCATCACAATGACAGTTTATGACTGTTCAGTAAACCATTCGGCCCGCGATTTAGGCTGGATTTTAGATTTTGGCCCCTTCTCTGATTGAGTTCGACACCCCTAGGATAGAGCATTGGCCTGCAGATTCAAGGGTCCCAGGTTTGATTTCAGTCAAGGGCATCTACCTTGGTTGGGGGCACATCCCCAGTAGGGAGTGTGCAGTAGGCAGCTGATCGATGTTTCTCTCTCATCGATGTATCTAACTCTCTATCCCTCTCCCTTCCACTTTGTAAAAAAATCAATAAAATGTATTAGGGAAAAAAAAGGTGTACAGCCCTACAAGGGGACTCTCCAGTTGGCCTGCTCACAGCCAAATAGGCAATTTAAAAAAAAGTAAAAAAAAAAGTCAATTCAATAACTACTATGCAAGCACATACACTGTATTGAGGAAGCTAGGGAGGGGCTGGGAGAAGTGACAATTAAACTGAGCACTAAAAAGTGAGCAAGGCTTACACGTAGACCCCGAACAGCATACCTGCAAGGTGAGATCCTCGTTTTTGTAAAAAGCAACCCAGTGGAGAAAAAAAAATAGAACTAGGCAAAATACACCATGATATATAGGATGTTAATTAAGGAACATGAAAACTCGCTCATTCTCCCAAGTAATCTTAGAAATGCAAAATGAACCAAACAACTAAGATACAATTTTCTTCTATAGACCCCACAATACTTGATAACACATTTGTGTTAAAAGCTCTGAACATATTCATACACTTTATTTAAATATTTTTACTTTTTAAATTCTAGTACCAAACGATAATAATACTAGAAATGTAAAGATATAACTGTAAGGTTATTCATTGTTAAACATGTATGCCATCATCTGACAAATGAACATTTCCCTTACTCCCCTTGTTAATATGTGCAGCTGAAGAATATGAGAGCTGGAAGCAAAGCCAGTGTCCAGAGCTTCTGTTCCATGTTGGAACTTCAGTCTGGTGTAGCATCAGGCCAGATACAGTCTGTTGGCCCATTGTGGGGAGCCAAGAGAGTGGCCCCCTGCAACAAGAGTTCCAAAATGACAAACTTCTTTGTTTAGGGGATTAAATGTCTCCAATCTCCCCGTGCTTGCAGTGGCTACATGTACTCTGGCCAATGACCTGTTCCCAGGTGTGACTGACAGACAAGCACCTTCCTTATGTCACCCAGACTTTACAGGATGTGCATCTATTCTCCGCGTGTCCAGTCCCTTTCCCTTCTGTGTGATCCGTGGGGGGATGAGTCCATTTGCTCCCTGGGGAGCGTTACACTGCAGCTCCCTGGCACAGCCGCACAAACGCATGCCTATGCTTTCCGGCCTTCCCTTTGCTCCTTCCTGTTTTTAGGTTAATTACACATCAATACCAAGATACGTTGGAAAAGTGTCTGAGAAAGCTGAAACCGGTTTGGCTCAATGGATAGAGCATCGGCTTGGGGACTGAAAGGTCCCAGGTTTGATTCCAGTCAAGGGCATATACCTTGGCTGCGGGCATATCCCCAGTATGGGGTGTGCAAGAGGCAGCTGATCGATGACTCTCTCTCATCGATGTTTCTAACTATCTCTCTCCCTTCCTCTCTGTATAAAATCAATAAAATATATTAAAAAAGAAAAAGAAAAGTGTCTGAGAAACACTGCATAATATAATGTGAAGGTGTAAAAGCAGCACTATTTATAGCTATCTATATAACATGGATATTGGTTATGTAATTATTTTAGGACGTTGGCATTTGTGGTGATTTTTATCTCTTCCTTTTTTCTTTTTAATTACTATATTATTTTATTTATTTTTTATTTCTTTATTGATTAAGGTATCACATATTTGTCCTCATTCCCCCATTCCCATCCCAAACCCCTCCCCAGGAATACTCCACCCCACTGTTGTCCGTAACCACTGGTTAGGCTCATGTGCACGCACACAAGTCCTTTGGTTGATCTCTCCCCCTTATCCCCACCTTCCCCTACCTTTTTTCTGAGGTCCAACAATCTGATCTATGTTTCCCTGTCTCCAGGTCTGTTCTTGTTCATCAGTCTATGCTGTTCATCATTTCCCCTAGATGAGTGAGATCAGGTGCATTGTAGCATGGCATCTGGTTTTAACAATTGAAGGAAATAACACATTGGCGGGGGGGGGGGGGGGGGGGTTGAGGGAGGGGAGAGAAATTAAACAAATGGGTAATTTTTTTCAATGCCCAAAATTAAACCCCTGGAAAAACAATATAGGGCCTGGAAGTCAAAATACTGAAAGTTAGTAGTTCGAGTTTCTTTTTCACTTGTTCCCTTTTTTAAAAATGTTTGTAATATTTTACACGTTTAATTTTATGCCCTACACTTCCTGTGGTGAACCACAAGCTATTTAACACTTTGTTTCTCTCATGTTAATCATTCAGTAGAAAGGGCAAGCTGTTTACCAATGATATACGCATGGCTTTAAAAATCCTATGTTCTTGCTATTTCAAAGTTAAAAAAAGAAAAAGTGATACTAAGATTTTTTTAAGCTGCTGATTCACTTAGAAATGAAAAAAAAAATCTGAAGAACTATTAAAATTCTTGAACCCATAATACTGCTTTTAGCATTATTTAAGCTGACCTTTTTCCTAAAGTGTGGAGTTTAAGCAGCTTAGAAGCAATCTCATTTAAAATCATCTTCACCTTTTCCAAACAGAAATAACACATTGTGGTGATGTAAGAAAATATTCATAATTTTGGAAATGTATATGGAGGGGTGAAATAACATATCTATTATTTGCTTTAAAATACTTCTGCAAGCCCTGGCCGGTGTGGCTCAGTGGATAAAGTGTCAGCCTGTCCACCAAAGGGGTTCGCTTACCAGTCAAGGGCACGTGCCTGGATTGCAGGTCCAACTTTCAGCCCAGGTGGGGTCTCCATCTGGAGACAACCAATAGATCTCTCTCTCTCTCTCTCTCTCTCTCTCTCTCTCTCTCTCTCTCTCTCTCTCCCTAAAAATAAACGGAAAGAATATCCTCAGGTGAGTATTAACCAAAAAAAATACTTCAGCAATGGTAAAGAAAAGAAAAAAATGGATGTATGAAGCATACGTGATAAAACTTGGATGATTATGAATTTTGACTTATTGATGAATTTGAGTTGCTTGTGTGTTTTGAACATTGTAATAATGAAGTACATTTTAAGGGGAAGGGACATTTTAAATTTCTTCAAAATAGTATGAATATCACCTAAAGAAAGAGGCCAAAAAATGGCACAAGGCATGGTAGAAGCTTACAAATCTTAGTTAATATAAATACTATGCTAATGACACTGACATTTATGCTGTGACTCCAAACATCAGCAATCCGGGGGGGTGGGGGGCGGGGAGAGTCCAACCCCACATTTGGTTAAAAATTAGAAGAGGTATGAGACTTTCTCTATATTGTCCTAACAGGTAAAACGCTGACCAATGGTTTTAAACTCAAGAAAGACAAATATTCCAGAGATGGAATAGGCTGCCTTGGGAAATAGTAATTTACTGGCTCTTGGAAATGTCAACTAGACATTTTCTCAGAAGGACAATTAGAACAAGACTTGGAGTATCAGGTATGCGGCTGGACTGAAAGTCCTTTAAGCTGACTTTGTTAGTTACCCAAAGAGTCAGGGAGGCATAATAGTGAGCTGGTTGCTAGTTCCATAACTATGGGGTCAGTCATGCTCAACTATTTCACAGGGTTGTTGTGAGGATTCAATGATAAAAATATATATAAAGCATTAGCACAGCACCTGGCATATAGGAGGCACTCAGAAATATTAAAATTTATGATGATGATGATTAATGTCATAAGCTTTGGAGCAAAATATCTGGTTTGTCACCCCAGTCCCACCATTTACTACCCTGTTCTCTTTTCACATGGGGCAGTTTGTTTCACTTTTCTTTAAATCCTTTTCTAGTACTTTGGAGAACAAGTATTAGAATTTGATTAAATGATACATACACAACACAAGATCAACACTCAACAAGTACTACGTATCCTGTATAATAAATATCTAATATGCTAATTAGACCAGAGGGCAGAACAACCTTCCAGAATGACCTTCTAGGACGACCTTCTGGAATGACCAGTGGGCAAGGGCCGAGCCCCTTGTATGAATTTCACGCATCGGGCCTCTAGTTATATTACAATAATCACACTTATTTCCTCCATTTCAAAAATTCTATGATTCCAAGAAAAAGTTACTGAATGATATTATTTTAAAATTTGATTTCCAACAATGTTGCTTTGGGCACTACTCTTTATTGTGCTTGAGATTTACTTGGACAATATAAAGTACTGCAGAGAGCATTCACTGAGTCCCCTGGGTCGGTGCAGAGCAGAGGGACCCTTAGATCTTTGCTGGCTGGACCCCCGGAGCTCATCCACTGGCTGGCTGAGAGTGTCACAACAGCTAACTTCTCTCCAGAGCATCCTCATCCAGTCCCCAGAAGACTCATCCAGAGGGAAAGCTCTGTGGTGCCTATGATTTATTTTAAGGTCTTTGCAAGAAAAGCAAGAAATGTAAAATATGAGCATTGTGATATTTTAAAACAGGCTGTTACAAACTCATCTAAGGGGAAAAAATCTATATTCACAAGAGACATTTACTACAGTTTAAGATGTATGGCTTTGTTGCCAAATAAATCTTTTTTAATAATGTCTCTATAATTATTTCACTCCATGTCTCTGTAACTGAAGCAAGAATTTCAAAACTAAAGGCACTTTGAATCAGTTTTAAATATGAAACATGAAATTTGGCATCAACATCTAGCATGTAGTTCTTGCTATAGTAAGTGCTCAAAAAATATATAGAATATAACTTAAGAAATTATCCAAAATAAGTGATCTTTTCAATTTAGCAATAATGAAAATGCCTTATGGGAAAGTAGAAGAAAGCTTAAGTCACTGTATCAAGTAGTTATTGCTAAGCCCAGACAAAAAAAAAAGTTATGATGTATGTAAAAGCCCTTAAACATTTTACCATTATTATGTTTGTGAATATTAATTCAGTATTAAAAGTAAAAGTCAAGCCGGGACCGGTTTGGCTCAATGGATAGAGCGTCGGCTTGGGGACTGAAAGGTCCCGGGTTCGATTCCCGTCAAGGGCATGTACCTTGGTTACGGGCATATCCCCGGTAGGGGGTGTGCAAGAGGCAGCTGATCGATGACTCTCTCTCATCGATGTTTCTAACTCTCTATCTCTCCCTTCCTCTCTGTACAAAATCAATAAAATATATTTAAAAAAATAAATAAATAAATAAAATAAATAAAATAAAAGTAAAAGTCAATAATTCAGTATTTGAACTGCAATATCCATCATAGACTGTTGTATGAGATTTTTTTCTTAGTATAAACTATTTCAATTTTAGTGATTTCTTGTTGAAAATATTCTAGATGAAAGTAAAGATAAAATTTTCTGGAAATTTTTATTAAAGTAAAATAGAAAATCTATGCTGAGAGATTAAAATTAATATTTTGTGGGCTCAACTGAACTAGTACATTAAAATTTTATAAATTTTAAAATGTAATCTATCAACTATTTTTGAAGTTTTAAGGTTTAAATCTTCTAAAATATTCTATAGTCTGTCAACCTTTAAGTTCTTAGTGAGAGTATAGAACATGGACCTCATAATGGGAAGAGGCCACATCCAAGAGTTAAAGGAAGTTAGGCCTTGGTGATGCCAAGAGCTGACCTGGCAGTTGGGGAAAACCAGGCCTGCAGGGGAGGACAGTTGGGGTGACCAGGCCAGCAGGGGAGGGTAGTTGTGAGTGGCCAGGCCTGCAGGGGAGGCCAGTTGGGAGTTTCCCTTAAACCCAATTAACAGTGTGTGAACTCAGAGCACTCTGACTTCCATTCCCCACTTTCTACCAAGACCGCCAACAACCTCAGAACAGCATGGAAAGAGGATGTGCTTCAGAATTGCTCAGACCAGAATGAAAATCCCAACAAGTTCCTTAATATCTCTAAGAATCTTCAGTTTTTCCTCATGCAGTTCCAGAGGGATCAAATGAGGTAACATGTACTGAACAGACAGTACATTATTGTCATTAAAATAATAACATTATTAAAATTACTGATAGTATTATTAATTGATAATATTATTAAAATCAGCAGCATATGATGTTGCTAACTATTTTACCTTGAAGCAATCCATCCTTTAGCTTCTAGAACTCCATCCTCTTTGGCATTCCCCAATTTTCTAGAAGATTCTTGGTTATTTTGTATGTTTACCTTCATTTGCTTAACTCTCAAATAGTAGTATTCCCTAGGGCTTATTCTTGGCACTCCTATCTTCTTGCTTGAGAGCAATGGTTCTCAATTTGTGTGGGAGGGATAGAGGAGAGAGAAAAAAGCAGCTTTTCAGAATTTGTAGAGGAGCTTTTTCAAACTAGACATCTCCATCCCTGACCTACAAGAGAGTCTGATTCATCCCCCATTGGGGCATAATACACTAGCATCTCTTTGCTTTTGTGGCCACATACAAGCTAACATCTAAAAATGCTAGAGTGTTGGAAACCCTTCTCTGCCTCTCCCTACATTCCTTTCTTAGGTCATAAAATAGGCACCCTCATCAGCAGTCTGACCTGTCAGGGAGCGTTAGAAATTTTCATTCTATATTTAACATCTCTTAAGGATGTGCGGGGAGGAAGCGGTCATCATTCTCTCCATCCTTTCACTAGGTCCCCCCTAAGAAAAGGGGAAGACTTACTACACTGGGAAAATTGGTGAGAGACTGGTATCCACTGGCCTGTGTTTCTTTACTAGCCAAGTGAATGAATTAGAGGTTTTTGCCCATAAATTATCTTACTTACTGGATCTAATTCTTTCTCTCCTCTGTTCTTGATTCTTGTGCACCTGTGCATTAGTGGTGTGTGTGTGCTCTAATTTAAGATGTATGGCTTTGTACATCTTAAATTAGAGTACAAAATACATATTCACACACACAGACACACACACACTTCAAGGCTACAAGTGTCCCATTCATTTCTCATTTTGAAGTTAGTTGCTATATCCTACCTGAGAAAGAAGCCTGCAATTCTCCCAGTTCTCATCCCGTGCCAAAAAGATTAAATCCAAACTGCAACAGAGATAAGGGTAGCACTCACCCATGTAGGGGAACAGCAGGAAAAGCAGACATCCAAGCACCTCTTCCTCAGCTCCTGTGTGCCCACTCTATCAGTCAGGACACTGGAGGGAAGAAAAGATGAACAGCACTCAGCAGAGCAAAAATAATATTAAAACATTGTATGGTGTCTGCTTTTTTCATTAAGAGAACTTAACTTCCTTCTTATGAGTTGTCCTTCACTGAATTCTGCACCTGCAGTGGAGACTAGGGAACACCAAAACTCTGAGCTAGCATCACTAATGAGAAGAGTTCATGGCCACAGAAGCTACATGACACAGTTTTTCAAATGTGGCCCACAACCCATTAGCGTGTCAAGCAATCAGTTTAACAGATTATACCAGGATATTTTTTTTTAATGAAATAGAAAAGAACAGAAATTTTCAGAGTGCATTGGAAGGCATAAAAAAAAAAAAAAAAAAAACCTTGCCGGGACAGGTTTGGCTCAGTGGATAGAGCATCGGCCTGCGGACTGAAAGGTCCCGGGTTCGATTCCGGTTGAGGGCATGTACCTTGGTTGCAGGCACATCCCCAGTAGGGGGTGTGCAAGAGGCAGCTGATTGATGATTCTCTCTCATTGATGTTTCCAACTCTCTATCCCTCTTTCTTCCAATCTGTGAAAAATCAATAAAATATATTTTTAAAAAAATCTTAGTGTAGATAGCAGTCTTAACCTTACACATCTGTGAGCAGGAATATAAGAACTTGAATTCAGACCAGCTGAATTCATACCACATGCTTTTGGCTGCACAACCCATCTCAGTTTTGCTGGTTTCCAATGACATATCTCCAAAATTTCTGAGTTGATTGTATCCTTAAACATAACCGTGGTGATTAAATGCATAGATCGTGAAGTTCAAATTCAAGGTAAATTACTTTACCTCTCTAAGTCCCATCTGTGAAGATAATGACTGTCCCTACTCACAGGATTTGTTATAGGTTGTTTTCTCACTGTGTACCCGACCCCTCCAGTTCATTTGTTGAAATCCTAACCCGTCCTATCACAGAATGTGACTGTATTCAGAATCTTTAAAGAGGTGATTAAATTAAAATGGGGTAGGTAGCAGTGGCCCTACTCCAATTCTGTAAGAGATTAAGACTCACTGAGACACCAGGGATCTTCGCACAAAGGAAAGACCAGGTGAGGACACAGTGAGAAAACAACCCTCCACAAGCCAGGAAGAGAGGCCTCAGGAGAAATCTGTCAGCACCTTCATCTGGGACTTCTGGCCTCCAGAACCGTGAGAAAATAAGTTTCTGTTGTTTAAGCAACCCAGTCAGTGGGATTTTGTGAAGGCAACAAACTAAAATTAAAAGTTAATTACAAAAATTAAAAGATAATATACAAAAAAGTGATTGACAATAGGGGTTTCCTATTGTTGCTGCTTGCCTTGAAGTCAATATCTCTGTATCTTCCATTCCCAAAGCTTATTTCCTGTTTATATGTAACTATATTCACTTGTTTACTGTTTGCCCTTTTGGCTAATTTGGAAGCCCCAAGAGGAGGTACCATGTTGGCCTGTTCAAATAGAAGAGTGTTTGAAACATATTAAAGATTCACTAAATATTTATTCAATTAATGAAGGCCCATGGCAGGCATCTCTCCTACTCTCTCCTGTAGATAGTCTCTATCTCTAAGACAGAAGGGGATTCAGGACAGGGACAGGAGTCATCTGTGACTCATGAGTTTGATGTACAAACAGGGTCAAAGCCACCCACAAAAACATCCTCAGTCTCTTCCAGAAGCACAGACACCATTCATTGATCTTGCATCTATCAATGTTCAAGCCCTGGAGCTTACATTGGGGAATTTGATCCTGTTTGCGGCCCAGGCCGTCCAGAGAAGCTGTTGAGATTTCTGTTTCCTGAGAGGGAAGTAGGAAGATGAAAAGTCAGTCTTCAGTTTGAGGAAGAAGGTCTGTTCCTCTATGTGAACATCTGGCAGTACATAAGGATATTACAGGTAGGGGGCTGGGCAATGCAGCCAGGCACTACAGTAGCTGATAAGGTTCAGTAGGGACAAAAGCAATCTAACCTAATCAGTTAAAACTAATCCGTAGTCTACTGATAAGACAATGACTTTAACTCATTCCTTAGCAAAGACAGGAGCATCATCTGGGCTTGAAAACATCAATGGAGGCTATGTTTTGGTCAAAAGAATCAATAAAACAGGAGTCATTTTTAGGAAGGAAGCAAATTGTGAAACAGGATGCTTGCCTTGTTTCCTTTCTTTCCTATGCATCTGGTCTCTGTGGCAGTGAATGGAAGTTCTGGGTCAAGAAACGTTGAAGAAAATGGATCCAGAGAAGGTGAGAAACAAATACACAACTAGAGTAATATAGGAAGTACAGCGTCTTCTGTATGAGAAAATAGCTATGACTATGTAGTCTGAAAGGAAGGAAGAAGATGAAATCAAAGTTTATAATATGATGACAGGCTTTCACAGGACACAGATGTCACCAGATTACTGAGTATTAGAATGGGAGGGGATTGGCCTGATGGAATATCAGGACTACACAGAAACTTAGAAGTCTGTCTAATCCAAGTCCTTTATTAAGAATTAAGGTCCATGCCCTACCCGATTTGGCTCAGTGGATAGAGTGTCAGCCTGCGGAGTGAAGGGTCCCGGGTTCAATTCCAGCCAAGGCCACATGCCTGGGTTGTGGGCTCAATTCCCAGTAGGGGGCGTGCAGGAGGCAGCCGACCAATGATTCTTTCTCATCATTGATGTTTCTATCTCTCTCCCTCTCCCTTACTCTCTGAAATCAATAAAAATATGTGGGGTTTTGGGGTTTTTGTTTGTTTGTTTGTTTGTTTGTTTGTTTTTAAAGAATTAAGGTCCAGAGGCACAGACTGATGGATCTCAGAGGGGAGGAACAGGAGGGTGGGGGGTGTTTAGGGGAGTGGTGGGAAGAGATTAATCAAAGAATGTATATGCATATATGCATAGCCTATGGACACAGACAATAGTGTGGTGAAGGCCTGGGATGGGGTGAGAACAGGGTAGAGAGGGGTAATGGGGGAAAATGGGGATATCAGTAATACTCTCAACAATAAAGTTTTTTGGTTTTTTTTTTAATTAAGGAATTGAGAGGTGAGGTGACTCTTCCAAGGACATATTGCTTGTAATAGCAGAGCTGAAAGTAGGCCTCATTCATCTATCCACCCACCTCTCCTGACTATTCAGAGGCATCATATTACACCCGGGCTGGTAAATGATGCCAACCACGTAATCTCTGTAGGCCTGTTCAATTAATTCTCTCTTTGCAGTCCTGTATCATTCTATATAAGAAGCAATTTATTCTAAGATTAAAAAAAAAAGAGCAATAACTGTATGCCTTACCTCTTCCATGGATTTCTATTAAGTCTTCTGAAGACAGAAAACCCTAAACCAAAAGGGCAAATGTCTACATTTTTACTTCATGATGTGGGAGATAATGAGAGCTAAGGCTACTATTCAAGACTTACTAAACTTATACAACCTAGATCCCAACTAAGCCTTGTTAAAAATCAAGACAAAAGGCTCAAAATGGAGTCACTTAAGCTAAGATTCATGTCACCAAACTGAGACTTAAATGTAGTTTAGATTTGTCCAGAAATAAAAAAAAAATTAAACCAGTTTATCAGGAATCACCTGATCAGCATTAGTTAGGTAATCTGCCTGATAAATCCCTGCCATCCCCTAATAGGAAGTAACTTTTCTAGGACCAATTTGCTACTTTTGCCTAGTAAAAGTTCTTGTTCCTGCTCCCTTCTGCCTTTAAAATCTCTTGCTTTGTATCGCTCTTCAGAGCTCCTTTCTATAGGCTAGATTGGAAAAAAAACCATTAAGGTCTCTAACAATAGGGTGGTGAGGGACTAGGGGACTGCAGAGGGATGGCAGCAGGCTAGAAGAGGTTAATGAAGGAAAAAGGAAGGCCTATGTAATACTTTCAACAATAAAGATAGATAGATGATGATGATGATAGATAGATAGATAGATAGATAGATAGATAGATAGATAAAAGCTGGCCCTTAAAAAAAAGAAAGAAACTGTGAAAGAAAAAAGTCACAAGCTAACCTGACAAGCTCAGGGAAGGCCTGTGTGGCGGTCTTGCAAACCCAGAGACCTAAGATAACCACAAGAGATGGTTTGAAAATTAAATATATAACAGGTTATAGTAGGTAGTCATGTCCCAGAGATTTCACCTGACAAAGATCAACTTTGATCTTTTACTGAGCCCCTCTGCCTTCCTGCATCTAGGATAACATATCTGCGAGATGTCTGGGTAACTTGTAACTTCCTTTTACCCCGGACCCCTCGGGGCACAACAAATGGCCTCGAGACATTCTCATTGTTATTGTTATCAAGTTAATTGTCAACTGTTAATTACGTTAGAGTATCCTGTATCCAACTCTGTGAAAGAAGCTCATGTCCATCATTTAACCTTTTACCAATCCCAGAGGCTTCCCCGCTTCGCTTTGTCCCACCTCCCTAATCTATCATCAATGAGTTTCATGTAACTCACCTACATCCCTTTCCTTTGATTGCAATGTATAAATATAGAAATGTAACCCGCCATTCTCCGGAGCATTATCTCAATCCGTTGAGGTTCTGCTTCCCGGCACGTGTCGACAATTTTGGCTCAAATAAACTCACAAAAAAATTCTTTACAGGTTTCAATGTTTTTTCGTTAACAAAACTATATTACTATATTAAAGCATCAGAGTAATACTTTGTAATATCCAGTGGAGCATAGTATATAGTTAACATTATTTTGAAGAGAATAAAGAAAGAATAAAATGCTCAATAAATGAAGTAGAGTATAAGATGGAAAAAGTCACATTGAATTGAATTTGCTCATGGAATAAAAAACACAAATTGTTTTTGGTATAATCTCTTTAAATATAAAGATGCATTAAACATACACACAAAATAAAATTTACTCCATTTTGTTGGGTTTTTAAAATATATATATTTTTATTGATTTTTTACAGAGAGGAAGGGAAAGGGATAGAGAGCTAGAAACATTGATGAGAGAGAAACATGGATCAGCTGCCTCTTGCATACCCTCCACTGGGGATGTGCCCACACCCCAGGCACATGCCCTTGACCAGAATCGAACCTAGGACCCTTCAGTTCGCAGGCCAACGCTCTATCTACTGAGCCAAACCAGTAAGGGCAATTGTTGGTGTGTTTTTAATGTTTGTTTGTTTTTTGTGTTAGCAGTGGCACCTGAAGGTTTGGAGACAGTGAGAAACAGGCATCCTTTGCTTTCTCTTTCTCAATATTTCTGAGAGCCATTGAGTAACTTCCTCTTGGTTCTGAACTCCACTTTTGTGTACAAGCTCCTTGCTCTTGCAGGCTTTCCAATCCAGGGTTAGCAGGTGAGTCTAGATTGACAAGCGGCTCTATCAGGCACCAGTCCTTAGCCCTAGGTAGGCCACAGTTGAGGGCCAGGCCTTAGTTGGTCACCTTGAGCTGGCCGATGGGTCCACCTGGAACTACAGTCCCTAGCTCTTGGCCAGTCTGCATTACCATGTCTTTGTTTACTCTTGTGTCCACAGTTCCATTCCCTTGGTTACTCAGGTTTCTGCTAATTTGCACATGAAGTAAAACAATAATAAATATATTGTTAGTGAGAATCTTGGAAGCCAAAGATACAAAATAGGTGAGCAAAGGTTGAGCACTTAGAAGCTGTTAGAACATATGCCACCTAAATCTAAGATTCTTGTGCCAGGATAAGTTTGCCATAAATTGTGTTAGATCACTACTAGTTCAAGAGCCAACCTCAAGAAAATATTCATGCAAAGAGATACACTATAAAACATTACAAAACCCCCAACCCAGAGGCACATCCCTCTTAGGTATTAGTTAGGTTCTCAGAGAGTGAAGGCTTACCTAAAGAAATAGAAACCTCAAATTCCAAAGAATTAAGTGTTCCACCTTCCAGCATACCTGCTTACTTTTAAGAACTATGGTTCAAGAAAGAAGTGCCCTTGAACACAAGGGTTCCCAAATCAAACAAAAAGAATGGGACACCTATTTTAATTGTCCTACAGATGCCTTCAAAAGACTTCGAGACTCCAAAATACCTTTATATAAAGATTAATTACAAAAGGTTAAGGAAAAATTAAAGACCCAAGAGGTGCCCAAAACCAAAGCCATTAAGATTTATGTGATTCCTACTATTCCCCTCCATCCTCCTTTACCTGAATATTCACAAATAATCCTCTACTTGCCTTGCCTCTGTACTCTGAATTGCTATTAAAATTACTTTTTTTTTTTTTTATAAGACAACTAGAGGCTGCAGATAATCCCCTTCAGGTATTTTTCACTTCTTGATTAAAGAAAGACCATATAAGGGCCATAGATAAAAATTTTCCTAAACCTGATGAGAACTTTTTCCTAAAATTTCTCTGAAGTATTTAGAGTCTTTGTGCCCTATAACCCTTGGCTGGCAGATCTTTACCAGCTGTGCTCATGCTGGCAGGGCCTGGTGAACCCAAATATAGAGGTGGGAAGCAGACTGGGGTAACCCCAAGAGTGATATTCAAAATCTTCCATCTCCAACATGACCTCCTTATGGACCAGAAAAAGTTCGCAAAATAGCAGCCAACCTTTTAAAAGTTTTTTAAACCTTGTCCTAGAGTCTTCCCTGCCCACACTGATTGATCTATTATACAAACCTGAAAAAAAAAAAAAAAAAAAGGAAAAAAATGCATCTGTGGTAGGATTTAAAGTCTATCTATTTATAAGTTTTCTTCCTGTGATATGAAGGAAAGGTAAACAGGGTCATGAAAAAATAGCCTATTTCCCAATGTTTTGCTAAGTAGCTGAAGACTCTTCTTACTATTGACATAGCCACTGTAGCTCTGGAAGTAAAAGCTGCCCTAGCTCTGCCTTAGAGCGAATGCTTGCCTTAAAATTCCCTCCACAGGTTCCCCCTGGAAGGAATGCTACTCTCTGAAATGCTTCTGAATTGTAGGGAATGGAGGGAAGGAGGGAAATTTTCATCGAATCTAAAGCAGTGTTTACAATTCAAGCCTCAAGGGGAGGAAGTAAATGCAAGCACAGGTGAAGTATATTTAGTCTTTGAGCCTCATTGTGTGTGTAAGGGATAAAGATCTGTAGAGAATTGAGCCCAACAACCCCAGGGGCTGTGTTAAAGGGAATCTTAGCAGCATCTCATTTCATCAGAGTTTAAAAAAAATTATCCATTACAGACTATTTCTTTTATTTTAAATATAGTCATGTACTCAAGCTTTATTAGCAAGATTTCAAGCAAATTCCTGTTTGCTAATAACCTAAAAATTTAACAACAATCTCTACAATTGTCATTAATCACGTAAGCCCGTGGTTGGCAAACTCATTAGTCAACAGAGCCAAATATCAACAGTACAATGATTGAAATTTCCTTTGAGAGCCAAATTTTTTAAACTTAAACTATATAGGTAGGTACATTGTTATTAACTTAATTAGGGTAATGGTATTTTGTGGAAGAGCCACATTCAAGGGGCCAAAGAGCCGCAGTTTGCCGACCATGGTCTTAAGCACACATATTAGCAATAATTGCAAGGGATCACCTCATCTGTCCTCTCATACTGAAATCTTCCCAAAGTCAAGAAGACCTTTTATTTTAAATGATTCCAGGGGCTTCATCAAGAACTTTGAGGGTGAATTTTCTTGAATTGTACACAAAAATATTTTTACTTTAGAGTTTATAAGTAAGTGGTTATGTTAAAAATAATCTAACAAATAACTATACTATAAGAGTTTTGCTAATGCCAGAAAACTTTAAAATCATGAGGAAAAAAGTTATGAAATGCGACTATCCTAACCGGTTAAAATTGCAATAGGATTTTCAGTAAAAAATGTGTTCAGGGTATGCTAAGTATTTATCAAGTTCTCAGTAAGTATTTGTTGAATACATGACTCATGCTTTGCCTTATGGGAAGAATGTGCCACCTAAAAGTAGGAAAATGAAGGTTTGAAAGTGGAAAATTTCAGGAACTTGAAGAAACCACCAAAAGCCAAATATGTTTTTAAAAAGCACCATCAACTGCAAATGATAGATTATCTCTTTCTTACAATAAGCCTATTAAATAAGGCAATGAACCTGCATTAAGAGGTTTTGGGAGAGGCATTCAGAAATTTGATAACTTTGTATAACTTTGATATAAAAGGCACTCCCCAAAGGACCACTGCCCATCCATCCACAAAGAAATCTTTTAGCATGGGAAGCAGGTGCTAAAATAAAAAAAGGACAAAATTTGCTTTCTGACACCCTTGGATGCAAACACAGCACCAACATTTATAGTTGCATGTGATGAAGGGCAAGTAACTTAATGTGGTTGAGCCTCTCTTTTCCTACCTGCAAAATGGAGATAATATATTTACCTTTCAGGATCGTTGGGATTAGGCATAATAAATGTAAAATTTCTAACATATAAATGTTGAATTAAAAATGCCATTATCAAAATTATAAAGAATACTCCAAAATGAGAAAATGAGAAAAAATAGGATAAAATTATGAAATAATCATTGCTTCAAAAATAATAACACCCACTACAATTGTGGCTAGAGAGCATAAGCAGACTCTGAAGTAGTATCACTCAGTATGTAGTTTTCTTTTGTTTTCTTTTTTTAAATATATTTTATTGATTTTTTACATAGAGGAAGGGAGAGAGATAGAGAGCTAGAAATGTCAATGAGAGAGAAACATCGACCAGCTGCCTAGTGCACACCCCCTAACGGGGATGTGCCCGCAACCAATGTACATGCCCCTGACGGGAATCGAACCCGGGACCTTTCAGTCCGCAGACCGACGCTCTATCACTGAGCCAAATCGGTTTCGGCAGTATGTAATTTTCTTTTCTTTTTCATTTGTATAAAAAAATAAAGCTAATAGAAAAGTTGAAGAATAGTACAATGAACACCTGTATACCATTCATCTAGATTCAACAATGGATAACATTTTGCCACATTTACTCTTGTTTTCTTTCTCTTATGCATGCACACGTGTTTTTATCCTTTAAGAGTAAGTTGAAAATATTCATTCCTAAATATATGAGCATCCCTTTCCTGACAATAAGAACATTCAATGAGCTTGTTTATTTGAATGCATCCATCTGGAAAAGTAGATGTAAAAAAAATTGTAGACTCGGCTTCTTGTGTTGGGAATCTCTGCCCTTTTCTAGCTACCAATTTGTAATTATGAGCTTGCAGACAATTGATCCTAAGAAGTCCACTTATGAAGTAAAATGTTTTATGCAATAAGTAATTTAAAAATGACCTGTATTATTATTAAGTTAGAGTTTTGTCATCAGCAACAGTATTCATGAAAACATGTGCTTTTATTTATTTATTTATTTATTTATTTATTTATTTTAAACCTATTTTATTGATTTTTTTACAAAGAGGAAGAGAGAGGGATAGAGAGTTAGAAACATCGATGAGAGAGAATCATTGATCAGCTGCCTCCTGCACACCCACCGCTGGGATGTGCCCACAACCAAGGCACATGCCCTTGACCGGAACCAAACCTGGGACCCTTCAGTCCACAGGCCAACGCTCCATCCACTGAGCCAAACCGGTTTTGGCGTCATGTGCTTTAAATAGCATCTAGAGGCCTGATGCATGGGATTCTGCACTGGGGGGCATGGCCTGCAGGGATTGACCTGCTGTGGGGGTGCCTCTCATCCAGGTCAGCTGAGTGGCTGTGGACCCGCCCACTGAGCAGCCACTCCTGCTATGAGAGCAGCCACTCATCCAGGTCAGCTGAGCGGATCCCACTGTAGAAGTGCACGGACCACCATGGGGCAGCTCCTGTGTTGAGCATCTGCCCCTGGTAGTCAGCACACATCATAGCGACTTGTCAACTGGTCGTTCTGCTGTTTGGTTGCTAGACTTTTATTATGAAGGATACAACTGTGTTAAGATATAAATGACCATATAGACATGGCCAAGATCTGAAGCCCAATTTTCCAAATTTTATTACCACGGCTAACTTTTCCCTAGTCTTTCTCTGCAATGTCTCTGGACAATAACTCAGCTGTGCTGGGTTAAGATTGTCACACAATATCGTCCCCACTAGAGAACTGTTTTACAGAAAGTAGCATTCACATGAACCTTATCTCTGTATTTAATAATTTCCTCTATCTTTTGCACAATTCTGTCCATTCTAACTGAGGCAACTTTGTAATATGCACTCTCACTTTGTTCACAATTCCCGCTCCCTTGAATTTCCTCTATTACAGCTTTTGCTCAATTATCACAAGCTCTCACTCTCTCTCTATATATCCTAGCCTTTCTGTTCCTTCATTCCTTTTTTTTTTTTTTTTTTTTTTTTTTTTTTTTTTTTTTTTTTTTTTTTTTTTTTTTTTTTTTTTTTTTTTTTTTTTTTTTTTTATTGTGAACAAAATCATTCCAACCACTACTAATTAGCTAGTTGACTTTCAGCAAATTGATTGAACCTTCCTGGACTTCAATTTTTCCCTCCTGGCAGCCAAGGTTGAACGAGCTTTATCTGTAAAGCCAGAATTGAGAGCTCCACTGGATTGAGATTAGGAAGGTGAATTCTGATCTCCACCTGCCTGATTTTAAATCTCTGCTTCTCAATTATTAGTTTGATGACTGTGAGTGAGTTGTGTAACTTCATGTACTTTGGTTCCATGTTTTTAAAGCAGGAATATTAATAAGGGTACCTGCCTCATAATGTGGAGTTAATATTTGTTACCAGGGACACTTGGTGATTGGAAAATAGGAGTCAGGCTCAGAATATACCCACATCAATTAAAAAAAAAACAACCAGAAGATCTGAGATAAGTATGAACTATAGAGAACTAATGGGAAGCAGGCAACAGACTGATGAATTTCAGTGAAAATGGGTCAGGGGAAGGTGTGGAGAGAATAAATTAACCAAAGAATTTATATGCATATATGCATAACCCATGGACAGACAATAGTGCAGTGAAGGCCTGGGGAGGTGGGAGGAGCTGGGTTGAAAGGGTCAATGGGAGAAAATAAGGGAACATCTGTAATACTATCAACAATAAATATAATTTTTTTAAAAAAAGATCTAATGGAATCAAATGTCTAAGAGTATTGAACACATGCAAAATGTCTTATCAGAATAGATAACTATAAATACTTCCTCTTTAATACCTATTTTCTTCTCATCCTCTAATCAAATGCACCTGTCATAAAAAACTAAAGTAAAATTCCTTAACATTCCGTTAAAATTACTGTCATTATAACAGTCTGATTTTTTAAAATTTAATTATATATTATACCAAATATATCATGAACTAAATTTATTTGGGCAATGTTTGGAACTTAACTATATTATATATTACTTTTAGAAACTCATTTTTGTTACAGTATGAATTTCAAAGAGTTAAAAATAAAACTCTCAAAATAAATAGTGAGCATATGTCAAAGATATTTAATTGCTTAATTATGGAACAAGCAGAATGCTAAAGCTGATACCAAGGAGGAAAGGAGAGTCTAGTATGTGTAGTGAAGGGAAGGAAGAGTACTGAAAAAAGATTGCTAGTTCAGATTTAAAAATACTGATTGATGTAGTTTGGGTGCCCCCCATTCATATGTAAAAACCCTAACCCCCAAGGGTGATGGGCCTTTGAAAAAGGTGTGTAAATAGTGAGGGTGGAACCCTCATGTACAGGATTAGCTATTTTGAAAGAGGCTCTAGCAAGATCCCTACCCTCTTCTGCCATGTGACTTGGAAAAGAGTTTTCACTCCTCCATTGGGGCACCCTGATCTCAAACTTCCAGCCTGCCGAACTGTGATATGACTTTTCCTTTCATCTTCACTTTACTTTTATTTTTTAAATTCTCATTGAAGAATATGTTTATTGATTTTGAAGAGAGAATAAGAAGGAGAGGAAGAGAGAGAAACACTGATCCATTGTACGCTGTGTTCATAGCAGCACCATTTACAATAGGTAAGACCTGAAAACAGCCAAGTGCCCATCAGTAGATGATTGGCTAAAAAAGCTGTGGTAGATTTACACAATGGAATACTATGAAGCTGTAAAAAAGAAGGATCCCTTCCCTTTTGAGACAGCATAGGGGAACTTGGAGAGTATTATGGTAAGTGGAACAAGCCAGTCAGAGAAAGACAAGTATCACATGATCTCACTCATATGTGGAATCTAATGAACAAAATAGATCCAGAGGCACTGAAGCATGCAACAGACCGACATGCTTCAGAGGGTTGGGGGTGGAGAGCAAGAAAAGGTTAACCAAAGAATTTACATGTATATATGTATAGCCCATGGACACAGACAACAGTATGATGAAGGCCTGGGGGAAGGGGTGGCGAGAGAGGGGGTGTGTCAATGGGTGGAGGAAGAGAACATCTGTAATACTTTGAACAATAAAGGTAATTTTTTTAAAGATTAAAATACAAAATTCATAATAATTAAACAACAATGTTTTGCTTTTTAATGCAGGTATTTCAACTAGTTCTTTTTGTCTTGTATTTTCATTTTTATCATGTTCCTAAAACCTCTTGAGAAAACTTGTTTTTAATCTTCCTGGAAATCCCAAGTAGGAAAGTATGTTTGTTCAGTAGTCCATTAAAAATGTAACAAATAATAACCTACATAGGTATGTACCATTTCTACAATCTAAGAAATTCTTTAAACCACTTCCTTGTGCAGGTCCCTTTAAAAGAAAAGTCCACGTGCTTTATTACAAAACTGAAGCTGGTCATTGACCAAGCCCTTTAGAAAACCACCAAGTCCTGGCAGCTGCGAATATTCTGATATTTCCTCATGCATCCATATACGCTATGCAGTTATGTTCATTGGGAAGAGATGGATCAGTAGGAGTCTAATTTCTAATCAAGCTTCTACTTGTATTTCTACAGTTATTGGCAAGGAAACTTACACAAACCCTAATCATGCAAATAAGTCTATTTGATAGGAATAGACTTATACAAATGACAAATGCATCTACCCATTGTTCATTAGGTAAAAACTCTTTTATGCCAGTTGCTTACTTAAGTGCCTTTTAGTTAGCAGCTTAATAATCTCACAAGAGTATTCGTTAACATAAACTAACAACACAGTGTGGGAAGATGCTCAGAAGGGATTATACAATCCAGTTTTATCTAAACTTTATAATAAAACTGTGCTTTCCTTTTTCAAATAAAAATAATTTTTCTCTTTCATTAATAGTTAACTTGGGGCCTCTGTTTTGTAATCAATTTCACCGGGGGGGGGGGGAAATGGAGCAATTATATAATAATATAAAAAATTACTAGTACCCTAAGCTTTTAAAATTTACTATCTGGGTACCAGAATTTGATTTTTACAATATTTCTCTTTTTTCAATGCCTGATTTAATAAACCTCAATTTATATACAGTTACTTATTGAAGTATAACAAATTAGCCTAAAACTTAGTAACTTAAAACAGTGAGTAGTTCTCTTCATAGTTCCTATGGGCCAGCAAATTTGGGAACCAATTAGCTGGGTAGTCTGGCTTGGAGACTCTTATGGCAATGAGAGATGACAGGGGCTGCAGTCATCCGAAAGCTTGACTGTGCTGGAGACTCCACTTCCAAGGCGGCTCACTCACATGGCTGCCAAGTTGTTGCTGGATTTTGGCAGGAGGCCTCAGCTTTCATGTGAGCTTAGCCACAGGCTGGAGTGTCCTTGTAGCCTAAGGGGAGGCTGGCCTCCTCAGAGCAAATCGTCTGAGATGGAACAAAGTCCTATCTGCAGTGCCATTTATGATCTATGGTACACTCTGAAGTCACTCACACTGTCACTTCCACCACATTCTCCTTGTGAAACAAAGGTTTGTCAATCAGGCTCTCTCTATGGCAGGAAAATTAGGCTCCACCCTTCAAAGGGAGGAGTGCCAAAAAAGTGTGGACATGTTTTTAAACCACTGCAGTATCACTTACTTTATCCCTTATTCATTTTTAAAAAATATATATATCTTTATCTCAGAGCAGAAAGGAAAGGAAGAGAGAGAAATATCAATGATGAGAGAGAATCATTTGTCAGCTACCTCCTGCACAATCTGGATCCAGCTGCAACTCAGGAATCTAACTGTGACCCTCTGGTTCATAGGTCAATGCTCAACCACTGACCCATACCAGCTGGGCATCCCTTATTTATTTAAAAAATTTAACAATAACTTAAAATTCTAGTAATAGATAACTTTTCTCATTCTCAGATTTTTTTTTTCAACGAACTTATTTAGTCCTGTATATCCTAAAAATATATCTCATGATTTTATTGCTATTCATCATATAAGCCTTTTCCCACTTTCACTGCAACAGCGGCTAAGTATGAATGCTCTAATGTACTAGATTGTGAAATTCTCACTGGCCTTTGAGATTTGGGACTTTTTGTTGTTGCTCATTTATCCCTACAGACTCAGAGTCTCCATTAGGTCTGTAACTTGGTCGGCACTCAATAAATGTTTGGGGAATGAAGCATTTACGTTCCTTTTGTTGTTGTTGTTTAGATTCTTGGATCTAGCATTTTCCGTTTCATTCATAAAGTAAAATCAGGGATTTAATGACAATAATACATTTTGTAACCTGAAAGTTATGACAAAAATATATATGGTAGGTGATTTTTCACAGGAAAATAGAATGCATTATAAAACACAAAATTAATAATGAGATAAGAGTACTGAGTAGAAGAGAGTGGTATATTTACCTGTTACCTCTCTTACCTCTGTTACGTCTCTTTTAAGAGGTATAAGAGAAAGTTTCAAAAGCATAAAACCCAACAGTGCTGAAAAAATGGAGGAAAAATATCATCAGCACAATCACCACCTGAAAGTGGGATATATAAAGGGAATTGAAAGTTGATAAAAGAGAAACAAAGGAAAGAAAGCATTATTTTGAGGAGTGGAAGAACAGGAGGTAAGGAAATATAGTTGACTGCCGTGCCACATAGGATAATTAATGGTCATGAATTTAAAGTGACAATAATCAAAATTATTATGTGATTATCTCCAACCACATTCAGTTGCTTGGGGACAGGCAATGAATAGAAATGACTTCAGTTTGAATTATAACTGGGGTTTTACCAGAAGTAACTAAAGGGAGAGCAAGGCAAGGAATAGATATTACGATAGACCATGGAATCTAAAGTGGGCAATAAGAAGTGAAAATAAGATAAAAAATGATGGACAGTGAAAAGGTGGTAGAACCAATAGAGTGGAGGTCCATTTTGGGATGAGGAATTTTGGGGAACAGATTTTTAGCTAGAAAGATAGCAGCAGTGGGAAAGTGGGATGTCTGGGATTATGACAGGGCAGAGTTGGTAATGACAATGTCTAAGTTAAGGCCACAAAAGTGAGTGATTGGCAGGATGCGGAGGGCAAGATCATTGGAGAAGTAAAAGAACTAAGATAGCTAGAGTGCTTATAAGTATGCTATCAGAGAGGTTTTGAGAAAACTCATTTATACCTAGAATTCTCTGTTTATTCAAATTATCAATCAGCTATGAGCAAAAATGAGTTTCTTTTTACATTTAAAGTTTAAAGAACATAACACCCATGTGCCATAAGTAAATAATCTAGGTTGAACAACAGAATAATAAAATACATATCCCCAAAACAAAACACATGAATGTCCAACCAATTCCAGCCCCCTGAGTATTGCTCAAAAGGAGTAAAGGAAGCTAGAAAATGTGAAGAAGGCCCATTATATTCAGACAAATGAAGACTTCCTTTCAAGTGGCAAAATGTAAATGACACAAGATTATATTTCCCCTTTTCATTGGCTCTAGTCACACACTATGCTATGATTTTAACAGTGACTTAATCCTTCCATGCTTTGTATAATATATAAGTCGATTATACAAATTAAAGCCAAATCAACAGTATCTACAATGTGAGTGTATGAGTAATAATTATGGTTATAGCAAATATGTCATCATTATAATTCTTGACGATGTAAAATAATGATAGAATTAAAGATAATCAAAGAAGAAAGCTAGAAGGAAGGGCAAGGTAAGTGTACCAAGTTCTTCATCTTTCCTAGCCAAAGGTGGCTGATGTTGCATAAAAGTCAATACAAGTAGGGAGTTTAAGTGTATTACTTCAAGGAGAACTAATGTTGATGTCTAATTCGGAAAGTGGAAGTGCAAATAATCTAAATTCCTCATACCTTGTAGCAGATGCATGAAGCAAGGAACTAAGGTAAATAATTACCAAAAATGGGTATAAAAGTAACCACAAAAGGTACAACAGCAAACCAAGAGTGGTTGCCTCTGGGAAATGAAACTGAGCCTGGTGCTTGGGAAGAAAGAGTGTTATTTGTCTTCATGTTCTGCCTTTTGAATTCTTTGTCTTAAAAAAATAATTAACTTTGAAAATACATTATTTCTATCCCTTAAAAAAAGTTACTTCAAAAAGAAAAATGAAGAGTGGAGGGATATGGGGTAGTTATCACACACATAATTAATTTCAAATCCACTTATTAGTGTGTCATCTTAGGATATAGGTAATTGTCAATTTCCTTAGATTTATAGGGATTTACATTATTTTATTTTATAGAGACAATAATGCATATAATAATGATTTTTAACTTAAAAAGTTACCTACTGATCCCAGATTTTCATCTTTCCTTCATCATTGGTAGTGTTATGGCATCCTTCCTCTTCCCCCCAAAAAAAAAGCGAGGAGTGAGAGGGGGAGCTGAGAGAGAGAAAGTAAAAAGTCAGCTAGAAGTTTGAAAGAGGAGATTTGAGAGTTAATTATACAGAATAGAGACAAGATGCGCCATAAACAGCATCTACTGCCGTAAATCACAAAGTTTGTATTTTTTAAAAAATATATATATTTTTTACTGATTTTGTACAAAGAGGAAGGTAGAGAGATAGAATTAGAAACATCCATGAGAGAGAGTCATCGATCAGCTGCCTCTTGCACACCCCCTACTGGCGATATGCCCGCAACCAAGGTACATGCCCTTGATCGGAATCGAACCCAGGACCCTTCAGTCCCCAAGCCGATGTTCTATCCATTGAGCCAAATCAATCTCAGCTGTATTTTTAAATAGTTTGTCTATCAATATGATTTTTCACATTTCTCAGTAAGCCCACCATGAAGAGATCTACCAAACACTGCCAAATATGTTTTGTATATTAGATGGTTCTTCACAATGTATTTGATGATGATGAATTATGAATAATTCAATAAATGCAACGAATTGATTATAACTAATGTAATACTTTCAATGGAAGATTACTGATATGTTCAGGAAAATCGTGAACTTTTTTACTAAATATATTAGCTCTAGTGTGTCACAGCTCTAATTTGGAGCAAATTATTCTGCTCTTTTGAATTAAGTCCAACTGGGGAAAAAGGAAAAGTGTCTTCCCCTTTACTTTTGATCCTGCATCTTACCTCTCTTTCTTTCTCATTTTGTTAATTCTTAGAATTATATCATCAGTTCAAGACCAGGACTGCAACAGCTACAACATGGTTGAAATTAATAGAAATCTTTTTTTATTTTATTATTTTAAAAGATATTTTTATGGATTTCAGAGAGGGAAAGGGGGAGAGAGAGAGAGAGAGAGAGAGAGAGAGAGAGAGAGAGAGAGAGAGAGAGGAGAACATTAATGATGAGAGAGAATCATTGATTGGCTGCCTCTTACATGCCCCCTATTGGGGATCAAGCCTGCAACCCGGGCATGTGCCCTTGACCAAAATCAAACCCAGGACCCTTCAGTCCGATGATCTAGTCACTGAGCCAAATTGGCTAGGGATCTTCCCTTTTTTTAAAGGTAACTTTCTTCCTCACTAAAGTGAGATAACTCTTTCTTGAAAGCTTGATTTTATAAGTATGAGTAAGTTTTTCCAGAATTTGTCATTTATTACCTTAGTAAGAAGTAAGCCAGAGTTGAGAAATAAAGGTGAATAAAGGCCATTCTAGCGCCAGTGATTCTAACAACAAAGGGGCAAGGAAAAACCCCAATGTTAAGCTGATTACTCCTTTCCCTTTTGCACCTATGAGACCTCAGATAAGTCATCTAATACTTCTAAGCCTCGTTTCCCTTGATTATTTGAATTTTCTAAAAAATGTCAGGAAATAAGGGAGTTAACATAATCTGTATCCGTGGAAGGTAAAGAGAATTAAGTGTGTTGTGTAAGACAAAACAAGCTGTAAGACATATATTAGGTCTAGTAATAATTAATGTCGTTTTCTAATACTTTCTAAAATCTAATTTATTTAAACAATACAACAAAATTTAATCAACAATATAGTTGCCGTTGTTTTCTACTACTTGTGCCCAATGCTCAGGAAGCATTTTAATCCCTCTGTTGTAAAATTCTTGTGATTTTGATGCAAAAAATTCGGTCAATGCATTTTTGAGGCATTCTTCATTATTAAATTTTTTTCCAAGAAGAAAGTTTTGCAAAGAACGAAACAAATGGTAATCGGAAGGGGCAATATCAGGAGAATATGCAGGTTGAGGGAGAACTTCCCATTCCAACTGGCGCAGTTTTTCAGCAGTGATTCTTGCAGTATGCGGTCGCGTGTTATCGAATTATGCCCTTCCGATTAATCAGCGCGGGTTCTTTTTCTCTTAAAGCTTGGGCTAACCTTTCCAATTGGGCACTATACAATGCACTTGTAATGGTTTGATTAGATGGTAAAAGTTCATAATGAAGAATTCCTTTAAAATTCCACCAAACACACAACATCACTTTTTTCGCATGCAAGTCAGGTTTTGGCGTGGGCTGCCAAGCCTCATTTTTGTCCAACCAGTGAGGCCGCCTTTTCAAATTAACATACAGCACCCATTTTTCATCTCCGGTAACAATTTGCTCTCAAAACGGCAAACGGTTTTGACGAGAGAGGAGCGAACTGCAAATTGTGACTCTTTGATTACGGTTGTTGTCGGTCAACTCATGAGGAACCCATTTTCCAAACTTTTGGACTTTGCCAAGTGCACGCAATTGATTGGAAATTGTTTTTTGTGAACAATTTAAAGTTGTCGCAAGCTCTTGTTGGGTAATTTGAGGATTTTGCACCAAAAGAGCTTGAAGAGCTTCTTGATCAAAATTGGACACACGGCCTCGACCACTCTTGTCATCTAACGAAAAATTTCCCTCGAGAAATTTCTCAAACCAACGCTGGCATTTTCTGGCGCTAACTGCATCTTGACCAAGAGCACTACAGATGTTTTTTGCAGCCTCACTTGCTTTTCTTCCTAATTGAAACTCGTAAAGCATGCAGTGCCGAATATGCTCTTCATCCGCCATCTTCTTAGCCCTAGTTTTGCAACAAAAACCAAACCAAACACAAACTTTTTCAAGCAAAACTTGTTAATTGCACTTCACACGTTCTGTAGATACCACGTGTTTGAAGGTTATGTCAATACAAGTCAACGCCAAGCAAGATTTTAAACGAATGTTTAAAAACGACATTAATTATATTACTAGATCCTCATTATTACTGTGACACTAGACGAGACCACACTTTATGCTCTACATAACATCACACTTCTCTAGCTTTAGCTCTGTGAAGTTAATAATCAGGTTCTTTCTTGTATTCTCACTCCTGAAAGCATAACCACACACTCCAAAAGAGATCTCCACCCACCCCTTGGCTGGGTTATGCTCAGACACTCTGAGAACTCCCTCAGTGGGGCCAATCACTTTGGCTAAATTGTAAAGACCACTTAAGGGACTTGAAACTGCCTTGTTTCTTAGACTGCATGCAATTTCCCTGTTTAAATTAATGTAATATTTTGAGGATATCATATATGTAACAAATGCAATATCACACACACACACACACACACACACACACACACACACACACACACACACATATATATATATAAAAGCCTAAGCAACCAAATGACCAAATAATCAGTCAAATAGTTGCTATGACATGCACTGACCACCAGGGGGAAGACGCTCAACACAGGAGCTGCCCCCTGGCTGGCAAGCCCAGTGGCAGTAGAAGAAACCTCTCCTGCCTCCACAGCAGCACTAAGGAGCAGCAAGCTGAGTGGTAAAGAGCAGCAAGCAGGTGGGCGAACATCCCCTGAGGGGTCTCAGACTGTGAGAGGGATGTCCTACTGCAGGCTGGGGAGCAGGACTAAGCCAGCAGGCAGAAATCCCCCAAAGGATCCCAGACTGCAAGAGGGCTCAGACCAGGTTGAATGACCTCACCCCCCTCTGCCCAGTGAATGAATTTCATGCACCGGCCCTCTAATAGGCAATAAAATCAATTATGTAGCCTGTTCTGAAATTCAGTAAACTCACCAGGAAGTGTCAGAGTTCAATCTCTGATACTTAGTAAAAATAAAAGGAAAATTCACAAAAGACTAGCCTTTCCTTGTGGAATTCATAAAAGAGATAATGGAAACAATAAGTGTGAATGATCACCTACCAAACATAATGTAATGAGAAAAATACAGGATTTGAACTAAAAGTTTTGTGTTTATATCTCAGATTTACTCCCAATTATAATGTGATTTTGTGCAAGTTACTGAACATCTCTTAAGTCTCTGTTTTTTCACTTATACAATGAGATTAGTAGCATCCTATCTTATAAAATTGCTGTAAAGATTAAATTAGGCAAAGCTTATTAAATAAGAGTAATGTAAACCATATTCTTTCTTTCTTTCTTTCCTTCTTGCCATCAACCCTGAAATTTCTTAGAGGAAATCTTGCTTTAAAGGACCAATGTGCATATCTCCCTTCATTAAAGCTAAGGCCATTTCTGATGAGCTTCTGCTCACCCGACTGTGTAATATAAGCACCGTATTCTTGCTATGAATGGAGGTTTTTGTAATTTGTGGCATTTCTTTCTTACCCATATTTTTTCCAACTCCAGATTTCAGACTTTGGCTCTGAAACATGAAAAATATCCTCTGTGTGCTCACTTGTGAGCATTCTTTATCACCCCCTCCATATCAGCTACTATGGTAGAAACCTATATAATCATAACACGGTTGCATAGCAACCACATTATCAAGCATTTTTATTCTGCCTCTTCTAACTTAAACCTCCAAGCAACTAAAGGAGTATTTTCAGCTTACAGTCTTCAACCATAAAAAGAGGATATAAAATCCCAGGTTACTGATTTATGGTTTTGTTTTGGTTTTTTAAATTTACCTCTATTTTTATGTTCAGCAGGCTTATGTAAAACAAAAATTTGAGGTGCTCACAGATGAGGCAGAAACTAGCATCTAAACATATCCTGTGCCCAGGGAGTGCTGTTGTTAAGCTACCCCAAAGTATCCAGGCTATCACTGGCAAATAGCTTCCCCCAGAACATAGGAAACCGACAGCCACCTGCTCCTTCTTGGCTGGTGGAGTGAGACAGACTTTATCTCTACTGGCTCTGCTAA
Source organism: Pipistrellus kuhlii (assembly GCF_014108245.1). Taxonomy (NCBI): domain Eukaryota; kingdom Metazoa; phylum Chordata; class Mammalia; order Chiroptera; family Vespertilionidae; genus Pipistrellus; species Pipistrellus kuhlii. The sequence continues at coordinate 35,106,034 of NW_023425529.1, read as the reverse complement.
ACTGTGAATTCCAGGTAAGCCAAAGCCACTCTGCCAGCCAATCAAAGAAAAAATGACTTTAGTCACCAGGAGCACTGTCCTTGCTAACAAAAAGGGAAAGAGGCTTGATAAATCATTTCATCTAAAACCTTCCGTGTACAGATCAGGAATTTTAGGTGAAGTGTTTTGACCAAAGCCGTAACACAGATATTTAGTTACAAAAATAGGATGTGTGAAAAGCTTTTTGCTTACCTGAAGGATTCCTCCAGGAAGGCAGCATCACACTGTATTGGAGTGAGACGGCCGTGGCTTGTATCTAATTCTCCAATTATGCAGCGCTACCAAGTTCTCCTTTACTTTCCTCATTGCTACCTTACAGGGTCATAATCCACAGGATGTTCACGTAACTGATTGTGGATTGCATGCACAAATTGAGTACATGTAAGCAATATGTATTATTATTCAATGGTCTAGGAAATCAAAACCTGATTTCTAAAAAGAAGGGATCATTCCACATTCAATATAACTCTAAAGTCAAATAAACTTCCAAAATTTTAAACCATATCTAGATCATCAACTATTCAGTTCGTTTAAAATTCCCTCTTCCATATCTTTGGAATGATGCCTATCTTAAGCTTCCAGCAGATTCAGTTGTCCCAGAGCAGTGATCGCATGTAACATAGAGCTTAAGAAATAAGGATTGTTAGTTATATCTAAAACACTAATGTGAGCCTTTATGAAAGTAAAAGAAAAGGAAACAAAGTAAAACAAAAATGTATGAAGTGTGAGCAGCTCTGCCTGATTGGAGCATTGAACCATGGTTTAAACATTCTTTGAAAGAAAGGCCTGTTGTGGGCGACTCGCGAATGACGACCACCAGTCAGCCAAATTGGAATTTAGGAAGCCTTTATTACGAACTTGAGTCCGGGCTCACATCTCAACTGACACAGCAGCGAGCAACGAGAGCCCCGACCCACTCTAAGCATGCTACTTTTATCCCTGTCTTAGGGATGCCTGGCAGATTATGATTGGCTAAAGTTTTAACAAAGAAACGTCAGTTATAAGTTATAGAAAAATTCCTAGTACAGTAACATTTAAAGTTTATACAACACCTGGGGTGGGGGTTTATTTTCAGCTTAAGCAGTCTCTGTCTGACCTGGTTTGGTCTGTTTGTTCTGCAATGCGGCTACTGGAAACAGGACGTGTCTGCCTGGGGGTTGAGCCTTGCAACAGAACTATTTTATAGCTAACAGTTATGCTTGGCTAAAGCGTATCATGCTACATTCTTTGTTGTGGGTCTAGGTGTTCGTTCCTTCCCTGGCCTGGAGCCCTGCCTCGACCAGGTCTTGCCGGCCACAACAGGCCTCCATGACTAATTATCACTAATTAATCTTTTTTATTTTTTATTTTTTCCTCTAAGACGTCAATAATCAACAATCAATTAGATGCAACACTTGAGAGAGCTTTGTTTTGATATTTGGTTAACCCATTCATTTTAGCCAGAAAGGGGGAGGTGAAAAGATTTCACAGATCAAGATTTTCAAAAAGACCAAGACATGTCCCCCAGACCCCGACCCTCAAAATAACAAACAAAACAAACAAAAAAACCCACAAAGCTATTCTTAGCAAGGTTAAGGAAAGACTACTTAAGAATCAACTGGAAAAACATGTATTAACTTTGAAGAATGATGCAAAGTGATGTGAGTGACCCACAAAAGGACAACTATATGATTCTACCTCTATGAGGGACCAAGAATAGTCAAATTCAAAGAAACAGAAAGTCTGGTGGGGGCCAGGGGCTGGAGAGAGGGGCAAATAGAGTTTTTTACTGGGTACAGGGTTTCAGGTTGTAAAGATGAAAAAGTTCTAGAGATGGATGGTGATGATGGTTGCACAACAGTGAGGATGTACTAAATGCTATGTACACTTTAAACTGGTTAACATGGTAAATTTTATATTATGTATATTTACCACAGATATATTTAGTGTTACCAATTTCCCTTATCCTATGATGAGCTGTTTTTACCTTAAAATGTGTAAAAAAAGCTCAGCAGAAGAGTGCCCCCTTGTGGACCTCTGTGAGGTGGCAAAATACATAATGAATAATCCCAGATGTCCTCTGAAATTACAAAACTCCTTTGAATTACACATTCTAAGTCTTGCACATAAACCCTATGCTTGGATTCCTTGATGGCAGAGGATTCAAAATCCTCCCAAAGTTTAATGCTAAAACAAGGATGACGATGCATTTTGAAGAGATTCTCTCTTAACTTCTTAGTTAAGAGAGTCAAAGGATCATTCATTGTCCGAAAGTTTTAAAGATTGAAGCTCAGTGGCTCTTAAGCTAATTGCAACATAGGATGTTTAAATTCATGCTGGTTTTCTGGAAGAAGCTGCTCTGTAAGGAAAAGAGATATTTTGAGTGGGTTTGGGGGTGAGGGTGGGGGGGCGGGAGGGTGAAGATTAACTTTATTTCATTCTTCACTGCATTTTGTGCTTTCTCAGCAGACATGACATTTTTTTGTTGCTGTCAACCAACTTTGCTATTAATAAGTAGAAAATTTGGGAAAGTAAATATCTCTGATCACTGCAAAGTGATTTGATGTTTTTCCACAACAGATATTTTTGAAACTTTTAATCTAAGTTGCTTTTTGATGATTGCATAATTGTTTCTCTTTTGTAACCTATAGAATAGTATCAGCTGCACTCATTGGCCAAAGAACATGTTAAATAAGTTTTTTAAGATAATTGAAAGAAAGAATGGCAAAGCCACATTAAAATTCTGATGTACTGATTTCCTACATTAATTTTAACTAATTGCCAGTGTTGCTGCTCTAGAAATGCATGTTTTCAAGTAGAAATAATTTTTACTTGAAAATTTTTAAGGTAATCTTGTGATTTTGTAAGGAAAATAATGTGGGATTTTATAAAAATTTCTCTTGCAAACATAGGTTCCTGATCTATGTTTATTCTGAAGGAATATTTAATCTTGAAGAAGGCAGGAAATATTAATTATACCTGATGGCAGCCTTCACCTGACCTTGAAAAGGTTAGAGCCATCCAAAAATCTTATAAAAAATAATGTTTAGTGAAAAGTTGGACTTAAATATCTATCTGCACTTGTGCTCTGTTTCCTGAGTAATCTGGAACCTGAACCAATCTGTTATTAATGAAATAATTGTAAGTAGTTTAAGCAGTTTGAAATTATCCATACTAAGATGACCATCTATATATATAAAAGCCTAAGCGACTATTATGACCGAATGACCAGAATGACCTGAGCAACCGTTTGACCAGTCACTATGATGTGCACTGACCATCAGGGGGCAGATGCTCAATGCAGGAGCTGCCCCCTGATGGTAAGTGCACTCCCCTGGCTCCTTCCCCCAGTTGTGGGGCTGGTTGGCTAACCTCCCATGGCCCCACCTCCAGGCTGGCCACCCCCCCCATGACACTTCCCCTTAGGTGACCCTCCTCCCTCCTTGCATCCCCTCTCCCTGTTGGCCCACACCACATCAGTCCCGAAATGAGGAGGGTGGTCAGCACCCTTCATGGCCCCTTCCCCCAGCTGCCCAACCTTTCAGGGTTCCTCCCCACTGCTGGCCAGCCCCCCTCTCCAATAGGTCTCGATTGCTGGCCAGGCTGAGGGACCCCACATGTGCATGAATTCGTGTACCTGCTCTCTAGTTGGTATATAAAAAAGCCATTGATTTCTGGGTGTTGATTTTGTATCCTGCTATATTGCCAAATTCATTTAATAAAATCTAGTAGTTTTTGTTGGAGTTTTTAGGGTTTTCTAAGTATACTATCCTGTCATCTGTGAATAATGAGTTTTACAGAAAAGTTGCAAACATAGTTTAGAGAATTTCCACTCCATTTCCCTTCATATTAACATCTTACAATAACGTGTTACATTTGCCAAAATTTAGAAACAAATATTGGTAAATGATAAACTCTCACATGGGTTCAGTTTTTCCATAATACTTTACTTTATCACAGGAGCCCATCAGGAGAGCGAATTGCATTCAGTCACCCTGTCTCCTTAGCTTCCTCTGTCTATGACATTTCTCAGACCTTCTCTGTCTCTGACTTGGACAATTGTGAGGGAGATGTATTTGGTCTGGTGTTATTTCTCATGATTAGCCTGGTGTTATGGGCTTTCATGTAGAAGATTTAAAAAGTGGCCATGCTCTTCTCATTTCATCCTATCAGACGGCATGATATCAACATGACTTATCACTGCTAAGATAACCTTTGCCACTAGGGCACATGTGTCAAACACAAGGCCCGCGGGCCAAATCCGTCTCGCCAGGCCTTGCAATGTGGCCCGCACCGCTCTGTCATCACTGCACTCCGCTGCGTTTCCATCACAATGACAGTTTATGACTGTTCAATAAACCATTCGGCCCGCGATTTAGGCTGGATTTTAGATTTTGGCCCCTTCTCTGATTGAGTTCGACACCCCTACACTAGGGTATGACGGTGTTTGCCAAGTTTTCCCCCCGTTTCACATAAATTACCTGGGAGATAAATATGTGCAGCCTTACCACATTGCTCATCATTCACTTTTATTTATTGTTTTAAATATTATATATTCTTATTGATTTCAGAGAGGAAGGGAGAGGGAGAGAGAGAAAGAAATATCAATGATGAGAATCATTGATCATCTACTTCCTGCACTCCCTGTTCTGGGGATTGAGCCTGCAACCGAGGCATGTGCCCTTGACCAAAATCTAACCGGGACCATTCAGTCTCAGGCTAACTCTCTATTCACTGAGCCAAACTGCTACAGTGCTCATAATTTATTTTTAACGTAATGTTTGAATCATGCCAGAAATGATAGGCAGCTTTAACTTTCAGTTTGGTTTAGGAAATGCTAGGTATCTGTGAACCTAATTGTCATGCATTATGTGTGACTATGAAAGGTATTAGAACGATTTGTGTCATTTTTCTCTATATGATAAATGTATGAGTGTATATGATGGCACTCTTGACAATGATTGCTTGTTTCATAAATTGGGAAGTAGAAATTTCTACCAGAAAAAAGAAGAAATAATTTTCCCAACTTTTAAAATATGGGCTGTTGCTTTTTTAGTAAACATAATGCTTATGTCCCACCCTATTTAAAAATAGTCACAGTGCCTGCAATAGATCAGCTGGACAGCACCAACTACTGCCTTGTGCACATAAACATTTGTGTGAAGAGCTCATAGCATGCCAAATATTAGAACAACTATGCACAGAATGGAGGAAAAGGTCTCAAATAGCAATTCCAGGGCATTGACAGTCAGAGCAGCCAAACCTCATCTCTGGAAATGGCATCCATAAGAACTCAATTCAAATATCAATATGCAGTTGCATAAGTCTTTACTGATTGAATTAAAGAAAAAAAACGCACCTTTTATTGAAAGAGGCCTTCCATAAAAAGAGAGAGCTGCAAGTCCATGCAATTGCAGTGGTAGCCTCTGCAGAGGATACTGCTTGATGAGGTGTATGATTCTTATGTAGCCTGGACACCACGTGGAATCTCCAGGCTTCCTCATGTCTGGATATAATGTCCTCCATCACTCATTTTCATGCCTAGGTCAGTATAAAAAATTTCTCAAGTTTTATGAAAATACTTTTTAAATCGTCCTTGTTGTTGTTCTAGCTTCTAGCTTTTTGCCCTTTGAATTAGTTGACCTTAGCGATTTTCGGCCCCCGTGCTGCAAAAACTTTTAAAACATGCAATACCTGACTTAATTTAGTCAAGGGCACTCACCTCTTTTCCCTTAGATTTTCAAATAAATGAAAAATGACAACAGCCTACACAATAGCCATCTGCTGTGAATGAGTCAAAATTGTACCTATTTGTTTTCAGACCGGCAAAAAATATATTTTGAAAGTCTTTACATAGACAACCCATCAAATTCCTATCACCCAATGTTGAAATCTAACTGCATCTCTTTTTTCAACAACAGGGCCTGCAGACTTGTAGTAATTAGTTTCTGTGTGCCATGAGGTGAAAAAGGTTGAAAATCGCTGGGTTAGCTGATGAAACTTCCTCCCTCCCTCCCTCCCTTCCTTCCTTCTTTCTTTCTTTTTAAAATATATTTTATTGATTTTTTTACAGAGAGGAAGGGAGAGGGATAGAGAGTTAGAAATATTGATGAGAGAGAAACATCAATCAGCTGCCTCCTGCACACTCCCTACTGGGGACGTGCCCACAACCCAGGGTGCCCTATGTGCCTCGCACCAGCTCAGCCAGGTTCAGTGACCCTGAGTAGGGGCGGTGAAGGATTAGAAAAGACAGACAAGAGAAGGAAAGCTGGGACTTAGTGGGACACCGCTTCTCTGATGAGGACCCAGCAGTGCCAAGCGCACACAAGCCGTGCCTTTATTTTATAGCAGATGTCACACGGCAAAGTAAGGGCGTGGTCAAGATGTTTACAACATTCTCTAGGTTTCAATCCTTCTCAATTACATGAACCTGATAAAGCTCTGTTTGCTTGCAGCCTATATCACTCAGGCACGTGGAGCTAGTGTTTGGACCATATGTTAAAGCTTACAACTATAACTGTTGGCTATAATTGTGCTGGGAGGGCTCTGCCCTCCAAGCTGAGACTTGCCCGTGGCCACGAGAGGACTGTCCTTCTCATGAGTCCAAGGCATGAACCTGTCCAAACACTGTAGCCGCGCCCCACACCAAGGTACATGCCCTTGACTAGAATCGAACCTGGGACCCCTCAGTCCACAGGCTGATGTCTATCCACTGAGCCAAACCGGTCAGAGCAGAAATAACCTTTCTATTCCACGCCATGTTACCCCAGACAGGAAACCCAGTCATTCATTGTAGTCCCACATCATACAAAATAGGCCTAACTTACTAAGTTTGGGGAGAGGAAAGGGATAGAAAAGACTTTACAATGAGGCAACATGATCAGCTTAAATTAAACCACAGACATCCTCAGTCTTAAAAGTCCTCAGCTTCCCTATCCCGTCTGGGATTCTCACTGCTGCCTCATGCAGGTAGACCTTTGGCTCCTCATTCATCTTCCACCGTCACTCCCGCTTCTTCTCTGCCCTCTCCTTACTAAATGGCCACCCAGAACTCCACATTCAGCAGAGAAATTCATCTTGTCTCCAAGTGCCCGGAAAAAACACACACCAAAAACACAAAAAGACAGTCTGAATAAAGAAAGCTTCCTTGCTGCTCTTTGAGCAGGAAGTGATACTGTATTCAAAAGAAGCAAAATGAGGCTAAGAGGAAAGTGAAGCAGAAAGGAAGCAAAGAACAGAAGAGGGTGCATTCCTGACCTGCTGTGGTGCCACAAGGAAACGGAACAGTGAGGCGGGGCATGTGGAATGTTTTGTTTCTCCAAAGAGCAGGTGGAACAGAAAAAAACACATCTGCGGGACCCTTTCCACCTTCTGTCTTTCACTGGCCAGGTTCCTTCCAATGTGGCATTTCCTTCCCTGCCCTCGTGGTCTTAAACTCCCCATTCTCATCAGAGACACTTGTAACAACATTACTTGATTCCTGGAGATGCTTACATTATAAATCTCGGCTTCCAAAGTTTCATTAGCAAACTCACTGGCATGAATCATCTGCCATTTCAATGACTTCTTACCAGTATCCTCAATTCTTCTACATTGTTATTCCTTTGTCACAACAGGCTGGAGAGAGGGGAATCCTAGGACAATAGTCCACATTAAGTATTGCTAGAGAAAATTGTACAACTGAGAATTCCGGCTTAAACTCACCAATGCTAACTAGACTGTCGACACAGCCCGATCTCATGCTTTGTTTCCTGTTCTTCACACAGTTGGAAATCTTCCCAAGCTTTCCCCTCATTCTCCGAGATGATTTTACCACCTACTCCAGAAAGAAGAAAATGACAATCCATCAAATGCCTATCACCCAGTTTTGAAATCCACCTACACCTATTGTTCCAACAACAGGGCCTGGCATCATGTCGGTACACAATAAATATTTATTGAATAAATACACACAGAGTCTTACCTCCTCCCTCATGTATTAAAAAAAAAATGCCCCTTCCACTTGTCTCATATTCTTTTTTAATTCTGCCTTTCAGGAACCTCATACATTTCATGTTTTAACCCTCTCTCCTATAGTTTCAAACTCCCCCTCCTTACTGACTACTTCTCATAGACATTGAAACATGCTATAGTATCTACACATTAAAAAGAAAAACTCTCTTCAGCCGTATATCCACCATCACACAGATGTATAGTATTTCAGTGTATGTATAACTATCCTACAACTTATTTGTCCATTCTGTTGTTAATTCTTGAGATGTTTCCATTTTTTTTGCTATTTTGATTCTAAAAGATACCTGAGAATATTTCCTGGTGAAGAATTGTTGAGTCATTGTATATGCACATCTTCAACATAATGCCAAATCATGGTCCAAAATAGTTGTTCCGTTCAAATTTCCACTAGCCGTGTGTCTGGGTTTTCATAGCCCCACATCATAAGTTGATGATCTCAAGCTTCTTAGTTTTTGCAGATCAAATGGGTATCACACTTTGGTTGTGACTTGTATTTTCCCGATTACTAAAAGACAGCCATCTTGTAATGTTTATAGGCCATTCTTCTTTCCTCTGTAAGCTTTTTCAAATCTTTTGCCCACTTTTCTTTTGGGTTGTTCATCTTTCTAGTGATGTTTTCAGCTCTTTCTATATTCTAGATCCTAAGATTTTTCAATTAATTTTTTTCACAAATGTTTTTCATGTCCCCTTTTCTGTCGTTTGATAAATAGAGGTCTTATTTTTTTAATGTATTTGAATTTGCCAATCTTTTTTTTGATGATTTGGGTATTGGTTTTCTGTCTGAGAAATCTTTGCTCTGAAATCATACAGATATTCTCTTAGGTTGTCTTATAAAATATTATACATTTCCCTAATCAAACCTATAATTCATTATTGTGTATGTGGTACCAGGCTTCCATGTTAGCCCCATTTATCCCTATCTCCATTGTTCACACTGTTGTGGGTTATCCTCCCACATTTATTAAGGCTTACCTTCTGTAATAAATAGCATATGCAGAAAGTATGGCTTTTGACCTCTGAGCTGTCATAAAAGACCCTGCAGTTTCACTTTGCTCTGTATCCCTGGCTGCAGGAGAAGCCAGCTGCCATGTTGTGAAGTCACTCAAGAGGCCCTGTGGAGATTCCATGTAGCTAGATGCTGATCCCCGCCAAAACGAAGTGAGGAACTGGTTACCACCAGCCACATGGACGAGCTGTCTTAGACATGGGTCCACCCATCTCAATCATGCAGTTAGACTGAAGTACCTGGCTAACATTTGACTAAAAACTCCTGAGTCTCTGAGACAGAACCACCAGATAAGCAGTTCCTGAGTGTCTGACCTACAGAAACTGTGTGAAATAAATATTTATATTTGTTTATAACCGTAAATTTGGGGATGATTTGTTGAACAGCCACAGATAATACAACTGAGAATTCTGCCATGTAAAGCAACATTTCAGTTTCAATAGTTTTCACTTGCTTAATCAGTTATTTCAGCATCATTTATTTTTAAAGTCTCTTTTTATCTAATTTTAGACTCTTTCAGCATAATTTATTTTTAAAGTCCTTTTTATCTAATTTTAGACTCCTTATTTCATTTCATTGGTCAATTTGTTTATCCTTGAGTTAATCTTTTATGAGTTACTTTAGCTTCATAAATTTTTTTTTTATATTTGGAAGCCAGCTATGTTCACCACCAATGCATACTATTGGGTCGGCAACTAAGTACTTGCGGATTTTTAAAAGAAAATCAAAGACAATTTTTTCATGGAACTAAATAACTTTATTCTGTAATGTATTGCCCATTTTGATCAATGACCTTTTACCATCTTTCAGGCAGCATCATAATCCCACGTTCAAAAAACTTCTGGTTTTTATTAGCAAAAAACTGAATCAGGTACGATTTGACATCATCATCATTATTGAAATTTTTACCATTCAAGGAGTTTTGTAAAGATCGAAACAAAAAGTAATCAGATGGTGCAAGGTCAGGACTATATGGTGGATGTGGCAAAACATCCCAACCAAGCTCCATTAATTTTTGCCGAGTGACCAAAGATGTGTGTGGCCTTGCATTGTCATGATGGAATACAACACCTTTTCGATTTGTCAATTCGGGCCGCTTTTCTTCAACTGCATTGTTTAATTTCGTTAGTTGTTCAATGTAGACATCAGAATTGATCGTTCAGTTGGGTGGTAAGAGTTCAAAGTAGACAATTCCTTTGTAATCCCACCAAACTGATAACAAAACCTTCTTTTGATGAATATCAGCTTTTGATGTTGTTTGAGTTGGTTCACCTGGCCTGCTCCACGATCTTTTCCGCTTGATATTGTTGTAAACAACCCGTTTTTCATTGCCAGTTATCAGTCGTTTTAAAAATGGATCATTTTCATTATGTTTCTTTAGCAAATCGCAGCTGCTAATGCGTTGCGTTAACTGTGATTCTTTCAGTTCGTGAGGAACCCATGTATCGAGTTTTTGAACATAGCCAAGTTGTTTTAAGTGATTTTCAATGCATGTATGTGATACATGAAGCTTCTCTGCAATCTCACGTGTTGTACTGTGACAGTCCGAATTGATTATTGCTTTGATTAGGGCGTCATCAACTTCAACTGGACGACCAGAGCGTTTTTCATCTTTGAGTGAAAAATCACCAGAACGAAATTTGGCAAACCAATTTTGACACTGCCGTTCTTTTAAGGCTTCATCACCATAAACAGCACATAACTTTTTATGAGCTTGCAATGCGTTTTTCCCTTGTGGAAATAAAAAAGCAAAATATGACGAAAATGTTCCTTTTGATTTTCCATTTTTCAACGAACGCCAAACGAAAACTACAAAACAGATCAAAAAACTTTTTTCACTGATTAACAGCTGAATAGCCAACTACCAAATAACAAAATGTGTTTTACATTTGTACTACGTCTGCAAACCTAAAAATTCAACTGAAGCCATATGTGTGTGAAACCCGCAATTACTTAGCTGCCGACCCAATATTTTTTATATTTAATAAGGCATACTTCAAGATCTCAATAATCTTCAAGAAAGTCTTATCTATTTTTTAATCCTTTTATTATATACATACATATATTTAATTTCAGAATTAAATTATTTTCTAGAAGAAAGCCTGTTGATATATTTTTTTTTTTTGGCGGGGGTGGAGGGGTTTGTGTGTGTGTGTGTGTGTGTGTGTGTGTTTGTATTTTAACACAATGCATATTGCAATCCATGTGATTCCATGGTGAATTGCTGCATTTATTTGGAGTTGTCTTTCAACAAGCTTTATAATTTTCTTTGCAAAAAATTAATGCACGTTCTATTAACTTTATTCCTTGGTATGTTATTTTTATATACCAGCGTGGAGTATTATAAAATGGAACTTTAAAAAAATAACATTTAAAATAGGCTAACATATAACAAAGAGCTAAAGCCAGAAACTTGTATATAGTAAACACTCAATAAATACCTTTTTTTTAAATCAATCTTTATTGTTCATATTATTACAAAGGTTCCTCATTTCTTCCCCCCTCCACCAAGTTCCCACCCCACCCTCCGCCCCCTCCCCACCCTGCATTGTCCTCATCCATAGGCGCACAGTTTATGTTCAGTCTCTTCCCCCATCTGCCACTCCCGCTTTCCCGGAGACAGTCAGTCCACTCCCCTCCCATATGGCCGACTCAACTAAAATGAACATCTATTAATATTATTGTTCATCAGGTTTTTCAATCTCCTTTTTTGTTGTTGTTGTTGTTGTTTTTTAATTAATAAACTTTTACACTTCTAAGAGTAAACTTTAAAATCTAATAATTTTAAACCTTGTTTTTTTTCTGCCCTGGGAATTGAGAAGCAAACTTGTTTACATGTAAACTTGCCCTTAGGCTATCAAAAGGTGTAGCCATTCAAGTGTAAATGGACACATTGTTTAAAGATAGCTGCTGGTTGGAATTGGATTGCCTCTTCTGGGTGGGAAGGGCTTGTCTTCCCCTTTCTCCATTAAAATTAAGGTGTTAGCTTTAAAACCTCTTTTTGGCAAGAGACCTTAAACTTTCAGAACTTTAAATTTTTCAGATAGTAAATCGGTTACTTAGCTTTTTCTCAAATCAATAATACCTCCACATACCCAAGGATACACTTCACACAAAAGACATTTCCAAATAGATCAACCAACCTCATCCAGGCCCCACACAAGGCACTCACAGATCAACACCCCAGTGCTATACTAACTCAACACATCCAGATCTAAAGCTTCATCACTTGATTCAGCAGACCCTCAAGTTCCCCCAAAAGTTTCCAGCCATGTCTGAGAGGCAGCCTTGGGGCGGGGGTCAATAAATATCTTAAAGAAGATTTATGAAGGACTAAATAAATTGAGGAATGGGTAAATAAATAAATGGACGAACATCTGCCATATGTTTTTTGAAATGACCAGCATGCCTACCTATAAATTACTTATTTCAGATACCATTATACTTAGATACTTTAGTAAGTACCATTAATATTTTCAAATGGATTTTCCCTCACAATAAGCCATGATGCTTCCAAATCTCACTTATGTATGCCACTGAACTATATAATAAAAGCCTCAGCGATTGTTATGGTGGGACAACCAGAATGACTGGTTTCTATGATTAGCTGCTCAGCCAGTAGCCAGGCTCAGGGCTGGGGAGTGCAGCGGTGGTGGCAAGAGCCTCTCCTGCCTCTGCAGCAGCACTAAGTGTGACAGTTGGCCCCGGCCCCGTCTGCCCAAGAGATAAGGACTCTGGAGACAGACCAGGCCAGGGGGAAAAAGTTTCAAGGAGTAAGGTCTGTCGTAACTCAGTGCCGGGAGTTCCTTAGGGTGGGACATGCAGGCCTCCCTCCAGATCAGGCTGGTAAATTGGGGTCATAAAAAACCCGCAGCATCCTGCACTCCCGTTGGGAGTCAGAACAGACATTCTGTTTGAAGCAAAACAGGCCAGGTTGTGTAAATCACCTAAGGAACAGCTAAAGATGGCCAGTTCTTTGTTTTGAGGGGCCAATCAGAGAGTGAGAGACCAACAGTGGGATGGGATGGGAAAAAGAGGTATAAGAGGAGGGACTCCCTCTGCATCGGGGCTCTTGGCCTGGGTGTTTGCCGGCTGCTGCGTCAGCCAAGGTTTGAGCCCAGATTCGAATCTGTAATAAACTCTTGCATGCTTGATCAAATTGGCTCCGGTGGTTCATCTCTTGGGGACTCGCTTCGTAACACTAAGGAGCAGCAAGCCAAGCGGTATGAAGCCAACAGGAGGGCAGTAAGGAGTGAGAGGTTCTGGACTGTGAGAGGTATGTCCGATTGGGCCAACAGGGATTGGGCCTAAGCTGGCAGGCAGACATCCCCCAAGAGGGTCCAGAATGCGAGAGGGTGCAGGCCGGGCTGAGGGACACCCTCCTGCATGAATTTTGTGCATTGGGCCTCTAATCCTATCTAATAAAAGAGTAATATGCAAATTAACCATCACTCCACAAAAAAAAGAAAATGGTGGCCCCCCATAGCCACAAGATGGTGGCACCTAGTCCTCTCAGCCCCACTGCTGCAGTGTCTGGGCCTGTCCACACGAGGGGGCGGATCCAGCCTTCCTGCTCCACCGGTGCTGCAGCATCTGGGCCCCTCAGCCCCTCTCAGGCCAAGCGGTGGGCAGACAGAGCCAGGGCAGACTTGTGGGAACCAAGCAGCGAAGCTGGATCCCTTGTAGGAGGGGGCGGATCCAGCCTTTCTGCTCCACTGGAGCTGCCCATCAGGTTCCCAGGGACCAGGCAGCAAAGCTGGATCTGCCTCTGGAGGGGGCAGGTCTAGCCTTCCAGCTCCACCAGTGCTACAGCTTCTGGGCCCATCAGCCCTGCAGGGGTTCGTGCGGACCAAGCGGCGAAGGTGGATCTGTCCCCAGACACAGCAGACAGAGCCCGGGCAGCAGGGCTTGGGGGCTTCCCTAGTGTGTCAGTGTTGGCAAAGCTCAAGGCCTGGCAGACAGAGCACACTGCAGAGCATTGGGGCTTTCTTAGCATGGTGGTGGCAGGCAGAGAGCAGACAGTAGGGCATGGGGGCTTCATCTCCATGGCTGCAGCAAAACCCCAGGCCCAGCAGAGAACAGAGAACCCCGGGAATGGGCCTGAGCCATCAGTAGGACATCCCCTGAGAGCTCTGGATTGTAGTGGGAGCAGGTTGAGCTGAGGGATCCCCGTGCATGAATTTCATGCACCGGGCCTCTAGTATATAAATAAAGTATCTAAAGGAATAGCTTCTAAGGGGTGCAAGACAGCATTTTATACCAATGTTTCTTCTCCTGTTCCAGGACTTCCTTTTCTTCTTTATAACTTTGGGTGTGTTTAACTGAACGCTCCTGCTAAGTATATTCAATTCAACTTACTGTTCTTCATTGGGGACTTCACAAACCTTTTCATGTGTAAGAATAATGCAGAGTTAAACTCTTCCTATAGTTTATTTTTATCATTTTCTTCTGTTTGTTATAAAAATTAGCCCAGGGGTCGGCAAACTCATTAGTGAACAGAGCAAAATATCAACAGTACAATGATTGAAATTTCTTGAGAGCCAAATTTTTTAAACTTAAACTTCTTCTAATGCCACGTCTTCAAAGTAGACTCGACCAGGCCAGGGTATTTTGTGGAAGAGCCACACTCAAGGGGCCAAAGAGCCACATGTGGCTCTCGAGCCATAGTTTGCTGACCACTGGATCAGCCTCTTTTTCATTTATGCATCTATGTATATATTCTTTAGAATATATTTTTTAATTGATTTCAGAGAAGAACGGAGAAGGAGAGATAGAAGCATCAAGGATGAGAATCATTGATCAGCTGCCTCCTGCACCTCCCCCCAGCCCCACACCTACTGGGGATCGAGCCACAACCAGACATGTGCCCAGGACCCTTCAGTCTTCAGGCCAATACTCTACCCCTTGAGCCAAACCAGCTAGTGCTTATTTAATGGAAAATATGTCCCCCACAAAAGTTCCGAGAATTATATTAGGACCCCATCATCACTATTATTATTGGTAGTCCCGCTGTGTATAGAATTTCTAAGTAGTATTTCTAAATGCTTAACTCTTAAGACATATCCTTTCCTTGAAAAATTCTCCTAAGTCCCTTAGCAATTTAATACCTTCTGTTCTTTTTCAAAACCTTAGGAAGAAACCGCAAGTTGGAATTGAACCAACAATATGTGTTCCTCTCCGTGGATAAGCAAAGTTTCCTAAGAAGTAAGATGATTCAAACAGATGTTTATCATGTAACTGCCAGAAGAGGCACTGGGAATGGCAAAGGTAAGTTCAGATCTACTGCTTGAAAACCTCTCCACCACAGCCAAGCAAATCTTTAAGTAGGCATTCAATTGTTCAAAGTATATTTAAAGCCTTCCTAAATTGTATCTTTAAAAACAAAACAAAAAAACAACAACACAATTTTGAAATCTGTAGGGCAATTCATGGATCTGCGTCCTAGATGGATTTGGACATGAATGAGGGAGTAGATGTGGGTCTTTATTTTGTCTCTCAGAGGCTCCTTTATGTATAAAAGTACAAGGCTCTCCATAACCAAGCCCCAGCTGATTTCTTGCTGTTTCCTCTCCTACAAATAACTTGCAACCAAACAGAACTCATAGCATCTCCCAAAGCATGGCATGCTATTTCAGACCTTTGTGACTTTGGTCTTTCCGAGAATGCTCTGCCCCAGCCCCTGCTGCCATCACCCACCAGGCAAATGCATACTGTGTTTTCAGAGTTAGCCCAGCACCACCGGTTCTAGGGAACCTCTCCTCCCTGCCATTCATCTCCCACAAGCCTCTTTGGTACTCCCTCTCCCCACTCTCGATCTTTCTGTGGTATCCATAACACTGCATTTGGCTTATGTGCACTTGTGGTTCTCACTGAAAAATTATAAATTATTTGTAGGGTAGAATGGTATTGCCCATTTTTGGATTAGTGGCACTTAGCAGTGTGTGACTTAGGGTATGGACTTGTTGAATTCATCTTCAAGAAAATGAATGGATGGATGAACAAATGAATACCTACATCTCTATCAATAATTTAACACTTACTTGTAAATTTTCAAATTTTTCTGTCACATATTTTGAGATATAGACATGTGTTAAATGAAATCAGTTGTGCACATTAGACACTACTTTGCCTTCTCCTTTATTCCCCAGCTCCTACAGAATGAATAATCCTACAAAGGTTAAGTAAACATACTGTGATATTTCATAACACAGAAAAGGCATATCTAAAATATCACAGTGCAGATACTTTGTTTCCCACGTTTGAGATACTGCTGGTGTGAAACTAAAAACCTGAAAAAGAAAGAATACTTAAAAATGACACCATTACAATAGAGCATCGGTTTGGGGACTGAAGGGTCCCGGGTTCGATTCCGGTCAAGGGCATGTACCTTGGTTGCGGGCAAATCCCCAGTAGGGTGTGTTCAAGAGGCAGCTGATCGATGACTCTCTCTCATCGATGTTTCTAACTTTCTCTCTCTCTCCCTTCCTCTCTGTACAAAATCAATAAAATATATTTTTTTAAAGGAGAAAGGATGTACAGTGAACTGTAGGAGCTATAATGAAAATCAAGTATAGTTGTGTACTGGGGACAGATTTTAAAAGTAGGACACAGAAAAGAAAAAAGATAAATGATAGTGAATAATTAGGCAGGTAGATAGATATTAAAACAGTGGAAGTAAGTAGAGAAGAATGTATGGGAAAGGAAGGATGAGAGAGAAAGAGGGAGGGAAGAAAAGTTTTAAAGGGGAGCTGGTAGAGCTTAAAAGGAGAATGGGAAGGGGAGAGAATCCAAGATGGCTGCACAGGTAAACACCTAGCCGCAGCCGCACACAACAATTTCAATAAAATACAACTAAAATATAAAATGGACATTACCCAGAACTACAGGAAAGTTGTCTGACTGGAAATTCTACAATGAGAAGCAAGGAGAAAACCAGAAGGAAGAGCGGAGGAGCTGTAAAAGCCTAAGGTACGGAAACACGCTGAGCACGCAAAGAGGACAGACCTGGAGAGGAGGGAGGCTGAGTGCCTGGCTGGCGTTCCCTAGCAGGAAGGAGATAAAAGCTCCGACTGTGATGGGCCCCAGTTCCAACTGCTCTGAACCCCAGTTCTAGGCCAGACCCTGGAAACCCAGGCTCAAACAGAGGGAGCTGGGCTGTAAGGTGGAACCCTGGGGGAGCGGCAAAAGGAGATCCCAGAGGAGCGCACATTGCACGCAGAGAAGGGACCTTTGGCTGTGCCACGGGATTGCCCTGGCGGGAAGGAGACAGGGGCTCCAGACTGCTCTGAACGCCACCTCTAACTCCACTTCCAACTGAACTGAACCCCAATACCGGGCTCATTGGGGGAGAGCCTAGACTGTTTGGTAGCAGGTGAAAATCGAGGGCACCTTTCTCTCAGAGGCGCTTGCAACGAGTACTGAAGGACCCTGAGACTCAAGAGCCGCATAGGGCGGGGCTGACGGAAGCCAAAGCTGTAGGCTCCACCCTGAAACACCACCCCAGGGAAGCTGTGAAAATGCCAAGACAACAAAATAGATCACAAACGAAAGAAATGGAGGACAAAAAGTGACTGGATATAGAGTTCAAATCTATGCTTATAAGGTTTTTCAAGAATTTCCTAGAAAAGGTTGATAAGACCTATGAGGATATGAAAAGGGATCAACTAGAATTAATAAGGAATAACAAGAAATGATAAGGGATCAACAAGAAATAAAGAATACATTGTCTGAAATAAAAAATATTATACAGAGTCCTAAAAACAGAATGGAAGATCGAAAGAAACAAGTCAAAGATTTGGAACATAAAGAGCCAGAAGACACTCCTCCACAGAAGCTAGAAGGCAAGAGAATCCAGAAAATTGAAGATAATGTAAGAAACCTCTGGGACAACTTCAAGCGAACCAACATCAGAATTATGGGCATCCCAGAAGATGAGAGAGAGCAAGATATCGAAAATATACTGAAAGAAATAGTGACAGAAAACTTCCCCCACCTGGTGAAAGAATTAGACTTACAAGTCCAGTAAGTGCACAGAACTCCAAACAAAAGGAATCCAAAGAGGACCACACCAAGACAAATCATAAGTAAAATTCCAAGAGCAAAAGACAAAGAATATTTAAAGCAGCAAGAGCAAAGCAGATAGTTACCAATAAAGGAGCACCTATATGATTGTCAGCTGATTTCTCAACAGAAACCATGCAGGCCAGACGGGAATGGCAAGAAATATTCAAGGTGATAAATCGTAAGAACCTACAGCCAAAGATAATCTATCCAGCAAGGCTATCACTCAGAATCGAAGGTTAGATAAAGAGTTTCACTAATAAAAACAAGCTAAAGGAGTTCATCACCACCAAACCAGAATTATATGAATTGCTGAAGGGGGTTCTTTCAGAAGAGAAAGTAAATAAAGATAAAAAATTATGAACAACAAATACGTAACTATCAACAAGTGAATCTAAAAACCAAGGAAATTAAAAAAAAAATCTGATGAACAATATTAACTGTTGAATATAATAGAATCAGAGGTATGGAAGGGGAGTGAACTGACGATTCTTGGGGAAAAGGGGAGAGGGAGATGTGGGAAGAGACTGAACATAAACTATGCACCTATGGATGAGGACAATGGGGGGTGGGGAAAGGGCAGAGGGTGGGATGGGAACCTGGTGGAGGAGAGCAATGGAGGGGGGAGGGGAGGAAAGGAACATTTGTAATAATATGAACAATAAAAATGTATTTATTTAATTTTTTAAAAATATATTTTATTGATTTTGTACAGAGAGGAAGGGAGAGAGGTAGAGAGTTAGAAACATCGATGAAAGAGAGTCATCGATCAGCTGCCTCTGCACACCCCTACTAGGGATATGCCCGCAACCAAGGTACATGCCCTTGACCAGAATTGAACCTGGGACCCTTCAGTTCCCAAGCTGACGCTCTATCCATTGAGCCAAACCAGTCTCGGCCAATAAAAATTTATTTTAAAAAAAGGAGAATGGGAAGAAGGATGAAATGGGGGAGGGAGCAAAGCAGGTCCGAGGGAGGAAGTGAAGAAATAAATTAAGGTGGAAAGGAAGAAAAAGGGGATGGAGGGCAAGGGTAAAGATAAAGGAAAGAAGGAATGTGTGGGAAGAAGGATGATGGAACATAAGTAGGAAATAAGGAGGAAAGAAAGTTTATAAATGATGAGTTAGTAGGAAAAAGTATTACATAAAGGAGAGAGAAAAATTGTGTGAGAGGGAGAAGCCAATAAGGAAGTCAAGTACAATTATGTGTGAAGGGGATAAGATTAAAAAAACAAAAACAAAAACAAAAACAAAAAACGTTAAGGGTGACCAGGCTGGCAGGGGAGGGCAGTTAGGATTGACCAGGCCAGCAGGGGAGGGCAATAAGGGGGATGAGGCTGGCAGGCAAAGTGGTGAGAGAAGGCAGGCAGGTGAGCAGTTAGGAGCCAGAGGTCCCAGGGGGCTCCTAGATTAGAGAGGTTACAGGTTGGGCTGAGAGACCCCTACCCCCATGCATAAATTTCATGCACTGGGCCTCTAGTTTAATATATTTCCCCAAGTCACACAAAGTGATATCGAGGCTGGTCTTTCTAACATGAAAGCCCATGGTTTTTGTTTTGTTTCCCTTTTTTTTCTTTTTTTCTATTGCAAAGAAACTTAACAGGATATCTACCCTCTTTAAAGTGTTTAAGCCTGGCTGGTGTGGCTCAGTGGTTGAGTGTTGACCTGTGAACCAGGATGTCAAGGCTCAATTCCTGATCTGGATACTTGCCCAGGTTGTGGGCTCAATCCTCAGTGTGGAGTATGCAGAAGGCAGCCAATCAATGATTCTCTCTCACCATTGATGTTTCTCTCTCTCCTTCCCTCTCACTTCCTCTTTGAAATCAATAATATATGTGTGTGTGTGTGTGTGAATGTGTGTGTATTAAATGTTTAAGTGTACAATACAGTGTTATCAACTATAGGCACAATGTTGTACAGCAAATCTCTAGAGCTTAATGACCTCATATAAGTGAAACTTTACCAGTTGAATTGCAACTCCCCATTTTCCCCTCCTCCCAGTCCCTGGCAGAACCATTTTTAAAAAATATATATATTTTATTGATTTTTTTACAGAGAGGAAGAGAGAGGGATAGAGAGTTAGAAACATCGATGAGAGAGAATCATCAATCAGCTGCCTCTTGCACATCCCCTACTGGGGATGTGCCCCCAACCAAGGTACATGCCCTTGACTGGAATTGAACCTGGGACCTTTCAGTCCGCAGACCGATGCTCTATCCACTGAGCCAAACCGGTTTCGGTGTGGCAGAACCATTTTCCCTTTTATTTCTACGTGTTTGACAATTTCAGATACCTCATATACCTGGTAAGTGAACTCATGCAGTATTTATTCTTCTGAAAGCCGATGTTTTAATTTATTAACTCTTTGAAAAGTATCACTCATAGCAAGCATGTTAACATATTTGTGAACAATAACTGTTTTTAAAAAACAGTTAAAAGAGTAGCATAGCTTTCCACATCACTACCAATGTCATTAAAATGTTTGAACTATTGGGAAGCATCAAGTTTGTGCTGGCCATCACACTTTTTCCAAAACCTAACTCTTCTGTGAAAAGTCACTGGCAACAAATACTGTCAGCTCTTTTCCTTCAAGTAGCAAGCTCACTTTATTCACTTTTGAGAAAATATTTGCCAAATATTCAAGTCTGAATAGGTCATTTGTCAGTATTTTTTCCATTTTTTTTTTCCTTTTTCTCCTTATTCTTTTTTCTCTCTTCTTCTTTTTCTTGGTGTCTGTAACCAAGTGTATCCCTAAGGCCCATGAGTCATGGTGTTTCTAAGACAGCCTTCTGGCCAGAGCCGGCCATGGGTGGGGCAGGGACCGAATTTGACACAGCTTCAGGTCAGTGTTATTTTAAACATGCTCTTTTTAGCGAAAAGAAGTGACTACTTCTACTTGCAACTCACTTGCACAAATGCTTCCCCTCCCCCCCCCCCGCCAAGACAACCATGATAATTTTGTAAATAGCAGAAGAGTTCTAGGTGTATTTCCCATTTAATCACAAGACGTGTTCTTAACAGTTGAGAGTTAATAACATTACTAATTGCTACTACTTCACCAAGGATATAGGTAAGTGAAGCAGGCAGATGGCAAATACAATGATTATTGGTGCTGCTCCATGGGTTCATGCTAACATGCCAGCGGTGGTATTCATTATTGCTTTAACACCGCCAATGCACATGTCAATACAGTGAAAAGGAAAACAACCTCTTTCTTACTTATTGTTAAAATGGTTTTGACTTCATGGAGCCCTGAAGGTTATTGGGGTCTCCTGGGGTTCCTTAGACTACACATTGAGAACTACAGAAAGCTACTGCCACAGCCTCTCCCTGCTCTTCTCCAATCTGAGCTCCCTGTAACACTCTAAATCAGATGATGTTACCCTTCTGCACAAAACTGCCTGGACTTCTCATCGCATGCAGAGCCCTGATGTGGGAATGCCCTGATCCTTCTGATCTCAACTCCTGCCACTTTCTCCACTGTCCATCTTCCTCAGATCTGATGCCACCTCATTGTTCTGGAACACTGAGCAAGCTTCTCTCCATTCTTTCTGCACAGGGCATTTTTTCCCCCTCATAGATTTTTTCATGGTTCATTTTCACTCTCCTTTCAGATTTCTGTTTAAATATCACCTCATGCAGCATCCTCCCCTGACCACAAGCTACCACTGCATCTCCATCATCCTGTAAACCTTAGACTGCTGTCCTTTCCTTTGTACCACTTGTTTGTTTGTCGTCTCAGTCCCCACACTAGGACCTCAGCTCCATGATTGGGAAGCCCTCTCCCAAATCAGCACGCTGCTTTCCAGGGTAAGGCATCATCAGGTGCAGGATTCGTATGAAAGGCAGCTAGGCAGTCTGTGAAATCATTATGCAGACCACACGAATGTCTAATGATCACAATTATGAGGATGGCCATAAAAACATGTAACCTTATGAAAATCCACATAAAATGGAATCAACTAATTTTTATACTTAGTTAACTACCATGTCAATACACGAAAGTCAATTAACTTTTATACACTAGCGATGAACAATCTGAGCATGAAATTAAAGCAATTCCATTTATCATAGCATCAAACATAATAAAATGCTTAGGAATACATTTAATTTTAAAAAATTGAGACTGGTGTGTAATGAAAATACAAAGCATAAGCAAGGGGAAGGCCGTCCCATATTCATAGTTAAGAATATTTAATATTGTTAAGACAGCTGTACTGATCTACAGGTTTAATCCACTTCCTCTCAAAACCCCATCTGGCTTTATTTGCAGAAATTGGCACCATGATCCTAAAATTCATATAAAAATTTGAGGGATTCAGAAGAGCCAAAATAATCTTAAAAAAGAAGAGCTATATTTTAGAAGAAGAGGCTACCAGGACAGCTGTATATCCACATACAAAAGAATGAAATCAGATGCCATCCCCCACCATACACAAAAAATAATATAAAATGTACCATAAGCTTACATTTATGAGCTAACAATATAAAAATATTAGAAGGAAAAAATCAAAGTAAATCTTTGCAACATTGGGTTGGCCAAAATCTCCTTAGATTTGACACCACAAGCACAAGTGACTAAAGGAAAAATTGACAAGCTGGACTTTATTAAAATTAAATGTTTTGTGCTTCTCAGGATACCATCAACAAAGTGAAAAAACAAGTCATAGATGGGGGGAATATTTGCAAATCATATCTGATAAGGAACTTGTATCTATCTAAATAAGTATTATAATCTAATATAAGATAAATAACAAAATTAAAAATTAACAAAGGATATAAAAACATTTCTCTAAGAGAAATAGACAAATTTCCAGTGAACACACTAAAAGATGTTCAAAATCATTAGCCATCAATAGTAAATAAATCAAAATAATTAACAAAATAAATAACAAACTAGAAACCCAGTGCACAAAATTTGTGCACTGGTAGGGTCCCTAGTGGTTAATGGCAGCTGGCTGAGTACTCACTCCTTTCCCCTGGCCACCTACTACTGCCAGGGCCTCCCTCCCTTCCCCCAGTCTCTCCTGGCCCCTGGTCGAACTCCTGGAAGAACTTCCGGTCAAGGGGCCAATTTGCATACTATGCTTTTATTATATAGCATGTCAGCAAGAATGTAGAGGAACTGGAATCCTCACACATTGCTGGTAGTAATGTAAAGTGGTACAGTTACTTTGGAGAACATTCTGACAATTCCTCAGACAGTTAAACAGAGAGTTACCTGCAATTTCACTCCTAAAATTAAAACCCCTAATGAAAAAATATATATCCATGCAAAAACTTATTAGTATTCACAGCAACATTGTTCATAATAGCCAGAGTAAAAAAAACAAAAACAAAACACAACACCTAAATGTCCATCAACAAATTAATAAATAAAATGTGACATATCCATAAATGGAATATATTTAGCAATAAAAAGGAATGAAGTACCAAAACATACTACAACATAGTCGAACATAAAAGTATTTGCTAAATGAAATAAGCCAGTCTGACCACATATTATATGATTTCATGTGTGTGAAATCTTCAGAATCCATATATATAAAAACCCAGTGACCAAATGACAGAACAACCAGAATGACCAGTTGACCAGTCACTATGATGACACTGACCTCTGGGGGAAGAAGCTCAACTCAGGAGCTGCCCCTGGTGGACAGTGCACTCTCACAGTGTGAGCACCACTCAGCTAACCAGGATGAGCAGCACTTCCACAGTGGGCAGATCTCCCAATAGTGCACGAATCCATGCATCTGGCTTCTAATAGGTCTATATCAGTGGTTTCCTATGGCAAGAGGTGGGGGCTTGGAAGAAATGGGAAGTGACAGCTAATGGGTCTACAGTTAATACACAGTTCCTTTTGCAATTGTTACAGATGCCCACATGAACTGACAATTCTGTATCTCAAGTATCTGGTTGTCAAACCCTGAGTGTGTCCAATGTGTATCCTTACCAACCATGTTACTTTCCAAGATAATAAGGAGATAAATTTTTCAAGGAGTGGAATCAAGGAAGCCCCTTGGTAAACTCCTGAGCTTCCTTTCATATCCTCCCTGATTAACTTATGAAAAAATTGCATTGTTTTAAAGTTGTATTCCTCATTAGCTACAAGGCTTTTTTGGCATAATCTTTTTTCAAGTATATTCTCTTAAAGTCCACTAACAGAAGGTAATAGAGATGTAATAAACAGGTAGAAACATATATTCGTTTCTGATTTTTCTTTAAATACTGTTTAAAATTCAATTACCTTTTATTGAAACATCAAAGTATTTAATTCATTATATTTTATTTTCACAATAAAGAAATTGTTCAGCCCAAAGAGTACTGAATTGGATAGCAAATAATTTTTATTGTGGCAAAATATGCGTAACATAAATTTACCATTTTAACCATTTTAAAGTGTACAATTCAGTGGCATTAAGTATTGTGCAACTATCGCAACAAATGACTTTTATATAAATAATTTAATAGAAAATTCAAGCATATAATTAAATCTACAATGTACCCTCAATTATTAGACTAAAACCATAGTTCTAATACAGAACATTATCACAAGACTTCAGATAAACTAGTAATCCTATTGATAAGTTTGTGTTTCATGGAACTGTATTTAACATTTATTTACACTTGTAATTTTCTTTAACAACCCAAAGATTTTCATCCAGATTTCATATTGAAAATAACTTCATTGATGCATCATGAGATATATTGCATATTGAATATATTAAATGTCGGGCTTATTATTCTATTTTTATTTGAAAATCATAAGGCATGGAAAGATGTTTATAAGACAAGAGCAGCTGTGGCAGAGAATACATTTTCATTATGGAAAAATGAAAGTTTTTTTTAATCAGTAGGATTATTAATAATTCTTTGGAATTATTAGACCCAAGTTGCTACAAGATATTTTAATCAAAAACATCTATAATAAATAACCCTTCCACTGTGTTTCTTATTGTAGTACCAACTACTACTGCTTTCTTCTTTCTTGACAAGACATGAGGTTTCTAGACTATGCTTACTTGACCATATCACATAGATCAAAACATTAGCCATCCACTTATCCAATTCAGTCAGAATTTCCTGGTTGTTTTTAAAAAAATATATTTTATTGATTTCTTATAAAGATGAAGGGAGAGGGATAGAGAGTTAGAAACATTGATGAGAGAGAAACATGGATCAGCTGCCTCCTGCACACCCTCTACTGGGGATGTGCCCATAACCAAGGTACATGCCCTTGACCAGAATCAAATCTGGGACCCTTTAGTCCACAGGCTGATGCTCTATCCACTGAGCCAAACTGGTTAGGGCAGAATTTGCTGCTTTTCCTCTTTTTCCTTGTGCTTCTTTCTTTACCCATGGCCTTTTGGTCCTTAGGAAATTACTATCAGTCACTTTTTTCTGGTACCTTTACCTTCAAAGTTTATAGATTCTTTTCACTCAGCATGTTCATACTTTGAAAAGAAAAATAAAAATCCCTTATTTTACCTATCATATTCCCACCTAGAAAGTGTTTAAGATCTCCACTTTACGTGATAGCCAAACTACTTTAAAAAGAACTTGACATCCCATCTTTACTTTCTCACCACAATTCTGTTTCTCCTGAAACTGCCCATGCTGTGATGACTCAGGCCAATGGATATGTTTTTGTTTCCTTACATGACTTTTCTCTGCCTTTGGTGGGCTTATGGATCCTTACTCTTGAAACTCTACGGCTTTGGCCCATGTAACACTACTCTCAGTTCTCCAAATTTCTCATTCCTCATACATTATTTTAAAATTCTTGATTTGTACCCACAACTGGATGACACTTCAAATTATTATGGAACAAGGTTTAATAGAAATAACTACTAAGTAAATACCACTCTATGTACATCTAAGTACATTTTCAGTATAGATATAATAAAGAAGTCCCTCTTTCCTCCAGGTGAACAGGAAATGAGTTTGCCTTTGCCTCAGCACACCAGAGTATGTAAAGTACTCAAGTCAGTAATCAGAAAGTCAGCACCAAGGAAGCTGAGATAGAAATCATTCCCGGAGTAATCAGCAACACATATTTTGCAAAGCAAATGTTTTAGGGGGAAAAATATGTTTTTAAGGTCGACATTTAAAGTGAACCTTGAGGAAACAATCAGCCAAACTCAGGATTGTGGAAAATTCTACAGGACAAATGATCCAACTTCTTCAATAAATAAATGGATGGAAGGAAGGGAGAAAGGAAGGAAGGGAGAGAGGAGAAGGAGAGAGAGAAAAAAAAAAAAAAGGAAAGAAAAAGTAAGAGAGAGAGAACAGCTACAGATTAAAGAGTTGTAAAACACATAGCCCAAATACAATATATGACCTTGTTACAATCCTGACTCCAATAAACTAACTATAAAAAGTCATTTGTGAGATAATTAGAAAAACTAAAATGTTATTAGGCATTAGATAACTTTTAGAAAATATTGCTAATTTGGGTATATGATCATGAGATTGTAGCTATATTTTAAGGCCTTATTTATTAGAGTTACATATTAAAATATCTATAAATGAAATGATATATCAGCTATATGCTTTAAAATATTCTAGATGTACACATTTAATTTGTGAATACATAAGCTTATCAGTTTAAAAGTAAGTAAAAAAAAATAAAATAACACTTGAATCACAGTAAATTTCTAATAAGTTTTAAATGAATAGAAATTATATTCTTGTTTCAATCTAGATTCTTTCAAAGTAGCAGGGGAGGAAGCATATTTGACAGAAATTTATTTGAGAATGTTATCCCTGTTATGACAGCCTTGAGAGTCAGAGAGAGTGAAAGGGAGGGAGAAGAGAAAAAAAAAATATAGAAATGCATATTGAGTTGACTACTTCTTTTGGATGTCAGGGAGCTCAGCCATGCATGGACATCCGAAAGCCTCATGAAATTCATGCCAGAATCATTATCATTCATCTCCCTTCACCACTGGTCAAGGGCTAAGCCACAAAGCATTAACACCTCTGAAATTTATGATTTTCCCCCCAAGCATGAATTCTGAGAGTCCTGGGATATATAATGACTAAGCATAACAGAAGCCAGAAGCCCTCCAGCAGGAAGTGAGAGGTACTCACCCCTAGCCCCCGGCAATACCTTGTCAGGTTGCACCTGCATGAATCTGATTAAAGTCTTCCTGGGAACTACCTTAGTTTCCACAGCTAAGATCAGAATAGGAGAATTAGAAGAAGCACAGGAGTTGTTCTCTGTGCTGACCACCAATATCTCCCTTTTCCTTCCATGAAGTCCAGTCAGTTACAGAATCTCCTTCAATGTGGTGGCCAGCTGGAATCTAGGCGAAGGGTGAATGTAAGGAAGTCAGTGAAACAAGGTACAATGCCAAATGGTTCCAAGTGCATAACAGGTATTATTTATCCTCCACTACCAATTTAGAATTCTTTCACCCTGGGCCTGGACCTTCATTGGTTTATTTGTTTGACTGCTTAAGTGATCCACACCTTCATCCCCAAGGTGTCTGTGTCCTTGATTTTCTTGTACTTGTCATTCTATGGTTGCTGCAATTTTCAATTCACAATTGTACTGGTCCCGGTAGTACCAAGAGACACTCAGTGAGCATCCTCTAGGCACCCTGTAGTCCAGATATATGTCTCCCTGCCTTTATTTTGTACCAGGTACTCTAGCTCCTTGGGGTAAAAATCAATAATAATTACTACTACCATTACAAAAGTGCTTTTCTTGCCTATTGTTCGATTTCAGGACTACTAGTGTTCAAACATAACAATATACAGGTTATCACTAATAAGGTATTTAGAATGTGACACTTAGTGTAACAGAACAGTGATGAAAGTCAAAAACAGTCTAATTAGCATAACATGCAACTGCAGATGTCATGTTACAGTTTTGTAAACTTGACCTCAAACGATCAGTCACCTTCAAATGAAAAAAGACAAAGCCAAACAGAAGCAGGTGAACATGTCTCCAAAAAATAAGGCTATGCTAAATTAGATTTTGTTCCCATAATTTGTTTTTTTAAATTAATTCCTATTATTTTTGTTCTTTCTATTTTAAATTATTTATACTTTTTCTCATTCAAAAGGGATATAAAGGATTAATAATTTTTAGCAAGCTTATTCAACAAAAGAATGGAATCTTATCTACTTCACTTGTTATGTCTTCGGATTTACTAAAAATACCTCCATTTATTTTGTGCATCTATAGTAACAGATTCTTACATGAGTTGGCCTTAGTCCCCTCAATAATCCTGCAAGGTGGGAAATTGAGGGGGAATAGGAAGTAATTTATCCAAAGTCCAATAGTTACTTTTCTAATTCATACCACTTGTCTTAAAACCATATGGAGCAGCAAACTAAATCATTCAATTTAATATTGTAAATATTGTGGAAAATCTGTACAGATTTGGGTTCTTTGAATTGTCATTTTGTGATTCCAAATTAAGAACAGAGGTATAATGAAGAACGGAGGGGTAATTTAGCAACTGCTGCTTTGAAACCACTGGTTTTTATATCATTGCAATGTTGCCTATTTCATCATAGCCAAATGCAGAGTTTATACGTAGTTTTTGTGAGCTATAAATCAAGGTGCCCCAGTCATAGCCAAAGAGTTGTCACTTGACTTCAGTTTGAACAGTCATTTTCTCTTCTGAGATTCTGACATGTGAGTGAAGGGACACAACCTGGGAAAACAAATGGAGTGTACTTATTCCCAGGGCTGCATTCTTACAACACAAACAAGCACTTCAGGCAACTCCGCCTTTGAAATCTGTTATTTTTGTGGGCAGCTCTTTAGTCTTTCTATAGATTTTGTAAGGATATCATGCTCTCCAGCCAATAAACTTTCTTTTTCTTACATTAAGCAGTCAGCTCCTGCTGCTAGCAAAGAACCCTAAATTATGCATAATTTAACCGAGAGTGATCTTTCCTTTCTGTAAATACCTATTGCATCGAGAGTCCACACCACACAATTTAGCATCAATGTCCTCTAATTCCACTAGGAATATGTTGCTCCCTCATTTGAATGTAAACTACTCAACATTCGTATTATTATTCTTTGGAGATCCCTCAGATGACCGAGCACAGGGCCATGTACAGACTTAGAAAACATACTAAGATGAATATGATGGTGAGGGGTGGGCTTCTGGTTAAACCAGGGGTAAAAAATAAAGATCAGGGAATGCCAAAGCAGAAGTCCAAAGTCTTCTCCTTGTATCCTGCTTTAACCCACTCATGACTATTGTAAAAACATAGTTCTCCACTGGACAGCTATTCAGACAAAAATTAGTACATGAAAACAATCATACTGGTCATGTTGGCTTGTGTTTATACAAACTTACTCTTTCTTCCCTGGGGAAAAGAGCGGGGGACATTGAATTCCCAAAGAATAATGAATGAGTTATGAAAACATTATTTTTGCACAATATGTAAAAAAATTACTAAAGTGGTATTGTCTTCTTTCATCAACATTAATGATCATTTAAAATCTGAAGGCAATTGGCAGGAAGAATGTAAAACTCTCATTAGAGGCTATAAATGTATTACAGTAGTCTCTCCCCTCCATTATTCTTGTTTTTGCTTTCACGGTTTCAGTCATCCATAGTCAATCAGAGTCTGAAAATATTAAATTGAAAATTCTATAAATAAATAATGCTTAAGTTTTAAATTACGTGTCCCTCTGAGTAGCACAATGAAATCTTTCTATGTTCTTTTGGTATAGGAGATGATGCACCAACTAACTAAGCCACCCGGTCCGACTGTATTTTGAAGATTTTTTTTTTTTAATTGTAGTAGAAAGATTTATTTTCCTCAGCTTGTAGAGTATAAACACTTTATTTCACAAAAATCTCAATAGGAAAGGATGATTTTTTATACTGAAGTAATGAAATGCTTATTCTACTGGTGAAGTCATTCTGAGATATGAAGATAGAGCTTTGGCTTGCTCACAGGTATGGCTCTTCTTACCTGAAAATTGAGAAAACAAAAAGAAAGCAAAACCCTTTGAGAAAAATGTCTAGATTTTTAGAACATAGTAATTCTTCTGGTTGAATAGTGTAATATCTAAAGCAAAGTTTCCTCTTTGCTTTTATCCATATACTAATAAATGCATGTCTTTTAGCAATTACAAAAGGTGACTGCACCTCAGAATGGTCTCATTCACCTTGATATGAATTAAACATTCCTCGTCATTCCTACCTATCATGCTTTTCTTCACTCCTATAATTTTCTTTGAAACTTTTCTTAAAGACATGATATTATGGTAAAGTATGTAAGGAATGACTAAATTAGACATGTCTTTGAAATTTGTGCATAAAGAACATTTTATGAAACTAGCAATTGCCCGTGAAGTCATTTGATTTCTGGAGGATATCATGAACTCTACAAAACTACATAAAAATTATTTGAGGACTTAATTTAGAAAGTTTTTTGGTAAAGAAATACAAAAAAAAAAAAAAAAAAAGGATACAAAAAAACAAGAACAGCTAAGCCTTATCCAGAAGAAGTTAAAAAAAAAAAAAAATCAAGAATATTGCAAATCCAAGATGATTGGAAAATTCCGCTTAGAGTAGAAAAATTAAATGACACAAATTGCACTTAACTTCTTTATGCATCTAACCACATTACTTGATTCACAGAAAATATCATTTATATAGCAATATTGTATTTGCTCTTTACTGGTTTTGCAACTGAATCCACAAATTATAAAAAAACATAATTTAGTGACTGTTATAAATCTTAACTATCAATATAATAACACTAGAGGCCTGGTGCACGAATTTGTGCACTGGTAGGGTCCAGCAGGCCCACCCTACAATGGTCCCCAAGAGGCCTTGAGCAGTTTGCCAGCCAGCCCCACCCCTGATCAGGGTGTGGGTGGCCACTGGGGGGTTGGGCTGGCCAGGGTGAGGGGCTGTGGGCGTTCCAGTCATTTCACCATTGGGTCAATTTGCATATTACCCTTTTATTATATAGGATAATAACACAACTATAAAAACTAGAAGATAGACAAGGAAGAGAAATTGGTGGCAAAGGTAGGTATACTAAACATCTCATGTTTCTGAGTTGTCAATCAACAGATGATGTCTAATGTGGATGATAAATAAACCCAATTATGGCAACCAGGGGCAGGCTGACCCTGAAGTAATAAAGTTTAAGTTTCTGGGATCTTCATTGGTAAGGGGCTCCTGAAAGGTACTGTGAAGAGCCCTAGCAATTTTATATTTATAATTTTGCATTCTTTTTCTTAAAGTTTTTCCCCCTCAAATGTATAAATTTTAGGCTTACATAACCTGGATCCTTTCCTGGGCCACTCCCAGGGTCTTGGGAGAGACCTATGTACCTGGAGAACACTGAAGCTAAAGTTTCTTTAGCTTCAAGGTAAATCCAACTTTGATGGTAGCCAGCAAAATAACTAAAAGAAGAAATGGTTGACACTCTGGTTAACACTCTGCTTCCTGATAGATCTGGGAGGGTTGAGGGAGAAAGGAAGAGGGACTTTTGTCTTTTCATCTCATAGTTACTGGTGCCATTTTATGTATTAACCTACAGAAGTATTTTAAAAAAAACAGCAACAATTAATTTACAATTTATTAGTCAATATGGTACTAAAGCTGTATATTGAAGGCAAAGAGCTAGGATTAGGGGGAAAAATATATATATATATGTGTGTGTATATATATATATATGTGTGTGTATATATATGTGTGTGTGTGTGTATATATATACACACACACACACACACACACACACACACACACATATACATACACACATACATATTTTTCCAGATGGGCGACAACCTTTATTTTCTCCTCACACACTCACATTTATTCTGGATTGGGTGATACCTTTCAACTTAATAGAAATGTCACAGATGAAAGCAGCAGTGGGTAAGATAAAAGGAAATAGAAGCATCTGGTATTATATTCCATCCTTAGGAAGAAAGACTGCAGAAAGCATCAGTGATGATCTTTTTCTATCAAATGCATAGTGTTATTCAGAGAACTCTTAAAAATATAGGAGTATTTTCTTCCTATAAAGAGTTTTCTCAGGAATGAAATTGTATTCTTTCCCAAACGACTTTAAAAAATAAATTCATGATTTTCATCATAGAATCTCTGGAGCATCATAACAACATGATTTTGTTCTTGTTAAATAGCTAGCAATATTGTTTGGGGGCAGTTCTATTTAAAGCTTGCAATAGAGTAAGAAAAAATTGGTTTATGGAGACATTTCAAAGTTTCATGTATTACCTTGCTAAAATGAAGTGTTGCTTTTTTCAGCTAACTATAATACACCCTTCTTTACCTGCCCAGAGGGAGCGCAGCTGCCAGCGGACACTAACTCCATGATAACATGCAGATCAGCCTGTATGTCTTTTCTCTGAACTTCTGCTCAGGCATTTATTCTCAGTAACAGGTTAGACAACTGGTGGCAAAGGAAATGTTTAAACATGTTCAAACGAGAAAACATGATTGGGTCATTCAACTAAACAAGGAAGGACAGCCTTAGCAAATGAAGGCTGATAGCAGATTGATTGGGGGATTTCAGAGTACAACTGGGGAAGCATACCTGCTTTCCTTTTGCTTCTCTCCTGGACAGCTTTGCAAAGAAAGATGGAGGAACTAATTTAACTTAAAAAGTGTAAATACCTGTTTTTAAAATTACTTTTTGGAGGTAGGGATGATTAATCCTTGTGTGTGTTTTTTAAATAATTTACTTGCAAGTTTTTCTAAGAAAGCCTACATGGACATTTATAATACCAAATGGATTCTGTAAAGTATTGTGAGAAGTTAGGCCATTTTACATTTAAAAAATACTTTAAAATGGAAGCATTACATTGTTAAACATGACACAGTGAATGATAAATTAAAAAGAACTTCTTGGTAAAATGAAGGTGGAAAACTAAAGAAATGCCAATTAAATTTTATGTTTCTTTGAATAACAAGAAAAGAATATATGTCAGAATTGAGGCAAAATGCAGCACTGGATTTTTTAAAATTCCAAGCTACTCTTGAAAAATGCTTACCTATAATGGCATGGTAGGTTACAGCTGGCATAAGAGGTTATTGGTGAAAACAATGGTTTGTTTGCAAGAATAAGCAAAAAATATATGCCTCAAGGAAGTAATGAATAGGAGAAAATGTAAGAACATGAGAAAATGTAAGAATAAACAGGCAAAAATATCTATGGGTGCAAAGTTCATTAGAGGAATTATTTTAAAAGCAGACATTTCAAAGCCCCAGAGATATTGATGATAACAGAATAAACAGTAAAAAAATGAATTATTTAGAACTAGATAAAAATGAATACTTATAATTACTGTACAATAACAAAGTACTTGCAAGAGCAGAATGCCATGCAAGGATATTAAAGACTACATAAATAGACATCAGATTTTAGAATTCAGAGGATTAGGGGAAGGGAGAAAAACATCAAGAAGGATCAGCCACCAATTTATTAAAATTTTATCACTGGAACAACACTCATTCTACACGACTCTATGGATCTCATCGCTGCTGTTTCTTCAAAATCATCTCATTTCCTCTCACCTTCCCTGAGCCAGGTCTTGTGATCTGGTCACGTGATCTTCTTTTACTTATTTGAACATGACAAACTCTGCCCAGCTTAAGGTCCTCTGATGACATTGTTTCCTCTGCTAAGAACTGTCTTCCTTCTACTCTGCTGGACTAACTCTTCTCCATCTTTTATGCTTAGCTTAAGATATTATGTTGGCCCTTTATAATTCCTATTTTAAAAAGCCCTAAGCAACCCAAAGCTGCCCCATGGCTACTGGCTACTATTGTTTTGTACCTCAGCTATCTTTATCTTTGTTTTCTACAGAAACATATCAAAACTTGCAATTTTATTTTAAGACTAGAAATTAATTTCACAATTAGAAAGTAAGCTCGATGAGGGAAGGGACTGTGTCTATCCCTTTCACCGCTGGTACAAAATAAAGAATGGTTAAATCAATGAGTTCATTGATAATTGAGTTAATAAACAAAACATGTAAATAGTATGCTATAAAATATAACATATGAGGTAAACAGACATCTGTTTGAAGGTTGTCTTTTGCAAACATAGTATGTTTTCCCAATCTTCTTGTGAAATTCTGCTTTAGTTCAGACCATAAGCCCACAGTGTAGCTGCCAGTGGTCATGGAGAACAATAATCCGAACTGTTTGGTTACTGTAGGTAGAGGCCCCCAACAAATCTGAGCTAGGCAGAGGATTTTCCAAACATCAGAGCAGGAGTCAGATACTAAGCAGCCTAAAGTCTCCTAAGAAATGTTCCTAATAGCCAAGGGTCCTCATACTGGGATTAATTGTGTATAAGGGCTGGAAAGAACTCTACTTTTTTTTTTTTTTTAATATATTTTATTGATTTTGTACAGAGAAGAAGGGAGAGAGATAGAGAGTTAGAAACATCGATGAGAGAGAGTCATCGATCAGCTGCCTCTTGCACACCCCCTACTGGGGATGTGCCCGCAACCAAGGTACATGCCCTTGACCGGAATCGAACCCGGGACCCTTCAGTCCACAAGCCGACGCTCTATCCATTGAGCCAAACCGGTCTTGGCAAGAACTCTACTTAAGAAAAACAAGTGAGCTCATTGTACAGCTATTACCAAGATCCTATTAGTTCCTATTGAAAAAATGTTTGGTGCCACGCTCACTATCAAGTCCATAAAAGACAAAGAAGAAGAAGAAGAAATTTCTGCTTTCCTGAAACTCAAAGTCTAATAAACACACACACACACACACACACACACACACACACACGTATACATATACAGTTTTCTGCAATTTTGAACATTATATTCTTTTAAAAAGAAATATGTTTTATTGATTTTTTTACCAAGAGGAAGAGAGAGGGATAAAGAGTTAGAAACATTGCTAAGAGAGAATCATCAGTTGCCTCTTGCACACCCGCTACTGGGGATGTGTCTGCAACCAAGGTACATGCCCTTAACCTGAATGGAACCTGGGACCCTTCAGTCCGCAGGCTGACGCTCTATCCACTGAGCCAAACCGGTTTCGGCTGAACATTATATTCTTAAAAATAGGTGACAGGATAATTTATAAGCTAAAAATGTGAGAATTTGAGAGACAGTTGGAATGTGGGACAAAGTTCAGAATGAATACAGGAAGGTCTATTAAATGTGACATCTTTATACTCTTAAGAACAGATTTTCAGTGCAAAAGATGTCATCCAATGATTTCTTTTGATATTAAAATTTGAAATTCAATTTATTAAGATTCTTCTTTAAATTTTTAAGTTGAACATATAAACTTATTCTATCTTACAGTCTAGCAAATTCTAGCGGTTTCTAAATAATGTTTGATAAGGCTCATTTAGTTTACACATATAAAATATTCAATTTCCTTCTTATGTAATTTTATTGCATGACTTAAACAAAATCTCCTCAGGTATAAAATTTGTTTTTTATAGACATATTAAACTTCTACATAATTTGATTCTTAAGTTATTTTAAATCTTTCAATATAGACATTTAATAAGTGCTTACTTTAAAATCAGAAGTCTGTATTAATCACTAAGCTAATTTTAAATTAGAATTAATATTTTACATATGTTCCTATAAAAGGCCATTTTTCCATTACAAGGATATTCTAAATATGTTCAAATTTCATAACACTGAAATGTTAGTTTAGTGATTCTGATTTTTTAAAAACATTTCTGTACTTTAACCTAAATCTTCTAATAGTTGAGAGATTGTTACTTGGTAAGAAAATAATTACTATGTCATCCCAATCAAATTTCAGCATAACTTCATTATTGGTTGGTTTCACAACCAGAGCTTTGAGCTCTGATGCTGATTGGATTCTTAGCAACTGATAGGACAGATTTAGCGTTGCAGTCACACACCACTTACTAAACTAGGATACATTCTGAGAAATGCATCCTTAGGCTATTTCATCATTGTGAGAACTTCATAGAGGACTTACACAAACCTGGTGGACTAGCCTCCTAGGCTTTATGGTGTAGACTTGCTCCTAGGCTACAAGCATGTACAGCATGTTACTGTACAAACAAGAGATTAAATCAGGCGCAAGAGAAAATGATGCAATTAAGAGAACCAACATTTAAATGTAAATATGTGATGTATGAGGCTGCTATGGGCATAACATGGGCATATTGTTTTACAGCAAACTCTTTTTATCTAAACGTAGAAAGAATGCTCTCTAAAATAATGATAAAGTGGGAAGAAATCAACCAAAGACCTTGTATGGTTATATGCATAACCCCTGGACACAAGACAACAGGGTGGTGGAGGCCTAGGTAGGGAGTGGGAGAGGGTATAAGGAGTCAATGGGAGAAAAAAGGGAACATATATAATACTGTAACAATAAAGATTAAAATAAGTAAAATAAATAAAAGAATGATAAAAAGTATGCTATAGTAAATATACAAACCAGTACTAATATTATTGTTTATTATCATTACCAAGGATTATATACTGTACATAATTGGGTATGCTGTACTTTAAGTAGCTTTGTTCACATCAGCATCCCCACAAACACTCACAAAATGAGTTGCCCTATGATGCTGCAGTGGTTGCAATATCACAAGGTGATAGGAACTTTTCAGCTCCATTGTAATCTTATTAGGGGTCCGGTACGTGAAATTTGTGCATTGGCTGGTGTGTGTGTGTGTGTGTGTGTGTGTGTGTGTGTGTGTTCCTCAGCTCAGCATGCACCCTCTCCAACCTGAGATCCCTTGAGGGATGTTCGACTGCCCATTTAGGCCTGATCCCACCAGCATCTAAATGGGCAGTCGGACATCCCCCTCATAATCCAGGCACCATCCTATAGGCAGTTTATCATTGACCCAATAGTCTTTATGCAGTAAAGGATTGACTAATTGTACTCCTATAGCAATGCAATTTACAGCTATGTAAATCACATAATTGGGGTCAACTTACAAATATTTGAATCTTCTGCTTTTATTATATAGGATTTGCATAGCCAAGAGACAGAGACAATAGTGTGTTGAAGACTTGGGGAGGAGATGAGAGGGGAGTAGAGGGGGTCAATGGATGGAATAAAAGGGGACATTTCTAATACTTTCAACAATAAAGTAAAAAAAAAATAAAAAAATATATATAAAATTGATTTTTGTAAATGATAATCCTACCTAACAAAAGAGTAATATGCAAATTAACCACTACTCTGCTACACCAACAAGCCATGCCCACCAGCCTTGCCCACCAGCCAATCAGAGCAAGTATGCAAATTAACCCCAACCAAGATGGCTGCCACCACAGAGAGCAGGAGGGAGGCTTGGGTTCAACGGAGAAAGCCAAGTTTGCCAAAACTGGTTTGGCTCAGTGAATAGCGCCAGCCTGTGGACTGAAGGGTCCTGGGTTTGATTCCGGTCAAGGGCATGTACATTGGTTGCGGGCACATCCCCGGTGGGGGGTGTGCAGGAGGCTGCTGGTCAATGTTTCTCTCTCATTGATGTTTCTAGCTCTCTATCCCCCTCTCTTCCTCTCTGTGAAAAATTAATAAAAAATATATTAAAAAAAAAAAAAAAAAAAAGAGAAAGTCAAACTTTCCACACACACTGGCTGGCCCAGGCCTCCACTCAAGGATACAAAGTTTCAATTTTGGAAGATAAATCCCAAGAAAAATGGCGGCAGCCACAGAGCTGGAGAGAACAGGCTAGGATTGCCCCCAGCAACGGAGGAAGCAAAGCTTTCCACCTGCCCTGGCTGGCCTAGGGCTCCACTCCAGCCTACAAAGTTTCAATTATAGAGGATGAATAAACTCCAACAGAAATGGCTAACAGCCACAGAGTGAGCAGAAGGCTTGGCTTTGCTTTAGGCTACAAAGTTTCAATTGTAGAAGATAAATATATCCCAGAGACAGGGGCCTCTGCTTGGGTCACCGGAGGGCATGGCTGGCCTGCAAACCACCACAGGCTTCTTGCTCAGGCCACCCCACACCCAAGGGAACCCCCACCCTGATCCAGGACACCCTTCAGGGCAAACCAGCCAGCCCCACCCATGCACCAGGCCTTGATCCTATCTAATAAAAGAGTAATATGCAAATTGACCATCACTCCAACGCACAAGATCAAGATAGCTGCTCCCATGTGGTCAAAGATCCTGCCCTCATGTGGACACAAGATGGCCACCACAAGATGGCCAGCAGGGGAGGGCAGTTAGGGGTGACCAGGCCAGCAGAGGAGGGAAGTTGGGGGCAAACAGGCTAGCAGGGAGGCAATTAGACATCAATCAGTCTGGCAGGTCAGTGGTTAGGGGGTGATCAGTCTGACAGGCAGAATAGAGGCAATCAGGAAGGCAGGCAGGTTGAGCAATTGGGAGCCAGCAGTCCTGGATTGTGAAAGGGATGTCTGACTGTCCTAAACGGAGTCCCATATTGGAAAGGGTGTAGGCTGGGCTAAGGGACCCCCCCCCCCCCTTCACCTGGTGCATGAATTTTGTGCACTGGGCCTTTAGTATACTTATAATCTTGCTAAATTCATTAATTAGTTCTAGTAACTCTTTGTATAGTACATTGGATATTTTTTGGAAACTAATGTCATCTGTGAAGAAAGACAGTGTCCAATCTCGATTAATTTTGTTTTATTATTATTTTATTTCTTACTGCACTTATGAAGACACATTTTGTGAAAATCACAGGAAGGAAGTAGTGAATGCTCCTGCCTACAACATGAAGATTCTATGTTCCCCACTTACTGTTAATCATGAAAGTTGGGTATGAAAGCATGGTCAACATCACTCAAGTGTTACTTAGTGTATTTGAAATATATAAAAGTATTCCATGATATACATTGTAAAAATTATGATAGAGAATCTGGAAGGAAATTACAATGTGTTCTTTTGGAAACAGTGAGGTTGGCCACTCTTGCTGAAATAGTTATTTGCATTAAGTTAGTTTAAATGATCTTATTTTTCATTGCAAGTACTACTGGATGTTTGTTAATGACATTAATTTACATGGACAATGAGTTACACAATTGGTATTATCAAATTAAAATATTTGGTTCTTCTGAGTCAAGAGGATAGTATATGGAGACACAAATTTGTTAATTTATCCAAATAACTTCATTAGCCAATATAAAATATAAGTAAACTGTTTCAGCGGGGTATGTGGCTTAGTTTTAACATGATATATTCACTCAATTTTAAAAAGCAGAGTCAGAACATTAATGTGCTTACACCTTCAGACAGAGTCACATAATTGAGTTTACAATTTAGATTCAAAATGCAAAATAAAGCCTACTGGATTGTTGTTAATTCTCACTCGAGGATATGTTTCCATTGATTTTTAGAGAAAGTGGAAGGGTGGGGTGGGGAGGGAAAGAGACAGAAACATTGATGTTAGAAAGACACATTGGTTGCCTCCTGCAAGCACTCAGACCCAGGCAAGGATTGAGCCTGCCCTTGGCCAAAATCGAACCTGAGATGCTTCAGTCCACTGAGCCAAACCAGTTAGGACTGATGCCATTTTTGAAAGACCAACCATAGGATTCCTGATGACCTCCCCTGGACATTCAGGTTTATTCAATAATACATTTCTGCAGTATGTAAGAATATTTTGAGTGTGGAGTTTCTGTTACTCAGAATTGAAACCATTAAATACTGATACAGTATTATTAACCTTCTTTTACAGAAGAGAGAACTGAGAAAATAAGTAGGTTGTTCAGGGTCGGTCCCATGGTCAAGTAAGGAGTAAAGATATGAACGCAAGTCTTTTTGCCTATGATGTCTGGGCTCTCTCCCTACCTCTCCAACTATTTACCTATTTAACAGAACTCTTTATCCATTCTTGTTATTAACACCATGTTCTTCATCCCTCTATTCCTTTTTGCTTGACTTCTTCTCAGAGGAAGACATGTTCCTCTGTCTATCGTTGGCTAGGTTAGCCTCTCCCCTAATGATCTTGCCTCTAGTGATCTTAATCTTTATCCTCCCTGCCCTCTTTGGGACTTAGCTCTACCAATCAACAAGGCTCTTGAATTATCAATGTCTTCTTTTCCCTTCAGCATATAAATAAATTCAAGTCATACCTGAAACCTGAAAAAACCTTCCTCCTTTGTTTTTTTCTTAAGAGAGAGGAAGGAAGAGAAGCATCGATGTGAAAGAGAAACATCGATTAATTGCCTCCTGACCAGGAATCAAACCTGCCACCTTTTGGTGTACGGGATGAAGCTCCAGCCAACTGAGTCACAACAGCTGGGGCCATCCTTTCTCTTGTCTGACAACACAATCAACAGGTCCAATTAGATACAATAAAAGGTTTGCTAGGACTGCAAAGAAGCTTGTTATCTGCCCTTCAGACATGAGTGGAATGTAATATAGAAAATAGAGCTTACTATAGCCATTTGGCCACCACATGGAATTTGAGAATGGACCCTAAGTAGCATTAAGCAGAGTGGAGAGATGGAGCAAAGTCTTCTCTTGAGGACTTGCTGGTATGTTTGAGTCCTATATCCAGCTGTACCTGAAACCAGTGTACCATAAACTTTTCAGAGACAAGAGCCAATAAACCCTCCTTTTTCTGCTATGATTTTTGATTTGGGTTTCACCAGTTTAATCTGGGTGTTCTTTCTTTTGCAATGGAAACAATACAATAAAACCCCCACAACATCTGTATTTTACAGTGTACATATAAATACATACATATGCATGCATAGAGAAAGTTCTGGAACCATTCATTTCAAAGTAGTAGGCGGGTTCATTTCTAGGGAAATGGGACTGTTATGGTGTAAGAGATAAGTGGGAAGGAATTTTTGTTATTGTTAGACTGCTTTGCAACAAGAAAACATATCTTGTGAAATTAAACACCCCACAAACATAAAGTCAACACTCTGCCTCCAGCTCCACCATCCCCTCTCAACAACTGCCACAACAACTTTCATTGGACTAAAGACGAATGTCCTTGCTGGATATTGAGGATCTGTAACAGGGTAGCTAAAATGCTTCTCTCTCTTCTTTCCCTTTTCTACAATGGGCCATTCGTCTTCCAGAGGCTGTAAAGCAAATGTACTTCCCACTGGGGCTTTTGAACTCACCTTGCAAGTCAATAACGATGTTTATAATTATTATTTACTGGCAATAGCAATTATATTTCAACATACTTTTTTCATGCTTACTCTAGTTAATGAGGAGTTGCTGAACCCATATATCCTTTGCAAATAAGAAAACAAGGCAAAAATGAATTCAGTGGTTTGTCAAAAGTTGTGGAATAAAACAGATAGTGATGGGACTCATGTCTTCTGATTCTCAGCTGATGGGCTTTCCGTGATCTGCTGCTGGGGCAGGCTTTGGGAAATTCCATTTTGTGCTCACGTTGTGGTGAAAAATTGAATTGGGCTCCCTCCATGGGCTGAGAAGAACTCTGTTGAACTCCCGATGCCTTTTTTCTCTGTCATATTTGTTTTCAGACGTAACCTGATTGCAAGTATTTAAATGCCCTGATGACATGGAACAGAGCCGGCTAAGTAGTTTAGTGCTCTGTTACACAGAGGTAGATTTCCGAAAAGGGATGCTCCGGAGGCAAGGTGTCCACTATACACTCTAGGAATAAAAGGCAGTTTGTTTCATCTCAACAGGAGAAGAACTGTCAACACTACTAGCTGATCTGATCTGGGGAGCCTTTCTCACCAGAAACTATGATCAGGCTCATCACCAGGTGGCGCAGTTTTACTACATAGGCCTGGAAAGAGGGGCTCTCACCTGAATCTTTTCAGGCTGTCAATATTAAGGCGAGATATCATTGCTTCAGAGCTAAAAGCTTGCTCTGTTGCACTGATTCTAGAGAATGAGGAGTCAGCCTCGCTTTGAAGCCACACAGTCAGTTTATAAAGTTAAATCCTCTGAACTCATTAATTTATTTTTTCTTGTTGCTGGAAAGTGCTATAGTGTGGGCTATCATCATGACCGATAATCCAAACACTAAAAGCAATTTTGGCAAATCCTAATACGACGTTATTAAAACAGGAGCAACAAAAGCATTTTAAGAGAAAAAAAGTTTTGGATTACATGAAAATAGGCCTCAGGCTAAGAAATCCTTGGCTCCAATAAGGGAAATAAAAGCACTGACATTAGGAATACAATCATATAATGCTTTACCTTCTGCCCTCAGCCTGAAGAATGGAAGGAAAACAGGCAAAATCATGTTTCTCTTCTGAAGAATGATTTAAGTCACAGGGAGAGGAAACAAATAAACATCAACGAATGGGCAATTAACAGTTTAAAAAAACGGGTCCCCCAAATGAACAAAATGCCCTGCAAATGGAGAGCCACAGAGGGGGTTCTTCAGGGGAGAAGACAGCCTTCGCTTCCGTGAGGTGAGTGTGTTGGGGGGAGATCAGGGGGGAGAAGATTGCTTATTAAGTCACAAGTCAGATTCTTGGGTTCACTTTCCACCACTGGGGACTACCTGGTTATACCAGAGTGACAGGTGAATTTTCTTTGGCACATCAGAGAGCCATAGAAGGAGTTATGGGATTCACCTGGGGAGATAGAGGATCTCTGTCCTCAAAGAATCAAGATGTACCATGTGTTTAAAATCACATGATATCATGCATCTAGGGGAAATAATGAACAACATAAACTGATGAACAAAAACAGACTCAGAGACAGGGAAGCATTGATCAGATTGTCGGACCTCAGGGGGAAGGTAGGGGAGGGTGGAGGTAAGGGGGAGAGATCAACCAAAGGACTTGTATGCATGCATATGGGCCTAACACAGTGGTCATGGACAACGAGGGTGGGTGGTGGGTGGGGGCATACATGGGGAGGGGTTTGGGGTGAGAATGGGGGGATGAGGACAATTATGTGATACCATAATCAATAAAAAAAATAATAAAATAAGCATAAACTGAGGAAGGACCGGCGGTGAAAGCAAACACGTTATACAGATGGAAGAACACAGTCCTGAACTGCTTCGCCACAAACTCATTTATGTCACAATATTATAAAGTGAAAGGTACCTGCTATGTGCCACACCAAGATGTGTTTTTGTTTGTTTGTTTGTTTGTTTTTTCGGGCCCTTTCCAGTCAAGGCCATCCTCCAGGCTGGCAGAGGGAGACCAAGGTTGTGCTCAGGGGCTCTCTGGCCAGCCTCCCACCCGGGCAGTCATTGCAGTCAGCCTCTCAAAGGTGGGAGCCTGTTGCCCGGCATTCCCATGTTGGCCTGACTCCCAGCTGCGGCCCCCAGATCCGGGGTTCATTCCTTAGAGACCCCAGAGCCCTTCAAGGAAGGAGCCTGGAAGCTAGGTCCTCCTGGACCCGGGGGCGGGGTCCGGAGCAGGGAGGGAGAGGGGGCGTGGCCCGGAGCTGGGGGGGGGAAGCCTGGCCCCGCCCACAAAGGAGGCGGAACCTCTCCCGGGCTTCGCCCCGCTGGTCCCGGGGCTGCACGTGACCCGCGGCCCCGCCCCCCGCCCGCTCCGCAGCGCCAGCTCGGCAGGCGCGGGGCGTGAGTCTCGGGAGTGAGACCCGCCAGCCACCAACTCCGCAGCGCCCGGGCGCCGCGGGCAGGGCAGCAACTTTCTCCCCGGAGCGGCTGCAGCGGCGGCGGCGGCTGCTGCCCAGGCATCGGGAGCGGGGACCGGCCGGAGGAAGGCGGCGCTGCTCCCCGCGCTGGCTGTCTAGCCCTCCGAGTCCGCCGGCCCCGCGGAGCCTGGATCCCCGCCTCCCCCGGGCATCCCCGGGCTCCCGCCGCCCTATGTCCCGCAAGGCGAGCGAGAATGTGGAGTACACGCTGCGGAGCCTGAGCAGCCTCAAGGGCGAGCGGCGCCGGAAGCAGCCGGAGGCGGACGCGGCGAGCGCGGCCGGGGAGCGCAGCCTGCTGGCGGCCG
The DNA here is from genome assembly GCF_014108245.1 of Pipistrellus kuhlii. NCBI lineage: Eukaryota > Metazoa > Chordata > Mammalia > Chiroptera > Vespertilionidae > Pipistrellus > Pipistrellus kuhlii. The sequence goes on along the minus strand of NW_023425529.1, from coordinate 35,062,096 downwards.
CCGAGTCGAGCGGGAGCCTGCAGAGCGCGGGCGGCGGCGGCGGCGGCGGCGGCGGGGACCTGGAGCGCGCGGCGCGGCAGCAGTTCCAGCGGGACGAGACCCCCGCCTTCGTGTACGTGGCGGCGGTGTTCTCGGCGCTGGGCGGCTTCCTGTTCGGCTATGACACCGGCGTGGTGTCGGGGGCCATGCTGCTGCTCAAGCGGCAGCTCAGCCTGGACGCGCTGTGGCAGGAGCTGCTGGTGTCCGGCACGGTGGGGGCGGCCGCCGTCTCGGCGCTGGCCGGCGGCGCCCTCAACGGCGTGTGCGGCCGCCGCGCCTCCATCCTGCTGGCCAGCGCCCTGTGCACGGCCGGCTCCGCCGTGCTGGCCGCGGCGGACAACAAGGAGACCTTGCTCGCCGGCCGCCTGGTCGTGGGGCTCGGCATCGGTGAGTTGGGTGTGGGGAGGAAGGCGGGGGGGGGGGGGAGTCTGGGGAGGCACCTGGAGGCTCCGGGCGCCCCCGAGCTGGATCCTGGGGTCTCCGTCGGGTCTTGCCAGGTCCGAGAGGATTCCCTCCACTTCTCTTGCCCCGTCTGTTAATTCTGCCTCAAAGGCTCCCTCGGAAGATGGGAGGTGGGTGCTGGGAGGTGGGTTCTGGGTTCTGGGTGCTAGGTGCTGGGTGCTGGGTGCTGGGTGGTTGATCCACCCCAGCTCACATAGGATCTCGGCTCTTCCACACACACACACACACACACACACACACACACACACACACAAACGAATCTGCGTGTCTGTTGCCTCTCTGAGCACCTACAGGAGGACCCTGCTCATCACCAGCCTTTTCCTTGATCCAGCCCCACCTGATGCTGCCCCACAGCTTAGGAGGTAGGGAGTCCCTGCTCCCCTGCATTGTCTAGCCCTGTGTCTCCGCTGCTGCTAGCGTCTTTCCGAACCCAAATCAGTCTTAAAGTCCCAGCAAGTACATTTTAAAGTTAAGTCATTCTGGACTCCGAAACGATTCTTTGCTACCCCCTTCGCTTTTCCTTCTCTAGTCATTTATCTTTAGGTGGAGTATAATGTTTCTCTTCTTGCTTTTATTTATTTTTTTTGTATAGCCCTTTGCTTTCATCTTTTCCCCAAATGAATTCTTTGCTCTATTTTTTCTTCTTCTAACGTTTCCTTTAAATTCATATCCCCCCATTCTCTTTATTTTTTTGCCTCTCCTGCCTTCCTGTTGGGAACCAAAAATGATCTACTAAAGGTCACGTTCCCTTCCTACATCTATTTAGGAGCTTACTCCCTCTGTAGATAAATGCCCAGCAAGACATTTGCAATGTACTTCAAAAGTAAGGGATTAAGGTTCGTTCCCCTGGCATTGATTTTCCACCCTGGTTGCTGCGCAGGAGGCAGTACAGTCGTGGAGTTCTTGGCAGCCAGAGGCTATTTGGAACGTGGTCAGTGTTATTAGAAAGCACTTTTGAGGGAAGGTGGGGGGTTGAGACTTCAGTCTCACTGGTGGTGTTTCTAAGACACACCGCCGATGCTTTTCAGATGTTGCCATTTCATAATTCAGTTTTTTTTTTGTTTCCTTTGGGCTGTGTTTGATGTGTTTCTTCCCCGTGGCTGGGCTTGATGAAAGCCCTTTCAACCTGGGGCTCCTGACGCTCTGCCCATTCCCGCTTGTTTGACGTTTATGCTTTTCATCCCTTCTCTGTGGGCTCTGAGGGGAAGCCAGCCCCATGTAGACAACTCCGCATGAGCTGTGAGCCTGAACCCCGGTTCCCTGCACTTCGTGTCCCAAAGCTGTCATTACTGACCCCCCCCCCCCCCCCCCCCCGTTTGTTTCTTGTTAATTAGTGAAGCACGGCCAGGCTCTCAGTAAAATGTGAGGTTGGCATATTGAAGCCCCATATAACCCAAGTGCAGCTGAAGGGAAACCTCTTTCTTTTATAGGAACCACCTGTGTCTTCACCAGATACCCGGGCATTGAAGTCAAATGATCAGGATTCTTTTTCTCAGCATTCTCTGCTTGGGACATCCAGATCATCTTTTTGTTTGTTTCTTCTGGCATAGAAGTAACAATTCGAGGTAGCAAGATTTCTCCAGTGAGACTGACTCTTATTTGTGATTTTGAGCTTGAGTAATGTTTGCAGAGATCTCTCAATGAAGCTTCCTAGTGCTTAGCTATGGCAAGTACTGGGCATTTGGATATTACGTTGACTCTTGTATCTGAGCAGAGGTAGATGATCGGGAGGACATAAGAGCAGATGCCCCGCCAGCAGGGCTCAGTGGCTGAGCATGGACCCATGAATCGGGAGGTCACCATTCCATTCCTGGTCAGGGCTTATGCCCCCGTTGGGGCTTGTTCCTTAGTGTGGGGCATGCAGGAGGCAGCGATCAGTGATTCTCTCCCATCATTGATGTTTCTGTCTCTTCCTCTCTGAAATCAATAAAGGTATATTAAAAAGAAGAGCAGATAGTCAGTAATTAGATGTTTGCCATGCCCTTTGGATAGGCCATAAAAAGTTATCTCTGGCAATACTTCTTACCATGGGCGTGGACCCCGGTTTAATTTCTTTACGGGAGAGGTAATCTTTCTCTTGAGCCCTCAGGATCTCAATTGCCTTCAGCGCAAAATAATGTGTGCCGAAGTGGTTCATCTCGAGGAGACTGTTATGAACCCCTTCAACACAATTTGCTCCCCCCAAAATATACTTAAAAATTGTATTTTACAGGGTAGTCTTACTGTTTATGTCCTTTACAATGACATACTGTTTAAGAATTTTATACTTGTAATGAAAGTTCTTAGGTGTGGTTGGGTACACCAGGATCGAAGGGATTTGAGTGCAGTTTTCCTTTATTTGATTGTTATTTGGGATCTTGTATCTGTGATGCCTAACACACACACTAAGTTGTCAAGAAAGGGCAAGTTACAAGTACTTAGTCCTGTTATCACATAACCCAAAAAGAAAGCACTTTGGCCTTTTCTCCATGGTGTTCGCATTTACTTTATTCTCCCTTTAAACATGATATAGTGTAGGGAACATCAGGAAGTCCCTAAATGTATATATTCACCAATATTCAAAACCTTTACTGAGAATCGACATATTTCTATATACAGCACTGGGTTTGTTGAATTACTTTTATTTATTTATTTATTTATTAAATATATTTTATTGATTTTTTTACAGAGAGGAAGAGAGAGGGATAGAGAGTTTAGAAACATCAATGTGATGAGAGAGAATCATCGATCAGCTGCCTCTTGCACACCCTCTACTGGGGACGTGCCCTCAACCAAGGTACATGCCCTTGACCAGAATCGAACCCGGGATCTTTCAGTCCGCAGGCCGACGCTCTATCGACTGAGCCAAACCTGTCTCAGCTGAATTACTTTTAAATTTACATCAGTTTCTTCTGTCAGTCTCTGTTCCAGGGCTCCCTCTACTGGAACACAATTTATAGCTGCATATTGCATCTTGTAATTAGTATGGTATTGCCTGTTGAGTAATTCTTTTAGATATTTCCCATTTTCTTTCCCAAATGGCACTTTGAATTCTTATTCTTTAATGCAAAGCAAACGTAAACTCTTGTTTTATAAAAAACATCATGCAATTATGTATTAATGTAAAAAAAGAGATTCATGATGAGCATAGCTAGAATCAGCGAGATTTTTAAATAATAAACTAATGCTTTCTTTTTTGCAGTCAAGTTTTTTTTTTTTTTTTTTTTTTAAATCCTCCTTCCCTCAATTTCTTTCTTTCATTTTCAACTTCTTTTAAAGCAAGAATTCTGTATTGGATTTGTGGTGGAATGAAACTGACCTGCAAAGTAAAACTTCACTTGATTTCCTTTATTATCTTGTTTCATACCGATTAGCAGTTTACATGCACTGCCCTCCCTCCTTTTATTTCTGGTGGCTTGACATTGCAGAATCATAATGAGGATTATGACCTACTTGTTGTTTGTCTAGTAGAATTGCAACACCCTCCTGGAGTGAGCTGTCTGTTCACGTGAATTCTATGAAGTTATTCCTGTGACTTCTGTATGAAACACTTCTTTTTCATCCACTCACCTTTCCCTCATCTGTATTTTAAGCCCTAAGTAAGAACACAGTCTAAGTTGAATGATTTCACATGGATGTCCTAGGCTTTGACACCTCTAATGATGTACAATAGAACCTGCTGGTAGACTTCAAATAGCAGGCAGTCTTGCTATTTTACAAAAAAAAAAAAAAAAAAAAAAGCACATGAGATACTTTCCTTTTCTCCTCATCCAACTTGAATTGCTTCATACATCTGTCCTATCTACAACGCTTCATTCCTTTTCATTTATTTCTTATTTATTTTTCGTTGTTGACCGTGTTACAGATGTTCCCCATTTCCCCCGTTTTTGGCCCCCTTCACCCAAACCTTGCTTCCTCCAAGGCCTTCCCCACACTGTTGTCCATGGGTTATGTATATCTGCATATATATTTTTGGCTAATCTCTTCCTGACCCCTCCATCCCACTGAGATCTGTTATGTTCCATGTACCTATGCCTGTGAACCTATTTTATCAGTTAATTTTGTTCATTAGATTCCAAATATAAGTGAGATCATGTGATATTTGTCTTTCTCTAACTGGCTTTTTTTGCTTAACATAATAGTCTCCAGGTCCATCCATGCTGTTGCAAAGGGTAAGAAGTCCTTTTTTACAGCCGCATAGTATTCCACTGCGTAAATGTACCACAGCTTTTTAATCCACTCATCTGCTGATGGGCACTGGTCTATTTCCAGATCTTAGCTATTGTAAGGAACGCTTCTATGAGCATACAGGTGCATATATTTTTTTCTGATGGGTATTTCTGGATTCTTAGGATATAGTTCCAGAAGTGGGACTCTTTTCATTTCTTTACCTCTTCCCCATCTCCCCATTTTTTTTTTTTCTTGGACCTTCAGAGTCAATAGTAGCAACACTTCTAAAAAGAAAACTTCCATTGTGATGAGAAGAACCTGTTCTCACCAGAAAACCTCAAAAACCCCTTTTCCACATTTAAAATGTAATTTCCTTGAATGTAGAGAGAGAAAAATAGCCAAGTTTGTAGATATTCTAAACTGGGAGTACTGCATGCTTTATACTTGGCATTTGTTAAATATTAGAGGCCCAATGCATGAAACTCTGTAAGGGGCTTGGCCCTCACAACCATGGTGGCTTGCCTTGGCCCTCCCAGCAGCCCCAGCTTTGTCCGGAAGGTCGTTCGGCTGTCCGGTCTAATTAGCATATTCTTTTTTTATAGAAGACTAGCACCACTGTTTGGAATGGTGTGACCTGGAATACATGTCACAGGGAGGCTGAGCAGGGTCAGGGGATCACCAGTGCCACCAGGGTGGCGGCATTGGCTTTCTTCTTTATCTGACTTCATCTCCCTGTGCTGCCTCGGGTGAGATCTCAGCAGTCACTCCGGAGGAAGAATGCGAATTGACAATGGAATTAGCTGCCCATGTCCTGGAAAAGATAATGTCTAACATTTGCTCCTTACTACTCTGTGTCGGGCACTCTTCTAAACATTTTGCCTCTGTTTACATAATCTTCCTAATAAGTAACCCAGTGACATAATACTATTCCTTTTGAGATGAAGATATTTAGCAGAAAGTTGAAGTCACCTTCTCTCGGTCACAAAGCATCTGGTGGAGCCAGATTTGCCAGGAGAGGTCTGGCTTCACAATTCAGCCCATGATCCTCTGCACAGTGACACTGATTCTGGTCCCTGAAGCTCCCAGCATCTGCGACGTGGACGTGGATTTTAAAATACAGACTTTGAAAAGAAGCTGTGGCATACCATGGAGTGACTGTGAGGAAAGCAGAGCTGATTAGAACACTTCTTTGCTAAGAGCTTGTGAACAGGGATGCCCATTCTCATGGCAGCTGTGTTGCACACCTGGTGGGGGCGGATCCATTCACATTGCATTTACCTTGGAGGGGGTGGATTCCCATGGAATACAGTGGGGCCTCCTGGAACAGACACTGGCCATGATGTAGCAAATAAACTAAATAAATTAAAAAAAAAAAAAAAAAGCTATTTCTGCTTTTCCTTTCTGTCATGATGTTCTGTCTGGGTGGAATGTGCTTTTCCGTAACATTCCCTCTATCCATCCCTCAGTCATGTACTGAGTGATGGCTTTGTTGGGAGCGGGAGAGACAGGATAAAAATAGTCCCTGGTCTCAGAAGACCCGCGTCTGCTGGGAAAGACAACCACGGGGTTGTTAATCCTGCCAGAGAACCGTCAGAGGGTGTTTACTCCTCCCTCCGGGCCTTGCTTTATCAGGAAAGCTTTCTCAATGGGCTGCTGCTGGATGCTGGCTCCGTCTCTGAACCACACACTCGGGACATTTAACCGCATTGTGTGTTGCAGTGGATCCTTTTGGCCATGACTCACCTCCCTGGTAGACCAGGGGTTGACAGGGTTACCTAATTGGGTGGTACAGTAAAACCTTGTTTGTTGAATATCTCCCATCTTGAACAGTTCATTTCTATACCTAGCGATTCACAAAGAAGAAAAAGTCTGTTGTGGAACCAAACTTTGGTGTTGACAATCCTTTCAAGCTGATACCTCAGTATGGCAAGAAGGGTCTCTCAGGCAACAAAGGAGAGAATGCTTTTGTTGCTGGTACAATGTTAAAACAAGGAGGCCACCAAGAGTGCTCATGTTCTAAGGGTGTGAAAGAAACTGATCACAACTGAAGAAGTAGAAAACCGGTTGTTGATTTGGATAAAAGCAGTTACCAGTGTCAGCCATTTTGGAGGCATTGGTACAGGAACAAGCAAAGATGCTGCATGCTGACCCAAAAGACACCCTGGACCAAATGCTGAAAATGACACATTTAAGGCTAATAGGGTGGTGGTTTGAAAAATTTAAGAAAAGAAGTGTTTATGCATTAAATAGTATGTTAGACATGCTGTATATACGAAAGGTTAAAATAGGAATCATTTGAGGGTTGAACGAATTAATTCAATTTACATTATTTATAATGGGGGAAAAAGACTCGGTTTTCGGACAAATGGATTTTCAAACAGCCTTCTGGAATAAATTAAGTTTGAGAACTGAGGTTCCACTGTAATAGTATTTATGTCCTCTCACTGTATTTACTACCCATTCAAGCTACATTAATAAAAGAGAAACATGCATATTGACCATTCTTTCACTACTCCCACCAGCCAATCAGGAGTGATTTATGCAAATTAACCCAACAAAGATGGTGGCAGCTTGGAGCTGGATCTGGAGCAAGCAGGAGGCTTGGGTTACCCCTTGCAATGGAAGAAGCCAAGCCTCCTGACCTCCCTGCCTTCGCTCAAGGAGGGGCTGGAGGCCTGGGTCACTGGGGGTGTGACCAGCCTGCAAATAGCCATCAGGTCCTCACCCATGCTGGCCAGGCACCCTAGTGGGGACCCCCACCCTGAAGTTTGTGTGGCCAGTCTGAAAATGGCCTTCAGTCCCTCACCCCGGCTAGCCACACCCCCATGGAGTAAGAGTCACCGCTGGGGGTATGACCAGCCTGAAAACTGCCCTCACCCCCTCACCCAGACTGGCCAGGCATCTCAGTGGGAACCCCCACCCTGAAGGGGATGTGGCCAGCTTGAAAATAGCCCTCTCCCAACTGGTCACGCCCCCCCCCCCCCCCCATAGGGACCCTCACCCCATGGGGGCCTGGCCGGCCTGCAAAGCAACACAGGCCCCTCACTCAGGTTGCCCCATGCCCCAAGGGAACCCCCACCCTGATTTGGGACACCCTTCAGGGCAAACCAGCCGGCTCTCACCCATGCACCAGGCCTCTATACTAATAAACGGGTAATATGCTAATGAGACTGGGAGACCTTCCAGGAGACCTTCTGGGCATTATTCTGGACAAAGCCATGGTGGCTGTGCTGCGGTAGAGCCAGTTAGAGGCCAAGAGGGAAGGGCAGTTGTGGGTGATCAGGCCAATGGGGGAAGTAGGTGTGGGCAAGCATGCTGGAACCGGGGGCATTTGCATCAGGCTGGAGGGAGTGCTATTTGGGGTCAAGCAGACCAGTGGCAGGGGGCAATTAGAAGCTAGCAGGCTGGCAGGCAGAGTGGTTAGGGGAAATCAGGTAAGCAGGTGAGCGGTTAGGAGCCAGCAGTTCCAGATTGCAAGAGGGATGTACGACTGCCAGTTTAGGCCCGATCCCTGTAAAGTGGCAGTAGGACATCCTTGAAGGGGTCCCAGATTGAAGAGTGCGCAGGCCAGGCTGAGGGATACGCACCCCTCCTTCCCACACCAATTTCGTGCACCAGACCACAACTGTATATATAAGCTCTTAAATATGTAGCAGACTAAAGAACACATAAAAATAGTACTCAGGAAACCATTGCTATAGTTGAACGCATCAAACCTCGGATACACAGCTATTATAATTCAGAAAGTGGAATGCTTGGTGGTGATGCTTGAGGCCTCTGGATCTGGGCTGCCTGGGCTCCCGCCCTGGCTGACCACTTAGAACGCTGGTGACTGTGTCAAGTCTTGTATTTCAGTTTCCTCATCTGTGAAATAGAGACAATACCCGCCTCACAGGGTAGGCATGAGGATTAAGTAAGTTAAAACATTGGTAAAGTTCTTTTACAATGCCTTCACAGGGAAGCTGTGTGACCTTTGGCAAATTACCATTGTGTGCCTCACTCTCTACTGCTCTAGAGTGAGTGTTATGACAGCACTTAGGAAAGAAGCCTGTTGTAGAAATTAAATGAGCTGATGCATGTAAACATGCCTGGTTAGCAATAAACAGTAGCTCATGCTATCAGGCGCAGCTGTCTCAGTCACGCCCTAACACCTTTTAACAATTCCGGGAAATAAAACTATTATGAGTGTAATACTTAAACTAGTAACAGGTGAGTAAAAATTGGTCAGACTTGAAAGACAGAATGAGTAATTTAAAAGCATGGCAGGACTCTGCCTTTCAAGTGTTCAGTTTCTACTATGGAAAATTATCTTCCAGCCAGACAGAGTTTTGAGCCCTGTCTTGAAGGAAGGTATAAACATAGGTTGTCTGACAGAAGGGTACTTTTCTAGTGAGGCAAGAGGAGGGAGATAAATGCAGAGCTCTGAGGACAAGCAGTTTTTCTGGGCCGTGTGGAGGGGTTGGAGAAAGGAGTAAAAATGTGAATCTCTTTGTTGGAGTATAATCTCTGCTGGTGGTCAGGCCCTGGTTGGACCTGGGGCATTAGGTCTGTCTTGTCATATTTCACATGCCTATTTATAGACCAAAGAGTCAGTTCCCTTTGTAAAAGATATATCTGCCTCTTAAGAGACAAAGAATGAATAATGTTCATAAAAGCTTGAAAGTAATAGCTTTGGGATAAAAAGAACATTAATAATGGAAGCTTTCATGTGAAACCCCATTATCATGTTTTTGGATTTAGTTATGACTCCCATGTCAGGAACTCATTCCATACAACAGCGAGAGGACACTGGAAACTAAAATTGTGTGCCTAGTATTCAAGGACTAAACATTCACTATTTAATATTTGGTTGGTAAGTGCTTATAGTTTTGAAAGAAAATTATATAGTGACTCCAGCACATGTAACGATGGATTTCAAAGATTCCTGAAATGTAGGCATTATAAGTTAATATCAGGGAAAATTTGAAGCAGTTATGGCGATGTCTAATTCCAACATTTGCTCTACATTCACCAGGAAATGGGTCTCCAGAGCTCTATTTTTGGGTGGACAGGCAGTGTCGGGGTAGTGCAGCCATCTGGTTTGGTCCGTGAGACAGCATGTGTCTCAGGACTATCTCGGAGGTCACGCAGGGCTCACAGGCCTGCCCACCTGGCAGTGAAGTTACTGAAATGAAAACAAGCAGAAGACACACAAAAAAACTGGTGAAGTCCTTTGTCATGTGTCTTGAAAGCGAGCTTGTTGGGAATTCTTATAAAATCTTTTCGTTACATTCACTTCTATCCTGTATTGGGGAAATACTTAGAAATTTTTGGCATTTACAGTTTCTCCTTCTACTTGTTAGCCTTTTAAAATGATTTCTGATGTTAAAATTCATCCAGTATTTTAATTGGTACTACAAATTATATGTAGTACCGATTAAATGATTGAAAAAATTGTAATCAGTACTATAATACAAATCTAGAGTTGTAACAGTCATTTTTCATTGAATGCTTTCTTTTTTTACACTCATTTTTTTAGAGACAAGACAGAGAGAAACATCGATTAGTTGTTCCACTTACACATTTATTGGTTGGCTTCTTGTTTGTGCCCTGCCACAAGCTCTAACTCGAAACCTTGGCGTATCAGGATGATTCTCAAACCAACTGAGCTACCTGACAAGGGCCTCCTTAAATACTTTCTTTATCCTGTGAATCTGGTCTCTAAATATATCTAGAATCTACAATAGTTGTCATCACTTCCACTTCTGTCACCCAGATCCAAAATACCATCTCTCACTTGGAGTGCTGCAAGTGCCCTAGCTGTTCACTCTGCCTTCTTCTTTACTTTCTTTAAAAAAAAAAAAAAAAAAAAAAAAAAAAAAAATATATATATATATATATATATATATATATATATATATATACACACACACACACACACACACACACACACACACACACACACACACACACACATTCAGAGAGGAAGGGGTGGGGGGGGAGGGAGAAACATCAATGATGAGAGAGAATCATTGATCAGCTGCCTCCTGCATTGGAGATTGAGCCTGCAACCTGGGCATGTGCCCTGACCAGGAATTGAACCATCTGGTTCATAGGTCAATGCTCAACCACTGAGCCACACCAGTCCAGCCACTCTGCCTTTTTCTTGACGCCTCTGCTGCCCTCTCTCCACTTGACAGCTGGGATGATTCTTGTAAAATACGGAGCAGATCTGCCACTTCAGTGCTCCTCAAAGTGCTGCCCTCGGTAGCTCCCATCTTGCTCAGAGTAACAGCCAGGGGCCTGCAGGGCTGCAGTGTTCATGTCCATCCTCCTCCTTCCACATTGCTTCCACATTGCTTCACTCCTGCTCTAGTGCCCTGGTCTCTAAGAACACACAGTCCATCCTTCCAGGCCTTTCGATCTGATTTCACTGCTGGAAAGCCCTCCTCAGGCATCTACATCATCCCTTCACCTTCGTGTTTCATAAATGTGTCCTCTTAATGAGTTCTTCCTCGATCACTCTGACATTGCAGGCCCCACCATTGGTGCTCCCTGCTCTTTATTTTTATTTTTTAAAATATATTTTATTGATTTTTTTTTACAGAGATGAAGAGAGAGGGATAGTTAGAAACACCAATGAGAGAGAATCATCCATCAGCTGCCTCTTGCACACCCCCTACTGGGGATGTGCCTGCAACCAAGGTACATGCCCTTGACTGGAATCGAACCTGGGACCTTTCAGTCCGCAGGAAGATGCTCTATCCACTGAGCCAAACCGGTTTTGGCTATTTTTTTTGAGCTGAGTTCGGGTTATCTATGCATTGGGGATGTCATAGGAAAATGGCTGTGGATAATTAAATACCTCTTAGGTTGCTTCTGATTCAAGTCTGTCATTTCAAAGGGTTTAAAGTAATTGGGAAAAATAGATATTTTTAAGTTTAAGACATTTAAGTCTAACGTTTCTCAATACCTGGGACAAAAGCATATCTTTTCATCAGTCTTACAGGTCTAAAAAATAGAATTCAATTGCATGAAAGATGATTAGACTCTCAAGATGAACTTAGAGTAACTACAGTTGACCTTTGAGTAACATGGGTTTGAACTGTGTTTATACATGGATTTATTTCAATACGTGTACAGTCATCTCTCTGTCTCTGTGGATCGAAAACAATAGTTTTGATCCCTGGTTAGGAATCTGCAGAGGCAGAGGACCAACTGCATACACTTTTCTACATTATTTTGTATCAGGGACTTGAGCATCCAAAGATTTTGATATCCATGGGGGTTCTGGAACCAGTCCTCTGCAGATACTTAAAGTTTTTGGGGACTCAAAAGTTAATATGGATTTTCAGTTATGCATGGGTTGGTGCCCCTCATGATCTTATTCAACGATCAACTGTGTGTTGACACACGATGATAGGATCAGACTTCTCATGTGGTAGTACATCTTCTCCTCCCTTCCCCCAATGCTGTGAATGCTCTAATGTCTCCGCTGTTCCTGGCAGGGAGAGAGATTATGGTTAAAGTAGTTGCATTTTCTAGTTGAACATGAATTAAAGTGAAATAGGGGTGGGGGTGAGGGTTGGAGAGTCATATTTCACTCAGACTATAAAGAGGCCTGATCTGTTTTCCCTGACCTTCACATCATCTCTCTCTGATGTTTCCAAAATTCAGTGAATCTTTCTTCTGGAGAATGCTGGATATGGACTTTGAAATTATTTCTTCTTCTTCTTCTTCTTCTTCTTCTTCTTCTTCTTCTTCTTCTTCTTCTTCTTCTTCTTCTTCTTCTTCTTCTTCTTCTTCTCCTCCTCCTCCTCCTCCTCCTCCTCCTCCTCCTCCTCCTCCTCCTCTTCCTTCTTCCTTCTTCCTTCTTCCTTCTCCTACTTCCTCCTCTTCCTCCTCTTCCTCCTCTTCCTCCCCTTCCTCCTCTTTCTTCTTCCTTTCTTCCTCTCTTCCTCCTCCTCCTCCTCCTCCTACTACTCTTTCTCCTTTTCTTTTTCCTCTTCTTCCTTCTCTTCCTCTTCCACTTCCTCTTCCTCACTTTATATTTTTCGATTGATTTTTAGGGAGAGTGGAAGAGAGAGGGAAAGACAGAGAGAAACATTGATGTGAGAAAAACACATTGATTGGTTGCCTCCAGCATGAGCCCTGACCAGGGCCTGGGTCGGAAGGAGTCTACAGCCAAGGTTTGTGCCTTTAACCAGAATCGAATCCGGATCCCTTGGTCCACAGGCCTATGCTCTAGCTATTGACCCACACTGGCGAGGATTCTTTTCTTCTTGGTGCTAATTACGTATTTCAGATTCTATAATAGGCTTTATTAAGTAGGTACTAAGCATTGGTCCAGGCACAAAATATTTTGGGATTAAAAAATAAATAGAAGACATATTTTATTTTCCATATGGACCTGGTTATAACTATAGGGGACAAAACATGGTAAATGTGTTACGATGTGACAAATGTTAAGAGATGATATTAAATGTAAAGAATTTAAAAAATAAGTATCATGATCTTGAGGTTGCTCTGATCCTTAAATGACCTATATTTTAATTCTGGATATGGAAAATGGGACCAGGCATCAAGTGAGGCCAGCCTGTAACTTCATAGCCATGGAGTGGCATGACTAGTTCAAATTGCGATAATTACAATAATAGTCTTAAATTACATTTTAAACTAATTGGGATATGGGTGCTTCTGATCACTATGGAAACTTAAATTGTTAAACAAAATAATCAGATCATGGTATGAAGACCTGGCTTAAGCCCATTTCCAGTTTACCATTTTAGTTTTTAATCTTGTGAACTCCTTAAACTCTTAATACTTTGCCATCCCAGACACGTTTTATTATGCCTTTCTTCACACCACTTCAATGACTGCCCAAGTGTGATACTCATATCTTTGATGTGGACAGTAATAAAAAAAATATGTAAGGCACAGTAATACAGATAGTGTCTCCCTGGAGCTAGCAGGTCAGGCTTTAGGAAGAATTTACTTCATAGAGTTCTCTCTTTTTAAAAATATATTTTATTTCAGAGAGGGAGGGAAAGGGAAATATAGAAACTCAAATTTTCCTCCCATTTTATCTCTATTGTAGACAGCAACATCTATTGAATTAGTCAACAGAAGTAAACTGCAGAATAAGTTTCTTTGGCATGTTAGTAATGAAAAGCCTCTGTAGAGCTATAAGTTGAGTATAATACAATGGGCAAGTTACCTAGTTTCACAACCATAATTCCTGCATAAATAGAAAAATTTGCAATTTTCATCCTGTGATTGAACCTTGAAATATAGGAGTGGACAGAAAGAAATGGAATTTACTACAAGTATATGTATGGCATGCTTTTATTCTTTGTTGTCAGTAATTGATCAGTTATAACTTTAAATGAAGTTCTGGGAACAAAAACACAACAAAAGATTCTAACTATAAGCTTTTATTTTTAGGTCATATTTCTTCCTTAACCTGTGAAATTGGAACAAATATATGACACTTTAATAATAGTGCCAACATAAGTAAATTTTAAAGAATTTAATACTATTCAGATGAATTAAATATTTATTGTGAATGAACAGATGTTGAGACTGAAGAAGTAAGAACTCATTTTTTCTTTTAAGAGCTCAGTTTTATAAAACATGAATGTTGGAGAAGAAACACATAATTTTGTGCTATTCATTTGGCAATTACATAATTCTATCTAATAAAAGAGCAATATGCAAATTGATTATACCTCTGCTATACCCACAAGCCATGCCCACCAGCCAATCAGGAGTGAGTATACAAATTAACTCAAACAAGATGGCTGCAGCCAAGGAGCAAGCTGGAGGCTTGCTTGGGTTTCCCCGACAATGGAGGAAGCCAAGCTCTTGCAGCCCTGGCCTCCACTAAAGGCTACAAAGTTTCAATTATAGAAGATAAATAAATCCCAGATACCAGGGCCTTCACTTGGAGGGGAGTAGTTAGATATTGATCAGGCTGGCAGGGGAGAGGTTAGGGGGTGATCAGGCTGGCAGGAAGAAGCTGTTAGGGGCAATCAGGAAGGCAGGCAGGTGAGCATTTGGGAGCCAGTAGTTCTGCATTGTGAGAGGGATGTCTGACTGCCCGATCCTAGGATCCTAGGCCTAAATGGGAAGTCCAACATCCTTCAGGGGGTCCCAGATTGGAGAGGTGTGGGCTGGGCTGAGGGACACCCTCCCCCTCCCCCTCCCGTGTATGAATTTCATGTATCAGGACTCTAGTTATTTAATATTTGTGCAAAAGATCATTATGTTTTAGAGCATTTTCAAAATTATGTTATTCTATAGTCCATCTGATTCCAGATTTCTAAGGGCTGCATCAGTGGTAACAGTGGAGAAATGGTTTCATCCCATCTATAAGGGAACCTGTCCTCTGAAATGGAATGAGTGAGCTAAGGTACTCTGATTGAAACTATGTAAGAGGAGGGCAGTGCCACCTTTTGGTAACTTCTATTTGTGTTTGGTAAACATTGGTTGACTTGCTGGAAACACTTGAATCATTACTTTGGGCTCCTGCCTTTTTAAATTCTCAAATTAGCTTTATTTGACTTAATTATAGTTTGAATCCCCCCCCCCCCCTTTTTTTTGTGTGAAATAAAGGACATTATTTTATGTTGTTCATTTTATTAAGAGAATTTGTAAAATAGGAAGATGACAACTTTGAAAGCCATATGTCTCGGGCACCCTCCATGGATTGCCACAATCCTCTCTTGACTCTTTAAATCACATGTGTCAAACACAAGGCCCACGGGCCAAATCCGTCCCGCCAGGCCTTGCAATGTGGCCCGCACCGCGCTGTCATCACTGCACTCCGCTGCGTTTCCATCACAGTGACAGTTTATGACTGTTCAGTAAACCATTCGGCCCGCGATTTAGGCTGGATTTTAGATTTTGGCCCCTTCTCTGATTGAGTTCGACATCCCTACTTTAAATGATTAATGCTGCTACTTTCACGATTCTTCTCAAGAAAACCAATTACTTCATGTTCCTGAGCTGATGATTTGCAAATAAGGTTGTGCTCTTAAGGATTTTTTTTTTTTTTTGTAAATTTGCCAATTTTTGCAAATTGGAAATTACTTCCACACTTACTCTAATAGTTGAGTTATTTATTATAGATGAAGTATTTAGAGATTAATAGCTGGTAGGTGCAGACTCCATACTGTACATTTTATGATGTTATGATAAACATTCATGTTCATTCTTTTGTTGTTAAAAATATTTCGCCATATAAATTACCTTGTAAAAACAAAGGCAACCATTCGGAGCTTAGTGTCCCACTACTCCCCAACCCCTCATCTTCATCTTCCCTCCCCCACTCTCACCACCCTTTGATGGTTTTATTCTTTGCTAAAATGCTTGGTGTTTCTCAATCTTCTGTGTGAACAAGAGTTTATTTTTAGAGTGTTTTGCTATGTTTATTGGTCTATGACGTACAATATAGGTAGTATGCTAACTATGCCAATAAAGTTTAAGACAAGTCCCCTCGCTCTTCCTGACCAGATTAACATTCTGCCATATAGGGCTCCTGGAGCCGTGTTAGTTGTTTAGATAATATTTACCTTTCCTTTAACAGGCAGCTCTTCTTGACTATTGATTTTAAAAAGTATTTTGAAGAAGTGATTATTCTTCCCGTTGAATATTAGAATGTCTGGCTAGCTAGTCAGGTGCAATTTGTTCCAACTTGTAATTCCTTCTAATGTGTGATGTCAAGGTCATTCAGAAAGATGGCAATTTTAAAATAAAGTGGTCTGATAAAATCAGTTTAAGTGTCATCTTTTACACTTTAGATATTGATGAAATATTCAAGTCCTACCAAGCAATTTGCTTTTTGAGTAAGACCTGCCTATACTTCTATACTTTGGTACTGTTGTCTATACTTTGGTAACTGTTCTGCTAAAAAAATATATATATATATATATATATATATATATATATACACACACACACACAATATATATTGATTTCAGAGAGGAAGGGAAACACATAGATGTGAAGATGTGAGAAGGAAAGAAGGAAATGTGGATCCACTGACTCCTGCACACCCCCTACCAGAGACTGAGGGGCAAACCCAGCATGTGCATGGGACAGCACTCAGCCAACTGAGCTACACAGAATAGGGCAACTGTTCCGCTTTTGAGCTTCATGTTCTAAAACAAATATTATACCACTGATTTTTCTTCATGGATTAAACATATTTTTAGGCCATTAAAAAAAAAGGGGGGACTCTCTCTTCTCTGCCTCCCTTCTTCCCTCCCTCCGTTCATGTCTATAGGCCTGTTTCACTCTGCAACTCTAATTACTCTATTGAGGGGTAACTTCGGTCCTTAGTACCATTTATCAAGGGCCTTTGGAAAGCCAATTAGATCAGTGTTTTTCAACCTTTTTTGGGCAAAGGTACACTTGTTTCATGAAAAAAATCACGAGGCACACCACCATTAGAAAATGTTAAAAAATTTAACTCTGTGCCTATATTGACTATATATAAAGTAATTCTCTTGAATAGGAATCAAATAAACACAAAGAAAGTATTTTATAATTACTTTATTATGAAATATTAAGTAAACAAAATAGTGAGAAATTATAAAATTCTTGTCTTGTCTGCACCTACGGCACACCAGGCAACTAGTGTGCCGCGGAACAGCGGTTGAAAAACGCTGAATTAGATGATTAGCCTTTATTTTTCAAAAAATTATTTACTATTTGCCTTTACATTGTTGAGTAATTCTTTCTGAATGAAACTGCAGGAAATATGGTAATGAAGCGCCTGTCAGAGTGGTGTGTGTGTGTGTGTGTGTGTGTGTGTGTGTGTGTGGTTGCGGCAGAGAAGACACTTGGTGTCTGATGAGATCAATCTGAGGACGGATCTGTATTCTTCACCGCTGTCAGAGCTCAGGCAGCAGTTGGGAGGGAAGATGCTGCATTTCTAGACTTGGTTGTAATATCCTGTCTCAAGGCCTAATTTTCTCTTTCAGGGTGAGTCAGTGAAACTTACTTTCCGAGACTGTCCTTTGGTAACTGCATGAGAGGACCAGCTTAACAGGCCATGTACTCAATTTGCAGATTTCCCCAGAACATACAGTAGTATTCGGTTAAGGGAAACAGATCTGTCCTTGGATTTTGAGGCACACCGATTCACTGCCCACCAACTAGGTCCTGGCACTTAAGAATGCCTGCTCTGGTTACAGGTCTTTCTGCTTGTGGACATGGCACAACACTGTTTCTTCGATTCTTCCTCTTAGTTTCTGTTGAGCTTTTAACTGAATTGTCTGGAATATCTTCTGCTGTTGATGTAATAAGGAAGAGCAGGTGGTGTTTTTAAGTTAATGGGAAAAAATAAAATATTTCTTTCCCAGAGGGATGAAACATGAGAATAGGCATGTCACTTTGTAACTTCCTGTTTGAGGACCTGTCTTTTCTTTTCTTTTTTCTTTTTCTTTTTTTTTCTCTCTTCACTTCTGGCTTAATTATACCATGTAATTGGTGACCTTTCACTTTTTACTTAAATACTAAAGGCCTAGTGCAAGAAATTCACGCACTTGGGAGAGGGTCCCTCAGCCTGGACGGTCTCTTGGAGCCCTCAGGGGATGTCCGACTGCCTGCTCAGGCCTGCTCCCTGCTGGGGACCAGTCACTTACCTTCACTTAGCTAGTTTCTGTAAAATAAGAGAATTTTATTAGATTCTGGGTATAGTTTCTTCTAATCCTGGAGCTTTCTTAACCAGCTGAGAGAGAAAGGAAAAGGAGTGTTGAGATTACCTGCTACCTGCTCAGGTCCCTTTCTCACTGTGAGGTGGACAGAAAAACAGGGTGTGTCAAGCTTGCACAGGAGAGAGAGCTCAAGCTTAGTCTCATCAAAGTCAAAGCTGTTAAAAAAATAACCCAAGTGCATTATGAAAATGAGGCTCTTAAGTCCAACTCTGTCCTAGAGAGAACTTTTTTGTATTCACCCTAAAACATTTTAACGTCTTATAGGCAGGAGTTTCCCTCCGCTGAGAATCGGCGCTCAGTTCTAGGCAGCTCTTCAATTGAATGACCTGAATTAGGTTGAATGTTGTTATTTGAGGCAGCTCTGTGAGCGGGTCTGCCTTGCTGGCTATTTCTGTGTTTGTTATTTAAGGCACCTTGTTGAAGCTGAGGAGTACACTCTTTGAAAGAATGTGTTGTTGTTTTTTTTTCATGGAAAACTGGCTTTGAAAAGAGGCTTTGTGTTTTCATAGGCCACACAATTCTAAGCCAGCTGACAGGGTTTCAAAGTAGTCAATGATGGGCAGAACACACAGGTGAGTGCGTGAGAGCCTGGGGCTAGTATTTTTGAGGTATTCATGTGTATTGAAGATGGATAAGAAAGTAGGGACTGAAGTTTTCTGTGTGATTATTTTTACAGTACCTTAAATGGATATTTTACCCTGCTAGATATGCACTTGATCTTTAATTAGATACATTTAAATTGTCAGTTAAAGAGTGTTCGGTCCAATTTCCAGTGTTCTGAGCTTTTAATTCTGATGTTTTTGGAATGTCTTCTTCTGCCTCCTCAATTCATAGTTGTATCTGTCCTGCTGTGTGCTGTAAGGATAACAATTGCATTTTAAAACGTGAGGAGTGATACCTGGTTGCTAGTCAAATGGTGTGCATCCTGTCTCTTCACTCATTACAGCTGAAAGCTCTAGAAATCATGCAAAATGCAGTTGAGGACCCTGGAAAGTCAGTGATAGCAGGGGAGGGAAGTTAACATTTGAAGATTAACTGATGTGGCAGAGAATTTACTGCTTGTGTTTTTTTCTCCTTAACCGCCTGGGTTTAACCTGTGGGTGGACTGAGTCCCAGGACTAAGAAACATTGAATTTCAAGCCATCTCAATTCAAAGACAGACAGGTTCAGATACATTTATAATCAAAAACTGTTGAAAAGCAAAGATAAAAAATACACTTGAAATCAACAAGGAAAAAAAAGCCCCACCGTATGAACACAAAGTGACAAGTGAGTCCAATGAGTGTGGATTTCTCATCAGAAATCACGGGGCCAGACGACGGGGGAAGTAAACCTTGAAATGCTGAAAGAGAAAAGCTCTTGATATCGCGTGAACATATCGTTTTCAAGAAGTGAAGGTAAAAGAAAGGCATTCTCAGAGAAGGAATTCAGAGGGTTCAATGCCAGCAGCTCCGCTCTAAAATCCTGCAGGAACTTCTGCAAACAGAAGGGGAATGGCATCAGAAGGAAACTGAGAATATCGGTTATGAAGGAAGAGCCACAGAAATAGTAAATAATGGAGTAAATAGACTCTACTTTTCTCATCATAAATTCTTTAAAATATATATGATGTTGAAAGCCAAATTCATGCCATTGTCTGATTTTTCAGTGTCTGTAGTTGTAATATACTGTATGTGATGCCTATACTAATGGGAGATATTAAGGGCTTTTACTGTTGTAAGCTTTTTTTTTTTTTTTTTACTGGAAATGGTAAAATATTAATACTGAGTAGATTGAAAAGTTAGGAATGTATCTTGTAATGCCTAGAGCTAGTTCTAAAGAAGTGAATACAAAGTGATATTACCAGGTGACCCAATATATGTTAAAATGGAGTATTAGAAAATATTTTAACAATGCAAAATAAGGCAGTAAAAAGGAGCAAAAGGGTATTAAGCAAAGTGTACAAACAAAAAACAATTGTATTAAATATATATGGTTTAAATACAGCAATTAAGACACAGATTGTCAGATTGAGTAAAAAAACAAAAACCTATGTATTCTCAACAAGAAAGTGATTTTAAATATAATGATGAAGATAGATTAAATGCTAAAAGGATGGAAAAAGATATTATGCTAACACTAAGTAAAAGAAAATTGAATATCTCTTAACACATTGCGGACCAGTAGTTTTATTGCTAGCATTGCCCAGTGGCCAGATAAGTTTCTATTGAATGAGTACAAAAAACGTTTTACTTAAATGTTAAAGGCATGCTTTAAAATCAAATATCCATTGCATTTTGAAGTTATTTATTACACATTCTTACAAGCTAATATCTTTTTAAAGTATAATACTTTGTAAAAACACTGTGTAATATATAAAGCGATAATTCTCGTGATCCATCTGCAATTTAATGTAAGATGTAATAGCTTCAGAGGAGAAATTTCCATAATTCCAAATTCAATAAATGAATGAATAAATCAACTGATAAATCTATACAACTCATACATATTACTCAGTGCTGAAAAGAAATAAGTATAAGCCACGAAAAGACACTGAGGAAACTTACATGCACGTTACTAAGGGAAAGAAGCCACCATGAAAAGGCTGCATACTTTATGATTCCAACTATATGACATTTTGGGAAAGGCAAAACTATGGAGACAGTAGAGAGATCGGTGTTTGCCAGGAGTTTGGGGAGAAAGTGGGAGAGAGGAATGAATAGATGGGGCATGAGATTTTGGGGGCAGTGAAATTGCTATGAGTTAAACTGGAATGGTAAATACATATCATTATACATTTGTCCAAACTCAGATCACATAACACAAAAAGTGAACTCTAGCTGAAACTGGTTTGGCTCAGTGGATAGAGCGTTAGTCTGCAGACTGAAAGGTCCCAGGTTCAGTTCTGGTCAAGAGCATGTACATTGGTTGTGAGCACATCTCCAGTGGGAGGTGTGCAGGAGGCAGCTGATCGATGTTTCTCTCTCATTGATGTTTCTAACTCTCTATCCCTCTCCCTTCCTCTCTGTAAAAAATCAATAAAATATATTTTAAAAAAGTGAACTCTATGGGCTTCAGTCAATATTAATATAGGAATATTGGCTCATCAATTATAACACATGTACCACGCTAAATTAAGATGTTAAAAATAGGTGATGCTGGTGTGAGGAGGGGAGGGAGTTGGAGATGAAAGAGGGAACTCAGTATTTTTTGCCCAATTTTTTAGTAAACCTAAAACTGCTCTAAAATGAATTAATTTTTATAAAAATGCTCAGTATAATTTAGTATGAGAGATATGCAAATGAAAATGACACTGGATACTGTTATGCACCTATTAAAATGGCTACAATCAGAAATCTGGTAATACCAAATTCTAGTGAGTATGGGGTGCAGTTGGGATGTTGCTACATCGCTCTTGTGATTTCAGCATGATGCAGCCAGTGTTGGAAAGCAGCTTTGCTGTTGGTTTTACTGGTAATTTAAACATACACTCACCACACAAGGCATTCGTTCCACTAATAGATATTTATATAAGGGAAATGAAAACTTACGTTCACACAAAAATCTATGTGCAGATTTTTATAGCAGCTTTATTCACAATCACCAAAAACCTAACATCTGAAATGCCTTCAGATGGGGAATGGATAAACCAGCTGTGCTGTACGCATACAATGGAACACTGCCCTGCAACAAAGAGGAGTGAAGTACTGATCCATCACACACCAGCTCCTATGAGTCTCAAGTGCATGAATGAGTGCATCAGACTTGAAGACTGCATATTGTATGGCTGCATTTACATGACATTATAGAGAAGGTGAAACTAGAGGGAGGTGGACACTCAGTCTCTAGCTGTGGGGCTGCAGTTGGGCCACAAATGGACAGCATGAGGGAAGGTTTCACGGTGATGGAGATGATCTGCATCTTTATTGTGGTCATGGTTACATGATCTATATTTGTCAAAATTCACAAAACTAGACACTGAAAGAAGCAAATTTTACAGTATAAAAATTAAACAAATTAAGTTTATTGCCTTGTATACAAATGAGGGAACTCAGAGGTTAAATAGGTTTTCTAAGCTAATAAGTGGTAAAGAGAGGATTCATGTCACTTCTCCTAACTCAGGCTGACTCAGTCTCAGCACTATTGACATACTAAGCTGGATAATTTGTTGTAGGGAGCTGTCTGTGCTTTGTAGGATAATTACCCTGCTTCCCCGAAAATAAGACAGTGTCTTATATTAATTTTTCTCCCAAAGTTGCGCTAGGTCTTATTTTCAGGGGATGTATTATCTTTCCATGCGCTAGGTCTTATTTTCGGAGGACGTCTTATTTTCGGGGAAACACGGTAGCAGTATCCTTGGCCTGGACCCACTTGATGCCCCCAGCTGTGACAACAAAATTTCTCTAGATGTTGACAGAAGGACCCCCCCCCCCCCCCCAGGATGTGAGGGTGTGAGCAATTGTCCCTAAGTGATAACCACTGCTGTCACCTATACATTGAATTACTGCACATAACCTACTGGGTCATTAGGTTTTAGGTTTTATAATGGGTCATTAGGTTATTGGGTTATATAAAAATGGTCTGATAATGGATTCTGCTTTTTTCAGAAGATAGTCCTAAGTATAAGATGAGCTCATAACGTGTGGAAGTCCTTTGTCAAATATAAAACTCCAAATAGATTCTATTATTTCAGCTTTTGCAAATAAGAAATGAAAATTGCAGGGGGCGGGGGAGGGTGCACAGAGGGACGGGGAAGTACCTGCTATGATCACATCAAAGAAGGAGTATTTTACATAGAGGCTGAGATTTAAGGGAAGATGCAGAATGACTGTTCAAACAGGATCTCTCGGGATGTTATTACTTTGGGGGGCCCCTAATGTCTACGTTCTGGCCCTCAGTTTTTTAAGTCTGTGAAGTTGATCCCCTCATCCTCTCCACCCCCCCCCCCCCCCCCCCCCCAGTTTTTACTGAGTTGATTAGGTTTAAGGGTGCTAATTGCACTAACTAAGCCAACCAGAACAGATAGAGGGAGAAACAGATGTTTTTTTTGTGAAGTAGCTGTAAGGGCCAAGTGAATTGTGCTCAGTTTGGTCAGTTTTTGGGAGGTGTGGTTTTTTTGTTCTGCCTCTCCTCCAATGCACTCATCCTTTTGGAAAGTTGCTTGGTGAATCAGCAGTGGGTGCAAAGGGAGTTGGTAGCATATCTGGAACAGAGTTGGTGATATTTAAACATTCATTTTCCTCCTGTTTATTTCCCTTTACAAAGAGAAATCTAACAAATCAAGTAGTCACTGGTTAGTCAGGGAATTCTTTATTCTTCCATTGCCTGACACACATTGAACGCCTTTGATTTTGGCTTTTGTTCACTTTGGATTTTATATAGACCAGTTATCCTTCTGTTAACATACTCTTTCAGACTGCTAATAATACGACTGATCACATCATTCCGTTCATGCCTTCCTGAGGGCATGTTCTTATTACCTTGATTTATAATAACATCGGTGTTTGGAAACCTTTAATCAAGAATTTATTTATAAACCACCTTTTAGGGAACGGAGCCACAGCAATAGGATAGCTCTCATAATGATTACAAATAGCACTCTTAAACTGATTACCCATAAATAATGAACATGCCAGTATGAAATTAGGAATGTACAATAATGATTTAATGTGAAATCTATTGGTATAATCCAAAATTTAAAAGTCATGACAAATAAATAACATGTGACTTGCCCTTTTTTTGAAAATGTTTAAGTGGCAAATGATCAAGAGATTTAAAAAACATATACTATATGATTATATTTATGACATTTTTCTATAGAAACCACTTCCTGTAGGAGGTAGGCACCATTCTCTCCTCTTTTCACCATAGTTCTAATTAACTCATATACTCTGCATTTCCATGGAAACAAGATATCTCTAGATGCATGTAATTTAGTAGATGCTAATGGGTTAAAATAAAATGTACTATTCCGAAAATGTCAGCTGTTATATTACACACTATAATCCAGGAAAGTTTTTTTTTTTTGGTGAGTTTTTTTGTTCATGTTGCTTGAGACATGAAAAATTTACAATATTATTGAATGGATACAAAAGGAAGTTTACTTATCACTGAATGCCATCAAAAGGATTGTTTAGAAACATTAAATGAATATGCATAATATGTGTTTTTTTTTCTTTAAGCTGTGCATAAGTTTTAAATATATTTCTGCTTGTGGGTTCCATAAATACTTTGAGATCTTAGGTAAATTCTATTTTTTCTTCCTTTTCCCTCTTCAACAGATATCAAAGGTTCTCCTTATACTTTGTGGTTTTTTTTTTTATGACTGTTATATGCTTCTGAAGAATATAATTACCTCATATATTAAGTATACATCAGAACCATAAATGTATAAAAAGATTGTCTTTCTCTGCCCATTTTATGTCTAGACAGCCCTAAACTTGGCTGGTCATGAGTTATTTGTTCACCAGGTCTCAGTTCCTTGCAGGTGAGCATTGTGGTCAACTATCGATCATGCAGTCACTTCTCTGCCCCTTTTTAGCAGGTTTATCCTCATCCTGTCTTTGGGCCATTATCAAGAAAAAACAAAAATTACTTTGATATTTTTTCATTATAGCTGTCTTTACATTTTGTGGACTACCATAATTGTCTTTAAATTTTATGAAAGATACCTAAAATTCAGGAGGTTAAGCTTTCTGTGAAGCAAAATATTTGTTCATCATAAGAACAGTTTTCACTCAAAGCAAACTGTGTATGAGGCTAACTATCAATAGTTAAAAAGGTGAAAGAAGAGAGAAAGACAGTGGAAAAATGGGTATTTCTGACAAATATTCTTTGAGTAATAGTAAGGTTCGGGAGAGAAAAGAAACATATGCAGAAACATTTGGACTTTAATATTTCTAGTTTCTTCAGTCCTACTTTATCACCAAAAACTTATTGGTGACCTAAATAGACATGTATTGTAATAAATTAGTAATGCTAATTAATATTAGAATAAAGAAGAAAAAGTAATAGAAAGTTATGTTTAGAGAAATGGTAGTATGATATTAAAAATTTCCAGATCCCGTAGAATTAGTACTTGTCTGTAAATTAAAAAAGCTGGTTAAAATAGGATTTTGAAAATAATATTGACCATGTTTACTGTATTTAAATAATAGACCCAGAGAGAATCCAAGATGGCTGCTTGGGTAGGCAACTAGCCGCAGCCGCACACAACAATTTCAACAAAATACAACTAAAATATAAA
Source organism: Pipistrellus kuhlii (assembly GCF_014108245.1). Taxonomy (NCBI): domain Eukaryota; kingdom Metazoa; phylum Chordata; class Mammalia; order Chiroptera; family Vespertilionidae; genus Pipistrellus; species Pipistrellus kuhlii. The sequence goes on along the minus strand of NW_023425529.1, from coordinate 35,036,521 downwards.
ATGGACATTACCCAGAACTACAGGAAAGTCGACTGACTGGAAATTCTACAACAAGAAGCAAGGAGAAAACCAGAAGGAAGCGCGGAGGAGCTGTAAAAGCCCAAGGTACGGAGACACACGGAGAGGACAGAGCCGGAGAGGAGGGAGGCTTGAGTGCCTGGCTGGCGTTCCCAAGCAGGAAGGAGAGAAAAGCTCCGACTGTGCTGGGCCCAGCTCCAACTGCTCTGAACCCTAGTTCTAGGCCAGACCCCGGGGACCCAGGCTCATCCATAGGGAGCCGGGCTGTAAGGCGCGCACACTGTGCGCAGAGAAGGGCCGGCCGGCTGTGCCGCGGGATTGCCCTGACGGGAAGGAGACAGGGGCTCCAGACTGCTCTGAACGCCACCTCCAATCCCACTACCAACTGAACTGAACCCCAATACCGGACTCATTGGGGGAGAGCATAGACAGTTTGGCAGCAGGCGAAAATCGAGGGCACCTTTCTCTCAGAGGCGTTCGCAACAAGTACTGAAGGACCCTGAGTCTCAGGAGTCACATAGGGAGGGGCTGATGGAAGCCAAGGCTGTAGGCTCCACCCTGAAACCCGCCCCATCAGGAAAGCTGCCTGCGAAAATGCCTAAACCAAATAGATCACAAACGAAAGAAATGGAGGACAAAAAGCGACTGGATTTAGAGTTCAAAACCACACTTATAAGGTTGTTCAAGAATCTCCTAGAAAAGGCCGATAAAGTAAACAAGACCTATGAGGATATGAAAAGGGATCAACTAGAAATAATAAGGGATCAACAAGAAATAAAGAATACATTGTCTGAAATAAAAAATATTTTATGGAGTCCTAAAAACAGAATGGAAGATCGCAAGAATCAAGTCAAAGATTTGGAACATAAAGAGCCAGAAGACACTCCTCCGCAGACGCAAGAAGGCCAGAGAATCCAGAAAGTTGAAGATAATGTAAGAAACCTCTGGGACAACTTCAAGCGAACCAACATCAGAATTATGGGGGTCCCAGAAGATGAGAGAGAGCAAGATATCAAAAATATACTGAAAGAAATAGTGACAGAAAACTTCCCCCACCTGGGGAAAGAATTAGACTTACAAGTCCAGGAAGCGCACAGAACTCCAAACAAAAGGAATCCAAAGAGGACCACACCAAGACAAATCATAATTAAGATTCCAAGAGCAAAAGACAAAGAGAGAATATTAAAAGAAGCAAGAACAAAGAAGGTAGTTACCTATAAAGGAGCACCTATATGATTGTCAGCTGATTTCTCAACAGAAACCATGCAGGCCAGATGGGAATGGCAAGAAATATTCAAGAACCTACAGCCAAAGATAATCTATCCAGCAAAGCTATCACTCAGATTCGAAGGTCAGATAAAGAGCTTCACTAATAAAAAAAAGCTAAAGGAGTTCATCACCACCAAACCAGAATTATATGAATTGCTGAAGGGGGCTCTTTCAGAAGAGAAAGTAAATAAAGATAAAAATTATGAACAACAAATACGTAACTATCAACAAGTGAATCTAAAAACCAAGGAAACTAAAAAAAAAAAAAAAAAAAATCTGAGGAACAATATTAACTGTTGAATATAATAAAATCAGAGGTATGAAAGGGGAGTGAACTGTTTATTCTTGGGGAAAAGGGGAGAGGGGGATGTGGGAAGAGACTGAACATAAACTGTGCACCTATGGATGAGGACAATGGGGGGTGGGGAAAGGGTAGAGGGTGGGGTGAGAAGGGGGGGGAAAGGAACATTTGTAATAATATGAACAATAAAAATTTATTTAAAAAAAATAAATAAATAACAGACCCAGTTTATTATTGACGATTAAAGTTCCTTCAACAAAACAGTTTTGATACAAAAAACAGAAAAGCTTGTTTAAAAATTTGATTTTAAAGAATTTAGGTAATAAAATTAATCCACTTTCCCCAGTACATTATCCCAACAGAATCCTAAAGCCTCTTGAGTTAATATTATCACTCACATTTTATAGATGGGAAAACCAGATAGTAGGTTAAATAGTTTGCCATGGTTACATTCAAAGTATAAGTTGGCAGAGCTACAAGGTTGAAATCCAAATTCTTTGTTCTCCACAAAACACATGTGATTTGCTTTAGTAGTTTAAATTAATTTTCTTAGGAGTATTAAAATTAAACCTTCGGAATTTTAAAATCTTCTGCTTCTAGAAAAAAGAAGCCTCCCCCAACTTTGGCATTTAGTTTATGACAGTTATGCTATGTGGCTGTGTTATCTATTCATTAAGACTTAACAACTTTTCTTTCATTAACTTACTTCCTTTTTATTTGCAAGTCTGGCTGTTCCATGAAACTGCCTGACAGACCTAGTGATTTTCCCCTCTTACAGCTTTAGGAGCACTTACCATTAGTGTTTATTTCACTCTTATTTGTTATGCATTATTATTACGTGACCAAAGGCCTAATACATGAAATTTGTCCAAGAGCAGGCCTTCCTTTTCCGTCTGCCTGCACCAGCTTCCCTCTGGCTTCCCTCGCAGCCCCCACTTTGTCTGGAAGGTCGTCTGGAAGGATGTCTGGTCTAATTAGCATATTATGCTTTTGTCATTATAGATGGTATGTTTTGTGTCTCCAACTTTGTTCCAGGTTCCTAGTATTTTGTATATCTTTATGTGTAAGCACAGCATCTTACAGTACTAGAGGCCCAAGGCAAAAAATTTGTGCATGGGGGGAGGGGGCCCCTCAGCCCGGCCTGCTCCCTCTCACAATCTGGGACCCCTTCCTCCTAGCCACCACCTGCTCCTGATCGCCCACTGGCTTACTCTTTACCACTTGGTGTGCCACTCGTTAGTGGTGCTGTAGAGGTGGGAGAGGCTCCTGTGCTCTCCAGCCATGAGCCCTGCTTCTGCTGAGCAGTGCTCCCACTGTGGTAGTGCACTGGCCACCAGGGGGCAGCTTCCGCGCTGAGTGTCTGCCGCCCGGTGGTCAGTGTGCATTATAGCGACTGGTCGTTCTGATCGGTCTATTTTTAACAGTTGCTGGGCTTTTATATATATAGATGTGTTAGATGTTTTCTGAACAAATGAGGGATTGCTATTGCTAATTTTTACCTTAGTTCTACCTCCAGACCACGATTGGGTATTTCTCTTACTGAATGTTTGTCAGGTGAAGTTTGAAGGAGCTGAAAGCCTTTGCTACTCTGTCACTTTCTAAAAACGTGTATGTTATTTCTTTGACCAGAGGCTCATGCAATGCTCAGTTTTCCTTCAGAGTAGTTGTATTTGAGGTAAAGCCGAGTGGCAGAAATGTTATGGGTTTGTTTTATGGCTGGCTTTGGAGCCATTATACTCAGTGCAGCTTGCCTCACCACTCACTGCTTTATATATCGTGAGATGCAGGCCTAACATTTCTGGCCAGATCTCTTAACTGGAGACTGGTTGTAGGGATGCAAAGTTACTTTAATAAATATTTAATCTCAAATGCCTGTGTTTAGTTACATCCATTAGACAGCTCCATTTAATTTTGTGTGTGTGCCCGTGCATCCTTAATTTATTCTTAATGTGTAAGCTTCCACAAACCCTTGTGAAGAGGGGGCCGTGAACAGATACTTTTACAGAGATATCTTGGCTACATAAGCATGAATACTCGGATCTGTCAGCCTTGCCACTCACCAGCTGTGCGACCTTAGGTGTTTTGTTCAGCTCATTCAAACTTCTTAGTCTTGAGCAGGTTGTGAAATGGGGCTAACCAGGCCTGCTTCAGAGTGCAGTTGTGAGAATTCAAAAGGAAGTGTGCATGTAAAATCTGGCCCATGGTAGGTGTTCAAGAAATTACGGTTTTGTTTTTTTAATTCACTTTGTCTCCATTGTGGTTAATTTTTTTTTTTTTTTTTTTTTTTTTGTTTGTAACATAGCATCACAATGAACACATTGCAGACCAGTAGTATTATTGCTAGCTTTATCCAGTGGCCAGATAAGTTTTTATTGAACGAGTACAAAAAACATTTTACATAAATATTAAAGGCATGCTTTAAAGTTAAATACCCATTGCATTTTGAAGCTGTTTATTACATGTTCTTACAAGTTAATATTTTTTTAGAGTATGATACTTTGTAAAACACTGTGTAATATGAAGCGAGAACTCTTGTGATCCTTCCACACTATTCCTCTTAAAATAATTTGGCTCTTTGTGTTACTTCAGGTTGAGAAGTTATAAAGTGTCTGCCGTGTAGAATTTTTATAGAATCCTAGTAGACCGCGAACAGTAGTTTTAAATGGCAGTTTTTAAGGGGTAGCAGAGAAATATGAATGCATGCAGCCAGGTTACATCAGAGATCTGTTCCTATAGCGCAACGTAACACAATTTTTGCCGTAAGTAGGCACCTACGTCACTCACATGGAGTACACACAGCAGTAATGAAGTGAAGCAGTAAAAAAAAAAAAAAAAAAAAAAAAAAAATATATATATATATATATATATATATATATATATATATTAAAAGAAAAATAGTAATTCTTGACCTTTACTTGTGGTAAATAAATAATAAAAAACATAAAGCACATATGTACATATGTCAAAATGATGGAACTTTTTTTTTTTTTAAATAAATACTGCAAATGGGAGATGGCGACATAAGCATGAAATGACATAAGTCAAGTCCTACGTAACCCGAGGGCTTCCTGCATGTCAATAAAACACCAGAATGCCTTGTCTACAGGTGATAGGTTCCAAGACCTCCAGTGGATGCCTGAAACTGGATAGTATTGAACTCTGCATTTTTTTTTTCTTTCTGTACATCTACACCTAATTTATAAATTAGGCACAGTAAGAGGTTAATGGCAATAACTAATAATAAAATAGAATAATTATAGTAATTGTTATAATTATAACAATTATTTCAGTAATACTGTAATAATGTAGCATTATTAAGTAAAATAAGGGCAATTTGAACACAAGGGAGGTGATACTGTGACATTCTGTTTGAGAACTGAGATGGCTACTCAGTGGCTAATGGGCAGGGAGGGGACAGTGTGGAGACACTGGGCAAAGGCTTGACCCAGGTTCCAGGTGAGATGGCGGGGGGGACGGCCCGAGACTTCATCACGTTACTCAGAATGGCGCTCAATTTAAAACTTACGTGTGTTTTTTTTAATCTTTTATTTTTATTGATTAAGGTATTGCATATGTGTCCTTATCTCCCCATTACTCCTCTTCTTCCCCCGCTTGTGCCCTTACCCCCACAAGTGTCTGTGTCCATTGGTTAGGTTTATGTGCATACATACAAGTCCTTGGCTGATCCCTTCCTCCTACCCTCCCCTGCCTTCCTCTGAGATTTGACGGTCTGAACGATGCTTCACTGTTTCTGGACTTGTTTTTGTTCATCAGTTTATATTGTTCACTATATTCCACAAATGAGTGGGATCATAACAATTGTAACAATTATTTATAAAAGATATTTATCTTTCTCTGACTTATTTCATTTAGTATAATGCTCTCCAGCTCCATCCATGCTATTGAAAATGGTAGGAATTCCTTTTTACAGCAGTGTAGTATTCCACTGTGTAGATGAACCACAGTTTTTTAATCCACTCATCTGCTGATGGGCACTTAGGCTGTTTCCAAATCTTAGCTATTGTAAATTGTGCTGCTATGAACATAGGGATACATATATTCTTTCTGATTGGTGTTCATTGTTTATTTCTGGAATGTCCCACTTAATATATTTTGACTATAGTTGACCACAGGTAACTGAAACCATGGAAATCAAACTTCAGATGAAGTAGGACTCCTATATAACCCTATATAATAAAAGTGTATATGCAAATTGTCCCCTCAACCAGGAGGGAGTTCTCTGGGAGTTCAACCAGGAGGCAGGGGAAGGGAGGGACGGGGAGGGAGGGAGTACCTGGGAGGCAGATGCTAGGGACCCTACCAATGCACAAATTTATAATTGTATAATCTCAGTGATTTATCCTCACATTGGTAATCCTGTTTATGAAACCCACCTTGGACTAGAGTTTCCTTCATTTTTCTTTATCTCACTTAAATATTAGTGATCCACTTGTTTATTTTTTTAGTAGCTAGATTTTAAGCTTTTCAAGGTTGAGTATTTTAACTTCCTGATATCAGCTATAAAGACCGTATACAATATTTGCTGAATGAATTATTTTATAAATAAAAAATAGGGGATTGTTTTGTTTTGTCATTTTATTATAGTGATATTATTGTTTAGTTTTTAAAGTGTTTAATACGTACTATTCGATTTTAAGAAAAAAGTTACTTTTCCTTTGAAATAGTTTTTATATTGAAGTTTGTTTTGATTTAATTAATCACCAGAATGCAGTTTTGGAAGGATTTCTAGTAATATGACTAATGATTCACCATTATTTCTCCTGTTGCTTTTCACCACTAACACTTCAGTATTTTATAACAGCCTTAAGTAGCCAGTTAGTAGTCTAGAGTAAATATTTTGCCATATTTGTTATGATGGGAACTTAATATACTGAGATATTATTATGAGACATAATTGGCTTCTAATGGATTGTTGTTTTGGTAATTTTAATAAGGCAGAAAGCTGTGGGCTACTTACTTGGACTGACATTCTCTTGATCATGAAAAAAGAAAATTCCTTGCACTGTGGGCGTCTATGAGATTTTAAAAAAATTGTCATTTTTATTCTTCCTTTCTCCCTCTCATCAATAAATAATTACCCCATGCTAGGTATTTTTATTTAGGTTAAAAATATATCTAAATCACATTTATTATTTACTTTTGAAACTTACATGTTAAAAATTTAAGATCTTCCTGTTGTGAAAGTGCACTGACTGGTCCTTAAAGTATATTTATAATTGATATGATTTTTTTTTTTCATACAGAGTCCACTGGAGAAAAATAGCGTAATATTTGATATGTTGTCTAAGCAATGACATTTCAGTTTTAAAGACAAAGAAACTAACAGGTCATGAACACATTGTGTTCCTGAGGTAAGCTGAGGAAAGCGAAGTGAAGTCTTCAGTGCTTTTGGAGTTGCACACCTTAATTAGTCTGTCCTCTGACTCTCTTGCTGGAGTCGCCTTCCCCTTATAAATAGCCTGGGCTCAGAAGTCCAAATGGACGGGTGTGGCTATTGTCACTTCATTGCCATGGCAATGGTGCAATTAGGGTGAAGTTGCTGGCAAGCGCCCGGGTGAGAGGGTTTTGATGGAGTGACTTGGAAGGGAAAGAATAAAGCCCGTTTCACAGCTGCTGTGTGTTCTGAATAGACCCAGCGGCTGCTTTTCCCCCCAGTTTTATTCTCATTTGGATGTAGGCACTGTGTGTCAAGGGGTTGTTGGCAGGAATACCTCCTTGTTCTCCTGTCTATCAAAGGGAAAACAAATTGAGGTTTTCAGTAAATATTGGGGCAAGTAGTTTGTGGAAGTTCCGGAAAGTAGTCCTTGAACTGAGCTCTCTGTCTTTTGGCTTTAGAATTGAAATGTCACTGATAGTAGAACAATCAATCTGTACGAATTCACTAGGAGATTTTTTTTAGCTGCTGATATGAACTTAGCCTATTTCTTGGGATAAAATTAAAAGTTGTGTAGAGGAATGAATGAAGGAGTGCCTCTATAAAAGAACTTGTAAAATAGATACTGGAAAACTGGTAGTTACATGTTGTTAGATATTAACTTTTTTAGTAAATGTCATTTAAAAAAATGAGATATAATGATATCTTCTTATTACATTACCTCATACAGGTAAATAAAGCAGGACAAATAATTTAAACTTTCAAATGGTAGAATTTTTCTAATGGCAGTGTTACTCTAAAAAATTTAGGAAAATTTTTCTCTATATGAGATTAATTTGAAAGTTCATATGAATCTTCAAGTTTTTTTTTTTTTTAATCTAATAATGAGTATTTAAAAAAAATTTTTTTTTGTAATCTTCACCTGAGGATATTTTTTCCATTGCTTTTTTAGAGGGAGAGTGGAAGAAGGGAGGGAAGGAGAGATGGACATTTATTTGCAAAGACATATGCACCCCTATGTTCATTGCAGCATTATTCACTATGGCCAATACATTAGAAACACCAGAAATGTCCTTCAGTAGATGACTGTATAAAACTTTTTCAGTTTTTAAAAAAATATATATTTTATTGATTTTTTACAAAGAGGAAGGGAGAGAGATAGAGAGTTAGAAACATCGATGAGAGAGAGTCATCGATCAGCTGCCTCTTGCACACCCGCTACTGGGGATATGCCTGCAACCAAGGTACATGCCCTTGACCGGAATCGAACCCGGGACCCTTCAGTCCCCAAGCCAACGCTCTATCCATTGAGCCAAACCGGTCTCGGCAAAATTTTTTCAGTTTTGATATTGGTTATATAGGCTTTCTTTTTCTTGACCAATCTTTTCAGTATTTGTGAACTTTAATAATTGTGAAAGAACCACCTTTTGTTTTTTTAATATTCGTATGTTTTTTCCTATTTCATTAAAATTTTTTATTTTTAGTTATTTATTTCCTTTTGCTTTTTAAAATTAATTTTCTTCCTTTTCCCCCAGATCCTTTGGATAAATAGAAGTTATCTCTTCAGTACCTGTTATCATTTAAACTTTTTTTTTTGGGGGGGGGGAGTGAATTGCAAATATGTAGTTTTTATTTTTTATTCATTTTCAAAAAAATTAAATTCTCAATATAATTTCTTCTTTGACCAAGGACTTGAAATTGTATTTCTCCTTTTTTTAAATCCTCACTTGAGTATTTTTTCGCATTGATTTTTATACAGAGTGGAAGGAAGAGAGGAAGGGAGGGCGAGGGTGGGGGGTGGGGGTGGGGCGACACATACACATTAATTGGTTGCCCTTTGCATGCACCCCAACTGGGGGCCAGAGATTGAACCTGCAACCAAAGTATGCGCCCTTGACCTGGAAGCAAACCTGAGACCCTTTGGTTCGGATTAATGCTTAACCAATTGAGCAAACCAGCCGGGACTGAAGTTGTATCCCTTAATTCTCAAACATATATGGTTGATACGTTTTGGTTATCTTTAAAAAAAAATCAGTTTTCTGTGTAATTGCTTTGAGGTTAGAAATCATGATCTATATCATATTGGCCCTTTGATATATGATGACGACTGTTCTTTATACCAGTAAATAAATTTATAACTGATTCTTCTGTGCTTGTACCAATAACGTGTAATTTTTACTTGTTGAATGTAGAGTTCATAAAGTGGATGCAGATCCAATTTAATTGTGTCGTTCAAATAATTTGCATGTTTTATTGAACTTTTCTTTCCTAGTTCTGTCATACTGATTCTGATACGTTACTATCATCTACCGTGGTTTGGATTTGCCTATTAAAATAATTATCAAATTACCCTGTTGATCATTAGCAATAATTTTTGCATTAAAGTTTATTTTGTCTGGATAAATATTGCTACCTCAGCTTCTAGTTAGACTTTTTCTCATTTTTCTGTTCTTTTATTTTCAATCTTGTTTCTATCCTTTTAACTTGTGTTTGTTGTTTTATTTGTACAGAAAGTAAAGTACAAATTTCAAATTCAGACTGCATTAAATCTAGACTAATTGCTCTTCTCTTCTACTTGGTACATTTGATCCTTTTGGGCATATCATGATGACTATTATAATTGAATTTATATCAGCCTTTTTTAATTGCCCTGTATATATATTTTTTTCTTATGCAACTTTCAACTGTTACATTTTGTTTATATCTATTTTCTCAGTAGCTTCCATTGAGATTTTATTTGTCCATATTTGAAGATATTCAACGTCTTTATCCTCCATCCCAACAGTATAATCAACTTAAAGCACATTAATGTTTTTTACCCTCTTCCCAACTTTAATTCTCTTGTTGTCATGTATTTTGATTTTCCTCTGCCACTAGATATTGTTACTAGGTTTTCATAGGTTCGTTTTTTTACATTTCCTACATTTTTACCACTTTCTCTGTTGTGCATTCCTTCTTGTATTTTTATTCTTTTTGTGTCAAACATTTGGGTTCATTTTCTATCTGAAATACACTTTCAAGAATGTCTTTATTTAGGAATTTTGCCCATTTTTTTGAGAGAGATTTTTTTTTGCGGTTGGACCAAAAACCTATTGATACTTAATTTTTTTTCGGCCCAATGAAAATACCATCTCACTGTCTTCTGTGTTCCATGTGGCTAATGAAGAGTCAGCTGTCATTTAACAGAAAAATTCTAACAGCAGTTAGAAAATGGTGACAATACTATGGATGTTTCTTGCTTCCTACCTTTTTATTTTCAGAAAAACTAGATATATATGGGAATTTCGCTTACTTTTCTCATGTCTGATCACCACTCAAATAAGAAAAGCATCATGTTAAACTTGGAACATATGCAAAGAAGGGAACCTCAGGATTTGGGAGATTCTTTTTTAATTATCAAGGCAAACATAACAAAAGGAATTTTTAAATTTTTTGTGTTTAAAGCTACCCAGTTAGGAGTTTTCTTTAAATTGAAATTAGTCCTTTAAAAACAAAGAATATAAATAATCTTTAGTTATATACCTATTACCCATCATTTTTCTGTCATTTATTTTTAGATGAATCACTCTACCTCATCATTTATCAAGTAGTTGGAAATCACTACTTCTATTCTGGCTCTGTCAGGGTCTCAAAGCTGCTGGAACAGAGTAAGATAATGCCAGCATTCATGCCAGCTAATTTGTGCTAGAGCCGTTCTGTTGATTGAGTCAGAGCTGCTACTAGATCTACAATTAGAGGGAAAGGATGTTTATAAGCCCTGGGGTTATAAATGGAGGTTCATTTTAAGTCACCTCTTCCAAAAGCCAGCTTAAGAGAGATGATACTGCCTTTTTTCCTTGTTCATTATTTGTCACAGCATTTGGAGACTCTTTCTGAGAGTGTTAGTGAACCATATTTACCAGTATTCTGCTCATCACCCTTCATAAATGTTAAGGATCCCTATCTCTTTTTAAACCGTAGAAGAAGAAACAGTGTGGTAAAATGTTGATAAGCGTTTCAGCATGAATGATGTCTAAACCGTAGAAGAAGAAACAGTGTGGTAAAATGTTGATAAGTGTTTCAGCATGAATGATGTCTGCCATTTCAAAGAATCAACTAAACAAGCTTTAAATTGTGTATACATCCCTGGGGCACTGAAGAACCAAATGTGAAATTTGCTTTGTCTATTAAAATGATTCTGATGGGATACTAAAGAGAACCTAAAGATTTCCCCCTCTTTTCATTCACTCCATCTATTCATTCCCTTTATCATTGGAGAGAACTAGCTTTCTTTCTTTCTTTCTTTTTTTTTTTTTTAATTGATTTCAGAGAAAGGAAAGGAGGGGGGAGAGAGAGAGATAGAAACATCACTGATGAGCATCATTGATCAGTTGCCCCCACACACCCAAACTGAGAACACAGCCTCTAACTGGGCATGTGCCCTGACCAGGAATTGAACCTTGACCTCCTGGTTCATAGATGGATGCTCAGCCACTGAGCCATGCTAGCTGGGCAAGAGACCTCACTTTCTTACAGCCTGATGATATCGCACTAGGGCTCCTAAAAGCAGACTGTCTCATTTTAGTGTGGCTCTTAATCCTTCTCACCATAGCTCTTACACGTTTTCATTTTCTATCTTGGAAAATAAGTGCAAACAATATGCATGTAGAAAATAATTCCATACTTTATGGTAATAAAATAAAAGGAAATGAAAGTTAACTTGGCTGTGTTCCTCATCAAACATTTAAAATTTTATTATAGAGTCCCATGGTTACCATGTATTATTAGAGAACACTGCGGGAAAGGATGTTGTGTATCATTGCAGATCTTAAAAAAAAAAAAAAAATGTGCCTTTTTCCCCTTCATTTTTACTTGGTAGTGATTTTACTTCTTATATTGATTTTTAAATGTAGGCAGCATAGGGATATTCATATGCTATAGATGGAAAGATAGTATTAGAAAAGGTTGGTAAAGATAATATCCGTTGGTAGGTGGCTTACATGATTCTCACCACTTTAAAAAACTTAGGATCATTTTGTCTACTTTTTAGAGACATAGGAAATCATTAATAGAGATATCTGATTATCAGGATGGACATTGTGTTGCTCTATGATTCTATGCCTCTTTGAACATTAAAAAAAATAAGTGGAAAACTTTAAAAGAATTATTCAAGCATAACGTTCTAACCAAGTAAAATGTGTAGCCATTGTTACTAAATGCTGGAAAAGAAAATGACCAGTTCATGCTTTGAAGTGGTTATCAAACTAAGAGATTCTGTGTAGCTCCTCAAGTGTGTTACTTAGAAAAGGGAAAAGAGAGGAGCCTTGGGGAGAATGGTTTTGAGAACACTCAGTGGCTCTCTTATCCAGCCAGGTTTCTGTAGTCTGCACTAAGTGAGGGGCAGGTTCTCCGAGTGGTTTGTATGGAAATTTCCCAGTCCTTAAAGTTTTTGTTGTTGTTAATCTTGGGATTGGTTTAGAGGTTATTTCAAAAACTAGAAGCCCGGTGCATGAAATTCATGTACAGGTAGGGTCCCTATTTGGCTGGCAATCAGGGCCAATTGGGGTCTTCCTCTCCCTGGCTGCTGGCTGCCATTTGGGGTCTTCCTTCATTCCATGCTGCCCCCTGATGGTCAGCGCACGTCATAGCTAGTGGTTGAACTCCTGGTTGGTCGAACTCCCGAGGGGACAATTTGCATACTAGCCTTTTATTATATAGGATAGTAAATGAATCATTTATTTTCTGATACATACTCATGGCAACAGGGTTTTCTAATGCTGTTTGGTTATGAAGTTGTATAGTTTGGCAGGATATAAAATAATTGGATCATATTTTCCCCCTAATTGTATGCAGTTGTTGCTCTCTGGCCTTTCAATTGCTGGTTATTTTTACGTTATAAATAAGCAGGGTTTTTCTTTCTGCCCTATTCATAAAATTTCACACAGAAAAAAACCATTATTTTTGTTAACTGTGCAAATCAGAAAAATTCCCAGCATATATCTAGCTGTTACTTCCTATCCCATGAGCCCATTTATTTCTTTTGTCATGGTTTCTTTCCCAACAATATCTTTTATCATTTCAATTTTCTTTGCTTCTGAAATAGATGTTCCACACTTTCTCAAACTTTATCCAGCTTTTTTTTGTTGTTGTTGTTCTTTATGCCTTCAATATGGTATTTCTGTAATTACTTACATATTCTACTATTAAAATTTTAGTGTTCTTGCAATTCTTCCTTATCCTACCCATTTCTCAGTTCAGTTTCATTCTGTTGTCTTTTTATTTAAGCCAATTCCCTCTTTGTGGCTCTCTGTTCCTGCTTTTTATGCAGGACTAGACCTTAGATTAAAAAGCTTTGTGTGTGTGTGTGTGCATCCATATATTATTTTGCTATGCTAATATTTCCTTTAATACTTTTCTTCTATTTTACTTCTCAACCCTTTAAATCTATTGCATGAAAATTCCTACAACAAAATTTTAGCACTGGGCTTATTTTATTATAAAATGTACACATTTCTTATATATTTTATCTATGCCTACTCAATTATCTGTATTCAGGTGATTCATTGCCTTTTAGCTTCTATTTAGTTTCATGTTTGTTGCCCTTAAACGCTTACCTCTAGATTAGATGTCACATAGAGCTAAATATGACGGAGAACCCTTGTATACCTGTTTGCTAAATTCACTGCCTTGAGGAAAATGCATTGATTTCTTATTATACGTTCTGCATTCCATTTGTCAGGTTTAAAAACATACTGCTTCTACTAATGTGGCATTTCATACAGCTATTTTTCCTGCATTACCTCTAAATGATGTTTAAAGAGCTCTCTTACATATTTGTTAATATCTTCACTTGCTACCTCTCCCGATCAAGAAATCCTTTCCTTCTCTGTCCTTTTCCTGCCCTCTTCATCTCTATGTTTTAGGACCACTTCTCTTCATTTGAATACTGGAATATTATACTGCTACTTAAAATGATCTTGTATAACAAGGGTGCCAGACCTACACGTGTGCAGGTTGTTGTAATGGCTACGTAGGGATACGTATGTCTAGTTTGGCCACTTTTCTTGGTACCTTAATTGTTATGTAATCAGTTTACTACCTTGTATCTTACACTCATCCATATTTTTGGTACCTGCCTAGTTTATAGAGAAGTTTGAGAGCCCTTTTTGGAAAAAAACAATATTTAAAGAGAAGGTAAATATTCACAATATAATAAGTTAAAGTTACAGGCTTATGGAACAACTACTACAAGTTATAACCAAATTTTAATAGTGGTTGTCTATGGGTAATATGATTTTTATTTACCTTATTATCTGTAGTTTCCAAAATTTCCTTAATGAGTAATGGTTTTAATATAAAAACCAATCAACTAACGAGTTTAAAAGGATATGGTTTTGTGTATATATCTTCTATTGTTCTTCTATTCAACAAGACCTGTGCTTGACACTTAGGGAAGTTGTATTTCAGAAGATGTGAGAGATATGATCAAGAATGAGCTTGTGGTCCTGCTAGGAGAAACAATGAGATACAGTCTTTACCAAAAAGTTCTCAGAAACAAAGGACACGAACTGCCCTGAACTGATGTACTGATGGTGTGTTCATAATGCTCTGTTAAGAGGTTCTAAACACCATAGAACAATGGTTCTCAACCTTTCTAATGGTGCGACCCTTTAACACAGTTCCTCATGTTTTGGTGAATCATAATGTAAATATCCGTGTTTTCCGATGGTCTTAGGCTCTACAGCAGCGGTTCTCAACCTGTGGGTCGCCTAAGACCATCGGAAAACACAGATATTTACATTACAATTTATTACAGTTTTGAAGTAGCAACGAAAATAATTTTATGGTTGGGGGTCACCACAACATGAGGAACTGTATTCTAGGGCAGCGGCATTAGGAAAGTTGAGAACCACTGCCATAGAAGGTTACCTCTGCTAGTTATTCTCATAGGTATACTCTGGGGTCTTCTCTTGGGGCATTTTGTGTTGATATATTTTCATCACTTTGGGGCCTATTGCTCTTTGAAGCTGCTCAGCAGTATTTTTATGAGTGCCTTAGACCTTACTGTTAGAAAAAAAAAACAAAAAAAAACAGAACTGAATTTTAAGAGTGTCCATCACCTGGTAACTGTAGGTACTTGACTTTTAGAAGAATGCAGACATCCCATTTTGGTCAGGACAGCCAGACCAAAACAAAGGCAATGAAGGGGCACTGTTTGTTTAGGCAGATTCTCTCTTTATTATAACCCTTCCTTTAGAGATCATAGATTAATAATTTACAAAACGGATTAGGACATCATAATCCTTCTTGTTCAAGCAGCATTATTATAAAAAGGCAGCTTCATGTGCTTCTGAGAAGCTAATTAGTCGCTGTCTGGCTTATCACGCTGAGAGGCTGCGGTGATTCATGGGCCTTTACCCTTCACAACAGGATTTTCTAATGCTGCTTGGTTATGAAATTATTTATATTTGTGACTCAGGGCTTTAAAAGGGCTTCCAGCAGAGTTTGTAAGCCAACTTCTGCACTCAGAAGCATTTTGTGCTGTTTATGGTGAATCAGTTTGGCGTAAGAAAGTGCGTGAATCCAGTTTCACTGCGTTGCTGAGGTGCAGTTTTCTGGTAAAACTCCTTGCCAATCCTGATGAGTTTTCATTGATGTAGACCTTTTGATTCTATAAGAAACAAACTTTTCTTATATACAGTTTTTAAACAGTATTCAGAAACAGTACCAACACAGTGTTTTAGCGTGGTTCTGTTTATTCTAATATGCCTTTGACAGAAACTTAGACCACTACTTTTTTAATGTTTTTAATTATTTTTTTGCATTTTTTTATTTTTAAAAATGTATCTTGATTGCAAGTTATACGATACATTTTTTTTTAAAATGGAAAAAAATAAAACCCATTGACCCCTTCTAGCCTGCTTGCTCTCCTCACTTCAGACCTTCACCACACTATTCATGAGGTTAGTTCGGATGATTAAGAATTTGTTCTTGCCCAGCCAGAATGTCTCAGTGGTTGGGCAGAGGCCCGTGAACCAGTCAGCTCAGGGCACCTTGCCCAGGTTGTGGGCTCGACCCCCAGTGTGGGCCATGCAGGAGGCAAACGATCAGTGATTCTCTTTCATCCTTGATGTTTCTATCTCTCTCTCTCCGCCCTTCTTCTCTGAAATCAATAAAAATATTTCTTAAAAAAGAATTTATTCTTTATCAGACATTTATTTTATTTGATTAGTGATTGTTGGGTGGTGGGGGAGGGTAAAGGAGGGAGTTTCTACCCTTCTAGGTTCTTTTACTTAAAAGGTAATTCATCATAAGATGATTAACAAGCGGAAATGACCAAATTTACACGAGAGAGACAAACATCACACATACAGGAGAGGTTCAGATACAGGAAGTTAAAATGAGGCATATGTGACAGTTTGAGCTAAGGATGAGGTAAAATGCCTTGGGGCGTCCGAGGGGAGGAAGTCATTCATTCAAAGGATGATCAGAGCAGATGTTCAGTACCCTGCGCTATGAAGTCAGAAAGTTGTTTCTGGTTATATCTCATTATGTTTAAAGCTCCTGATTTAAATTCTTTAAAGGGAGAAAGTGATGAAATTTTCTGTTGAGCCGTCAGGGTCTCGGTTGGCTCCAGCTCAAAATAATTCACTTGCCAAAGGGCTCATCTTGGGAAGGCCTGTTCTGAACCCCTTCAGTGGAATAGGGGAGAAAACAGAATCTCTCCACAGAATCTGCTAAACTTTAAATACCACCAATTACACCCATTTATGAAGCACATATTTTTAATTTTGTGGAATCTCATATACTGTTAACTGTTCTTCCTTCATTAGAATAGCGAGTTCTGTCGGAAGAGAGAATTCCATGTGTTTCTCTAAAATAGAGTTTTGGGGGGTGATATAGGCTTAATGCCCAAGGTTTTTTGTTTTGTTTTTTATAACTGGTCATGTTTGGAAATCCATAAATTGTGGTTTGTATGGTTTGTTTTATTGATAGCAAGGCAGGTTAACAGGGCCTGTAAAATGTATATATTGAATGGTTATGAGCCTAGTGAACATGAGTGTACTACTTCTAATCACGAGCATTCAGTTATTGTTCTCCATTTTCATAAAGCAGTTTTATGGGTTCAAACTTGTCTGGCTCAAAATTATACAACTAATCACATTTAGTTCCAGGTTTTCTGAGTAATTCATCTGAGCTCTTTAGCATGACACCTGTTGGCAGTCAGTCACATTGCAGGTGGTAGGAGCAGAGAAGAGTTAGGACTTTCCTGATCCTGGAAGTTCATGTGCGCTAGCTAAGGAAATAGGGCCCAAAAGATAAAGTTCCTGAGAACTTTACAGAGTGTCACATTCTGAACAGAGGCATGACTCTCAGTCCTGGAGTGGCACATTGCAAAGGTGAGGGAGCTTAGATCTGAGACCCACTTTGACATTAATTTGCCGTGATGTGACTTTCTGAACATCTCTTCTTGTCTGGCTCGAAGGCTGGGTTTCTGTACTTTCCTAGGGGGGTTGATGAATACCTGTCCCGCCTACCTCTTGATAGGATGACCTTACATAATAATGCAAAATGGTGTCATAAAAAGACTTTAGAAATAATAGTACTCAAGGGCATGGTTGATGCCTGCTGGTTGCTCCTGCTCAGTTTCTTTCTCCAGCAGTTCCTTAAAGAGTGTCATTTTTCTGGACTCAGTTTTAGGTGTTTTTCTCATGTGTCTTTTTGGGAGCTCTCCTCTGTTCCCACGGTTTCCGTTATGTGCACCAGCCACCCAAAAGCACCTTCTGAACTCCAGATACCTGTAAAATTCCCAAACCCTGCCTAGCCCAGTCTCAGTATGGAGTTGCATTTAAAAAAATATAGTCCAGCAAGTCAAAACAGTTGAAAAATAATACTACTCTTGTGTCTTGCAGATTATAACAGCATGTAGAGTACAGCTCAGCAATATTTCTTAAAATCTGTTCTCTCTCACATCCCCCAGTCAAGCCTCAGTCCATCCCTCTGTAATAGGCTCCCAGTCTTCCCCATACTGACCCTGAGCCTCACACTTTCAATTCTCTCCACTCTTTTTTTTTTCAGTTGAACTTCCTCCCACAACCAAGATCTTTGACCCATGTTTCCTACATGTTTCTTCTTTTTTTCTCTTGTCTAGCATGAAAACAGCTCAAGAACTAGGCTGACAAAGACCAATTTTTTCCTAAGGATGAGTGAAAGGTTGCTTATTTTGGCAAAGACCCTTATTGGTCTTTGGGTAGGAGAAGAGAGGGAGGCTGGGAATATTCACATGTAAGTAATCTGTATTCCCAGCACACGTACAGAGTAGTCTGCTTGCTGTCTGTATGCTTCACGAAGCACCTCTTTCTCAACCTAAAACTTGACCTTATTATGGTCCACCCGCACTTGCTTCTCCTCCAGGATCCCTTATCTGTATGAAAAGCACTCATCAAAAGAGTGGCTTACTTTGGACATCTGAACATCATCCTTGAATTCTTTCTGTCCTCATCCTTCACATTCCATCCAAATTATCTTTAGCCCAAGTACAAATTATTGATACATACTTCTAGGATCTCTCCTCTTTATTCCACTCTAATGCTGTCATTACTCATTGCTCCTTTGCAATCAGTTTTCTCTACTCCAACCAAAGTAATGCTTTACCACATGAATCTGATTGTGACTTTTCCTCCTTTACGTTACTTGAAGTCTTCTTAGTACCAAACCCTTAATATTAGTATTAATTCTGAATTGTCTGGTTGGTCCCCACCCATGTCTCCAGAGATCATCTTCCTCCACAGGATGCATTTCTTCCTGCCTGAAGCTTTTGTTTAGGTTGGTCTGATTGTCTAAATATATCTCACCTTCCACACTCCCACCTAGCTTAGCTTCCTCATTCTCCTGATCTTGCTTTAAATATAGCCTCATGCAAGGCTTTTTTGATTTCCTCCTCCTGTCCCTTTGTCATTCATGTCCCCCACACTTGCCCTTGAGTCTGACCCATCACACTGGAAATGTAATTACTTGCTCAAACACATTTTTTTCTCAGCAAATCCTAAGGTCAGCGGGCATGTCCTCCTCCTGTTAGAGCACTCTGTCCCCAGCTCAGGTCAGGAATTCAGTGGATGCTCGCTGCTAAATGGATGCTACTTCTATGATCTGTGCCCTGTATGCCTCTCCCAATTCATTTCTACACATATATTGCTTCACACTTTCTGTGCAGCCTTTGAGAAACCCGTGTCATTTTATATTTTTGTAAGCTCATGCTCTTTTCTGCAGAATTGTCTGCCCAGCCTTTCCTTCCTATCACCTGATCATCCTCAGCATGCAGCAATGTCAGCATCAAACTGACAGGATGCAGTGTGTAGCTGTGCTGTGACCCTTCCCATGTTACTTTGAAGTTTTTATTTGGCTGCATTTTTTTTTCTTTTTTTTTGAGTGGACTTTTTGTGTTTCTTCCTTTAGGGAAGGGACCTCATTTTATTTATGCATTATTTTGATAATCCCAGCACTTAACATAGGTCAAACTGAAATACTACTGATATTATGAACTACTTTCTGTATGCTAGGCACATTTCATGTGCTTTTTTCTATTAACTCATTGAGTTTTCCCAACTTCCATGGAATAGTTACTTTAAAAAAAATATATTTTATTGATTTTTTACAGAGAGGAAGAGAGAAGGATAGAGAGTTAGAAGCATTCATGAGAGAGAAACATCGGTCAGCTGCCTCTTGCACACCCACTACCAAAGTACATGCCCTTGACCAGAATTGAACCTGGGATCTTTCAGTCTGCAGGCTGACGCTCTATCCAAATCGGTTTTGGCAAGATTTACTTTTACTCTTTCTGTTATATAGATGAGGAACTGGAGACCCAGGAAGGTTAAGTTGTCAAGACTTAACCAGCTGGTATAGGCCAAGGCTGGAAAGTAAACCCACTGATTTCAGGGCCTGCCCTGAGCTGTGGTGGTCAGTCAGTGGAGTCTAGTACTTTCAAAAGTGGGTTCTGGAATCTCACTCTTTGTTGTGAATTCTAGTTCTTCCACTTTTCTTACTCAATTGTGAGACTTAATTATATGTCCTTTAAAGGGATGTTCTGAGGCTTAGATAAAATAATCAGTTTATGTGAAGTATCTAATGGATTGTAAGTAGTTGTAACAGTGCTAAGTCAACGTGAGCATTCATTAGACAGATCCTGTAGGATTCTTTCCAACTCTCAATCAAAGTAAATAAATGTATTTAAAATAGTTGAAATTGGAGACAGTTGTCACATCATGGGGGAGTTGAATCCACAGACTACATACCAAGAAGTCTAAAACACTAGATAGAGGTGGGCCTCTCTGAGTGCCTATATAGAGCGGGACATAAGGAAGCGATGTGATTTATAGTGCCAATAAACAAACACAAATCAGTTACCGAGAAGCACAACTATTGCAGTTCCAGAGATAAGAGAGAAGTGTCTCTCCTCCAGAGTGTGGGAAATGGTACCTTCAACAGCCCCTATTGGAAAGCACATCCACAGATTTCTTAATGCAGCTTCACTACAAGCTACTTTTGGGCCTCATGCAAACCAGTTCATTAAAAATCATTCTAGATGTGTCTGTTATGCAATCCACTGATGTTCTAGTTTAATCTAGGGATCGGTTAATAGTATCTACAAATACTTTTTCTTAGTGAATCCTGATCCTCCTCCCCCCCAACTACTGGTGAGTATTGATTAGCTATTAGTTTTAGATTAAAAATCGAAAGTGCCACTGGGAAGTGAGTTAGGTAATGGCCAGCAAGGCCAAGATTTTCTTTAAGAAATGATTTTGGATTGGCTCAAAATTGTGGCCTATAGTACTGCAATTTTATAGATGCATGGTGAACATCAGGATCACCTGGAGGATTTTGAAAAGACAGGCTCATCTCCCAACTCTGTAGTCATCTGGGGTGGGGAGGGGAGGAAATCTTTCAAACAAAACAAAACAAAACAAAAACAACATATAAATGATTCTAGTGATCAATGAAGTTGGAGAACTACTACCATTGATTATGCTGCATTGATTTTAGCTAGAAGAAAATTTAAAGGAGTTATAACCAAATATATTTAAACCATAAAAACTGTCTTGTTTTATGGTTAAAGGTCATCTGTTTTTTAAAACTGTAAAATCCCGAACTACTGTCCATAGTAAACTATTTCTGAAATGTACACCTAGACAATCAAATAAGGTGATTTAATGTATGGATTTCTTATTAATAAATCAATTAAGAGTTTTGGTGTGTCTTCTGGAAATGATGACTTTGAATAGTGACTATGTATTCGTTAATAATTTTTTTTTTTTATTCTCAGCATTGTCTGATTACATTTCCATGTAAGACTAAAAATATTTCAATAATTAGACTCAGTCCAGAGAGCATTTTCCCATTTTTTAGATCTTAAAAAATTATAAAGCATACTTTGATGCATTCTAAAGTTATGTGAGATCTCTAGAGGCATTCTGATAATATGAAAAATGATACTCAGATTGGTATCTCGCATACATCTTTACTTATCTGCAGTAGTCACCAGTTACAAAGAGAATCTTTAAATATGTGGTGGACCTTTGTCTAAAGTAGAGCACCACACTGGATGTGTCTTAACCTAGCATGAATATTTATGACAACAGACGAAATCTTGAGAAAGTGTCTCATGCTTACTTTTCGTTGTTCCTTGCAGGCATTGCTTCTATGACAGTGCCAGTGTACATTGCTGAGGTCTCACCACCCGACCTACGAGGCCGATTAGTCACCATTAACACCCTCTTCATCACAGGAGGCCAGTTCTTTGCAAGTGTTGTTGACGGAGCCTTCAGTTATCTCCAGAAGGATGGATGGAGGTCTGTAAACAGTTCTTACAGTTAATTTTTCAAATAAATCATGATGTTAGGGGATGGGAGGACATTGAGAAACGAGAGGGAAAATATAACGGAGTATTTTGAATCGTTATAGTGAATTTCTAAGTGGGTGGCATTCAGCAAAATTGAAAGTGGACAAGAAGTTGATATTTATTTTAATGACAGACAAAGAACCTACCATTGAGAATTGATATTTACAGAGTTTTTTAGCATTTAGGTGACATTTCTCACACTGTGTGTAAACTTTTGCAATATTGGTTTAAAAGTGAATGCAGCAATAAGTATGCATAGAGTTCTTGATGGTATCAGTGATTAATAAGCTGTATATGAACTGAAGATAAAGCAAATGTCCTTTGGATTTAGGAGGCTATACATTCTGATTTGAATGAAAGAGAAAACACAGTCTTTAAGCTATAGATTTAGCTCTCCTATATAAAAGATTATATATATATATTTAAAAGATACAAGTTATTTTTTTTTATTACCGTTTGGTTGATTTTTAATCAAAAGAGATGAGAAAAAATGTTTTTAAAACTGCTTTAAAATATATTCAAATTGAATAGTGTAAAAACAAACTAATTTTAAGCTTAAAGATAATATAGGCTCTAAATTTTGATACTATAGTATTCAAAACAACAAATTCATGTAAGTGTTCCAGGGAGATTTTATTAAAAGGCATAATAGGCTGCACAAAATTATACAGGTATCAAGCATCTAATCAGTATAGGTCCAGGGAATAAAATATTGAGTAAGTCATACTCTAGTACTTATTTTCATGGTGATTACAATATTGAAGTTAATTCTTTTTTTTAGAAAATGTTTATTTATTGATTTTAGAAAGAGGAAGGCCGAGGGGAGTGGGGAGAGAGAAAGAAATATCAGTTTGCTATTCCACTTATTTTAAAAAAAATACATTTTATTGCTTTTTTACAGAGAGGAAGGGAGAGAGATAGAGAGTTAGAAACATCGATCAGCTGCCTCCTGCACATCCCCCCTGGGGATGTGCCCACAACCAAGGTACATGCCCTTGACTGGAATCAAACCTCGGACCCTTCAGTCCGCAAGCTGATGCTCTATCCACTGATCCAAACTGGTTTTGGCATATTCCACTTGTTTATGCACTCATTGGTTGCTTCTTGTATGTGCCCTGACCTGGGATGGAACCTGCAACCTTTTATTGGGTTGACACTCACCAACTGAGCTACCCAGCCAGGGCTTGAAGTTAATTCTTAACAGCTTATGAAAAATAATTATATTCATTGTAGATATAGGGAATTAAACTTGTATGTAAGCAGCACAATAAATCACATGGCTTAGGATGAGCCTTTAAACACTTAGACTGAAATTTTATTAAAAGTCACCTGAGAGGGAGGGGGGGAGAAAAAAAAAAAGTCACCTGAGAAAACTCATTGAAGCCAATTAGGGCCTACATTTGTCAGGACATTAAAGAGAAGACACAGTTCTTGAGGAGCATTAGCTCTGCCTGCCTCTGTTGCTCAACTGCTTTCTGCCTTTCTCTGTCAAAGTGAGAAATGACTGGGAAAATTAAGAAGCAGGAAATTTCATCTTCCCCACCACCCACTCTGTAGATGAACTGGAAGAGGGAGAAGATAACTTAGAGCATAACCTCATATTTTGAGTTTTTCTTGGAAGCTCAGTGGAAGTCATTTAGTCTACATGTCTTTAAGAGCTAAACCATCTGTTTACATTTGGTTTAAAATTTATTAATGTTAACTAATATAGAAATACACATATACTATTACTAAAAATCTGTTTTTAAATGCAATTCCAAAGAGTATAACCCATGTTTTTGACTTAAGTATAGCAGTTTAGATACTTGTTTCCTTAGTACTGGCTAGGAAAGAGAAAGATTTTCTAGTAGTGAAGCTAACCTATGACTGTGGTGTGTGTGTGTGTGTAAGTGGAGGTGTTGGGACAGATATCATTAGTTAGGACACTATTCAGGGGGAAGGTGACATGGTTATAGACAGACCTAGATTCCTATCTGTTTTCTTCTACTCATTGCCTAGGAACCTTAGACAAATTACTTAGCTCTCCTGATCTTCACATTGTCAGTGTAAAAAATGGGACCAAAAACACTGGTCTTGTAAGATTGTCCTGGGATCTAAATTAAATTAATTATCCTATATAATAAAAGCCTAATATGCAAAGTGTCCAACCATTCCTTCAACTGTTTGACCAGTCACTATGATGTGTATTGATCACCAGGAAGTGATGCTCTGACCGGTAAGTTAATTTGCTGCTGGGGTCCGGCCTACGGGGCGAGATGGGCCAGACATGCCCTGGAGCACACCCTCTTATGGTCCCTCCGTGGTCCCTCCCCAGCTGGCTGGCAATATGGGCCGGACATGCTCTGGAGCCTTCCTGTGGTCCCTCCCCAACCCCTATTGTGCACCAGTGGGGTCCCTCGACCTGGCCTGTGGGAATCAGGCTGAAACTGGCTCTCTGACATCCCCTGAGGCATCCTGGATTGTGAGGGCACCGGCCAGGCTGAGGGAACCCACCAATGCACAAATTCACACACTGGGCCTCTAGTTATATATAAAGTACTCAGCCCAGTGTTTAGCACATGGAAAATACTCCATCAATAATGAATCACATTATTATTTACTATTCTAAAGAGTGAAAAAGGGGTGAGTGCTACTACAGGTAAGTTGTAAGGGAGGTTGAAGGAAAAGTCCTACTATGGCCTATGTGTGTGTTTGTTTTTTATCGGTAAAGATGGATCTTGGAGTTGATAGATGTATAGCTCTAGAGAAAAAAATGTTACTGCTTATAGCTACTGTAGAAAGTATAATAAGGAAGAGCCTAGAGACAGAAATGATTTTTTCAAATGACCGGGGGATCCCAGCTGAAGTTGGAGCCATATTGTTTGTAGTAAAGCCAAATAGTATACCTGTGTGAATTTTTCCCGTAATACTGGAGGCCAGGGGTAAAACAATAAAATGAGGATGGGACACCTAACTTCAGCTTGTATTCAGACTGTTGCACACACCAGGTCTCTTGTACCCACTTAATTGTTTGCATGAATACACATTAACTTATGCATACATGTAAACATGTTTCCCTACTAAACAGGTGAATTTTTGTGTTGTTCTCTTTTACTATTTAGCATCCTTAGCTGTATGTTCACCTTATTTGACTCCTGGGCTAATAGGAGTGTGGTTACAAGCAAATAAAGATTGAAGTAGTACCTTAGCATCAACTTGAAAATTTTCAGCAATTATATCTAAAAAATAATTATTGATAATTTTTACAGTAGCAATCAGATTAAGACATACAGAAGGTCAAACTGATTAATCAGCTTCTTAGACTTTGATGATGTTGAAAGACTAACTCACCTTTTGTACCAGATGGGTCAAAAGCTTCTATTTTCTTATTGTTTTGATGTCATAAAAATAAATTGTTTTTTGCCAAACTGGAAGATTAGTTTTCTCTGAAAAAAAAAATGAATGCCTGTAGTTGGTTTTAGCACTCCAGTTTTATAATGCATTTTATGCTGGCAAGGATGTCATCTGGTTTCATGAAGAAAGGAGGTACATTTTTTGAAGATATACATTTTAAAGATTAGATTTTTAAAAATAACGGTATTGAAATGTAAATCAGATACCATTCAATTCACCCATTTAAAGTATACAATTCAATGCCAATATAATTCTCAGGGCTTCGTAGTCATCACTATTTTCAAATTGAGATCATTTTCATTACCCCAAAAAGATAGGTCAGGGCAGGTTTTCTTCTTTTAATTGCTGAGGTAAATCCTTGCATGTAACAGCCCCTCAATAAATATATGTTAAAGTGAATTTAACAGCCACCACAGTAGTCTA